>NW_020838009.1:6429091-7116001 GCF_003676395.1 Aethalodelphis obliquidens
ACCGTATGCTAACACATATATATGGAATCTAAAAAAAAAAAAAAAAGGTTCTGAAGAATGTAGGGGCAGGACAGGAATAAAGACAAAGACATAGAGAATGGACTTGAGGACATGGGGAGGGGGAAGGGGAAGCTGGGACGAAGTGAGAGAGTGGCATGGACATATACACCACCAAACGTAAAATAGATAGCTAGTGGGAAGCAGCCGCATAGCACAGGGAGATCAGCTCAGTGTTTTGTGACCACCTAGAGGGGTGGGATAGGGAGGGTGGGAGGGGGGGAGATGCAAGAGGGCGGAGATATGGGGATATATGTATACGTATAGCTGATTCACTTTGTTATAAAGCAGAAACTAACACACCATTGTAAAGCAATTATACTCCAATAAAGATGTTAAAAAAAAAAAAAGAGGAGGAGTGCACGAGATGGAGAGGGAGGCTGGGTTTGGTATTCCAAGGAAGGGAAAGCAGTTGCCGGTGATGTGAGGGCGGGTGGTCTCAGCCTCTGCGATGGCCTTTCTGAGGGAGAGGAAAGTTGAATGTTCTTGTACAATCCGTAAGAACAGGGCTTTTGAAAACTGCTTTTGAACACGCTGGCCGTCCAGCCTCTCGGGTAGTTGTGAGGTAGTCCATCTGCTTGCTGTCGTTTTCAGTTATATTTATCAAGTGACCACAGGACCCTCATGAAGTCGTCTAAGAGGTCTTGGCTCCAGGAGGTGTACCTGACGGATGAGGACTCCTACCTGAACTGCTGGCAGGCGGCCTTCCCTGACCCCCAGCTACGCCTGGAATATGAAGGCTTCCCCGTCCTGGTGAGCGCAGCCTGGGGAAGGCAGACGTGTGCGTGGATGCTGTGAAGTGGATGCGATTTACTCCTGTGTGTGAAGTGGAGGCTTGTCAGGGCTCCGACGCCTTATATGCCTCACACATTTTCACTCTCTCTTTGTCATTTCTTCCTTTTTTTAAAAAAAATATTTATTTATTTGTTTTTATTAAAAAATTTTAAAAAAACCCTTTTTTTGGCTGCACCGTGCAGCATGCAGGATCTTAGCTCCCTGACCAGGGATCGAACCTGTGCCACCTGCAGGGGAAGAGCAGAGTCTTAACACTGGACCGCCAGGAAGTCCCTCTTTTTCATTCCTAACTCAAGTGTGGGAGGCACCATTTTGCCCTGTGGCAGCATCCCGTCTTGGTGTCTCTCGACTCCGGTGGCGCCCAGAATCCCCTACAGAGCTTCATAAAGATACTGAGGCCCGGGCTCTGCCCCTGAGATCAGGCTGAGAACCACTGCCCGAGATTGTAAGGATGATGGCACCGCTTTCTTTCAGGCCTCTGTTAAGTCCTCATTTCTAAAGAGACTGGGTAATCTGGGGGAAGTGAAGGACAGGGTGGGGCCGACGCACAGGTGAGCATGTTGCTGGACGTTTTCTCAGGAGCCTGGGCCCTGCGGACAGGAGCACAGTTCTGGATGGCAAGGCAGGTCTGGTGGGCACAGAGCTGTTTTGAGGACCAGAGGCCATGCTACTTGCTTGTGAGACATCCAGCAGACGGAGACTAAGGAGTTGTTGGAGGTTATTGGGAGAGTTCCTGGATTTACAGCCAGGAAGGACTTAAAGAGTTGGCCATCCAGGAAGGGCCCCCCAGTTACCAGGCACTCTGAATCCACCTGACGCAGTAGGCTTCTCTCCCGAGCTCTGTAGGCGGACCCAGGTTTGCAAGGGTCTTTCTCCCAGCACGGAGAATATACACGTGGTCCACAATGATGCATGCTTGACAGAGTTCCTCTCTTCCACTGGTCTTTTCAAGCTTTGCTCTCCTTGGAATTGCCTCTCATTCCCATGATTTAAGCTGTCAGTATCTCAGCTTCATTGTCTGTAAAATGGGGCTAGATGATGATGCCTAACTTACGAGGTTTTGTGAGGATGAAGCGGTTAGTACATTTACAGTGCTTATTAGAAAAGTGCCTGGTCCAGACAGAACTCCCAAGCATTCATTGTTGTTAATTTAACGGTGGTGGTTCTATTGTTGCTGTCATTAGGTTAGAGAGGTTGGGGAGTTCAGGCACCAGGAGCTCATTTCTCTGTTGCTAACTCAGTCCACAGCCCGAGGCAGGTCTCTGAGCCACATTCAGACACCTCCGCAGAATGGGACATTTCATACCTGTCCAGCTGCTGTCCACATGTCAATACTCTCCACTCAGAGACCATCAGGAGCACCTGGGGTTGAACGAGTCGGCTTCATTCCTTGTTGCAGTGATGGAGAACGCGCACCACGGAAAACCGTGGGGCGTCTCAGTAAGAGGCTGGTATACATGGTCCGAAAGGATACATGCACCCCAGTGTTCATAGCAGCACTGTTCACAATAGCCAAGACATGAAAGCAACCTAAATGTCCATGGACAGAGGAGCGGATAAAGAAGATGTGGTACATATAATACAATGGAATAGTACTCAGCCATAGAAAAGAATGAATTAATGCCATTTGCAGCAACCTGGATGGGCCTAGAGACTGTCATACTGAGTGAAGTAAGTCAGACAGAGGAAGAAATACGATATCGCTTATATGCGGAATCTGAAAAGAAATGATACAAATGAACTTATTCACAAAACAGAAACAGACTCACAGACTTAGAGAACGAATTTACGGTTACCAGGGAGAAGGGTGGGAGGAAGGGATAGTTAGGGAGTTTGGGATTGACACGCACACTCTGCTATCTTTTAAATGGATAACTAACAAGGACCTACTGTATAGCACAGGGAACTCTGCTCAATATTATGTAACAACCTAAATGGGAAAAGAATTTGAAAAAGAAGAGATACACGTATATGTATACCCGAATACGTTTGTTGTACACCTGAAACTAACACAACATTGTTCATCAACTATACTCCAATATAAAATAAAAAGTTTTAAAAATAAAATAAAATAATTAGAAAGAAAGGACAAGTTATAGAATTGGGGCTGTGGTTGGAAGATTTTAGTGAGGGTCTCAGGAAGTGGGGCTTTGCCCTGGATTGGAATCTGTCAGGAAGCAGGGCTGTCTCAGTACATCTTATCTATAGAGGGCTGGCCGGAGCACGACCAAAGCTGTCATGAGTAAGGAAGCAGTACTCACTCCTATTCTCTAGGAGAGGAGGACATTTGGTATTTTGTGGCTTGGACAATGCTCGTGTTTTTGCTGTGTTCAGACATGATCACAAAGTGGTCTTCTTTTTGTCTTGACCCACCGTGGTCACAGCGTGGCCTCGTCTGATGTGGGCACTGTGTGAAGTTGATTATAGTTCACAGGAGAACACTAAGGCAGAGCCCTGGCTGCCAGGCCAGTTCCCGGATGTCAGGGGCTGCTCTTCCCCATCTCACACTGCTTTTAGCTTACCTGAGTCAGGATTTTGAAATAATATGTCTTTTATTTTCTGATTATAAACAATATGTGTTCGCTTATGGTAAGTCAGAAAAGTACAAAAAATAATATGATGATTTCCAGTAGTTCCATCTTCTAGAGAAAGCCACTGTTATCATTTCTTTTTCCATGTATATGTTTTTTTAATTTAGTTTTAATTAAAAAAAAATAGGACATCAGGAATATTCTTATTTTTTCCACTTAACACCACTGACCATATTTCAAGTTGTCAAAGATCTTCTCCAATATGACTTTAAATGATTGTATAATGTTTCATCATATGTGTATCTATAATCATGTATTTATTAATCTATTATGGTTTGGCTTCTAGATTATTCTCTCTCTCTCTCTCTCTCTCTCTCTCTCTCTATATATATATATATAAATGAATATATACTATATTTCCAAATTTGTGCTTTTAGGAAACTGGAGGCCTTAATTCATAATTCAAATAACATACTCTCTTTATCTTTAAAGGCAAATGCAAAGATTCTTATCAATCACTGCCACACGAATCGGGGACTGGTGGCCCACCGGCATCTTTTCTTAAGGTATTGTATAGCAGGGTACAAGAAGATGCCATGCCAGAGGGCAGGGGCTGTGAATATAGGCAAAGAAGTTTCAATTTAAAGAGGATGGCCACGCACAGAAAATGTCCTTTGATGACGAAATATCACCACATAGAACTTTGATGGTGTGAAAACTCCTATTAGAGCCCCTTCTATTATACAGGTCCTTCCCCACAGAGGACTTTAGCTATAATGGGATCCTATATACCTGGTCCTTGCCCAAGTAGGCTGAGTCTTGTTGGCAAACACATAGTGTTTTAGAGACCCGCCCCCCCCCCCCCCAAGAGCTTTATATAGCAGTCCGTTGGATTACGTGCTTTGAGATGAACTTAACAGCTTACTGAAGGTTGTAATTCCATTTCCAACCAGTGTTAATTCTTTCTTGCCCCAGTACCTATTTTGGAAAGGAAGCAGAGGTCGCTGCACACACATATCTGGATTCACACAGAGTTGAAAAGCCAAAGAACCATTGGATGTTGGTGACTGGGAATCCCAGGAAGGACTCGTCCACCATGTTGGACCTGCCTAAACCGCCGGCGGAGGACACCCGAGTCCTGGAGCACGTGGCGGAGCCGGGGACCAGGAACTCACCTGGCGCGCATG
Organism: Aethalodelphis obliquidens; assembly: GCF_003676395.1. NCBI lineage: Eukaryota > Metazoa > Chordata > Mammalia > Artiodactyla > Delphinidae > Aethalodelphis > Aethalodelphis obliquidens. The sequence goes on from NW_020838009.1 coordinate 6,433,662, forward strand.
CGTGCACTCGTCCGATGTAGCTTTACAAGAAATCTATCTCGGTCATGCCTCAAGCTATTCTTAAGGAAGGCACAGAACTCTCTGAACTTTGTATTAAAACAAAGGCTGTATTCGGGTTATTGAATTAACGGTGGAGGTCTAGGACACAGGAAAAAACAAGCAAACAAAAAACCTTGCCTTGGGCCACAGCGCAGAAATGGTCTTTGAAAGTGACAGATGGTATTCCTTTGTTGATGACCAAATTCTGAAGACTCAGCTTCCTTTATTTAGACCCTACAGCAGCAGCTTCTATAAGGACTGTAAAAAACTCGTTACTTTTTAAAGCTATGTCTGTGTAATGAAGCTGTCGGAACTTTGCTGAATTCTCTTTCCCCCGACTCTGTACAATGTACTAAGAAATCAAAAATGGGTAGCTGTGGACTGTGGCCTTACTCTAGAGTTGAACATTTTCCCCCTTGTATTTTTGTGTCTCCTTCTAGCTTGCGAGGGTGGACTGAAGACCTCTATTTGACCTCCATTATTTTGTAATGATTTTCATATTGCGGAATCTCCTTATTTCTACTTTATCTTTGAAACCAGTACATTAGCTGTGGCATTCACATCATCAGACAAAATACATATGTATCCTTCCATGTGTTTGTCCGTCTACTCATTCTTTGTCGAGTGCGGAGCACCTATGATGTGTAAGGTGTTGTAATGGGATGAAGAGACGCCCAGCCCAGGAAGGAAAGGTGAGGGCTAAGGCTGGTTTGCTTTTAAATACCGTCGGCCCTCCGTATCTGCGGTTTCGCATCCGTGGCTTCAACCAACCGCTGAATGCGTAGTATTATGTTTATGATCTGCGGTTGGTTGAATCCGCGGCTATGGAACCCGCAGATTCGGAAGCCACATTAAGGAATTTGAGCATCCTAGGATTTTGGTATCCTCAGGGGCCCTGGAACCAATCCCCAGGGATACCGAGTGACGAGTGACGACTGTATACCCAGAGGCGGAAAGTAAGTCACGGGTTATGTAAATGCGTTGCAAATAGATGCGGCTTCAAGCCAAGGTGGCTTGAGCCTCTTCGAGGAGACAGGCATTTGCCCTTCACGTGCAGTAGGAGTTAGGGCGGCGGTTCCTGCCCTTGGCTGTTCACTGGGTTCAGCTGGAGAACTTTAGCAATTACTGATGCCTGGCACTAGCCCAGAAATTCTGAGTGAAGGGTCTGGGGTGCAGCCAGGGCAAGGAGCATTTTCAGTGGTCTTCGGCTGCCTCTGATGTACTGCCAGAGCTGGGATTCACTGCGTCAGGAGAGGAGAAGGAAGCGACGGTTCCTTGGGGGCGGTCAGGAAAGGCTTTTCTGAGTGGGCATTAAATCAGAATTTCTGGGGCGGGGCTTTAAAAAATACAGATGCTTGGGCCTACCTCTGGAGATTCTTATTTAATTGATTTGGATTGGAGCCCAGGAATCAGCATTTTAAAAACACTTGCTACTTTTTAAAAAATGTGCCGCCTGGGTTGAGAACCGCTGACTTAGCTGAGCAGAATTTGGTTTGCCTGTGTATCTCCAAAGGGTGTAACCAGAACTGGAAGTTTAAACAATCTGCAAGCGTCTAGATCAGTTCTGGTGCATTCTTGTCCTGCCATGAGGTGCCCGCGGAAAGCTTTCAGACAACATGGGGACCCACATTGCTTCCTTAAGCCATCTTTCAATGGTTCCCTGACTGAATTGCTAAAGAGCCTTTTTTTTTTTTTTTTTTTTTTTTGCGGTACGTGGGCCTCTCACTGTTGTGGCCTCTCCCGTTGCGGAGCACAGGCTCCGGACGCGCAGGCTCAGTGGCCATGGCTCACGGGCCCAGCCGCTCCGCGGCACGCGGGATCTCCCCGGACCGGGGCACGAACTCGTGTCCCCGGCATCGGCAGGCGGACTCTCAACCACTGCGCCACCAGGGAAGCCCTCGCTAAAGAGCTTTAGTCCCCCAGGAATACCGACCAAGTTTGCAAGCATATAGTTAGTGACAACTATGGTATGACTTCCACCTGGCTGATGGCAACTGTAAGGCCCAGTCATTTTAATTCAAAGATGTTAAAATATGAAAAAGAAATCCCTGTATATCTTGGAATAGGTGAAAGACAATAACTAGAAACTTAGTGCTATTGAACTGAGCGAACACTGTCACCTGTATATTACGTTGTGTGATCACATCAGAGCTTCTGCCTTGGGTCTGCTGAGTGCATTAAAAATTATTGAGGAGTTTTTACACTCATTTCCTTATTCTCACTATTTTCTGGGCTTAGATTGGATATTGTTCACAGCCATAACCCCATTTCTTGAGGAATATCTGTTGACTGAATCCGTATCCTTTGCAGAGGTGACAATAGGCTTGTAGAAGTTAAGCGATTTGCTCAAGGTCACATAGCTCATAAATAGCAGAATTGGGCAGGACCAAGTCAGATCTTCTAGACCTTCTTCTAAACCAAAGTTTTCTAACCGCACACTCTCAATTTTGGGGGGGGGGGGTCCAGATAATTCTTTGCTGTGGGGGACTGTCCTGCACCTTATAAGAGGGTTGGCAGCATCCCTGGCCTCTACCTGCTAGGTGACAGTAACACACCTCCACTTGAGACAACTAAAAATGTCTCTTGTCGTTGCTAAACATTCCCTGGGGAAAAAAAATATGCCATTTGAGTACCACTGTCCCTTGATCTTCTAGATCTTCTTTGTTTGCCATCGACAGAGGATGCTGTAGGGGGTTTTTCCTTTCTCTTTTTTTAAATAGAGGTTAGAATATACGGTGTCTAGGTTGCTTCCAGGTTTACTAATAATCTGCTTCTGGCATCTGACCTGAGCTTTGGTGGAAACCTAGAATTTTGTGTAGGTTGGGCCTCCAGGATAAGGTTGCTATGCGGACCTTTGCGTACTTCACCTTGATACACACAGCCAAGAGTGGTATTCAAATGGTTAAACAACCTACACAGTTTTTCCTGAATATCACTGAGCACCAACCTAACAAAACAAACTCCAGCCACAGGGCTGGGGTAGGGTCCTCAAGGCCCCCTGCTGGGCCCTGCTGGGCCAGACATTTACTCTCTAGTTTCTGAACTGCAGGGAAGTCCAAGGGTTTCCACCCCACCATGGAGTTGCCAGGGTTGCCCGGGGCATCTGAGGGACTTGGGTCAGTAGCTGTGGGAGAGGCACACAGTACCTTAGTAGTGGTCTCCAGTGTGGGATACACAAGCTGGCCCATTGAGATGTGAAAGGAAAAGTTTAGAACTTCTATGTATATCATTATTTTACCCTGTAAACTGCATTAATGTGTGTTTCCTATTGTTCAAAATGTTACTTTTTTTTAATGCACATATAGTTTAGTAGGCATGAATAAAATTTGTAAATATGTGTGTGTGTGTGTGTGTGTGTGTGTGTATGTAGTTAATGCTCAAAGCTTACCAGGAAGGGTGTACAATAACACAGTGTGGAGACCATTCTGTGTGCTGTGTGTCGCCGTTTGCTGTACGCAATGTGCCACTGAGTCAGTGCTGCTGCGTAGCTCTGTCCCCAGTCATGGACTACAGCTTCCCCCTGCCCAACCCAAGGTTCACGTTTGCTCAATGGCACAGATTTCTATCCATCCTCCACTGTGTGCTGGTTCTCTTACTAGGATGGTGGAGACAGCAACAAATAAGGCAAAGACCCTGCAACTGGGGGCGAAGGGAGAGGGAAGAAGAAACCACCAGTGATTATGCCCCGAACCTTCTATGATCCCTGTGGGAGAACAAGGAGATGCTCGGGGACCAGGGAAGGCTGCCCTCGGATGACACTTGAGTGAGAAAGGACACCACAGAGAAGAGCATTCCTGGCTAGGGAGGCCCGAAGTGGGGGGGCGTTTGGAGCAGTGGTGAGAGGGGGGCACTTGGCGAGGGGCCGGGTCACAAGGGGCTGTGTGCAGAGCTGCTACTCAACAGGTCCACCCAGTAAGTCTTCACTGGCTGTTAAAATAGTGTATCCCTCTGTATTGGTTGGAAAATAGCTACTGACCCAAGTCCCTGAGACGCCTCTGGCAACCCTGCCACCTCCCTGGGGAGGACCCTTGGACTTCCCTGCAATTCCACAACTACAGAGTTAATGTCTGGCCCAGCAGGGGGCCTCGAGGACCCTACCCCAGCCCTGTGGCCAGAGTTTGTTTTGTTGGGTTGGTGCCCAGTGACATTCAGGAAAAACTGTGCAGGTTGTTTAATAATTTGAATACCACTCTTGGGTGTGTGTATTAAGTTACTATATTTGCATTTTATCTGGAAGGTGGTGGTCAGCCTTCGAAAGAGTGTGAGGACGAAAGGGGCATGATTTTGCTTTAGAAAGAGTATTACGGAAGCAGCAGGGAGGTAAAGGGGTCCCCGGGGACAGATGAGCCTCTGAACTAAGGCAGTGTCAGGGGCCGTGCACAGGAGGGGATGGGTTGGAGAGAGGTCAGAGAGAGAGAGAGAGAGACAAACCTGGTGTATGTAAGACCAAGAGAAGACGAGGAGGCAGGTTTGGAGGGCGTGCCCATCCCTGAGACTCAGGACTCAGGAGGACCAGCAGTTGTGCAGGGAAGTTGAGTGGTTGCCTGGAGACAGCGTGATGTAGCCTGTTTGTCTGTGGGTCCAGCTGCAACCTTGCTACAGTGCCTTCCTCAGCATGGTGATGTCCTCCGCCAGGCTGGTTGGACCCACCAAAACCCCAGCTAAATCCTTGATAATTGGCAGCAAATAAAACTTTAAGATTGAGTAGTACCTATAACTCCCTGCCAGGGGAGCACGGAGGAGTCTGGCAAGCCTGGTGGCCAAGACTGGCCACTTCCCAGCTGCAGGGATGTTATCTCTCTGAGAATCAGCGCATCAGCTGTGAAATGGGGAGGGTACCGGCCCGTGAGGGCTGCTGGGAGAACCGGATATGTTCAGTTATGTGAAATCAGGTGCTCTGCGCGTGTAAGTGCTTCCCTGTTTCCCCTCTGCCTTTGTACGTGAGTTTAGCACATGGACATCCAAGTCAAGGAGTGAGTTTTTCTCCATCTCCACACTTGGTTCCAGCCTGGGATTGGACTCCTTTTCTTTCCCACACACAGTACACCTTTGTGCATTCAATCGAATCCAACAGACCTCATGACTTTTTTATATCAGGTACTGAGCTAGACTCTGGGAAGTATAAACGTGTTCTTACCTTCAGGGCCTCAACTGGGAGATGATGCTTAAGAGACGAAGAGAGGTTATTCCTGTTAAAGAAAAAAAAAAAAGCATAACCCAAAGCCATTGACTTGGGAGAAATGCAGGATGTATTAGGAAAGCAGACGGAAGTTCACTTTGATTGGAGCCTTGAGTAAGAGACAGGAGGTAAAGCCTTTAAAAGAAAGGCCAGGAGCCTCCCTGGTGGTGCAGTGGTTAAGAACCTGCCTGCTAATGCAGGGGACATGGGTTCAAGCCCTGGTCTGGGAAGATTCCACATGCCGTGGAGCCACTAAGCCCGTGTGCCACAACTACTGAGCCTGCGCTCTAGAGCCTGTGTGCCACAACTACTGAAGCTCACGCACTGCAACGAAGAGTAGCCCCGGTTTGCCTCAACTAGAGAAAAAGCAACACAGCAGCAAAGACCCAATGCAACCAAAAAAAAAAAAAAATTAATTAAAAAAAAAAAAGAAAGGCCAGAGTGTGGAAATTTGCATTTAATACAGTATGTAGCAGGGAGCTACTGCAGGTTTTGGAGCAGGGGAGAGATAGGACAAGAAAGGAAGGTTAATCTTGGAGGGACAGGTACAAGGTAAGTGAAAGGCAGAGGTCATTTCTGAATCCATAATCACAGATGATGAGACCACTAAGGCTTGAACCTATGGAGAGCAGAGCCGATATTCTTACTGATGGGTTTTAGCAGATGAATTAATCTTTTTCTATTGTCCCTTCACCAAAGGCAAAAATAGTAGGAACATTGCTTTTTCCATTAGTAAATTCGCTCAACATCTCTTGATATTATCTGGAGCTTTTCAAAAGGAAAATAGCTGCTTTATTTTTAAGAATAACCACTTAGAACCATTTATAGATTTGATAATAATTCAGTAGAAGTTCAGTTATTATGGAAATTTAACATAAGGAGAGTCAGTTAAATTACTGGCTTTGATTCCTAAAGGGAGACCATGTTGTAAAGAAGACAATTGGTTAATGTGTAAAGAACTCTTATAAGTGAAAGAGAAAACCACAATCATCCCATTAGAAATATAAGGCGCTGGGGCGGAGTCAAAATGGCAGTGTGGGAAGATGCCTAGCTAGCGTCTCCCCACAACTAGGGCACTTGCCAGCCGCTGGTGGGGACCCTGACGCCCAAGGAGATGGGAGGAACCCCCAAGTGAACCGGTAGGATGTGGGGGGACTGAGGGGGGAGGAGAAGTGGAGACCAGACAGGATCAGCACCCCTGTGGCTGGGGAGATCAGGAGAGGCAGGCTGGAGGGGCCCTCCAGGAGGAGCAGGAGAGGAAAGGAGGGTGTTTGCCCTGCCCACTCGAGCCCAGGAAGCCTGCTGGGCTCCCAGGTGAGGTCCCCCGCCCCCTGAGACCAGGAGTGGGGGGTACGCCTGGGCCCCTTCTGTTCTGTTGAGTTTAAGCCCCACCCCCCCCATGGCCCCCAGGGCCTTTTCCAGCCCTGTGGGTCCTAAGCATAAGCCCCGCCCACTACCCAAACCTCGCCCTTGCTTAAGCCCCACCCTCCACAGCCAAGGCATTTCCCCCCCCTTTTTTTCTTTTTCTGTCTTTCTTTATTTTTTGTCTCTTTTTCCTTTTCCCTCCTCTTTTTTATTATTGTGGTACTGTTGTACCTTCCGGTTGTTGATTCATCTATATTTTTATTTTTATATTCTTTCTAACATATCTGTTAGTTTCCTAGTCTAATTTTATTTTTTACTTTATTGTTTTTTCTCTCTCTCTTTTTATTTTTTGCCACCCCACGTGGCTTGCGGGATCTTGGTTCATGAACCGGTGGTCAGGCCAAAGCTTGTGCGGTGGGAGTTCCGAGTCCAAACCACTGGGCTAACAGAGAACCTCAGACACCAGGGAATATTCAGAAACCAGAAAAAGATATCACAAAAAAAGAAAACTATAGACCAATATCACTGATGAACATAGATGCAAAAATCCTGAACAAAACGCTAGCAAACAGAATCTAACAACACATTAAAAGGATCATACACCTTAATCAAGTGAGATTTATCCCAGTAAGCAAAGATTCTTCAATATACACAAATCAATGTGATACACCACATTAACAAATTAAGGAATAAAAACCATATGATCATCTCACTAGATGCAGAAAAAGCTTTTGACAAAATTCAACACCCATTTATGATAAAAACTCTCCTGAAAATGGGCATAGAGGGAACCTACTTCAACATAATAAAGGCTGTATATGACAAACCCACAGCAAGCATCATATTCAATGGTGAGAAACTGAAAGCATTTCCACTAAGATCAGGAACAAGACTAGGATGTCCACTCTCACCACTCTTATTCAACATAGTTATGGAAGTCCTAGCCATGGCAATCAGAGAAGAAAAAGAAATAAAAGGGATACAAATTGGAAAAGAAGAAGTAAAACTGTCACTGTTTGCAGATGACATGATACTATACATAGAAAATCCTAAAGATGCCACCAGAAAACTACTAGAACTAATCAATGAATTTGGTAAGGTTGCAGGACACAAAATTAATGCACAGAAATCTCTGGCATTCCTATACACCAACAACAAAAAATCAGAAAGAGAAATTAAGGCAACACTCCCATTTACCATTGCAACAAAAAGAATAAAATATCTAGGAATAAACCTGCCTAAGGAGGTGAAAGACTTGTACTCAGAAAACTATAAAACACTGAAAGAAATCAAAGATGACATAAACAGATGGAGAAATATACCATGTTCTTGGATTGGAAGAATCAACATTGTGAAAATGACTATACTACCGAAAGCTATCTACAGATTCAGTGCAATCCCTATCAAACTACCAATGGCATTCTTCAAAGAATTAGAACAAAAAATTTCACAATTTGTATGGAAACACAAAAGACCCCAAATAGCCAAAGCAATATTGAGAAAGAAAAATGGGTTTGGGGGAATCAGGCTCCCCGACTTTAAACTATACCACAAAGCTACAGTAATCAAGACAGTATGGTACTGGCACAAAAACAGAAATATAGCTCAATGGTACTGGATAGAATGCCCAGAGATAAACCCATACACATATGGTCACCTAATTTATGACAAAAGAGGCAAGAACATACAATGGAGAAAAGGCAGCCTCTTCAATAAGTGGTGCTGGGAAAACTGGACAGCCACATGTAAAAGAATGAAATTAGAACACTACCTAGCACCATACACAAAAATAAACTTCAAATGGATTAAAGGCCTAAATGTAAGACCAGACACAATAAAACTCTTAGAGGAAAACATAGGAAAAACACTCTTTGACATAAACCACAGCAAGATCTTTTTTTGACCCACCTCCTGGAGTAACAGAAATAAAAACAAAAATAAACAATTGGACTTAATTAAACTTAAAAGCTTTTGCACAGCAAAGGAAACCATAAACAAGACAAAAAGACAACCCTCAGAATGGGGGGAAATATTTGCAAATGAAAGAACAGACAAAGGATTAATTTCCAAAATATACAAACAGCTCATGGAGCTCAATATCAAATAAACAAACAATCCAATTAAAAATTGGGCAGAAGACCTAAATAGACATTTCACCAAGGAAGATGGCCAAGAGTCACATGAAAAGTTGCTCAACATCACTAAATATTAGAGAAATGCAAATCAAAACTACAATGAGGTATCACCTCAAGCTGGTCACAATGGCCACTATCAAAAAATCTAGAAACAATAAATGCTGGAAAGGGTGTGGTGAAAAGGGAACCCTCCTGCACTGTTGGTGGGAATGTAAATTGATACAACCACTATGGAAAACAGTATGGAGGTTCCTTAAAAAACTACAAATAGAACTACCATATGACCCAACAATCCCACTACTGGGCATATACCCTGAGAAAACCATAATTCAAAAAGGGACATGTACCACAATGTTCATTGCAGCACTATTTACAATAGGCAGGACATGGAACCAACCTAAATGCCCATCGGCAGATGAATGGATAAAGAAGATGTGGCACATATATACAATGGAATATTAGCCAAAAAAAGAAATAAAATTGAGTTATTTGTAGTGAGGTGGATGGACCTAGAGTGTGTCATGCAGAGTGAAGTCAGAAAGAGAAAAGCAAATACCATATGCTAATGCATATATATGGAATCTAAAAAAAAAAAAAGTGGTACTGATGAACCTAGTTGCAGGGCAGGAATAAAGATGTAGACACAGAGAATGGACTTGAGGAAACGGGGTGGGAGAGGGAAGATGGGGTAAAGTGAGAGTATCATCGACAAATATACACAACCGAATGTAAAATAGTTAGCTAGTGGGAAGCAGCAGTATAGCACAAGGAGATCAGCTCAGTGCTTTGTGACCACCTCGAGCGGTGGGATAGGGAGGGTGGGAGGGAGGCTCAAGAGGGAGGGGATATGGGGATATATGTATGCACATGGCTGATTCACTTTGCTGTACAACAGAAACTAACACAGTATTGTGAAGCAATTATACTCCAATAAAGATCTATTAAAAAGAAAGAAAAATAAGGCAAAAAGCTTGAACTGGAAATTATATAAGAAATAATTCAAGCATCCAATAATCATTTCAAAGCAAGTGCAAATGAAGACAATGAGATGCCATTTTTTCTTCCTCTGAAGAAAGGCAGTGCCAGAACCATAGAGTGTCAGAGCCCACAGGGACCAAACCTGATTTGACTTCCCCTGGTCATTTTACAGGTGAGGAAATAGGCTGGATCCCGGAAGGGACATGCTTAAGCCCATAGGGAAGATGGGCAGGGTTAGCTGAACTCCACATCTGTGTGACAGTGACTGTTGAGAGGTCTGGGCTAGTTAGTTTCACAATCAGTTAAGTCCTTTGGAGAATGGAACTAACTAGGGTAAGATTCATACAGGTGCTGAAGTCTGGATGGATCTAGAAGGTATTATGCTAAGTGAAATAAGTCAGACAAAGACAGATACCATACGATCTCACTTATATGTGGAGTGTAAAAAACAAAATAAACAGAACAAAATGAAAACAGACTCACAGATACAGAGGACAAATCAGTGGTTGCCAGAGGGGAGGGGGATGGGGAAGTGGGTGAAATAGGTGAAGGGGATTAAAAGGTACGGACCTCCAGTTATAAAATAAATAAGCCACGGCGATGTAATATACAACATAAGTAAAATGGTCAAGAATATTGTAATAACTTTGTATGGTGACGGATGGTTACTAGACTCATCGTGATCATTCCATAATGTATGCAAATGTCAAATCATGATGTAGTACACCTGAAACTAACATAATATTGGACATCAACTATATTTCAATTGAAAGAAAAAAAGAAAGGAAGAAAGAGAAGGAAAGAAAGAAAGAAAGAAAGAAAGAAAGAAAGAAAGAAAGAAAGAAAGGAAGGAAGAAAGAAGGAAAGAAAGAAAGAAGGAAAGAAAGAAAGAAGGAAAGAGAAAAGAGACTGGTTTCTCTCCTGCGGATTTGGTCTTGCAGTTTTCCAAAGCGGCCACAAGATGGCAATATTAAAAATGCTAACAAGTCAGTGCGGCCATCGCTCAACTGCTGAGCCTAATTTCAAAATACTAGGGAGTCTCCAGTTTTCAAAATGTATATTTTAAGAGGGGAAAACCCATAAAGGCCCTGCAGTCAGGGTATCAGTTCATTTTTTTTCCTTGTAAAAGAAATGGTGTATTAGGTGAATGTAAAGGCTGCTTACCAAATGTAAAACAGGTATCTAGTGGGAAGCAGCCGCATAGCACAGGGAGATCAGCTCGGTGCTTTGTGACCACCTAGAGGGGTGGGATAGGGAGGGTGGGAGGGAGACGCAAGAGGAAGGGGATATGGGGATATACGTATACGTATAGATGATTCACTTTGTTATACAGCAGAAACCAACACACCATTGTAAAGCAATTATACTCCAATAAAGATGTAAAACACAAACAAACAAAAAAACACACAGCATTGCAAGGGGTTGTGCCGAGGGACATTCAGGTTAGGGCACAGCCCCTTTGGGACTCTTCATTGGCATTCCACCTGAAGTCTGGAGTTTTCCCCAGGAAACTGCTTGGCACCCAGGCCCGGGACCCTGCGCTCTGCAGCTGCCCTAAGTGAGAGTAGCATGATGTCCAGGCGGGTGATTCCAAAGCCCTCTCTGTTCCTTTCCAACCTTGCCTAAGTCTTCCTCAACGCCAAGCCTCAGTTTTCTCTGCTGGGTTACTGACTTCCTCTCAGACTTGTTTATAAGATTGAATGAAATGACATAATGAATTCTCGAGAGAGGCAAGAGGGGATAATGGTTATAAGCTCCCCTCTGGGGTCAGACAACTCAGTGAGGATACCGGGCACTTCCTAGGTGTATGACTTTGGAGATCACGGCACCTCTTTGAGCCTCGATTCTCCCATAGGTTAAAAGATGGCTAACATGTCTCCCATCTCATAGGCTTGCTGCGGGATTATATATACTAAGCATTCAGCACTCCATCCAGCACCATGTCAGTAACAATACTAATTATCGTTATGACTTGGGTATCTCACACATATCTCTGCTGTCTGTGTGCTGCCTGGCGTTGCTGCATCCTGATTTTTTAATATCCATCTCCTCCACGTGACTGTGAGCTCTTCAAATACAGAAGCTGCACGTATGCATACATGATCTTCATTTCTGTACCCTCAGCGTTCACACTACTGAAATGCTCACCCCCTCTTCCCCCTAATTTCCAGGTAAATCAGTGAAAGCTTGGAGAGGGGAACTGTGTTGTCCAGCATTGCGCACGAATTAGCGCTCCCTCTGCACAGCCCTTGTCACTCTGAGCTGTCATTGTGCGTCTACTCCTCCACGTGCCATGCTTGACTGCAGGCTCCCTAAGGGCAGGAAAACCGATCTGGAGTTCCATCCCCAGTGTTAGAACATGACCGTCAAGATCATCATCATTGTAGCTAACATTTATGGAGGACTAGGCGCCAGGCACTGTTCTAAGTACCTTTTCATGTATTAATCAATTGAATCCTCACATATAACTTGTGAGATGGGGTGTCATCGTTATCTGAATTTATAGGAGGGGAGACAGACATAGAACGGTTAACTTACCCCATGCTGTACAACTAAGTAGGGGCGCCAGGCAGTCTGGATCCAGAGCCAGAGCACTTCATCAGTGAGGGGTGCTGCCCGTCAGCCAGAAAGCTTTTGATGCATTTCTGTTGGATTGAACTGAATCAGGAAGACTGGAAGTTGAGCAACATTATAGTGCATTATGGGGAGTAACCATAGGTATGCCTTCGAGTTCTGCATTCAGAGCTGCTTTAAACACGTCCTCCAAGGGCGCCTGGGAGAGCCTTGCCGGCAGGACACGATGAAAGGAGGGGGAGGGAGAGGGTAAGGAGCCTGGCAGCTCCAGAGCCATTCAGTCCCAGCGGCAGCAGGGAGCAGTGGCGGGGGGTATGGAAGAGGCTGGGAGCTGCCACAAGTCCATGGCGGGACCACAGGGGGCTCTTCTCAGCAGGAGGCAGTGCTCAGTTCCCTGGGCACCCAGGCTGCCTTGGCACAGCTGGAAGCTCAGTCACCCAGCTGCATCCTGCAAACCTGGAGGGGTGGTGTGTGGGCTTCATCTTGGGTACCAGCTCTGGTTGAGTAGAGGCAAGACTGGGTGTGTCCAGTGTCCAGTTTCAGTGGAGAGAGCATTCCAGCTGTCCCCATGTGTCCAGCAGGGGGCCGTGGGCCATGCTGGGCAAACCTTCCCTCTGATAGACCCCAATTCCTGCCGCTTCTCCAGGCCTCCCTGCGCAGCCAGCCTGCCTGGTGTTGAGGTTGTGGGTTCTTTCTGGGGCACTGAGTGCATCAGGCTGACCCACCTAGGGCTCTACCCCAGAATGCTGACACTGTGGGCGCCATACCCTAACTCACTGCTGGCAGGTCATGCACGAACCCCTCCCTCCCTCCTCCCCCAGAAGGAGGGGAGATGTTGTCTCCATGGTGTCCCCAGCTATGGGGCAAGAGCCATCTCCCCTCCTCTCTCCCTGCAACATCGTCTCTGTGCTGTGTTATTGTTGGCTGGTGTGAACAAGGTTGAACATCTGCCAAACATCTGCTCATGTCTCCTGTGTGTGCTCCCAAACAGACGGGCAGGAAGCAGCACCACCCCTGGACCAAAGTGCCAGGGGCTGTGAGCCACCACACAGGCACACTGCCTAGCATGTCTGGGGCTGGTGGGATCCCTTGGGGTCTCTGGGAGCTTGCCAGGTGGTGGGAGAGCTCTCGTTCTATGTCCTTCCCCTCTTCCCCGGAAGGGACAGTACTACGGTCAGGGATATTCAACAGAAGAGAGACCTGTTGGGGATGGCTGGGGGTAGGGAGAGGGGGGATATGCTAGAATTCCCCCAACCCTGGGGAGGCAAAGACAAGGGTGGATGTGGGAAGGAGAGTGGCTTTCTGGGTGCTCCAGGAAAGGGACCTTGATGTGAGCGCAAGCAGTTTATTTGGTGTGATTCTATTTGAGATGATGTGCAACAAGGAGGAGAAGAAAGTCAATAAAAGGCGCTTTATGAAGCAGTTATCATTGGGGGCACCTGGGACTCCATCCCACTGAGGAACCTGAAAGACAGTCTCATTCCCCCACCTGGGAGGTGGGCACGTGGGGACATTTCTTCTTCACCTCCCCTCTGCTGTCTGGAGAGCGGCGCCGAGGGCATCAGCTTCCTGACTTTTCTGCCTGCCGCAGAGAGTGGGCTGGGAGCAAGCCTGCAGGTGCAGAGGCCCCAGTGCTTGCAGGGAAGCCACAGAGGGGGATGGGCAGGACACGGAGGGTCCCTCCCACCAAGGGAGAAGGAATGTCAAGGATGAGGCTAGCTGGGCATTGGCAGAGTGGTTGTTCCTCTTCCCTCTCTCCTCTTTTTCTTTCTCTCTCTACCCCTTTCACTGTGAGTTGCCCATCTCCTACCCTCTCCTGTGGTCCTCTCCCTTCTCCCTCTCTCTGTCATCTCTCTTACTCTCTCCTTTTCCATTTGTACCTGCCTCTCCTCTCTGTTTTACTTATGTGGCCCTAATCCTGAACAAGGAAGGGATGGAATCATAAAGCAACTTCATTCTATTTCCCAAGGAAGGGCCCTTCCTCCTGTTCTATGGGACTAGGTGGTTCCTCCCTGTCTCCTGGATGAATACTCCACTAGTCCCTTCAGTGGTAAAGTGTCCTTTAACTACTTTATGTTGCTAAACACTTAAACATGGACTGCGGTTAGCAATTAAAATGTCATTTTCCCATGTAATAATCAAATTCTGGGCTTGATGGAAAATTGAGCCTTCCTTCCTCCTCCAGCTCGGCCCCCTGATGGCAGGAGGTTCCCTGTGTAGGTCTCCTCCCCCATCTTACCCACTGCACTTTCTAACCCTTTTGGGGTTGGAGCTTGGGGGAAGAAAAAGAGATCAGGACATCAGGAAAGTTCTTTGCTGACAGGCAGTGCTGGGAGACCCAGCTTCTGCGTGCTCCCATCTTGGCTGATGGCCGTGGTGAGTGTCTGTCTTTTTTTTTTTTTTGGCCGCACTGCACAACATGTGTGAGCTTAGTTCCCCCACCAGGGATCGAACCCGCGTCCTCTGCAGTGGAAACGTGGAGTCTTAAGCACTGGACGGCCAGTGTCTATCTTGAGGGTGCTGCTGTGTCCTCTGGGCATATCTCCCACTCCTGGGATCTTATCTAGAGTTTCCTGTGGAAGACAAATGCTGCTCTTCCTTGTTGCTTGCTCTCAGCCCCTGGGCATCCCCCATGTTTCTGGGTTCTTCCTCCTGAGGTCTGTTTGCTCTTCCAGGGCTCCTTCTGGACAGAACCTAAGATGCCCACATTGTCCCTCTTATGTGCTTCACATCTAGCTTACAGGAACAGTCATGGATTCCTGGAGTCCCAGCACATTCTAGGCATGCAGATCCGTCCCAGGGCAACCACCTGTTTAGTCACCGGAATAGCATCCCTTGATCTCCCGGGCAGAGGTGGTCCCTTTGCCCTCCCCTCTCCACAACAGACCAGCTCCCTGGGAAGCCTCACTCTCCCTGTCCGTGGCCCCTGCAGGGATCTGGTGAGGACGCACCGCTCGGGCTGCTCACTTCGGTGCCCCTAACCGGCACTGCAGAGCCCGGCATTCCGCTAGTGTGGAGTCGCTGTTTGTTAAGTGGTTGAGCGAGTCCTTCGGCTCTGGGCCGGGCGGAGGGATCTGGGTGTGCTGGCTGGGCAGGCCCCTGGCACAAGCGCCTTAGAGGAGTCTCTTACTGAGGCTGGTATTCAAGGTCAGATCCAGCTCCCATCTGCTCTGTGACGTTAGGTGCTGTCTTTAGCAGAGAGGGGGAGCGTTAAGGGCTGGACCAGGAGACCCGAGTCTGGAACAACGGGAATGCCCATGACAGCTTTGCCTCCTTTTCGTTTGCTTCGTACCAAACGAGCCATTGAGAGAGCTGGAGGAGCTGAAGGAAAGAATGAAGGCTCAGACAGCCTTTTGCTCCGGTGCTTTGTACAGCACGCCCAGGAACTGGGACGGCTGGCTTCTCTCGGTACTGCTGTTCATCCTTCACTTGGCACCGGGTTGGTATGACACCCTTGTGCAAATTCTGCTTCTCAGAAAGCTGAGGTTTCCTCCTGTCGTGGCCTCTTTGCCCCCTCACTGTCGCCAAGTCTTCCTCAGTCCCCTGAGCCTTCTCGCACCTGTTTCTATAGTTTTCCAAGAAAGTTGATTTTCAAGGAAAAACCTTTGGCTACAAGGTTGTTGGTTCAATAGAGTCCATCACTGTGACTTCTATTGCTTCCCCCTTGGCAGGCAGCAGGGTGATCTAAGAGAAGATTCTTAAAATGAAGTATGGTAGGAACCTGACGGATACCAATATGTTTAAAAAACATCGGGGCAATTTCCACAAAGGGAGATTATATACTGGGTTGAACCCATTTTTTATAGGCAACCATGGCTCAAAATTGGTAATTTTCTATAGCCCAATCTAATATTTGGTGCAAAGTATGAGTTGGGCATCATGGACTCTTGTCATACTTCAGTGGCGAAGGTGTTGTTAAACTTGATAGAGCCGTGTAACTTTTCTGGATATCAGTTTCTTTGTCCCTTTGATGTTGATACTGAAATAAACTATGGATTCCAAAAAAAAAAAAAAAAAAAGATAGGGACAAAACAGTTGTTTCAATCAAATGCTTCATTATGAGGTGTTTTCATTTTACTCATTCATTCATTCATCAAGCCCCTGGTTGTGGTCCAGGTGTTGGGGTTAGATATTCCTAGGCTGGCAGAGTCCTAAAAAAGGTTTCATATAGTCATCACCACGTGCCTGCGCACCGCGCATGAAAAGAGAGCCTTTGGTCCGCATCGTGTCTTGCGGACGCCTTCATTCCATGCCCCTGCTCGCACCTGGCTTCACACCCTCAGGCCATTGCCTGCGTGGCTGGCTCTGCTGCTCTTCTTGTCTCTTCTCCATGCCTGCCTTTACTCTTGGTTCCTATCCACAGAGAACCTTCTCAACCTTTCTGTCTTCTTGCCCCTCCCCAGGGTCTCCCAGGACTCATCACTTCTGGTACTTGAGGCTGAAGGGTTCACAGTTTTGTGAAACAAAGAAGTAAATGTGACAGGGTTGGGACATCTCCTCACAGTGCAATTTGAATGTGCACAACAAAGGACTCTTTTTTTTTAACAAATAAAACTTTTCCTTTAAAAATATTTCATTACTTATAAAATGCAGCAGAGGTAGTAGTGGTAGATGAGTAACAATATAACTTACAAAGTGCAAAAAGTATTTCTGGTGCCGTACTTTTATATAATACAATAAATAATCATGCTTTTTAAATGTGGTATCTTGATTAAGCATGGTTTTGTGTCTTTCCTTTATGAAAATTCATTTAAAAAGTCATTAAAATGTATACCTTTAGCAATTTTGTTTTTTATTTAACTTTGTATTTTATATTGGAGTATAGTTGATGAACAATGTTGTGATGGAACAAAGGACTCTTATACTCTGCAGCTACCGTGATTTTCTTCACAAAGCCCTACCTTTGGGTAAGGGGATGATGAGAAGGGGGCGCATTAGATCTAGTGCAACCCTGGGATCTTCTTCCAGTGCAATAACTCAAACAGACGCTTTAGGTAAAATTTTTGATCTCTTAAGTTTGTCGTCATCGTCTTTCTCTACCCCTACATGGCATGTGGGGTATGCAGAGGGCTTACCAGGTGTGCCTGGCAGCAGGGGAGAAGGCAGGTCCTCCAGTCCACAGTCTGTCCTGTTGGATCCTCGCTGAGCTCTGCCCTGGGTCACCTGGACTGGTAACTGCTGAGGGGTGACCAGCTCCCTCCCCTGGTATCTGTGGACCCTGATGATAGGAGTCTGTGGTTGGAATGATTAGTGATCGGGCCTCTCCTCTGGCCTGGTCAGGACTTCTTGGTCTTTCCTGGTTGGCCTAGCGTCACCTCAGTTCTCAGTGCACTGTGGCTGTCTTTTTTTTTTTTTTTTTTAACACTTTTTATTTTATATTGGAGTATAGCCGATTGACAATGTTGTGATAGTTTCAGGTGCACAGCGAAGCGACTCAGCCGTACATATACACGTGTCCATTCTCCCCCAGGCTCCCCTCCCATCCAAGCTGCCACGTCACATTGAGCAGAGTTCTCTGTGCTATACAGTAGGTCCTTGTTGGTCATCTATGTTAAATAGAGCAGTGTGTACTTGTCAATCCCAAACTCCCTATCTCTTTTCCCACCCTTCCCCTCCGGTAACCATAAGTTCATTCTCTAAGCATCACCTCAGCATCACCTGAGTTCTCAGTGTGCTGTGGCTGCCTTGATGCCTTCAGGTATGGGCCGCTTTGTCCCTGCAGCAGGGACCTGTCTGGTAAGCTCTCCAGCAAAACCCTCAGCTAACTTCTATGTATCCTTTTTGACAAATTGGAACTTCTCGGTCATGTGCACAGCACAGGGGAATGGGAAGCAGCTCGTTAGTGCTGAACTTAAGGGCCTCCCTCCCTAGTCCCACCGTATCTCAAGTTCACTTTGATGTGATTTCCCTCCAGGTCGTTTGGGTTGTAATTACCTGAGAGGTGAGTCCAGCTTGAATTGGGCAAAAGTATATTCCTCAACTTCCCTAAGTCATCAGGATCAAGGTATCAAGAGGAGATGTATCCCCTCTCCCTTCTTTTGCCAATCTCTCCTCCTGTCCGTTATCCTTCGGGGTCAGAGGTGAGGCTCCGGTTTCTCTACTTCCTCTGCATCGTACCTGCTCCCTCTTGGTCAGCATCTTAGGCCACAGTCTCCCTCAGAGGGCAGAGGAATTTTCTCTCTATTATGGAAAAAACTAAGAAATTTTGTAACCAGACCTGCTTCCTGATAATCCAGGGGGAAGGGGGATGAAAAACCTATTGGGAAATCCTTTTCTTGCAACAAATCTAGTTTATAGAACCGCTGTGTGACTGGAGCTCCAAAAATCCCATGTGATGCGGCAGAAGCTGAATCAGTAGCTTTGCCTTCCTGCTGTACTGGTCCCTATCTGTTTGCCTTTCCTTCCATCTCCAAGCACAGGTGTGTGCCTTAAGCTGTCTAGGAAAAGCACGGAAACAAATATGAAAGAGAAAAGCACATTAGTACCTTTAAAATATTACTACTATCTAAATGCTACCATTAAATACATAGGACTGTGGGAGAACAGAAGAGGGAGGGACTCTAGGATGCTTGATGGGATTAGAAAGACTTCTCAAAGGAAAGGCTAACTCAGGAGAAGGAAGGGCCTGTACACTAGTGCATCATCTTGAAAGAGATTCTTGAAAGACCTATACAGAGAATGCAGATTTCAAATGATCAAGTCAGGTGAACTGTTAAGAACTGTTATCTCCCAAGCAACTGAATTGCCTGTTGACTTAAGTATTTGTAGTTTTCTTCTGATTACAAAGTAATAAATACTCATTGTGGAAAACTGAGGAAAATAAAATAAGTATCCCTCATTTTTAGTGTGTTCCCTTAACATATATATATATATATATATATATATATATTTTTTTTTTTAAATGGCCGTCATTTAATTTGAGTTTTTTTTGTTTTGTTTTTTTGCGGTACACGGGCCTCTCACTGTTGTGGCCTCTCCTGTTGCGGAGCACAGGCTCCGGACGTGCAGGCTCAGCGGCCGTGGCTCACGGGCCCAGTCACTCCGCGGCATGTGGGATCTTCCCAGACCGGGGCACGAACCCATGTCCCCTGCATCGGCAGGCGGACTCTCAACCATTGCGCCACCAGGGAAGACCCCTGCAACATATATTTTGTATGCCATAGATATGCTGCCAGACTCATCTCAGTCTTTATATGAACAAGCAAGTGATGTGTTAAACCACTGAATTTGGGGGTTAATTTATGACCATAATATACCCTAGCTTATTCTGACTTATTTAGAAATTGACAGTAGAAGTAAGGTGCTGCAGTAACAAAAACCTACAATACCTGGCATCGATACATTGGTTAGGTGACCAGCAGCGAGGAAACAGGAGTGGAGGAAACCACCAGCCCCTCTCAGGCAGTGGTGAAATATTTGACTAGTCTCCTCTTATTCCTTGGAAGGCACATTTGGTTCCTAACGAACTTGTAGCTCCAGGAAAAGTGATCGGAACGTATAATGTTGGTAGTTGTGTTGGTTGTTACTGGCTCTGTTTAACAAGGTATTACAAGGCAGAGATGCACACAGAAAAGAATTGACTCGTTTCCAAGAGTAATGAGAGGGAATGGAGCAAGGCCAGAAATGAAGGTTGGAAAAATTAACTGCCTCTAGATGATACAGTCAGAAATGGGATTCAGAAAGACTTCTGAGTGGCCAAAGGCAAATTTAGGTTATGGGTGTGGTACCCAATGTGGTGTCCAGTTGGAATCAGGGCAGAAATCAAATTAAAGGTGTGGGTCTGGCGCCTATTATTACAATTTCGCTCTGGTTATTATGTCTCAGAGTAAATAGAAGAAGGATGTAAACTTCACACTTGCTGCTATAGGTTGCCTTAAGGCAGCCACTGTTGTATTGAGTGAAAGAGGCTTGGGGATGTGAAATAAAGAAATAAAGCAGATCCAGGAACCAAGTCTTGAAAAAACAATGGGTGTGGTTCCTGGAAGATGAAACTGGAAACTGACTACTGAGTTTGAGAGTCATACTGCCAAAAAGAGAACCCTGGCCTTAAAAATCCTGTGATTATTTGAGACCTTTAACCCTCTAGCCACCCTGAAGTTCCAGCCATCTACAGGCAGCAAACAGGCTGAGAAAGCTATGCAGCCCCCAAGGAGGACATACTTTCCAAAGTCTACTTCAGATGTGGCCAAGGAGGCAATGGAAAATGAAGAACTTTCCAAAAGGGGTCCTTCAAGAGCAGTAAATAATTGCAGTGCCCTCCTGAGCGCAGAATAGAGGGCTAGTCAGGGAACACGCCCCATCCTCAGGCTGGAAGTCTTCACAATGGCTGTCCAGTAGGGTTTCAGAATGTCTGTGGACCAATGAGTACTGGGTTCTTCCCATTTTTCTCCTCTTTGAATGGGAATGCTATGACAATTGAATACTAGGTGGGCAGAGGGCAGCTAAATTGACTTTTTAAATCGGCATTTGGCAAACACCACTGGTCAGATCCAACCTGCTGCTTGATTTTGTAAATAAAATCTGATTGGAACACAGCCATGCCCATCCATTTACAGATGGTCAGTGACAACGGTAGAGTTGAATACTTGCAACAGAGACCTTATGGCCCACAAGCCTAACATATTTACTCTCTGGTCCTTAAGAAAAAGTTTGCTGACCCCTGCTCTAGAAGGATGCTTCTCTGGACCGAGGGCAGCCACACCTGGCTCGATACAAGGACCACTGTGCATCTGCTGGAGATTCTGATCTTTTGAGCTGGGGGCTGTGACTCAATGGGACTGTGGGTCATCGTCCATGGATTGGGAGTGTTTTCTTGTGGGGGAGGAGGGAGAAAAAGGATATTGGTGACCAGACTGTAGCTGAGACATTGAATGCTCACTGACTATCCTTGTGCTCTTTCTAGCTGCCCGCCAGTTGGGCATGGTCAGAGGGTATGTTCTAGGCAACAGATCATGCATGAAAATGACATGTGTCACGTCTGGCCTGAGGCACTGAAAAGCCCATGTGAAACAGGAGGCAAGGGGGCAGGGCACAACCTTTAAAAGAATGACATAGCCATAGTACATGACGAAACTACTGAGAACCAACTAGGTCCAAGAAGGTGGAAGATCTGACTTCCAGTGGACCCTGAGCCTCATTATACGCTCATTGTAATATATTAGCATAAGCTAAGTGACACACCCACCAGTGCCATGACAGTTCTGAGGCCAACCATAAAAGGCCAAAAAGTGGGCGGTGGCCCAATTCCTGGGAATCCCCGCCCCTTCCCCCAAATAATTGGAATAATCCTCCCACTCATTAGCCTACGAAATTACCCAGCCCATAAAAGTTAACCACGCTGTATGTTGAAGCCTCTTGCCTTTTGCCTCTTGCCTTCCAAAATGACCCACCCTCTGTCTGTGGAGTGTTTCTCTCTAAATAAATCTGATTCTCACCTATCACTTCGTCTCTGAATTCCTTCGCGATGAGGAAAGAACCTTGAATTCACTGGGAATCCGTGTATAAATCTCTATGCCCTCTTTTATTTTAATTTTTTATTTTTTAACATCTTTATGGAGTATAATTGCTTTACAAGGGTGTGTTAGTTTCTACTTTATAACAAAGTGAATCAGCTATACATATACATATATCCCCATATCTCCTCCCTCTTGCGTCTCCCTCCCACCCTCCCTATCCCACCCCCTAGGTGGTCACAAAGCAGTGAGCTAATCTTCCTGTGCTTATGCGGCTGCTTCCCACTATCTGTTTTACATTTGGTAGTGTATATATGTCAATGCTACTCTCTCACTTCGTCCCAGTTTCCCCTTACCCCCCACCCCCGTGTCCTCAAGTCCATTCTCTACGGTTGTGTCTTTATTCCTGTTCTGCCCCTAGATTCATCAGAACAATTTTTTTTAGATTCCATATATATGTGTCTGTCAGCACACGATATTTTTTTTTCTCTTTCTCACTTACTTCATTCTGTATATAACTCAGCAATCCCACTCCTGGGCATATACCTTGAGAAAACCATAATTCAAAAAGAGTCCTGTACCACAATGTTCACTGCAGCTCTATTTACAATAGCCAGGACACGGAAGCAACCTGAGTGTCCATCGACGGATGAATGGATAAAGATGCGTCACATCTGTGCCCTCTGGTCCTCTGTTCTCGAACTCTGCACGCGTCATGTTGAGATGGTGGAGACGAAGGAGACAGCCAGGGTCCACCCCCCACCCCGAGTCACCACTTGGAAAGTACTGCCTGGCGAGGGGCCTGAGTTGCATCAGATTTTGTGTTGATGAGAAATAAACTTCCGCTGGGGTTAAGATACTGAGAGTTGAGGACTGATTTTGCTATTGCAGCTGAAACTGTTATTCTTTAAAAAAATTTCTTTTTATTGAGGTGCAGTTGATGTACAACATTAGTTTCAGGTGCACAACATAAAGATTAAATATTTGCATATATTGTGAAATGATCACCACAATAAGTCTAGTTAACATCCAACAACAGACATAGTTACAGAATTGTTTTTCTTGTGTTGAGAACTTTTGAAATCTAGTCTTCGTAACTTTCAAATGTGCAAGGCGGTGTTATTAACCGTAACCGCCACGCTGTACATTACATCCCCATGACTTATTTATAACTAGAATTTATACCGTTTGACTCACTTCACTCATTTTGCTCCTCCTCCAGCCGCCCTGGCTGCCCACTTCTAGCAACCACTAATCTGTTCTCTGTAACTACGAGCTTGGGGGTTCTTTTGTGTTGTTGCTGTTTTTTCAGATTCCACATATAAGTGAAATCATACACTATTTGTCTTTCTCTGTCTGACTTATTTCACTTAGCATAATGCCCTCAAGGACCATCCATGTTGTCACAGATGGCAAGATTTCATTCCTTTTCATGGCTGAATAATATTCCATTGTGTGTGTGTGTGTGTGTGTGTGTGTGTGTGTATCTCAATGAAATGAAATACATATGTGTATAATATAATATATATAAAAACATAGCATTTTCTTTTCTTTATCCATTCATCCATCGATGGGCACTTAGGTTGTTTCCATATCTTGGCTATTGTGAATAATGCTGCAGTGAACATAGGGGTGCATATATCTTTTCAAATTAGTGTTTCTGTTTTCTTTGGGTAAATACCCAGGAGTGGAATTGCTGGATCATAGGGTAGTTCTATTTTTGATTTTTTGAGGAATCTCCATACTGTTTTCTACAGTGGCTGTACCAATTTACATTCTCACACATAGTGCACAAGTGTTCCCTTTTCTCCGTATTCTCACCAACACTTTTCGTTTCTTGACTTTTTGATACTAGCCATGCTAACAGGTGTGAGGTGATATCCTGTTGTGGTTTTGATTTGCATTTCCCTGATGATTAGTGATGTTGAGCACCTCTTCATATACTGAAACTGCTATTCTGTCTGATTTAATATACATCACACCTATATAATATTGATAATTTAAATAAAATTGAGTTTATGCTTGTATTTAATTATCATTCAATTATACAATTTTATATTTATATAATTAATAGCTTTCCATACTATGTAAAATAATCTTTGAAACATGATTTTAATAACTTCCTAATATTTCATTTATTATTTCATTGCTAATGCACCGTGCTTAGGAAAGTATGGTGAGAAAGACAAGTTTCTGCATTGTGTGTAAAGGGGTAACTTTGTGCAATCTTTCTGAAATGCCATTTAACAACATGTTTATCTCCTGTGATCCATTCATTCTGTATCTGGAAACTTATCCTCAGGAAATACTAAGAGAGGTGGACGAAAACGGATAAACAACGATTTTTGTTTTAGCTTTGTAAAATCAAAGTTGGAAATAATCTAAACATTCAACAGTAACCAAAGAGTTACATAAATCACAGTGCCTCTCCAGGCATTGCCTGTTTGTTGATGTGGCTTGTTTAGTATCAGATGCTTTCAGCTCGAGACACAACATAGATCTGATCTAATAACTGGCAGGTTGGATGCCGCTGCCTTTCACACTGTACCTATTCATTCCCTGCTGACTGCCTTGGATCAGGGATGGGGCTGGCCAAGGCTTGTCTCCTTTTCGTTTCTCTGGCAACTGATGACTCTTGGCTGCAAAGATTCTTCAGATGGTCTCTTGGACATCAAACAGCGACAGCCCAACATTTGGTTACATAAAGTGCAAATGAATCATGAACACGTGGATTATATTTCCGTTCAAATACACAGGGATTTCAATTTATGGGAAATAGACTGTGGGCTGCACAGATTAGCACTAGGTTTGGGAAATTGGTCAAATCCCTGACCAGATCCTCAGTTTAGTTATGTCCATCTGTTCCCCCCACCAGTTCCCCTCCTTAGCACCCTAGAAAGGACAGCTGTTTCGTTCCAGGGCATGCTAAAAGCTAGTCTTTCCTCCAAGAAAGATGGGAGGCCAACTTAATTTGCCAAAGGTTCCTGAAGTTTATTTCTTTTGTCCCGAAGCCAGCGAAGACTAAACAAAATACAAAATGGACCCTCTTTTCCCCTTGGCTTCTGTGTTGGAAGTTTCTTAATTTTTATTTCTCTCTTTAGTTTCTTCTCGGCCTTGATGTTGCATGTCTCTTCCATTGCTGATCCCTTAAGTGTTGGAATTTCCCAAGGCTTCCTCCTGAGCCCGTTGTTCTTACTGTATTTTCTAGGTTATCTTAAACCTGAATCCTTGGCTCTGACTACTTTCTCTACACCTGTGATGCTCGGATTTCTATCCCCAACCCAGATCTCTCTCCTGACCCCTGATTCCTGCATCTGTAATGCCCACCAGGCACCTCTACTCTCTGTAGCCAACAGATGTCCAAATTGCACTCATCCTATTCCCCCTTATTCCAGCCATTCTCTCTGTATTCACTGTTCTAGTAACCGGAAGTGCTCTTCAATCACCAATGCCGTGATATGATTAGTGCAGAAAACTTTGAATCCTCACTGTATGTCAGCCACTGAGTTAGTTAAGGGGACGCAAAGATGATTAAGACCTAGTTCTTGCCCTTAACCTACTCATAACCTCGTGGGGTAGGTGGACATATAAATGAATAATTATAAGACACTGGAAAGCACAGCGTTAGAAATATGCAGAGGCTTTTCCACAGCATGGGAAAGGGGCACCATCACATTGATGCCTGAGCTGAGAATCAAAGGGTGAGTTAGGTGAAGTCGGAGAAGGGGAGGAACAGCAGGGTGGGAGCAGACAGAGGTGCACAGGGGCCAGATAATGGAGGTCTTACATCTCTTGTTCATAGGTTTGGATTTTATCAGCTAGTTTGTGTGGAATGTCAGAAGAGTGGGTTTTTTTAATCTTTTTATTTTACATTGGCGTGTAGTTGATTATCAATGTTTCAGGTGTACAACAAAGTGATTCAGTTATATATATACATGTATCTATTATTTTTCAAATTCTTTTCCCAATTAGGTTGTTAACAGAATATTGAGTAGAGTTCCCTGTGCTGTACAGGAGGTCCTTGTTGGTTACCTACTTTATATATAGCAGTGTGTACATGTCAATTCCAAACTCCCTATCTATCCCACCCCCGCACCCTTGACCCCTGGTAACCATAAGTTCGTTCTCAGAGGAGCGTTAAGTAGAGAGTATAACAATTTGATTTCTGCAGCTGTGGGAGAGTATGAATTTGAAGAGAGTAAGACAGAGGAGGGTGGAGAAGTTGAGATGCTAGAATTATCCGGGCTACATGTATGAGAGTCCAATCCAGGGAGCGTTTGAGAGATGTTGGAATGTACACTGGCAGGACTTGAATTGAGAGTAGAGATAAGGAAAAGGAGCCAGGGATGGCTTGTAGATCTGGCTTGGGCGATGGGGAATCTGCTAATGGTGCCAGGAGAGAAAACACAGACGGTTTCACAAACATTCTCCATATGCTGGATCGTAATTCCTGAACCTCTCCTGTTTCACGTCTCCGTACCACGGTGCGTGCTGGTTCCACTGGTGCAGACAGGCTCAGCATCCTGACTCACCTGATGAGAGTCAGCTTATCGGTCCAGAGCCTCTCCAACCTGGCTCTGCGTGGTCTGTGCCCTATTCTGTGCCCCCACGTCTCCCAGGACTAGGCTTTAGCCCCGAACCCACCCCACGGCAGTGTACCTGTCTCGGTCCCCGCCATCACTCTCCATCAGACAGCCCCTGAGGACGGCAGCTTGGCACCCATCCAGTGGCTGCTTGCCGGGTGCTGACTGCGTCTTGGGGAGATATGAAAGCCGCTCTTTCTGGTTATCAGGTTAAAACTCAACGCGTCAGCAAGATGAAAACAGCATGGAGGACATCTGAGCTTTGGTTTTATGACTGTTGCTCTGGCGTGGCCTCAGGGAGGTTTGCCGCACGGTGGTGACCATCTGACGGTGTGACCCGGGGCTGTAGCAACTTCTTTGGGCCCTATCTGCCTATTCGGTGAATAGGAAGTTTCACCTGTGCAAGTGGCTGGCCGACCCTTTGGAGGCAGAGTCCACTGAACATGGGGTGTGGGCTCAGGCCGTTCAGAGACCCACATGGGAGGAGAAGGGCTGGTGGAAACGAGGAGTAGCTGTATGAACAGCATGACGGCAACAAGAGGCCACAGCGAGGGGAGCCCAGATATGGGCCCTTCCCTTGTCTCCTTAGCTGCAAATGGAATCCTCGCAGAGGACGAGCACAGCAAATGATTAAGGTGTTGAGGACACAGGGTGGGGTAGTCAGGCTAGAGCAGTGGAAGGAAGAGGAGAGGGGACAATTGGCCCTAGAGGAGCAGTGTGCTGGGTCCACCGCAGACAGCGCAGGCTTGGAGACAACCACCAAGAGGCAGGGGGACCGATGGCCTCCCTGGTAGTTCTCCTGACTGTGTGGCCAGTGTAGGGGGAAGGCGGTGTGACATGGCCTGAGAGGAGTTGGGAGGGCACCTTGGAGAGACTGAGACTGCCTTTGAGGTGACGCTTAATGCCACCTCCTCCATGAAGTCTAGTCTAGTATGTTGTTATCACTGGGGCTCCTGTCCCCCCTTGAGCTCACTCCAGACCCTTAAGCCAGTCCAGTCTGCCCCCGCACTGTGTCCTCAGCTCCCGATGTCCTCCCACTCTGTGTTTTGGACACTGGCCTGGGGTCTGGTCTTGGCAACTTGGCTCTTGGGCTAAGCTTGAAAGTAAGCTCTGGCCTTTGCTGCCAACTCTCTGTACTTCAGACTGCCTTGGAGGGGACCCCTGGCCTTGGGTGGAGGCTGGGGCTCTTTTGGGTTGGCGTCCATTCAAGCACATCCAGTTCCCCCTGGAGAGGTGGGATTCAGACAGTGGTCCTTTGTCTCCCTGGCTTAGCACTCTGTCAGCCTCCATCTCAGCATCCCCACTGAGCCACGGCCTCTCCCAGGTCTCCCCAGCTGGACCACTGAGTAATTTCTCCACTGCAAGACTAAACTCGCTCGACCTTCCAAACGGTGGGCTTGTTACCTATCCACCCCCTCAAGGGAGAGCAAAGACATGACACCTCTGGGCTTACCATGGGGCTTTCATGTTTGTTCTGGTTCCCAAGTCATTCCTATGTCTCCCTCCTCCCCACTCACTGGGTCCCCTATTGCTTCCTGCATCCCTGCCTGGGCTGGTACTGGAGTGACTGTCCTTCTTGCTCCCTGTGCTACAGCAGACCGCCTGGCTGAAGCTCACTGGTCAGTCAGCCAGCCAGAGAGTGGCCGCTAGTATCTGTGGATAACTTGTTAGTTTCTTCCCTACCTTCTTGTCTAGGTTGGAGGAGATAATCAAGCTTTGATGAAGCATTCTGCGATGTGATGCTGACCACACCTGCCTTAAGGACCTACTGTACAGCACAGGGAACTCTGCTCGATATTATGTAACAACCTCAATGGGAAAAGAATTTGAGAAAGAATAGATACATGTATACGTATAACTGAATCCCTTTGTTGTACACCTGAAACGATCACAACATTGTTAATCAACTCTACTCCAATATAAAGTTAAAAAAAGAAAAAGAGCTTTAACAAACAGAAAAGGGAAAAAAAGAGGTCACAAATGTCACGTGACCACTACAGTGCCTGACACAGAGTGAAGACTCAGGAAGTGGTCACTGTCATCACCACCATCATCACCATCCTCACCATCATCATCTCTGTCATCACCACCATCCTCCTCCTCCTTGTTGTTCATTACAATTACTTGCATATAATCTCTCCATTTCCCAGTGTCCAGGCCCAGTCTAGGTGATCATATCATATGGAACTCAATCAGGGCAGCTGGCAGCCAGTGTCTTGAAGTGAAGGGTCTGCTCCCAGAGCAGAGTAAGCATGCTGTATACCCAGAGAGAGAGAGAAGACAAGCTGTAGTCCAGGAAATGAAGCCAGGGGCCCTGAAGCTTGGGGGTCACTGAGTTCAGTCCATCCACGGTCAGTCTTGAGTTGGGGAGGGACTACAAAGAAAGAGCAGGACGGGAACTACAGGGGGCAGAGCTGTGGGGAGGGAGACAGGAGCAGGAACCGGTGGAGGGTGGCAGCTGAGAAGATGATGATGTCCTACCAAGAGGTGGCTTGGGTCAGACCTGTGAGGACGGAAGAGGGTGCTGCTGAGAGCAGGCATGTGAGCTACCTGTGCTGGTACCCCCGCAGCCTGGTGTCTGAATCAGCACAGGTGCCTTGGAAATCCTGGCTGCCTTGAACTGACTACCTGATGCCAGGTATTATTGTGAGTTTCTTCCCTGTGGCCTGTGCTTGTTTCTCAGTTGCTCTTGGGGACTCATATAGAGTCAACTTCATATTTGTGGAATTTTGTGTATCGGCTGTGGGTAAACAGTGATACGTATGTACGTGTGCGTGTGTATATGTAACACGCACACACTGCAAAACCTTTGCAATAAGATAGGAAAAGTCCTCCAGAATAAAGCCTTTATACCTCTGGGTGTGCAGAAAATATTTTATGATAAATTAAAAATAGAAGACGAGATAAGATATTTACAGGTGTGCTTTCACAAGGACCAAGTGTGTGAAAGATTGCAAAAGCAAGTTCTATCCATCTCTGTGATTGCTGGGATGTCTCCCTGCTTGGGGAACTCCTGTGGACAAAGGAGACCGACCAGGGCATCAGTGGACTTCTCTAGATCATCTTAGTGTGCAGTAGACTGGTCACTAAGGGGTGGTTGAATGGGATCCTGGGGGCAGAGGAGTGGTGGGCATAGGTGGCCTGAGGACTCTCACATTTCTGTGATCCTCTGTCCTTGAGCCAGTCCTTTCTGCTCTAGGTCTCAGTATCTCCACGTGTTTGATGAGGGGGTTTCTTTAGGACTGCTGTTTTCCAGATGTGCTCATCAGAGCTCTAGCGGACTGCTGAAGAGCAGTAAAGGGGGCGGCTGGGGGCCAGCATCACCCTGCCTTCAACCAGAGCAACTAATGTTGCTCTGATCTGCTTTATCTACTGATGTTCCATGGAAGATGTTTGAAAAAAGGGATCTGGTCCTCCTAAAGTGTGGATTAGCTCCTCCCCAAGCCCTTCCACCTCTGACTTTCATGGTTCCATGACTATCCCAGCCAAGGCTTGGAGTGGGTACTAAAGATCACTGCCTTCCCATCTGGGGACATGAGGGATTGGTCCTTTTCGCTGGTGCAGTTATCTATTTAGTTCTTGACTGAGAAACTGTTATAGGTGTATTTCTTTTTAAAAATATTTTATTGAAGTATAGATGATTTGCAATGTGTTAATTTCTGCTGTACAGCAAAGCGATTCAGTTATACATATATATGTGTGTGTGTATATATATTCTTTTCCATTATGGTTTATCACAGGATATTGAATATAGTTCCCTGTGCTATACAGTAGGACCTTGTTTTTTATCCATCCTATATATACTAGTTTGCATGTGCTAATCTCAAACTCCCAATCCTTCCCTCTCCCACCCCTTCTCCCTCTTGGTAACCACAGGTCTGTTCTCTGTGTCTGTGAGTCTGTTTGTTTCTTGTAGATGTGTTCATTTGTGTCGTGTTTTAGATTCCACATATAAGTGATATCACATGGTATTTGTCTTTCTCTTTCTGACTTACTTCACTTAGTATGATAAACGCTAGGTCCATCCATGTTGCTGCAGATGGCATGATTTCATTCTTCCCTATGGCTGAGTAATATTCCACTGTATATGTATATACCACATCTTCTTTATTCATGTGGTAGGCACATTTCTGACCTTTACACGAGAATACCGGGCACCTCACCTCCATTGTTTCTTAGTTCTGTGACCCCAGGCAAGCCTCTCAACTTCTCTGAGCATCCACTTCCACCTCTGTAAAAGGTGGGAAAGCAATGAGGATTAAAGGATGCTATATGCGATAGGGTAGTTCTTTCTAATCTGAGAATGAGTGTGGACTGTCATTGTTAGGGGCTTAATAGTTAAGCAGGCTCTGTGGTTTCCAGCTCTGTCGCAGGTGACCTGACTGAATTTCAGCACTTTTTTCCTGAAATTTTTGATCACCCAATCTCCCAGTTTAGTCTGTATGTTTGCTCTTCTTTGAATGTTGTAGGAGGTTCAGTATGCCCTTAAAATGAATGTTTAAAAATTATAAAGCATTGTAAATATCAGAAATTGTCACAATAAGCCATCGCTATAATTTTCTGAGTGCAAAAGTAAAATTTAAAGGCAGTAAACATTTTAAAGTGAATGGGTTGGTTGAACAAGAAAATTGATTTTTAGGTGCATTTACCCTCCACAGGGATAAAGGCATTTGGGTTAATGATTACACATGAGATTGAAAAATAGTTTACTGCCTTTCACTGAGCCACCCCAAGCTCCCTTGGGGTCACTGTCATGCAGGCTGTCACATGTCCCTCCATGCAGTGTGGCAGCTCCATCTGTGGGCACGTGTGGAGACAGTGCTGACCTCATCGGAGGATAGAACAGGACACTTGCTGCTCTGGCCCTGGTTGAGAATGAAGAGGCAAAGCCTTAGAGATTGTGACCTTGGGGTGATGCCGGCAGACCATGGCTCAGCTCGTCCTTCGGTGTTAAATGCAACTTGACAATATCAGCAGGGGACCCAGATGCCCAGGCAAAGGGGAACGGGAGGATGAGGACTGTGGAAGGCGGTCCCTGGGCTGCTGCAGGCCATGAATCCATTATGCAATAGGGCTTGGGGGAGCTGGACTTGGTCTGGGCTGTTCCCCTTTGGGAAGGGGTCCATGCTGGAACCTGGTAGCGGCAGTAGCATGTGGCTTGGAAGAATGGAGCAGGGACAGGCCACAGGCCAGTCTTCAAGCTACAGGCCCCTAAATTTGATGGAATATACAGTCAAGGGTAGGCTCCAGGTCCAGCAGGGAGTGGACAGGCCAGTCAACAGAAGCAAGAGGAAGGCTTGACAGACCTGGCCAATACGTGGGGTCTGGGAAGACTCAGGGCTCATACAGGCATAGCAGATCCTGCATCCACAGCAGTGAGCACCCTCGTGGGCTCACCAGCCCAGCTCTCTGAGCCTCCAACAACCTGGCTCTCTGGTCAGAATTGGCCCAGGACGGGGTAGGGCTCACTTTGTAACTGGAGGTGTCTTTGTCTATAACACTGAGGGGCTGGGGGACACAGGGACCAGCCAGGGAAGGCGACCCTATCCTCTGAAGTAAGCGTGATCCAGAGGGCTTATTAAAAGTGTGTGTGTGTGGCGGAGGTGGACGGCAAAGGGCAAAGGCCTAGG
This sequence comes from Aethalodelphis obliquidens, assembly GCF_003676395.1. Taxonomy (NCBI): domain Eukaryota; kingdom Metazoa; phylum Chordata; class Mammalia; order Artiodactyla; family Delphinidae; genus Aethalodelphis; species Aethalodelphis obliquidens. Next base: position 6,465,597 of record NW_020838009.1, read on the forward strand.
GTCCTAGTATGGGGTCACTGCAGGTAGAGGAAGAGGCAGAGGCAGAGACCAAGAGGAGGACAGAGAGCTGAAACGTGGGGGTGAGGATCCATCTCTCCCCAGGTGATTTGACCAGTAGGAGATAGGACCCCCCCATTCTTTGGTGCAGACCCTAGGCAACAAAAAGATATCCTCTCAGTCACCTTATGCAGGGGAAGGATACCAAGGACGAGCCTTTATTTATGGGAAGAGGCCTCCACGAATGTGAGACCCCTCCATTATATTCCCTTATACTTTGTGGTTATATCTGAGATTGTGCCATTTGACCCCCTCTTCATTCACTTGGGTTGGGGGTACCTTCTGAGAGTAAGGAGCTGTAAATATATATATATATATAAAATATAAATATATATGTTCCTTTTGGAAAAATAAATTAGAAAAGAAATGAAAAGCACTCACAATTTTTCTCACTAGCCAGAGATAACCTCTATTTACATCTTGGCATCTACTAATAGACTATTTTCAGACAAAAGTCATGTATAAACATGCAGTCTTCCTTATTTCTCTGTTGTTGAACTTAACTCTTAACCCCCCATGTCTGTGGATGATGGAAGACTAATTTTGCCAATCCAAAGTAAATTTAGGCATTCCTGGTTTACTCCTGATTTCACTCAGGTCTCCTCTGGGTACCTACTCAGCCAGTTGAGGGTCTCCCTGCCTGGTTTCTACGTGATATGGTGGCGCCGGGGAAGGTTCACCCGGTCCTTGGTCCCCTCGCTGAGACCTTCACGGTAGAGGGAACCGGCCAGCCTCTCCTTTGTCCGAGAGGTTCCATCGCCACCATGTTGGCTGCCGAGGTATCTGGTTCTCTCATCACAGAGGTCACCCTGCTTCCTCCACACCCAACTGTGCAGAGCTCCTGGGCCAGCTGGGGCATTCAGGCATTCTGGGTACCTCTTCAAGGCACAGGGAACTTTCAGCTACACTCTCTCCTACCCAACCCTCCACCCTCCCATGGGAGACTCAGGGGATTGTCCCAGGATTTTGGTCTAACTCTCCCAGGTGGACGTTTCCACTCCGAGTTGTCTCAGGACACTCAAAGGAGGCTCTTTCCTCCCAGTATTTCAGATAGAAAGTGGGACACAGGTCTCTGTGCTAGGGCTTGTCCCCAGTGTGTACTACCTGTGTGTCTCAGTGCCAACCAGGAAGGGGCAGAAGTGAGGGGCTCCTTCCCAGGCCCCAACCTGCAGTCTTTGAAACTCATCCTCTCTTCAGTTGGGCAGACCTTTATCTCCTTTTAAATAAGAAAATAGCTTCTCTTATATCTTCATACGTTTTCCCCAAATCTGTGGGTTTATGGTATAAATTTTGTGCTTTGTATCCTCCAGGCTTTGCTCTTTGTAATCAAAACCAAGCTTCTGGCATCAAACAAAATAAAAAAAAATCCAAATGTGTTAGCGTCCTATTGCTGCTGTAACCAATCAACACAAAATTAGGAGCTTAAAACAATACAAAGTATCTTATGTAGTTCTGGAGGTCAAAAGTCCAAAATGGGTCCCCTGGGCTAAAATCGAAAGTGTTGGCAGAGTCAACATTCCTTTCTGGAGACTGGAGGGGAGAATCCTTTCCCTTGCCTTTTCTAGCTTCTGGAGGCCGCCTACACCCTTGGCTTGTAGCCCCCTTCTCCATCATCAAAGACATCAGTGTAGCTTCTTCAAGACTCTCTCTAACTCTGACCTCCTCCTCTGCCTCCGTCTCCCACTTTTAAGGACCCTTGTGATTTTATTGGGCCCACCTGGACAATCCGGGATAATCCCTCTATTTTAAACTCATCTGATTAGTAACCTTAATTCCATCTGCAACCTTAATTCCCACTTGCCTGTAACATAACAAGTTCACAGGTCCGTGAGAACAGCATGTGGACACCTTTGGAGGGACGATTACTCTGCTTACTGGTCAAATAATAACTCCTTTGTCAAAGGCTTAATTCATATGATCAAAAGCTATGACTTTCAAAATTATAGTTTTTGTTATTGATTTAACAAGATCTACTTAGTAGTTCCAAAGCCAATGACTTGACTTAATAAAACAATTTTTTTAAATTTAAAAATGTTTCTATCATCCTATAGGTGATACAGATTGGAAGCTATTACTGTTCATTGACCTGTGGGGCTAACATAATGGGTATTGGAAAGCTCAGTGGATGTTGGGAAGCTCATGAAGAAAAAAGAAATCCCTCAATTTTAGGTCTCCAAAGTTAATCTTGTTTCATGTATATGGGTCATACTACACAACCTGTGTTTGTAACCTGATTTAAGTCACTTGAAAATGTAAAGCAGATATCTTTCTATGGCAATAAATCTTACCTTATTACCTCATTTTAATTTCTGCAAAGTATTCCCCTGTTTATCTAGCCGGCTTCCCATTGCTGCTGCTACTGGGTATCACTAGAATGCAAGGCCCGTTTCTGGCCCTTATTGTTCTGCATGCGTAGTATAGCTGCAGCATCCTGACCTAGGCAGCTTCATGACCTAGGCAGTTAGGTGGTTATTCAAAGCAAGGTAGAGCAGGCAGCAGAGAAGTACCAGCTCTGGATCCCAGCCCTCATCTGGGGTAAGGATGACTCTCGGGGAGCTGTTCTGACTCCAGGTGCTGATAGCAGAGGTTTTCCTGGCACCCTGCAGCACTGCCCTGAGAAATGATTATTTAAGGGATGTGAGGGGTGAGGAGGTGGGGGAGGGGTAGAGTGGTCACAGTGACCTGGAGGTGCTTTGATCAAGTGACGGTGATTCGAGACTATGAATGGTGAGAGTGACATTGGTCAGGGGGCCAGAGGCAGCCATGGCAGGGGTCCATCCCTGGAAGACCTGGGCCACTTGGCAGGGGACAGGTAACCCAGGAACTGGACCAGGCTCTGTCACGTTTGCTTCCCTGGTGACTTTTTCTCTCTCTATCAGACAGAGCAGCCTTTCCCTTCAGTCTGCTCTCACATTGCTGCGTCCCGAAAACCGTCACATTCTTCTGCAGCTTTCAGCTCTGAGTCTTTGCCCACTTATTGTATATTCTTTTGGTCTTTTTGGTGGGGGAATCCAAGGATTTATTTAACCCAGCAATCAAACTGGTCATTTAAAATAATAGTACATCTTGTCCAAGTCTAAAAATAAATCCCCCTGGTATGGGAAGGCTAGCAAGGGGAAGTTGGGTAGAGCAGGCTGCAAACGTTTTATAGCCCAGTTAGCCAGGGCTTGAGCCCACTTTTCTTTCATCCCTCCTTGTCCTGACATGGGCGGGAGTCAGAGCGCCTTCTGTTTGCCTCGATTAGAGTCAGCCTCCACCTTCCCCCAAGCCCAACTGCCCTTCTCAGGACACAGGCTGCATTCACCATGCCTCGCTCTGCCCCAGCCCTTTGCAGATTTTATGAAAGGCGTTTTCACTTGGATTAAACAGGCACTGTGTTTGTGTGCGGCGTGTGTAAAGGAGAAAATGAATCACTTCGACTTTGGGCAAAGGACTGGAGGTGTTGTGTTTGTCCTTTGCAATTACATAAACACACCAGAACCCATGAAAAAGAAAAAAAGATGTAGGGTGGGGAGGGGGAAAGCCGCGTTGAGGGCTTGGGATGATCTGACAAGTTTAGCACATTTCCCATACGTTCAGTCTCAGAAAGCGTGTTCTGCCCGCTCATGACAGACGCCGAGGCCAAGGGAAAGTTTGAGGTTTTGCATTTCTGTTTGTGGTACCGGAAAAGGCTTATGATCTGAGGGCTTGATTCAGTGAAATAACATCGCCTTCTACACATTTGCTTCGCAAGGAGGGCAGGAGTTGGAAGCGACCGTTTTGAGATGTTAAAGATTTGCTGGCAGAGGGAAAGGGATTTTTTTTCCTCCCTCCCTGCCGAGGAAAAACAGTTCTAACGAGGAGTTACTTTGTAATTTTAACTCCCATTCAAATACTCCCAGCCCTAGAAGCTGCCGTTGATCCCCCGTGACTTCTTTTTTTTTTTTTTTAACATCTTTATTAGAGTATAATTGCTTTACAATGGTGTGTTAGTTTCTGCTTTATAACAAAGTGAATCAGTTATACTCAGAAGGGACCGGTCACGGCGCTCCCTCCTCCCTGGAGCCCCCGTCATGAGTTTGCAGAAGAGACTCTTCCCTGGAAGGGAGAATGGTGAGTGAGGCGGCTTCTAGGGGCTTCACGGGGAGGTGGGGATGGAGGGTTTGACTTTGTTTTTGGACACCGAGGGGTGGAAACCTAGGGAAGCATAATTTTGGTTATGCCGTGTGGTGTGGTGTGTGTGGTGTGTGTGTGTGTGTGTCTGTGTGTGTGCACGTGTGCAGTGCAGCGGGACACAGTCCCTCCCAGTCTGTCTGCGTTGTCCTCACAGAGGCTGGCTGAATGCTCACTAGGCTGCTTGGTGGAGGGGTGACAGATGGATGTATCACAGGACCCCCAAGGGGGATGAGAGTGAGCCCTGGCCAGGGCAGCTGCTTCCTACCTGCCCGTTCTCCCTCTGTGAGTGGTCCTGGCAACGCTCAGGGGTGGGGATATCAATATTTAAATGCTCAAAGCCGTCAGGGTCCCACGGCTGGACTCCGCTTCTAGCAGGATGCAGGACAGAAGGGGGAGCTGCTCAGCACCTGGGGGAGACCGGGGAGCAGGTCCCTGGAGCAGGGGGCCCCCTGAGCCTCATGGATCTGAGCCCTGGGAGGGGCGCCAGGTACCCCGGCCGGACTCCCTGCCTTGTTGCAGGTACAGCCCCGTGGATCAGATCATTTCTTATGACAACCTCCTTCCTTTGCTCCAGAAGCATAAACAAACAGGCATCAGGGAAAAGGATTTTAACCCCTCAGCCTAGCTTTTAAAGTCAACACTTGGCAAAACTTCAGGTCTGTCGTAACTTTGGCATAAGAGAATAAACACGTGGTTTTCTTTAAAAAGGAGAGCAAGGCGAGTCAAAGGCACATTCTGGCTCTTTCTGCTCCAGGAAGATATGATAGAGATGGCTAGAACCCTGGGATCCATTTGGTTAGGTTCTGTTAAAGAATTCTCTGAATTCTGAAGAAAGGCAGTGGGGCACAGGGGCCCAGAACCCGGGCTGTGGGGACGGAATCTTGGCTCTGAGATGAACAGGCTAGTTGGTGTGGGGAAAGGTATTTAACCTCGCTATGGCTCAGTTTCCTCCTCTGCAAAACAGGGGTCATAAATTCCTACCACACAGGACTATAGAAGCCGTAAATGAGATGAAGCTGGTGAAACGGCCCGAGCAGCATCTGTGCGATACAGAGAACGTTTCAACCCCCAAAGCAGCTGCTCCCCTGTTCTCCTGTCGTGACACAGGAACCCTCACAGAGTGCTCAGCCCTTGGGGATGAGAGAAGGAGGGTCCCATGGCCATGGCCTCCCTCTCTTGCAGAAGGTGGGCCAAGCTTCAGAGACAAAGTACAGGATGCATTTTCTTACACTGGGGCATCTTTGAGGACTGGACTTCACCTGGTATTTAGTAGGTGCTTGACGTTTGCTGAAACCATTTTATTCATTTTATTTCCACGGGGTCCTGCCACTTCCTGTCCCTGGCCGCATCACCATCTCTGGTTGGGTTTCCCTGGTGCGTGTAGCAAGTTCACTGGAGAGCGTTGCTCCAACACAAACCTCAGCCAGTCCAGCCGATCCCATGGGGCTTTGTACCCTTGCAATGACCCAACACTGCATGTGGGCTGCCCTGGGGAGAGGCCGCTGCCTTCAGCTGAGGGTAAGTCCTGGAGAGAGGTTCTGCTCTGAGCTGTTCCAGGCAACCTGTGTGCCAGCTGTGGGAATGAGTACTCAGCCCTGGGGCAACAACCCACAGCATCACTTCTCGACGGTAATCGAGTCCCTTCTTTCCTCTGGGTTCAGCAGCTGGAAGGTTGGGGGTTCAATGCACGGACACCTGTTCAGTTACATTCTTACACAGCATTATGACCTTGGATAAGCCCCTTCCCGTATCCAGGACTCACTGTCGCTGTCTGTAAGGTGGATGGAAGGTGTTAAGGAGAGATGGTCTCTAAGAACCCTTCTAGCGCTGCCTTTCCCCACGTGCAGATTCTGAGCATGTGACAAGGTGGTTGGTTGTACCCCCAGCAATAGTTGGGTCACGTGGTCTCCTCCACAGGTGCCTCCGTTCCTTCCGGCAGAAAATGGAATCAAGATATACCTGGGGGCCCTTGTGAGTCCCCAAGGCCAGCTGTCAGCAGGGAGGGGCCAGGCCTGTGAGATGCAGAGGGCGGGTCTCTGTAGGGCTGGAGGGCAGGGGGTGGGGTTTGAGGAGAATTCTGCCGTATGCTTTCTGCCGCCTCACCCCTGCTCTTCTCCCCAAAACAAAGTAAAACCACATTGGACGCTGCCATCCATCTTTTTCTTTCTTTCTTTTTTTTTTTTTTTTTTTTTTCGCGGTATGCGGGCCTCTCACTGTTGTGGCCTCTCCCGTTGCGGAGCACAGGCTCCGGATGCGCAGGCTCAGGGGTCATGGCTCACGGGCCCAGTCGCTCCGCGGCATGTGGGATCTTCCCGGACCGGGGCACGAACCCGTGTCCCCTGCATCGGCAGGCGGACTCTCAACCACTGCGCCACCAGGGAAGCCCTGCCATCCACCTCTAATGGTAAGGAGGTATATAATGTTGACTGGGACAGGCATGGATGTAGCTGGCTTTATTTTACTGCCTTTCCCACCCCACCACAGATTTTCTATTTATTTTTCAACCTACAAAGAGTGAAGTCACTATTTCAAACACTTGGAATTCATTCTCAGCAGATTATTTATTTAGAGCAGTCTGTGCTTCAGGCATCATGCTGGGCTCTGATGATCTGATGGGAGACTTGAGATTAAACAATCATACAAGCATCAATATAATGACAAGAGGGTTAGTTTTTTTTTTTTTTTGGAGTATAGTTGCTTTACAGTGTTGCGTTAGTTTCTGCTGTACAACAAAGTAAATCAGCTATACATAAACATATATCCCCTCTTTTGTGGATTTCCTTCCCATTTAGGTCACCACAGAGCATTGAGCAGAGATCCCTGTGCTGTACAGTAGGTTCTCCTTAGTTACCTATTTTATACATAGTAGTGTATATATATCAGTCCCAATCTCCCAATCCGTCCCACCCCCACTTTCCCCCCTTGGCGTCCATACTTTTTATCTCTACGTCTGTGTCTCTATTTCTGCTTTGCAAATAAGTTCATCTGTACCATTTTTCTAGATTCCACACACATATGCGTTAATTTACAATATTTGTTTTTCTCTTTTTGACTGATTTCACTCTGTATGACAGACCAAAGAGGGTTAGTTGCAATGAGAGGCTCTAACCAGGGAACCAGCCTAGTCTAGTGGTCAGGGCGGGCCTCCCTGAGGAGGTGCCCTTTGAGCTGTGTGCAGGTGTATAGGAGCGAGGTCAGGTGCAGAGGTAGGGAAGCAAGCTCTAGGTAAAGAGAACAGCATGCCGAAGAATAAGGATGAGAAAAGAGAACTGTCTCAACTCTTACGAGCTTAACTTTGTCACTGTGAGCTCTGCAAGCATCCTTCCATCCAGTCTGTTTTCCTTGCAGAATCTTTTAAAAAATCATCCTGGTGACTTGTTAGATCAGGGGAAAAGAGATTTTGCTGGTGAGGCCAGGTCTCAACAGCCCTCTCTCCGTGTGACAGCCGGTTCTCTCTGTTCCCCACATCTGGTGGCCAACCCCCGAGGGTGCCTCCTGGAAATCTCTCTGCAACTACTAGCACCTCCCTCCACCTGGGCTCTTTTAGCACCGGGCGCTGATTTAGGACCCTGATGGGCACTGACTCACTGCATATTCCCCCCACAGCCCTATGAGGCCAATGCCTTGTCTTGATCGTATAGGTAAGCAAAAATGAGGCCTGGGGAGCTTATCCAAATGGTGAGTGGCAGGACTGAGATTTGAACCCAGGGCAGGTCTGTTTCATTCTAAAGCTTGAGTTCTTAGCATGTGGCTGAAACATAACAATAATGATCCTGAGGTACGTACAGACGGATTCCCGTGCTGACGTTTCCACTGGGGGTTAGGGTTCTCAGTTCCTGCAAAGTTTTCAGAACCATCACCATTATGGCCCCCACGTTATGGACCCTTTAGATTGCTTTCAGTGGTATTTTTTCCAAAATCTTATTAAAAATGTTCAAACATACAGGAAGGTGGAAAAACCGTAGTCTAACAAGCACATACCCACTATCTAGCTTCCACAAGTAACACTTCATTTGTCTTCTCACGTGACCATCCGCCCCTCTATCCATCCACCCATGCACGCATCTTATTTTTTGAATACATTTCCAAATACGTTTCAGGCACCATTGCACTTCACTTCTAAACAGTTCAACATGGATGTAATTAAATCAAGTTCAGGGTTTGCCTACTATTCTCCTTTTAGGTAAAATTGACACACAGTGAATGTACATATCTTATGTGTACCATTTGATTAATTTTGACACATAGATACACCTGTGTAAGACAAACTCTTAGCATGATGGGAACATCATTCTCACCCCAGAGAGCTCTTCCATTCCCCTTCTCAGTTGCTTTCAGTTTTTCCTAATAATATATAACATGTCACTAGATTTAAGGGCCTGGTTTAATAAAGTACAGAACCTGCCTTGTCCTGCCTTGGCCGTGAGGGCAGAACCCTTGGTGGTAAAGGCCCCCAAGTCTGCTGGGGAGGCCTCACAATGGGTTCAAGTGCAGATTTTGGCTGGGGTTTGGGGAGAAGGGGACAGCACCAAGCAGAAGGTTTCGGGGGGCTGAGGGGGGCAGATATAGTTAGTGGTGCAGACTGGGCACGGGCTCCGGGGGCTCCAGTTGGGGCTCCGGGGTCTGTCAGTGCGTTTAGGCACAGGCCAGGATGGAGGAGATGGGGCAGGTGCCCTTTCGTGGGAACTGGACCCTTGGGTGGCGGGGAGAACCGTGCCAAGGCTCCGTATATACTCGTGTGTCCTAGGGCCTCACGGGGGGTCCCCACGGGGTCAGGGTGATAGGGACCAAGCCGTTTTCACCGGGGCTGCCTTCTAGTTCCTGATGCAGTCCAGACGGGTCCAGGAATTGGAGCCAGTACGTGCATCTGTCACTGGGAAAATGGACACAGAAGCAACCAAAATGGGTACCATGCAGTGTAGGGCAGATACGTTTCGAGTGTCTGAACAGCTGTGATGGAATGAGATGGCAATGGAGAGGGTCCAGACCCAGGGGCTTCTGGCTCCGGCACCCTGCATGCTGCCCTTCCCACTGTGGATGGCGTCTGGGGCATCGCGGGCGGAGTGCGGTTGAAGGAGGGCAGCGCTGATGCTTGTGGAAACACCACCGCACGTCAGGCGGCGACAGCATTCTTATTGAAGTCTTATAATCACACATGTTACAAAGGAGACATCTGCAGCTCAGAAGGGGGCGTGGCTTCTCCCAGGTCACACAGCCAGTCCGCAGCAGCCTCGTGGTAAGAGCTCAGGCCTCTGGACTCCTGGACCAGCGCTCTTCCTGCACAGACCCTGCGGTGGTGCACATATGCATCCCTGGGCATGCAGTCAGTTATATCCGTCTGTCTCTACGTCTATATTATATCTGCAGCTATGCATCTGACCACAAAGATCCCTCTCCCTCCTTCCTCCTGCCTTTTTGCCCTGTTTCTTTTCTTCTTCTCATCTCTTCCTCTAACAGGTATTTAACATCCACTTTGTGCCAAGGACTGTGTAGGGCAAGAGAGAGAGAGAGAGAGAGAGAGAGAGAGGAGACACAGTCCCTGGCATCAAGGGTCTCACAGTTACCGGGTAAGACCCAGATGAGAGAGCTTTGAGTGTACAGAAGAGCAGCTCCTTTTTCCATTCATCTGTTGATGGACATTTAGGTTGCTTCCAAGTCCTGGCTATGTGTGGTACATATATACAATGGAATATTACTCAGCCATAAAAAGGAACGAAATTGGGTCATTTGTAGAGACGTAAATGCACCTAGAGAGTGTCATACAGAATGAAGTAAGTCAGAAAGAGAAAAACAAATATTGTATATTAACGCATATATGTGGAATCTAGAAAAATGGTACAGATGATCTTATTTGCAAAGCAGAAATAGAGATGTAGAGAACAAACATATGGATACCAAGGAGGAACGTGGGGTGTGGGAGGAATTGGGAGATTGGGATCGACACATATACACTCTTGATACCATGTATAATGTAGATAACTAATGAGGACCTACTGCATAGCGCTAGGAACTCTACTCAGTGCACCGTGGTGACCTAAATGGGAAGGAAATCAAAAAAGAGGGGATATGTGTATATGTATAGCTGATTCACTTTGCTGTACAGCAGAAACTAACACAACATTGTAAAGCAACTATACTCCAATAAAAATTAATTAAAAAAAAAAAAGAAATTGCATTCTCCTCTCCACCGCCCCGCCCCGCCAAAAAGAAGGGCAGCTCCTAATTCCATCAGTGAGTTGGGAGGGAGGTGTCAGGGAAGACTTCCTGGAGGAGATGACTCTGAGCAAAACCTTGAAAAACACAGGAGAGCTGGCCGGGAAGCAGGGGCTCTGGGAGTTAGAAAGCGCATTGTGTGCCGAGGCGCGGAGGTGGGAGAAGGCACGAAGAGTCTGGAGGAACTTCAAGCCAAGGGAGACAGTCTGCGACCTTGGGCAGGGACTGAAAATTTTTACTTATTGAGTCAGTCATGTCACGACAATAACAAATGAAGAAAAGAAAGCAGGGATTTCTTCAAATTTAAAAATGTTACTTTCTGATGCAAGGCAGGAAGCGGCATTCCTCAGATAATTGTGTGGGCAGAAGGACTGCAGGAGGGGGACGGGCAGCCTCCCCGGCTGGCCAGGCTTGCTCCACCTCGGCTTGTCCCCTGTCCTGTGTGAACACGCTCCGGAGGGGGCCGGGCCCCCCGGCTGGGGGAGCTCCGGCATCCTGTGAGAGCCAGAAAAGACGGGGCACTTGACTGTCTCTACGCCCTTGGACCGAACACACGGTTCCTGCCAAAATCTTACTGAGTGGAAACATCCCCAGCGCCCTCTCCTCCCCCTGGGTGTGTCATTCATTAATACCTGGCCTTTTCTTGTGGCCTGGTGAAGGGGAAGCTTGCTGTGCAAACCATCCTGATCTTGGCCTCGAAAAAGCACCGCCCAGACACCAATCCTTCCCTCCTGGTTTGGTGTTTAACCCTTTCTCAACCTCCCACCCATGTGACTGCACGGCCGGGGATGGGTAGGGATTTCCAGATTGCTCAACATGGCACAGTTTATTTATTCAACGTTTATTCCAAGGGCCAGGATTGCCTGGACTTTGTTGTCAGATAACCTTGGGTTCAAAGGCTGGCTCCGTGCCTTGGGAAAACCGTTTTCTCCCTTCCTCGTCAGGAAAATAGGGATAACGAATGGCGCCAACCCTACGATTAGAGTTGGGAGATAGATGCTGTGTTGTCAGTACTTAGTGAAGTGTCTGGCTCATAGCAGGCGCTGCGCGAGTGACAGTTGTTACTATTATTATTATCATTACTATTTTTGTCCGCACCACGCAGCATGAGGGATGTCAGTTCCCCGGCCAGAGATCGAACCTGTGCCCCCTGCGGTGGAAGCTCAGAGTCTCACCAGGGAACTGCCAGGGAAGTCCCAGTTGTTCCTATTATTCATCAGTCGAGATTCTGTATCTCCAAGTGTTTTTCTTCATCCCACAGCTATGAATTAAACCAAGTGACTCTGCTCGGCCAATCCAAAGGGTTATTGGTGCTCTCAGAAATGAACTCTTTTCCCTTGCAGAGAACATTCTCACTCTGTCCCCATCAGTGACCTTGAGAGACTAGGAGAGAGGGTGTGAATATGTTTTTGAAGTTCTGTCTAAGTCTCAGCCTAATCACATAAATTAGATGAGGAAAATGTCTGCCAGAGCTCTCTGTAAACGCTAAAATACAAACGAGTGCAGAAGCTCATTACATGGCATTAGTCATTCATCTATTCATTCGGTTTGGGCTTGATTCATTCAGTAAGTGTTTACCGAGCCCTTCTAGACCAGGCATGTCCTAGGGCTGGAGACCCTGCAGTGAACAAAGCTGGCGAATTCCTGTTTGGGGTGCTTGACTGTCCATGGGGCACAGAGATACAGGCTAGAGACCGAATAGACTACAAGACACCTTCAGATGATGTCGAGTTCTATGAAGAAAAGGAGACGAGATGGGGAGTAGCTGGGGCCTAGTGTAGACGGGGTGGAGAGGAAAGGTCACATTTAGGATATCAAGGCAGGAAGGCGACAGCCGTAGGAAGATCTGGAAGTAGGAAATTCCTGGAAGAGGAAACAGCTTGGAAAAAAACTTTAGAGTGACATGAACTTGGCTAGTTCAGGAAAGGGGAGACTAAGAGGGGCAAGACCATGTAAGTCTTTCCGGACGTGGTAAAGAATTTGGACTTTATTTTGAAAAAGCAATGCAAAGCCTTGGGGAGGAGTAATGTGTGGGCCCCAGGGCTTTTCAGGGCAGTGGCACACTGCTCTGCATGACCCCATAATGGTAAATACATGATGTTATGCATTTGTCAAAGCCCACAGAATATGCAACCCAGAGAGCGAACCCTGATGTAACCTGTGGAATTTAGTCAATCACAATGTCTCAGTATTGATTTACCAATTGTAAGAATGCAGGATGTTAATAATAGGAGAGACCGTGAGTGGAGCATACGGGAACACTCTGTACTTTCTGTGCAATTTTTCTGTAAACTTAACACTGCTCTAAAAAAAAAAAATCTTTTTTTTTTTTTTTTTTTTTTTTTGCGGTACGCGGGCCTCTCACTGTTGCGGCCTCTCCCATTGCGGAGCACAGGCTCCGGATGCACAGGCTCAGCGGCCACGGCTCACAGGCCCAGCCGCTCCGCGGAAAGTGGGATCTTCCCGGACCGGGGCACGAACCCGTGTCCCCTGCATCGGCAGGCGGACTCTCAACCACTGCGCCACTAGGGAAGCCCTCTTTTTTATGTTTTTACTGTTTGATAATTTATGAAACATTTTAAGATACTTTCTTACGTTTTTGCAATATACTTGCTATGTTATTACATTTTTACAATATCTGTGTTGAAAACAACATGAATGAAGAAATCCATGGATAATCGAAATTATTTTGATAGAAACTTGAACAATTTCCCTAAAGAAGTAGATACAAGAATAATTATCAGAGAGTGATGTTTTAATTCATTTAAAGCACACATTGAGCTGTGACAGATGCATGAAGGTCTCAAGGTGAGGGAGACATTTGCCCAAACCCTCAATCTCCTTGGTGTCTTGTATTCCAAAACCAAAACAAAAGCATGTGGTTACTTCTAACAGCAAAAGTTTGTAGAGCTGTTCACAGGGGCTCCCTCTCCTGTTGTCTCCTTCCCTCTAACACCCTGCAGTGGGAGTTTTTTGTTATTGTTTACTTTTTATTTTTTGGCCGTGTTGGGTCTTCGTTGCTGCACGCGGGCTTTCTCTAGTTGTGGTGAGTGGTGGCTACTCTTCGTTGCGGTGCACGGGCTTCTCATTGCGGTGTTTTCTCTTGTTGTGGAGCGTGGGCTGTAGGTGCTCGGCTTCAGTAACTGTGGCATGCGGGCTCTACAGTGCAGGCTCAGTAGTTGTGGCGCACGGGCTTAGTTGCTCCGTGGCATGTAGGATCTTCCCAGACCAGGGATCGAACCCATGTCCCCTGCATTGGCAGGAGGGTCCTTAACCACTGCGCCACCAGGAAAGTCCCACGGTGGGAGTTTTTAATTCCATTTGGCAGATGAGTAAACCAAAGTTGAGACACGACCAAGATCCCATAGGAAGACCTTGCCCGAGCTTGGCATGTAGCTCAGGTGGGCCCCATTTCTCACCCAGGTGGGGCTCTCCCAGCTGCATCTTCCCGCCTTTCTTCAGGCACGAAATGAGCTCGCCTATGGAGACTGTCAGGGTGCAGAGGGAAGACTCCTTTTTCTGGAAGAGGTCCTGGAGGGCACTGATATGATACAGTCTCCACCACGAGGGAAACCACCCTGTGTCCGTAAAGGTCTGGGCAGGAATGAATTCACCTTTGGAGAGTGAGCAAGCGTGTATCATCTGAAAATGGAGAGGCAGGGGGCTTCCATGGCGGTCCAGTGGTTAAGACTTTGCCTTCCAATGCAGGGGGTGTGGGTTCGATCCCTGGTCAGGGAGCTGGGATCCCACATGCCTCAGGGCCAAAAAAACAAAACATAAAACACAAGCAATATTGTAACAAATTCAATAAAGACTTTTAAAAAACAGAGAGTAATATTCCATCGTATAGACACTGGAATATTACTCAGCCACAAAAAGAAACAAAATTGAGTTATTTGTAGTGAGGTGGATGGACCTAGAGTCTGTCATACACACTGAAGTAAGTCAGAAAGAGAAAAACAAATACCGTATGCTAACGCGTATATATGGAATCTAAAAAAAAAAAAGGTCATGAAGAACCTAGGGACAAGACGAGAATAAAGACGCAGACCTATTAGAGAATGGACTTGAGGACACGGGGAGGGGGAAAGGTAAGCCGGGACGAAGTGAGAGAGTGGCATGGACATATATACACTACCAAACGTAAAATAGATAGCTAGTGGGAAGCAGCCGTATAGCACAGGGAGATGAGCTCAGTGCTTTGTGAACTCCTGGAGGGGTGGGATAGGGAGGGTGGGAGGGAGATACAAGAGGGAAGAGATATGGGAACATATGTATATATATAACTGATTCACTTTGTTATAAAGCAGAAACTAACACACCATTGTAAAGCAATTATACTCCAATAAAGATGTTAAAAAAAAAAAATGGAGAGGCAGGAAGTGGATTCAGGTACAGGTGACAAGGCGTAGAAGGGAGGCTGTGGGGTCTGGGAAGGGCAAGGCTGGCCTCCTCACACCTGGGCTACCAGGTCGCCCCCCAGCCTTTCTGCCAGTGAAACAGCCTGGGCAGTTGATCCCCGGGCCCCAGCCTTGACTACACTGCAGGTGTGAGCAGAGCAGGCAACACTGACCGAGGCCCAGGCTTCCTGCACTTTAGAAGTTCCTCCACTGCGCCCCAGACTCAGCCCTGCCGTGTGGAACTGCCCCCTACACCCACTGACAAAGGCAGCTTTATCCCCAAAGTGCCTCCCTTGTGACCGTGGGCCTTGTTCCCACAGTAGTGCCTGGATCTCCAAAGCCTTGCTTGGAATTCCCAGGGCTTCCTACGAGTTGCACCTACACCCTCATTAAAGCCCCCAGTCAGCCCTGAAACATTTGGTGGTGAGCAGAGGAAAGCATTCCTTTTGTTAGAAGAGAGGGCCACACAGAAGTCCCGGCCCGGCACGTACAAACAGCTCACAGAGACCGTGCTTAGGAGAGATGTGTGGGATGGTCATGAAGGGGCAGACGGGTTAAATGTCACCCTTAGATCAGGTTCTCCGAGGGGACATGCGGGGGAAAAGCACTCTCACCATGCAATGAGAACCCTGATAGGACACACAGAGTGCCTTGTCCCTTTGTGCCGCGGTTCTCAACACGCTCTACGTAAGTGAAGTCCTCAGTTCTCAAACTTGAGCGGGCACCAGATGATTCTGGAGGGCCTGCAAAAGCAGAGTGCCAGGCCCGACCCCCAGAGTTTCTGATTCCGGAGGACTAGATGCAGCCTGAGAATCTGCATTTCTAGCAGAAGTTTCTACAGGCTCAAACTTGTTACATAACTTATTTTTTCCAGTGATCTCTTGGAGGCATCCCTTTTGATGCCTACAACTGGCGTGGGGACCAGACTGGCTCCTGAGAGCCAGTTTCTTATTTTAAGGACAGCCTAGCATAGAGAGGCAGCATGACGCCATGAAAAGAGCCTGGGCTTTGGAGTCGGGTGGATCTCAATTAGACTCCTGACGGGATCCCTTGCTAGCTAGGTGACCCCTGGGAAGGTGCTGGATTTTGCTGAACCAGGAGTGGGCTATGACCCAGGGTCACCAGGTCTGGCACACAGTAGGTCCTCAGTGAATCTCTGTGCGGTGACCTTTTCACCTGTAAAATGAGTATGGTAATATTTACAAGATGGATGGCGAGATAGTGTGAGCTGACGTTATGCCAGGCCCTTTGGAGGCACTGAGTAGCGTTTGTTACCTTTCTGCCCTCCCAGCCACTTCCAGGTTATCCAAGGAAGGCGGGGGTCAACTGGGACCCCAGCGAGGAACCTCGCTGGGCTCTGGGGTTCTGGGCGGCGCTGGCCTCCTGGGTGTTCTCTGCCAGCCCAGCAGATGGTGGAATTTGTTCTGAGCCGAGCTTCCCAGCGCTGGCAGCCCGGCCTTTTTGGACCAAGCGTCTTCACGCAGAGAAGTCAGATGGCTCAGGTCGGGAGTCTCCAAGCGAGCCGGTGCCAGGTTGGACACATTTGCCCTGAGTCACCTGTCCAGAGCAGGTTGTGAGAGCGTTGTCCGACTCACAGCATCCCAGCCATCAGCGCCTGAGATCCGATTTGAGACCAGCCTCTGAGTGAGAAAGGAGCGTCCATTTCTCATTCTTTGCCGGCTCTGACCCAGGCCCGGGCCCTGACTTTCCCGGGATAAATGGTTCCGTGGTCCCGGCTGGGCAGTTGGAGAGCAAAGCCCCAGGGGCTGTGAGCAGAGAGGTAGGTGGGCCCGGGTGAGAGAAGGTCCCTCAGGCAGCGGTTCTGACCAGGTGGCAGTTAACGGACGCAGGAGGCTGGCTTCTCTGACCTGCATGGGGACGGGGCCCGGTTGCTGGAACGTGGGCACCTGTTTGGAGGCTGTGCTGGGTTGGGCAGGAGGGGACACGGTCACTGGGGTAGGAATCGGGTGCCACCTTTGGTTGCAGAGGGGTGGGGGAGGAAGCCGTTTGAGAGGTTGGCGTGGGGAGAGGGCTGTCACTTGTCCTCACTTTGTAGCCCTGGGAGCTTCTGGGATTTCTGCCTGAACAGCCAAGACCTCGTCCTTGGGACTGGTTTATGGAAGGCGGCGGAAGGAAGGATGGAGAGACCAGAGGAGGCCCCCCCACTGCTCACTGTGCTTCCCCTCTCCCAGGCGGGCACGGTGCGTGGGCAGCCCTGCCACTGGCCTTGGGAAGACTGTCGGTCACTCCGCTTGCTGCAGATGAGGGTCCACTCCTTTAGACTAATTCCGCCTGGTTTCAGTCCCACGGTTGGCGCTCCTTTGGTTGATAAAGCTGCTTGCTTTCTGTTGTCGGAGGACTCAGCAGGTTCCTTGCTCCGTGAGGACACAGGGCAGCATTCACTTCCTTCTCTTTTTTTTTTAAATTTGAATTAATTAATTAGGCCACGCAGCTCGGCACGCGGGATCTTCCCCGACCAGGGATGGAACCCGCTCCCCCTGCGGTGGAAGTGCGGAGTCTTAACCGCTGGACCACCAAGGAAGTCCCATTCACTTCCTTCTCTTACCAAGTGAAATCCTCCCGTTTCTGGCAGAGTCCGTCAAAGGAGCCGAGCGCCAAGCCTTCCTTACTTCCCCAAGCAGCCCGGGATGCTGCCCTGTGGCTTCTTTCCCTTTCTCCAGGCTGCTGGGAAGGACAGGATGGCTCCATTCCTTTCCTCTCCTCTGTTCTCTTTTTGGTCCTGCAGTTAAGTGGCGGTCAACATTCATGACCACAGTTGAGGGTACCTCCTGTATTCCACGCATGATGAAGGCATGAGCTATCAGGGTGCGACAGTCCCCTCCTTGAAGCCCCGGCTATATATTTATTCTCCTCCACTGACGTTTATTAATCACACTGAACACCCAATCATTTCCTGTGCACTCTTCCTGCCCCAGGCTCTGTGCTGAAATCTTTTCCTGCATCATCTCATTTAAGCCTTAACAGCAACCCTGAGTTAGGTAGTGTATCCTCGCAAACTGCGAGACGAGGTGACTCGCCCAGGGTCACTCAGCTAGAAAGTGGCACTGAACCCCAGCCTGTCTGACTCCAAACTCTACAATCTTAACTGCTCTGCTACATGCCTCAACAAATATTTCTATTTCCAAAACACAAAGATGGTCATATATCCACAGGGTAAAAAAAAAAGAAAAAAATCTGAGTTGGATTATAATTACCTACAGCAGATGTTTTCTAGTTCTTTTTATCCATGGAAACCTGTTTAGAATTGAAATCTTTCATAAAAATTCATGTGTCAACAGTTTGGAGCAGAATTATTCAGACTGAAGGCAGGCTAGGAGTTTGAGACCTGTCCTCTTGCCAAACTCCCCACCCCCCTTTCTGGGCCCCAGCCAGGGTACCCCCGGGGTTTGGAGGTGAAGTGGGGAGGGTGCACTTTGAAATGAAAGCCTCTCACTAGCAGGATAGTGTCTTCATTCCTTAAGCACGACTGCTCGGCTACCTGAATTGGCCATTTGACCCTTCCCCTGCCCCGCTCACACCCAGACTCCAGTGTTGCCAAGAGATCTGCTCCGATCTGAATACAGGGGGGTCTTTTAGAGCTTTGTGCCTTTGCTTGTTGTTCTGTCTGCTGGAAATGCTCACTCTTCTGTCTTTCCCTCCCACGTGGAAAACCATCATTCAGCTTTCAAGCCTCAGCTCAGGGGCCGGTTCCTTGGTGACACCATCCATAATGTCACTTCAGATGGGGGTACTTGATTCAGACCATTATTATGAAACTTCCCACACTAGGAATATTATCCATGTACTCATCTGTCTTCTCTCACTGGCTGTAAAGGACCATGTCTTCATCCTTTACATCACGAATGCCTGGCACACGACCAATCTCAGAATATAGTTGTTGCAAAAATGAATGAACAATATCAACATAACAACAATGCTAACTCTGACAATAGCATCTTGTATTTGCATTGTCCGTTTGGGCTGGCAACCCATTTTAATATATAAGATGTTTTGGATACTAAGACACAAATCAGTGTGAATAGCAACATACTGTTATATGCAGGGAGAAAAATACCCCCCAAGGCAAAATAAACAAACTAAGAGCTTGGACTTTGGCTAGGAGGACTTTGGCTAGGAAGGCAGCCTGAAATTAGGAATTTCCTTCAAGTTCTTCTCTTGGATCCCAATTTATATAAGGACAAATCTATGTCGGTCCTGTCAGCTAGGCAAGTTATGGCAGAAGGATTAAGGGGGTCTGCATGAAAGAATGCAGAGCAGGGTGCTGAGGAAGGCTTGTGGAGGAGCAGGGTGCCTGGGTGGAAGGGCAGAGCCCACTGAGAGCTGTTATGCTTGCACGCTTGGAGATGCTGCAAGAGAGCGTGTGCCTTTCGCGGGAGCAGCTCATAAGTCTGGCAGTGCCTCTGTGCAGTGCCCCAGATGCTGAGGACCACCCAGAGTGGGGATCTCCACTGGTCTTGCTTCTGGCTGAGATTTGGCATGCACATCTGGGCCAGAAATGCTTCTCAGGTAGACAGCTACAGCAGCTAGGACAGGGCTGCCCTACCTGTTCGACGGGAGGTGCACCCCCCCCACACCTCCCACAAACGTGTTCTCCAAATGATTCAGAAGCTCTCCTCACTCCTGGGATGGCTGGCACTAGGGCTTGCTCCACAGCAGCTCTCATCTGGCAAGGGAAAGCTCCAGTCAACCTGAGCCCTCCCTCAGTCTTCCCTCTGCATATGAAAGATCTGAGCAGAAAATTTCAGGGTCGATCCCACCTCTCATATCTGGAGAAGCACAGGTCTCTGAGTAAGGACGAGCAAATGCACCCGAATCAACGTACACGTGAAAAGATTCAGAGGCTCAGAAGGGACCTAAATGAGGAACCAAAGCAAATACCCTCAAACGAAAGTACTGTAGGAAATCAGAGAAAACTTTAGAGTAGTGGCTTTCAAACATGACCCATGAGTGGACTGAAAATCAATTTAGTGGGTTGAGACCAGCTTTTTTTTTTTTTTAACAGAAAAGGAATAGAGTTTATCAAAATGCATCAGGTTCTTGGCAAAATCATTTTAAAATAATGTTTATTGAAGATTAGTTGATTTATAATGTGTTAATTTCTGCTATACAGCAGTGTGACTCAGTTATTATTCTTTTTCATATTCTTTTCCATTATGGTTTATCACAGGATATAGTTCCCTATGCTATATAGTAGGACCTTGTTGTTTACCCATCCTATATAAAATAGTTTGCATCTGCTAATCCCAAACTCCCAATCCTTCCCTCCCCCACCCCCTCCTCCTTGGCAACCACAAGTCTGTTCTCTATGTCTGTGAGTCTGTTTCTCTTTCGTAGATATGTTCGTTTGTGTTGTATTTTAGATTCCACACATAAGTGGTATCATATTTGTCTTTTTCGTTCTGACCTACTTTGCTTAGTATGATAATCTCTAGGTCCATCCATGTTACTGCAAATGGCACTATTTCACTCTTTTTTATGGCTGAGTAATATACCATTGCATATATGTACACACCTTCTTATCCATTCATCTGTCGATGGACATTTAGGTTGTTTCCATGACCTGGCTATAGTAAATAGTGCTGCTATGAACATTGGGGTGCATGTATCTTTTCGAATTATACTTTTGTCTGGGTATATGTCCAGGAGTGGGATGGCTGGGTCATATGCCAACTCTATTTTTAGTTTTTTGAGGAACCTGCATACTGTTCTCCATAATGGCTGCACCAATTTAAGAAAAATCATTTTTATATCATCTTTGTCATGTTTTCACCTTATTATACCATAGTAAGCGTGTTGTTTCATAAATCTTTTGTTTTGACTCTTTGTATTTATTTATATATTTATAACTATTTATATACGTAGACATCTAATGTGTTTATGTGGTACATACTATGATGTAAAATGTAAATTCTTACTGTAAGTGAATATTTACAAAGTTTCAAGAACAGTACTGTAGAAAGAACATTGGGTGGGATTTGGAAAGGCAGAGATGTGTTAGGAGAGCATTTTCAGCCCCAAGTATTCTGGATCTTCTCTTTCAACAAGATGGTCTTATCCCCGTCATCCAAGGCAGGGATTCCAGACCTAAGTCAGCTATGAGGTGATCTTGCGCTTTTCCTATCCTCACCTGTCCTTAAATCGATTAGAGGGGTTTAAGCAAGGGAAAGAATTGGAAAAAGTGGGAGGCACTCTGGGCTCATGTGCCTTCCGTCTTCTCATCCTCCAAGGGTGTTCAGAGTCAATTCCAGCCACACTGCAGTGGTCCGAGCACCTGGGGCAGCTGCTGATGGAGGGAGGAGACCCGTGGCCTTGACTAAGCAATGTCTGGGCACACACTTCCCCTGCACTGAGCTCTTTGTCAAAAGCAAACAGTAGGGCTTCCCTGGTGGCGCAGTGGTTGAGAGTCCGCCTGCCGATGCAGGGGACACAGGTTCGTGCCCCGGTCCGGGAAGATCCCACATGCCGCAGAGCGGCTGGGCCAGTGAGCCATGGCCGCTGAGCCTGTGCGTCCGGAGCCTGTGCTCCACAATGGGAGAGGCCACAACAGTGAGAGGCCCGCATCCCACAAAAAAAAAAAAAAAAAGCAAACATTATAAGTGTGTGTGTGTGTGCGTGCGTGTTGTGTGTTGAGAGAAATAGAAAATAATATTGAAAGAGATGATACATACCTCTTACCAAAACCGAAATCCCAAACAATCGTACACACACACACACACACATACACACGTGTGTGTGCACACACACAATGGCAGCAGTTGGACCACAAAGTCCAACAGTTCTTTTAGGCCAAAGACTATGATGATTTGTAGCTGTTATTTTGTTTTTCTTTGAATCTCCTCTCAGTTCGCCTTAGAGATCATTGGATATCAGTTTAATGCCCCTGCAGTTCCTTCCCCAGGAAGGGATTTTTGTTGTTTATCCAGGAGTATGTCTTGAGCATCTTTCTCAAGGCAGGTCTTTTAGCAAGTAGGTCATATTTTCAGTTTGTCTGTTTTAAATTTTCTTTTTTTGTCTTGATCTTTTCTCTTTTCTAGATTGTAATTAAGTGATGTATACATATTTATTACCAATGTATGATATTGCCACTTTGCCCACAGAAGGGCACCTGGGACAGCCCTAGGTCTGGATAAGGGTATGGTTTTAATTCAAAGAAGTGTTATCTAAAAATGGGATCTGAAGAGTGATGAAAATTTAGCGTCACCTAGGGTTATAGAGAGCAGGTGAGGCATTGGGAAGTGCCTGTGCCTCGGCCGGCAGGTTAGAGAAAGCCAGGGCTGCTCAGGAGGCTAAGAGCTTAGTTGTGCAGTGGACGGAGTTCAGGAAAGGAGCAGAGCGAGAGCTGCAGAGGGTGGTCGGGGCAGACCCTGCTGATGGAAGAGCAGATATTTGGGCCACAAAAGGAGGCTAACTCTAAGTTAAATCTCAATCATTGACGGTTCTCAACAGGATTTTGAAGTAAATGATAAAAATAATTTTGAAAGAGATAATATATAATGTCCTCCAAACAACCATTTGCTCTGAACTGAGAGGTTGGAATCAGGACGAAGTGAGAGGATTCCCAGCACCTGTAGGGAGAGGCATCAGGTACGGTGTCTTTCTTGGAATGGATGAAGAGGAAACAGCTACGCTCAAACATCACTTTCAAATATTCTTTATGGAGCCATCCATAATATAAAAATAGAACGTGAAACCTCTAATTCATTAAGGACAAGAAGCAGTGAATGGCTTGCCTGGAAATCAAGAAAAGGAGGCAGTAAGAAGCTACATAGGGCTTCCCTGGTGGCGCAGTGGTTGAGAGTCCGCCTGCCGATGCAGGGGACATGGGTTTGTGTCCCGGTCCAGGAAGATCCCACATGCCGCGGAGCGGCTAGGCCCGTGAGCCATGGCCGCTGAGCCTGCGCGTCCGGAGCCTGTGCTCCGCAACGGGAGAGGCCACAACAGCGAGAGGCCCGCGTACCGCAAAAAAAAAAAAAAAAAAGAAGCTACATAAAGAGAGCAAAACAAAGCATATCAGAAGGAAGACGTCTCAATTAAGATATGATATAAGGTTGTATATTAAATGTGTATAAGATATACAAAATATAGTATAAGATATAAGGTTGTATATTAAAATAAGAAGTCTCCCAGATACAGCTTAAAAAAGGGAAATTAAAAAACCCAAAGAAACAAACTCTCCCTCCCACTCCTATTATATCCCACTTGTAAGGGACACGTTTAAAACTAAATCACGTGAAGTTAAAAATAGTGATGGGCAAGAACCATGCAAATGCAGATTAAAAGAAAGTTTGGTAGCAATGTTAATTCTGTCAGACAAAATAAAAACTGAGGCAACTGTTAAACAGATCAAGAAGTACTTTTTACAAAATGATAAAAACACACAATGGAGGTATGAAAATCAGAGAACTTTATGCACCTAAGAAAGGCATTGAAATATGTAAAATAAAAATTTTTTGAAATATATTACAAATATGGTACCAGATTTCAATGCACATGACTCTAAGCTTTTTCAGATTAATTAGACAAAAATATAAATAGTTGATGACTTATAAGATTGAATATATACACATATTTTAATATCACATTTGAGTATATACATATTTGAAACTCCAAACAGAGGAAAATCATTCTTTTCAAATGTGCACTGAACATTTAAAACATTTAGTTACATCACATACTGGCTTACAAAATAAACCTCAATAAATTCCAACAAATAAAAAGTGTCCAGGGCACATCCTGTGGCCATGATGCAATTAAATTGGAATTTTCTAGTAAAAAAATTACAAGAACAACAAGGTTAAATCTTGGAAATTTAACCAAAAGAAATTAACAATAGCAATAGCAGTCTTCTAAAAAACTGAGTTTAAATTGGAAATCAAAGCTGCAATTACAGGCCATTTCTAAAATAACAACAATTAGAGCATCATGTTTCAAAATTCATGGGTTGTGGCCAAAGGGGTATTCAGAAGAAAATTTCTAGCTTTTTATAATAATGGTGATTATGACAATGGTGGCTATAATAACTAGCCAACAAACTGTGCTAAGGGATTTACATCCAGTATTTCAATTTATTATCTATCACAAAGTTGCTGTGAGGCGGCTCCTACAATCATCCCCATTTTGCAGATAACAAAACTTGAGTCACAGAAAAGTTAAGTAGATTTTCAAGTTTGGACACCTATTGGACTGGGATTTAAACTAAGACCTACTTGGGATCCATGCCAGACCAGGTAATCACTGCATGATATGCTGTTATTTCTAAAATAGGAAGAATGGATTTGGGGGAACTAAATATTAAACTCTAGAAGATGGAGAAAAGAATAAAACAAATATCAGAAAAACAGGAAGGAAAAAGGAATAAAACTTAAGCCGAAATAAATACGTTGGAAAGCAAACTGAAAAGAGTAGATGTTTTTACTAATTCTAAGAATGAGTCCTTTGAGAGGACCAATAGAATAGCTCTCTTCAATCAGGTAAATCAAAGCAGAGAGGAAGGAGGACCGGAGGACCAACTGAAATGTACAACACTGGCCATGAGAGACAAAGTGTATGTATATAATAGTTTCAGAGAAAAAAATTTAAATTGTGAATATGTAATGGACAGCTCTATACTAATAAATTTGAAAATCTTGACGAAAGGGTCATTTTATGAACAAGGTAAGTGATCAAAATTGACAGAGGAAAAGATTTTTGAAAAATTGAATAGACCAATAGCCAAGGAAACAATGGAAAGTTTCAAAAGTGATGCCAGGACCAAAAGATTTTATGGAAAACTATTTCAAACTTTTACTGGATATATTTTAAATTAGTAAACTATTTCAGACCCGGGCCCTCGGCAGTGAAAACGCAGAGTCCTAACTGCTGGACCTCCAGGGAATTCCCCCAATTCCTTTTATAATAACCTAAGACAGCCCAAAGTGGGGTGATAGGCCATTTCTTTTTGTGAGCGTAGATACAGAGATCCTAAACTAGATGTTAGCAAACTAAATTCAGTTCTCTATGAAAAGAATTGCACACTAAGATCCAATTGGTTCAAAATATTGGGGGCTCGGTCTTAATAATGCCAGTAATATGTTTCTTCACACTGAGAACTCAAAAGAACGATACACAACATGGCCAAGGAGCTGAAAAAGCATTTAATAAGCAACACCGTTCTTGGAGAAAATACTTCCCAAATTAAAACTAGTAGAATATTTCCTTAATATAATAAAAAATAATTTTATCTCAATATAGCCATCAATATTCTACTTAACTAGAGAATTTCCATTAATATCTAGAAAAAGACATGGAACTCCTCTATTGTAGCCATTATTTACTAAAATTCTGGAAACTTTAGTCAGTAGACTTAGAAAAATAAAATGAAATAAGTGGTATAAATATTTTAAAATGAAGCGAGCTTATTAATATGCAGAGATCCCATGATTGGAAATGCAAGAGAAACTATTGAATAGTTTCTAGGTAAGAGAGATCTGTAAGGTTGCTGGTTATGAAATAAATATGCGAAAGCCATAACTTACATATAAGCAATAACCAATTAGAAAAAATACTTTACAAATGGTCCATTCAAAATAAAAACAAAAGTGCTGACAAATAAATGTTACTAGAGATATTTAAAGCGTATATGAAGAAGAATATAAAAGTGGATTGAAGGTCTGAAAAGAAAAGCTGAACAAATATAAGAACAAAACAACAATTAAAAAAATGGTCCTGGATGGGAAGACTTTCTCCCCAAATTCATCTGTAAATATGAGGGAATCTCAATGAAAATTTCAACCAGATATTTTCAAATCTGAGAAAATTATTATAAAGTTAATCAGAACTACTAGTTAACAAAAATTAGCCATAAATTTCAATTTTATTCTTTAGAACAGAAACCTTTATTTTTCTGGTTATAATTGTGATACATGATTGTTGTCCAAAGAAATCAGGAATAGGAAATGATTAAGTAGAAAGGAAAAGCTCCTTGTAAATTCCATCTCCCAACATCTTCCTTCACCTTCCAGAAAAAATTATTAACAGTTGGGTTTTTATTCATACGAGTACACTTTTATAACCCAAACTAGTCGGTACGTCTACTTTATGGTGTTTCTTACAATATACTGTGGACCTCTTTCCATCGCCGTATATTTTATTCTTGATATTGGTCACATAATGTTCCATTGTGTGAATGTTCCATGATATGTTTAATAAAATCTCTCATTGATGTACATTTAGATTGTTCCTACTATTTTACTTTTTTCTTTTTCTTTTTTAGTCCATCTGTGTGTCAGGCTCTCAGCTGAGTCCTTTTCAGAGCTACCTGCTTTCGTTCCCACAGTGGTTAGCATTGTCATTGCCAATTTATGGGTGATCAGCAAGTCATAAGAGAGTTCAACACTTGGCTTGAAGTCGCACAGGTAAGGGGCAGACCTGGCATACAAACTAAGGCCACCTCCAGAGTCTAAGCCCTTGGCCAGGACATTTGTGTACCTGCTTGTCACTCCTCCCAATTACAAGCATCCTTGGGGGAGCTCTGGGCAGCTGACTGCTTATTTCATGGTAACAACATTTATTTTACCTTTTTTTGCAAACATTTTATTTATAGGTAGATAACATATGGTGGTTTTTTTAATTGAAGTAGAGTTGATTTCCAATGCTGTGCCAATCTGTGCTGTACAGCACAGTGACTCAGTTATACACATACATTCTTTTTTATATTCTTTTCCATTATGGTTTATGCCAGGATATTGAATATAGTTCCATGTGCTGTAAATTAGGACCTTGCTGTTCATTCATTCTAAATGTAATAGCTTACATCTAGCAACCACAAACTCCCAGTCCATCCGTTTCCCTCACCCCCCACGTTGACAACCACAGGTCTGTTCTCTATGTCTGTGAGTCTGTTTCTGTTTTGTAAATAAGTTCATTTGTGTCATATTTTAGATTCCACATATAAGTGATATCATATGATATTTGTCTTTCTCTTTCTGACTTACTTCACTTAGTATGATAATCTCTAGTTTCATCCATGTTGCTGCAAATGGCATTATTTCATTCTTTTTTATGGCTGAATAGTATTCCATTGTGTATACGTACCACATCTTCTTTATCCATTCATCTGTTGATGGACATTTAGGTTGTTTCCATGTTTTGGCTATTGTGAACAGTGCTGCTATGAACATAGGGGTGCATGGACCTTTTGGAATTATAGTTTTGTCCTGGTATATTCCCAGGAGTGGGATTGCTGGATCATACGGTAATTCTATTTTTAGTTTTCTGAGGTACCGCCATAGTACTTTCCATAGTGGCTGCACCAACTTACATTCCCACCAACAGTGTAGGAGGGTAACCTTTTCTCCACACCCTCTCCAGCATTTGTTATTTGTAGACTTTTTAAAAAATTTTTAATTAAATAATTTATTTTTGCTGTGTTGGGTCTTCGTTTCTGTGCGAGGGCTTTCTCCAGTTGTGGCGAGCGGGGGCCACCCTTCATCGCGGTGTGCGGGCCTCTCACTATCGCGACCTCTCTAGTTGTGGAGCACAGGCTCCAGACGCGCAGGCTCAGTAGTTGTGGCTCATGGGCCTAGTTGCTCCACGGCATGTGGGATCCTCCCAGACCAGGCTCGAACCCGTGTCCCCTGCATTAGCAGGCAGATTCTCAACCACTGCGCCACCCGGGAGGCCCTATTTGTAGACTTTTTAATGATGGCCATTCTCACCAGTGTGAAGTGGTACCTCATTGTAGTTTTGATTTGCATTTCTCTAATAATTAGCGATGTTGAGCATCTTTTCATGTGCCTGTTGGCCATCTGTAGGCAACAACATTTATTGAGTGTCTCCTATATGTGAAGTCCTCTTCCGAGCACTGGGATTTAATGAAGAATCCGTCTTAGCCAGTCCCTCCAGAACAGTGGTGGGTGGATGTGCCTACTTGAATTTGTCTAGGTTCTTTTTGAGGTTAATTCTATTTTCGGCCTTTTCCATCTTGGAGGGAATGCATGCTGAGGGGGAATAGTCCTGTCCATCTTCATCCTTTGTCTCAGAGACCTGGGTGTTTGGGGGGCACCCTGGTGATCTGACTTGTGCCTGCACGCTGATGGATTTGATCACCTTCCAGGATGCTGAAAGTGCAGAGGCCCCTGTGAGGGCCTCCTCTTAGCATCTTACACACGCCTTTAGGATTTTCTCCAGGAGCAGATTCCAGAATGTCTTTCCAATGGCTCTGACTTGTCATCTACTCTCAGGTGCAACCCACTACGACTCCTTATCACTCTGATGTCAGTCGGTTACCTGGAATCCTTCCTTCTGTGGTACTAGAGGGGATGTTTTCCCTGGTGTTTCGTCATAGTTCTGCAGAGAAGTAGACCAATAGGAGGTAGATGGATACATGGATGGATAGAAAGACAACAGATAGATGTAAGGAAGGAGATTTATTATGAGGGATTGGCTCATGTGCATACGTAGGCTGAGAAGTCCTAAGATCTGCTCTCTGCAAGTTGGGGGCCCAGGAAAGTGGGTGGTGTAGTCCAGTCCAAACCCAAAGGCCTGAGAACAAGGGGAGCCAGTGGTGTAAGTCCTGGTCCGAGTCCAAAGGCCCAAGAACTTGGACCACCGATATCCAAGAGCAGGAGAAGATGGCTGTCCCAGTTCCAGCAGAGAGAGTGATTTTTCTCTTCCTGCACCTTCTTCTTCTTCTAGTCAGACCCTCAAAAGATTGGATGATGCCCACCCACTTGGATGGGGGCAGATCTTCTTTACTCAGTCTACCGGTTCAAATGTTAATCTCTCCTGGAGAACCCTGACAGACACAGCCAGTAATACTGAAAACCCTTAGCCCAGTGGAGTTGACATATAAACTTAATCATCACGCCTGGGATCATTTCACCTTATATTGGTGTGGGAAAGGTCAACTGAAGGCAAAGGAACTTTTGAGATGTTCATCCACCATTCCTCCCTTCCTCCTTTCCTTCCTTCCTTCCTTCCTTCCTTCACTGGACATGCAAATGCCCCTACTCTGTGCTAAGCCCTGTCAAAGGTCTGCAAACATAAAAATAGTGAGATATGGTCAGTGCAGAGGAAGAAAGACCAAGGGTATAAAACTAACTTCAACACCACCTTCTCACTTTACCAGTTGGGAAAGAGGCTATGAGGTGCTGTGTCATTTGTCTTGTCCTGTGACCGATGTATACAGACATACACACCACCAGTCCCAGCGGCGTGTCCCACGGAATCCTATTAAAGATACTCTTTTAGAAAGAAAAGGAGCCATGAATTTCCTCCCTTCATTTCTTATCTCTGAGTCACTCTTTAGCTGAAGACAAAAATTATCCCCTGGGCAAGAGTGACCAAACTTTAAAAATTGCCTTTGATATAGAACACTGTTGGAGAATTCAGAAATTTGAAACATATTTTATCAACTAGTTCCCCTTTCTCCATATGGCTATTTACCGTCTCAGAGTTCTCCAGTCAAGTGAGTATATTCTAACCAGATGGAAGTACCTTTCCTCCAGTGGGTTAGCTTTGCCCAAAAGATAACAGGCACATAACAGTTTTTCTCAACAAGTGCTTTCCGAGGGAACAAAAGAAAACGAAGGAAGGAAAGAAGAAAAGAAAGGAGAGAAGGAAGGACTTCACTGATCCTTCTCCTGCGCCCCCAGTCTGGAAGTTTTTCAAGCCCCTTGAAAGGAAGAACCATCCGTTTCTTTGCACTTCGTCTTTATGCTTTTGGCTCTGCATTTTCTATACAGATGACAGCTAAGCCAAGGTGGGTCTAAACATACATTGGGAACTGTGATGGCGAATTGGTTCGTATCCCTTCTGGCCACACAATCTCCTCATGTGTGATGGGGAGACTCCTTCTGGCCTGAACATTCTGTGGAAACTCTAACTAAAGAGAATGCTATCATGGTTTGGGGGGGAAAGCCCCTCCCAAGGAGCTGGTTCCTGGGTGAAGTGGATCCTTTGGATTTTTCTGCTGGGAAGGGGAAGCAGCTGGTCCTTTTAGCTTAGCCATGTTGGAAACCTCAGCTGTGTATCCCTGGGAAGTCTCTGGAAGAGACCCACAAGACAGTCTCATGGAGGACCCACGGGGGGCAGAACACATTTGACAAGAGTTTGGCAAATGTTCTTGAAGTCCAGGGTAAAATCAGAGAGAGCTCATTAGCTTTGACCTGTTGAAGATGGCTGGAATCAGGGAATGGCACGGGCTTGCCCCCAACTTGCTCTGCTGACATTTGGTTCCATTAGGGACCAAGAGCTGTTTCCAATGTCCTGAGAGCAATTACCAAAGCTAAGCTGAACACAGTGCTGTGTTTTCAATTATTGTCTCTCTCCCTCTCTCTCTCTCTCTCTCTCTCTCTCTCTCTCTCTCTCTCTCTCTCCTCTTTCTTTCTCTCTCTCTATGCCAGGCCTAGAGGCAACACAGTCTCCCACAGAATTCCAATCCTGGCTTCTCCTCTACAATCCTTTTGCGATCATCCTCTTTCTTTTTTACATTTTCCATAATAACAAGGCTCATTTTGAAAACCCTCTTTGCTCTGGACCGAAGGGTTAACCCCTCATCCCCTGTGCCTTGCCCATCCCGCGGCTTCTGCCATCCCACACGACAGCCAAGGCCACAGAAGTTGCGGTTCTCTCTGGAACAGCTTATTTTAAGAAACTGACAGCTCTCATCAGACACTCGTGCAATGGTCCCCTGAGATTAGCCCAGTTTCCACCAAGGAATATTATCCCTCTGCTCTCCTAAATCCTACATGCAGCCAACTTTTCCACCACTGAGTGAAGCGCACAGCCTTGTACCTGGTCCAGAAAGCCCCCAAATGTCTGTGCCCTGGAAAATGGCCAGTGAGTGAGCTCGCCTTTGCTGGGACAGCTATTGTGGGTTAGGAGAGGACATGGGGGAGAAAGGGAATTGGGGTTGCAGTCTAAGAATCCATGCAGACGGTAGCAATGCTTGGTGAAAAAAGAAGGCAACAGGCCTTTATACCAGAGCCAGGAACTGAAGGGGAAAAGAATTGGGGCCTTCACTGGGGGTGATTGGCACCTCTCCTAGGCTTGAGATGGGATAAAAGACAGTTTCAAAAAGCCCCTTGGCCCTTGAATGTCACTGTTTTCTGTAACTTATGCCAGTGGCATCAGAGAGAAGAACAACTGTGCCAGCAGGATTTTTTTTTTTTAACATCTTTATTGGAGTATAATGGCTTTACAATGGTGTGTTAGTTTCTGCTTTATAACAAAGTGAATCAGTTATACATATACATATGTTCCCATATCTCTTCCCTCTTGCGTCTCCCTCCCTCCCACCCTCCCTATCCCACCCCTCTAGGTGGTCACAAAGCACCGAGGTGATCTCCCTGTGCCATGCAGCTGCTTCCCACTAGCTATCTATTTTACGTTTGATAGTGTATATATGTCTATGCCACTCTCTCACTTTGTCACAGTTTACCCTTCCCCCTCCCCATATCCTCAAGTCCATTCTCTAGTAGGTCTGTGTCTTTATTCCCATCTAACCCCTAGGTTCTTCATGACCTTTTTTTTTTCTTCCTTAGATTCCATATATATGTGTTAGCATACGGTATTTGTTTTTCTCTTTCTGACTTACTTCACTCTGTATGACAGACTCTAGGTCCATCCACCTCACTACAAATAATTCAATTTCGTTTCTTTTTATGGCTGAGTAATATTCCATTGTATATATGTGCCACATCTTCTTTATCCATTCATCCGACGATGGACACTTAGGTTGCTTCCATGTCCTGGCTATTGTAAATAGAGCTGCAATGAATATTTTGATACATGATTCTTTTTGAATTATGGTTTTCTCAGGGTATATGCCCAGTAGTGGGATTGCTGGGTCATATGGTAGTTCAATTTGTAGTTTTTTAAGGAACCTCCATACTGTTTTCCATAGTGGCTGTATCAATTTACATTCCCACCAACAGTGCAGGAGGGTTCCCTTTTCTCCACACCCTCTCCAGCATTTATTGTTTCTAGATTTTTTGATGATGGCCATTCTGACCGGTGTGAGATGATATCTCATTGTAGTTTTGATTTGCATTTGTCTAATGATTAATGATGTTGAGCATTCTTTCATGTGTTTGTTGGCAGTCTGTATATCTTCTTTGGGGAAATGTCTATTTAGGTCTTCTGCCCATTTTTGGTTTGGGTTGTTTGTTTTTTTGTTATTGAGCTGCATGAGCTGCTTGTATATTTTGGAGATTAATTCTTTGTCAGTTGCTTCATTTGCAAATATTTTCTCCCATTCTGAGGGTTGTCTTTTGGTCTTGTTTATGGTTTCCTTTGCTGTGCAAAAGCTTTTAAGTTTCATTAGGTCCCATTTGTTTTTTTTTTTTTTTGTTTTTATTTCCATTTCTCTAGGAGGTGGGTCAAAAAGGATCTTGCTGTGATTTATGTCATAGAGTGTTCTGCCTACGTTTTCCTCTAAGAGTTTGATAGTTTCTGCCTTACATTTAGGTCTTTAATCCATTTTGAGCTTATTTTTGTGTATGGTGTTAGGGAGTGTTCTAATCTCATACTTTTACATGTACCTGTCCAGTTTTCCCAGAACCACTTATTGAAGAGGCGGTCTTTTCTCCACTGTATATTCTTGCCTCCTTTATCAAAGATAAGGTGACCATATGTGTGTGGGTTTATCTCTGGGGTTTCTATCCTGTTCCATTGATCTATCTTTCTGTTTTTGTGCCAGTACCATACTGTCTTGATTACTGTAGCTTTGTAGTATAGTCTGAAGTCAGAGAGCCTGATTCCTCCAGCTCCATTTTTCGTTCTCAAGATGGCTTTGGCTATTCGGGGTTTTTGCATTTCCATACAAATTGTGAAATTTTTTGTTCTACTTCTGTGAAAAATGCCAGTGGTAGTTTGATAGGGATTGCATTGAATCTGTAGATTGTTTTGGTAGTAGAGTCATTTTCACAATGTTGATTTTTCCAATCCAAGAACATGGTATATCTCTCCATCAATTTGTATCATCTTTAATTTCTTTCATCAGTGTCTTATAATTTTCTGCATACAGGTCTTTTGTCTCCTTAGGCAGATTTATTCCTAGATATTTTATTCTTTTTGTTGCAATGGTAAATGGGAGTGTTTTCTTAATTTCATTTTCAGATTTTTCATCATTAGTGTATAGGAATGCCAGA
This sequence comes from Aethalodelphis obliquidens, assembly GCF_003676395.1. NCBI lineage: Eukaryota > Metazoa > Chordata > Mammalia > Artiodactyla > Delphinidae > Aethalodelphis > Aethalodelphis obliquidens. The sequence continues at coordinate 6,498,574 of NW_020838009.1, forward strand.
GATTTCTGTGCATTAATTTTGTATCCTGCCAGTAGGATTTTTTTAAGCAAAAAAGAAGTTTTATTCGTTTGTCTAAGTGAATAGATAGTGTGGCTTCAGGCATGGCTGAATCTAGGTGTTCATATGGCATTGTCTAGGCTCGTCCTTCTCACTCTTTCTCTCTGTCCTCCTTCCTTTCTCTCTTTTTCTTCCCCTGTGGGTTCTGTACCTTCTGTGTTGGCTTCACTCTCAGGCAGCCCTGTCCATGTGGTGGCATCGGCAATTCTGGATTTATATCCCCTCTGTATAGCACCAGCAAAACTCCAGAAGGATTTTAAACTTTGATTGTCTTTCAATATTTCAAATACCTAATGGACTAGTGCTGGCTGTGACCAACAGACGCACACACACACACTTCCTTCTCCATGAGTCCCAGGTGAACTATGGGGAATCCTCATGAAGCTGAACGAAATGCAAAGAAGTTTGAATATTTTAATCCCTATAGTGGTGCTGGTGTTGAGAGTTACAAATTCTGGGATGTTGCATTGGCATAATGCAAAGGATCGTCGGTGCTGGGGAATGGTGGCAGGAAGGAGAAATTTACAATTTGGATTTGAAAGATGACATCCGGAAGTAAAGGCTAGTGATGAGAAGAAGGAAAAAAATTTTAAAAAGAACTACTGTAAAAGCTTGAATTCTCTATATTCTTCAGCCAATAGATCTGAGCATTGATATTTAGGTGAATGAATCCTCTAGAAATGAAGCAGGTTTCGAGCAAGCAGACCATGCCCTCTGAACTTGGGTTCATGACTTCGGTAAAATGCAGAACTGATTTTTTAAAAAAAAGAGTTTCAGTGGTTTTCGGGGAAGGAAGCAGACTCTGTGGGCTGTGGCTCAAAGAGGAGGTGAGCCTGAGAGCAGAAAGTACAAGTGTAAAACGTTTGTTCAAGAAGACAGGGAGGACAGAAGAATGGTCCGTTGTCAACATTGTGCCTGTTGATAACAGCATTGGGCTGTACACTTAAAAATCTGTTAAGATGGTAGATCTCATGTTAAGTGTTCTTATAATAAAGAAAAAGGAAAAAAAATATGAAGGGGATAAAAGAGAGGCAGGTAACAAGAGGAAGATAGGGATTCAACACATAGTTTTTAAAAGACAGACAATTTGAGTATGTTTACATGCTGATGATAAAACCCAGAACAGAGGGAGAGAATGAGGTGAAAGAAAGATGCTAATAAATGGCAGTGTGGAGCCATAGTAAAGATGCAGACTCCAGAGTCAGACTGCCTGTTTGAATTCCTGCTTTCACCGTGTTCTAGCTGTGTGATCTTGCGGAAGTGGCCTAACCTCTCTGTGCCTCAGTTATCTTTCTTTGTAAAATGAGGATATTGATGGAACCTACAGTAGATTTTGTGAGAACTAAATGGTAAAGCAATTAGAACAGTACATCATAAGCACTAAATAAGTGTTAGCAATTATCATTTTTATTGTTGTTAAGTCTAAAGAACTGAGTGGTATCCCGAGAACGGATGGGTGGGTTGACCTCAACAGGAGGGCAAACGTTTCACTACGAAGGGTATGGACAGGTATGTATGGATGGCAAATGGATTTGTATATTCGATGGTGGAAATTTGGGAGGGATTGCTATCTGAAAACTTCTGTGTTTCTATGAAGCAGAAGGTGACATTACCTGTTTATGATGAGGAGAGAGGTAAATCTAGTTTTGAAGACAGTGAAGTCTTGAAATAGTCATTATTGAGAATGCATGATCAACCTAACCATGGAAACACAGTACAGTTGTTGGCCAGAATGTTTCATGAAACCAATCTGCTCAGGAGTGGGCATGTCCCCTGCAGGGCTCAGAAACCTGCAAGCAGCTATGGAACTTAGTGGAGGATTGCATTCATCTGTGCTTGGGGTTTTGCTATTACAGTAACTCCCCTACAAACAAATGAGTTCCGTTCCGAGAACGCGGTCGTAAGTCCAATTTGTTCTTTAAGTCCAACAAAGTTAGCCTAGGTACCCAACTAACACAATCGCCTATATAGTACTGTACTGGAATAGGTTTATGATACTTTTCCCACAAATAATACATAAAAAACAAACAAAAACAAAAATAAAGAAAACAGTTTTAATCTTACAGTACAGTACCTTGAAAAGTACAGTAGTACCAGCTACATCACCACTGCTTTTACACTTGCTTCCGGACATCCTGGGCTTGAGATAAAAATACTGTACTCTATACAGTACTGTACAGTAAAGTACACAAAAGCACAGCCACTTGTAGAGGATGCACGCACGTGACAGTGTATGCCAGACACGTGAACTCACTTATGTGATTGGACAGGCGAACACATGTTCGCATCTTTGAAAGTTTGCAACTCGAAGGTTTGTATGTAGGGGACTTAGTGTGTTCGAGATGGAAGGACACAGAGTACAGGACTTTGGGATATTGGCCAGAGGGTGCTTGATGAAATGGACCAACATTGAGTTAATTTATACTAAAGCATTCAGAAGAGTGCCTGATGTATAGAGTAGGCTCTCAAAGAGTTATCCATTCATTCATTTTAATTCATTGCTATTGGCTGCTATAGATGATTGGTGGATAAATTGATAAAATTCAAAGGCTAATACAGAAAGCAATAAAATGGTGCAACTGGGTATTGAGAAACACTGTCTTCTTTTAAAAGAAGTTCTCTTTGGGGGGATTATGTAATGTGAAAGGGCTCCTACTTGATGAAATGCTGGAAGGCCTCTGCTTTTTCTTATTCAATACTAGTTGTGCACGAACAGCAGTACCCGTGGGCCAAGAGCATCCCACATTTGTTATTCTGGCAACAGGCTTGTTTTGTGGCTTGGGCCTGAGTCAGAACTTCTTTGGATGCAGCATCAGGGCCCCTTTCACCACCTGCCTCACGGAGACTGAATCCGTGGCTGGCCCCTCAAGGTGAAGCGGAGCTGAGCTGGGCTGGGCTGAAAGTGATGCCGTTGACCTGATGGGTGAAGCCAGTCTTTGATCCATCAGCCTGTGAGAGTTTGATCCCATGACAATAGGTGACAGAGCCAGAGACCCTCGGCCTGGCTGTGATACCGGCCAGGTGTGACCTTGGTCCCAGGAAAGGGCACACAGGTTTGCACACAGACACCTGTTGTGTGCTAAGCCCTTTGGCACGAACTGTCCCTGATTCACCTTGTTTTACACTCAAAACAACACTGATGGGTCAGCGTTTGGTGAGACTCCCAACCCTTCTAGTTTGTAGGCTCTTCATCTGAGAATGGAGCGCATAGACGTCAGCGGTCTTCAGCCTGGGCTCTGTGAATTCTCAGGTTGCTGTGGAGAAGATACAGACGTTACCAGGGTTAGCAAGAAGGGACTGGCGGGGGCAGCTTAGTCTTCCCCTTTGCCCTGATCTGCTCTAGAGTCTGGAGTTCCCTGTACGCTTTTGACTGAAGAACGGCTTTTACATTTAAAAATCTCGCAGAGCACAGGTCTCTGTGATCTCTAAAATTCTTCCCGGGATCTGATCACTGCCTCTCCTGCAAATGCTCTTTGTGGCTTTGCATTTGAGCCTCCTTCTCTGTGCCTTGGTGTCCCTGCGTGCAGAAGGAGGGTTTGGATAAGAGAAGCTCTGGTCTCCGGGATCCTGGGAGTGGAGGGCGTGGTAAAAACACTTGGGCTCACTGAACCCCGTGTGGCCGGCACCCTGGAAGGGCCAGTGATACTGAAGGATGATCTCTCCATCTGTCCTGTCTCACGGGCACCGCACCCGGCACTCGTGGCTCAGTTCCAGAACTCAGGTCTCTCTCCACTTGTCCACATCAAGTCACATTGCCTCTTCCCATTTTCTCTTTCCTCCAGGGACCCATGAAGTGGTGGCTAAACCCGGTTTGGTCGCCACCCGTCCACCGAGGGCCAGAGATCAGGAAAGGAAGAAGGGCAGCTTTACTTCCTCCCTCAGGATGGAGCCACACAGCCATTCTGGAAAGAGCAGAAAATCCACAAAATTCTGGTCCATCTCCCGGTCCCTGATCCTGTGTAATGCCAAGACCAGCGACGATGGCTCAAGCCCCGATGAGAGATATCCTGATCCTTTTGAGATTTCCCTGGGCCACGGCAAGGAGGGACTTTTCCTCTCATCTGTGCAGCTGGCAGACACGTCAGAGGCCGGGCCCGACAGCGTTCCTGATCTCACGCTGTCCTCCGAGGCCGCTCCACTGCAGGCAGCTGGGAGTGATGGAGGCCAGAACTGTAGGAGGATGCTCTTCATGAAGGTACGCCCAGGATTTGTTGGGCTGGAGGAGCCTGCAGTTGCCTTCCGGTGCTGTGAATGAAAGTCTTCGCGTTTTTTTATTCCAAAGTCAGGAAGGCACAGAGTTCTCATTCTGAACGAGAGCAGGGAAGAAGTTGAGGCAGGGCCCACTGGAATGATGACAAGGAGCACGGCAGTGAATCAGGCTCAGTTGACCTTCCTGCTTGAGACATTCTTTGAGATACGGTGTCAGGCCCAGGTAAACTGAGCCTGGGTCCCTGCTGGAAAATGCCAGGTGCAATATACTGGGAAGGGCTCATCTCCAGACAGACAGTATCCAGCACACCACAGGCAGCTCAGATCGAATCCAGTAGAGAACCTGATAGAAGCTGACTTATAAGGCCCGGACTGAGAAGGAGCTGGAAGGTCGAGCAGGGCAAGGAGTACAGCCTGAGTGAGTTTGCACTTGAATGCTGACCGAGAACGTTCCCCAGGTGCCCCGTGCCAGTTCCAACACAGGTGTGAGTGAGGGCTGGCAGGCAGAGCCATCAAGGAAGGGGGAGAGGGAAAACTAAGTAGGGTTTGGAGACTTGCCAAGATACAGAATGTTTTCTCTTCTGTTAGACAGTATTTCAATTTTTGTTATTATAGCAAGGTGGAAATTGCAGGGTACTGTGAGATAGAGGCAATTAAAGGATTTCACTCTCGAATTAGTCTCTATAAGTCCTATGCCCTCAGCCTTCCATCAAAGGCAGGATTTCTCAAGGGTCCAAACAGCCCTGAACCTTGGAGCCAGTGCGGCTCACTCAGGGATGGGCCAGCCCCGAGGGGCTTCTCCCACACCTTACTGCCAAGACCCGCGGGGCACAGTCACGTGACTGTCAACAGCAAATAGGGAAGGTGTTCCGGTACCTTTGGAGGAGATGCAGTGCTCTTGCATCTTTCCTTGAGGAAGAAAATCATTGCTTAACACATGAAGAGTAAACACCATCATGTAACATTATATAACAGGTTAGCAGGTCCGGCCCAATAATCTCCACACACAAGCAGCTACCTCAAGAGACCCACCCAGCCTAGGGTGCTCCATCACCCACAAGGTGGCTTCCGTTGATGTGACCTGAACTCACCCGATAGGGTAGAAGGAGGGAACAGCAGCTCAGTGGGTTTGGGGGAGCCTGGCCAGGCTCCTGGGTTGCCACCAATGATGTGACCAGTATACTATCCACCCACTGAGAGTCAAGTTTATTAATGACAATACCAATTTATCCAGGTCAGAGTTCACATAAATGAAATTTAAAAATCATTTGGAGATTCCAGCGGACTCCAGAACGAACTTTTCACTTGCTTCTATTTAACTGAACAAGCATTTCCTGAGCACCTGTTATGTGCCAGGCACAATAGGGATCCAGCCCCTGCCTTCAAGGAACTTGTCTCAAGTGGAGGAAAAAAGAATACACTCCAACGGGGCTGATGGAGGCAGCACATCTCTAGGGGTGGGTATCAGTACATTTAGTCAATGTTTACAGAGTACCGACCGGTGTCAGGCACTGTTCTAGGGAGTAAACCAGACTCAGTCCCTGCCCTTGGGCAGCCTTTCTTCTCGTGGGGGGATACAGGTGTTAACAACTCAGCATATGCTGTAATATTAAAGAGTGAAGGGCTCTGAAGAAATATTAAGCAGGATAAAGGGATAGAGAGCAATGAGGAGGGGTCACTGCCCTTTTTGAAAAGGTGATCACGAAGGCTCCTCCAAAGAAGTGACATTTGAGCCATGACCTGAACGAATGAAACAGAGAAGGGAGTCATATGAACATCAGGGGGGAAGAGCGTTCCGGGCGGAGGGAACAGCATGTGCGAAGACAGGAAGAGAAGAATGTGCTTGTGGAATGCTGGAGGAGAATAGGGTGCACGGGCGGTTCAGGGAAGGGGAGAGCAGGGGAGGATGGAGTCGGGGTGGTAGCCAGGCACCATACGTGGAGTTTTACTCTCAGAAGGATGGGGAAGCCTTGGAAGACGGAGCAGGGGAGTGACCCGATCCTTTTCAGGAGCACTCTGGCTGCTGAGCAGAGAAAGGAGCGTAGGGAGGCCGGTTAGCGGAGCTACGACAATAACCGAGGTCGGAAGTGACGTGGCTGGACTGAAAGGGTCATGGGGAAGGCACTGAGGATGCTCAGGGTAGGCATTTATTTTCAAGACAAAGCCAACGGGATTTGTCGATGGAAGGATGGAGGGGGGCGAGAGGCAGCAAGTTTAACTGCAAGTTCTGACCTGACCTACCCCGGGGAAAGGAGGTGGCCTATTCTAATATGGGAAATACTCAGGGCTGCAAAAATGATCGGGAAAATGTGAGATGTTGCCAGAAGGACGCAGGATCTGACAAAGCAGGGGTGGGTGGAAGAGAATCCTAGGTGGAAGGAGCTGTGTGAGCAAAGATGAGGGCAAGAGGCACCGAGTGCTTATGCGTGGGCCACCGTGCACAGGAGAGTGTGTCTCGAGCTGCGTTTTGGGCGCCTGTCCAGTGACAGGAGGCTGGAGACCCAGGGAAGCTAGATGAACAGGCATAGGACAGGAAACTGGCAAGGGGTCAACGATAAACTCCACCTTTTCGTCTCTCTGTGATTCATATGTGCACCATAATTTGGTTTAAAAAATGTTTTCACAGCTCTATCTCATTGTCTCCTTCCTGGGAGGAAGGAAGTCACAGCGGCATTTGTATTTCCGAGGGCGAGGGTGGGCTGTATGGCACAGGGGCTGGCGGCGTGGGCTCATTAGTCTGACTGCTTGGCGTTGAGTCCAGCTTTCCCAGTTGTGTGATCCTGGACAGTTCACTTTAACTTTTTATTTTATATTGGAGTATAGTTGATTAACAGTGCTGTGATATTGATAGTTTCAGGTGTACAGCAAAGTGATTCAGTTATACGTATACATGTGTCTATTCTTTTTCAAATTCTTTTCCCATTTAAGTTGTTATGTAATATTGAGCAGAGTTCCCTGTGCTATACAGTAGGTCCTTGTTGGTCACTTTACCTTTTTGTGTGCCCATTTTCTCATCTATGAAATGGAGAATGTTAATAATGATATATGAGTTTTCTTAGGATAAAGCTATAAGTATTTACATAAGAAAATCCACAGTGCAGTGCACATAGTAATTGCTTAATAAATACTATTATTATTATTTCTGTTTTAGGATGGGGATGCTGACTGTCACTGAGTAATTAAGTAATTCATGAATTCAATAGCATATATTAAATGTGCCAGGCCGTGGGCAAGACTTGTAGCTTTGCAATGCTCATAGGCTAATGAGGAAGACAGGGATGAAACAGATGATTCCTGTTTCGGGGTGCGGCTACAGATCTGTAAGGGAAATCGTGGGGGTGCTGAGGAGGAATGTGCTGTTCTATTTGGGGAAGGGCAACCCGGAGGGGGTGAAAGCAGGATCTCCAAGTAGACAAGTCCAGATCCTAGCCATACGAACAGGCAGAGGGACAGGAAGAAGTCTCAGAGGCTGGAAAGTGGTTTGTTTGCTGAGATGGGGGGAGGAGTGATGTGCATTTGCGTCAAGTTCGAGGCAGGGATGAACTGGGAAGGCAGATAGGGGTATTGGCCAGCTCTGAACCCAAGACTGTTTTTTTCTTTTTAAGGAGCACAGGTGATCTTTAACTATCCATGAATGAGTTCTGAGCAAGTAAATGTTTCAGTTGTCTGAGCAGGTCCTGTATCAAAAGTGCCAGGGCAGAAAGGCAAAGGTGACAGCTTGTCCCAATTTCCTTTTCTGGAAGAGCCTCTGTGTACTCAGTAACACCCCCCTCCCTGTCCCTTCTCGCAGGGACACTCTAGCCCCCGCCTGGCTTCTGCCCTGCACCCAGGCATGACTCAGTTGGCCCAGATGGACTCCTCAGCTTCCAGCAATGCCATGGTTACACTGATTTCAAAACAACATCTGGAAAGAGGCCCTGTGACATCAGCCTCTTCTCTAGAAACGCCTAATATGAAAATTAAAAAAGAGGAAGTTAGATAAACAGCCAACTGAAAAAAAAAAGCCTTATCGGATGTGTTGTGTTTGGCACAATTAGGACTAAGTAAATCATCACCCAGGGATGTGTCAAAGCTGGGCAGGGGTGTGCGGAATCTGGAGTAAGCATTTGGATCTGTGCTGTGCATTAAGGGACTGGCAGGGTCCTTTTTCAGGAGGAGCTTCCAGACCCCTGGGGAAGAATGTTCAAAGCCAGACTCCCCAACCTAATAAACAAAAACGCAATGTATCAGACCTAGACTTTTCAAAGGAGGGAATGCACAGACTCCTTGGCTACTCCAGACCCACTGTCTTTTTCCAAATGGCAAGAGTATTTTTTTTTTTTTTACATCTTTATTGGAGTATAATTGCTTTACAATGGTGTGTTAGTTTCTGCTTTATAACGAAGTGAATCAGTTATACATATACATATGTTCCCATATCTCTTCCCTCTTGCATCTCCCTCCCTCCTACCCTCCCTATCCACCCCTCCAGGCGGTCACAAAGCACCGAGCTGATCTCCCTGTGCTATGCAGCTGCTTCCCACTAGCTATCTACCTTACGTTTGGTAGTGTATATATGTCCATGCCTCTCTCTCGCTTTGTCACAGCTTACCCTTCCCCCTCCCCATATCCTCAAGTCCATTCTCTAGTAGGTCTGTGTCTTTATTCCTGTCTTACCCCTAGGTTCTTCATGACCTTTTTTTTTCTTAAATTCCACATATATGTGTTAGCATACGGTATTTGTCTTTCTCTTTCTGACTTACTTCACTCTGTATGACGGACTCTAGGTCTATCCACCTCATTACAAATAGCTCAATTTCATTTCTTTTTATGGCTGAGTAATATTCCATTGTATATATGTGCCACATCTTCTTTATCCATTCATCTGATGATGGACTCTTAGGTTGTTTCCATCTCCGGGCTATAGTAAATAGAGCTGCCATGAACATTTTGGTACATGACTCTTTCTGAATTATGGTTTTCTCAGGGTATATGCCCAGTAGTGGGATTGCTGGGTCATATGGTAGTTCTATTTGTAGTTTTTTAAGGAACCTCCATACTGTTCTCCACAGTGGCTGTATCAATTTACATTCCCACCAACAGTGCAGGAGGGTTCCCTTTTCTCCACACCCTCTCCAGCATTTATTGTTTCTAGATTTTTTGATGATGGCCATTCTGACCGGTGTGAGATGATATCTCATTGTAGTTTTGATTTGCATTTTTCTAATGATTAATGAAGTTGAGCATTTTTTTCATGTGTTTGTTGGCAATCTGTATATCTTCTTTGGAGAAATGTCTATTTAGGTCTTCTGCCCATTTTTGGATTGGGTTGTTTGTTTTTTTGTTATTGAGCTGCATGAGCTGCTTATAAATTTTGGAAATTAATTCTTTGTCAGTTGCTTTATTTACAAATATTTCCTCCCATTCTGAGGGCTGTCTTTTGGTCTTGTTTATTGTTTCCTTTGCTGTGCAAAAGCTTTTAAGTTTCATTAGGTCCCATTTGTTTAGTTTTGTTTTTATTTCCATTTCTCTAGAAGGTGGGTCAAAAAGGATCTTGCTGTGATTTCTGTCATGGAGTATTCTGCCTATGTTTCCCTCTAAGAGTTTGATAGTTTCTGGCTTTACATTTAGGTCTTTAATCCATTTTGAGCTTATTTTTGTGTATGGTGTTAGGGAGTGATCTTATCTCATACTTTTACATGTACCTGTCCAGTTTTCCCAGCACCACTTATTGAAGAGGCTGTCCTTTCTCCACTGTACATTCCTGCCTCCTTTATCAAAGATAAGGTGACCATATGTGCGTGGGTTTATCTCTGGGAGTTCTATCCTGTTCCATTGATCTATCTTTCTGTTTTTGTGCCAGTACCATACTGTTTTGATTACTGTAGCTTTGTAGTACAGTCTGAAGTCAGGGAGCCTGATTCCTCCAGCTCAATTTTTTGTTCTCAAGATGGCTTTGGCTATTCAGGGTCTTTTGTGTTTCCATACAAATTGTGAAATTTTTTTGTTCTAGTTCTGTGAAAAATGCCAGTGGTAGTTTGATAGGGATTGCAGTGAATATGTAGATTGCTTTGGGTAGTAGAGTCATTTTCACAATGTTGATTTTTCCAATCCAAGAACATGGTATATCTCTGCATCTATTTGTATCATCTTTAATTTCTTTCCTCAGTGTCTTATCATTTTCTACATACAGGTCTTTTGTCTCCTTAGGTAGGTTTATTCCTAGATATTTTATTCTTTTTGTTGCAATGGTAAATGGGAGTGTTTTCTTGATTTCACTTTCAGATTTTTCATCATTAGCGTATAGGAATGCCAGAGATTTCTGTGCATTAATTTTGTACCCTGCTACTTTACCAAATTCATTGATTAGCTCTAGTAGTTTTCTGGTAGCATCTTTAGGATTCTCTATGTATAGTATCATGACATCTGCAAACAGTGACGGTTTTACTTCTTCTTTTCCAATTTGGATTCCTTTTATTTCCTTTTCTTCTTTGATTGCTGTGGCTAAAACTTCCAAAACTATGTTGAATAAGAGTGGTGAGAGTGGGAAACCTTGTCTTCTTCCTGATCTTAGTGGAAATGCTTTCAGTTTTTAACCATTGAGGACGAGGTTGGCTGTGGGTTTGTCATATATGGCCTTTGTTATGTTGAGGAAAGTTCCCTCTATGCCTACTTTCTGCAGGGCTTTTATCATAAATGGGTGTTGAATTTTGTCAAAAGCTTTCTCTGCATCTATTGAGATGATCATATGGTTTTTCTCCTTCAATTTGTTAATATGGTTTATCACATTGACTGACTTGTGTATATTGATGAATCCTTGCATTCCTGGAATAAACCCCACTTGATCATGGTGTATGATCCTTTTAATGTGCTGTTGGCTTCTGTTTGCTAGTATTTTGTTGAGGATTGTTGCATCTATGTTCATCAGTGATATTGGCTTGTAGTTTTCTTTCTTTGTGACATCCTTGTCTGGTTTTGGTATCAAGGTGATGGTGGCCTCGTAGAATGAGTTTGGGAGTGTTCCTCCCTCTGCTATATTTTGGAAGAATTTGAGAAGGACAGGTGTTAGCTCCTCTCTAAATATTTGATAGAATTCGCCTGTGAAGCCATCTGGTCCTGGGCTTTTGTTTGTTGGAAGATTTTTAATCACAGTTTCAATTTCAGTGCTTGTGATTGGTCTGTTCATATTTTCTATTTCTTCCTTATTCAGTCTTGGCAGGTTGTGCATTTCTAAGAATTTGTCCATTTCTTCCAGGTTTTCCATTTTATTGGCATAGAGTTGCTTGTAGTAATCTCTCATGATCTTTTGTATTTCTGCAGTGTCAGTTGTTACTTCTCCTTTTTCATTTCTAATTCTATTGATTTGAGTCTTCTCCCTTTTTTTCTTGAGGAGTCTGGCTAATGGTTTATCAATTTTGTTTATCTTCTCAAAGAACCAGCTTTTAGTTTTATTGATCTTTGCTATCATTTCCTTCATTTCTTTTTCATTTATTTCTGATCTGATTTTTATTATTTCTTTCCTTCTGCTAACGTTGGGGGTTTTTTGTTCTTCTTTCTCTAATTGCTTTTGGTGCGAGGTTAGGTTGTTTATTCGAGATGTTTCCTGTTTCTTAAGGTAGGATTGTATTGCTATAAACTTCCCTCTTAGAATGGCTTTTGCTGCATCCCATAGATTTTGGGTTGTCGTGTCTCCATTGTCATTTGTTTCTAGGTATTTTTTTATTTCCTCTTTGATTTCTTCAGTGATCACTTCGTTATTAAGTAGTTTATTGTTTGGTCTCCATGTGTTTGTATTTTTTACAGATCTTTTCCTGTAATTGATATCTAGTCTCATAGTGTTGTGGTCAGAAAAGATACTTGAAACAATTTCAATTTTCTTAAATTTACCATGGCTTGACTTGTGACCCAAGATATGATCTATCCTGGAGAATGTTCCATGAGCACTTGAGAAAAATGTGTATTCTGTTGTTTTTGGATGGAATGTCCTATAAAAGTCAATTAAGTCCATCTTGTTTAATGTATCATTTAAAGCTTGTGTTTCCTTATTTATTTTCATTTTGGAAGATCTGTCCATTGGTGAAAGTGGGGTGTTAAAGTCCCCTACTATGAATGTGTTACTGTCGATTTCCCCTTTTATGGCTGTTAGTATTTGCCTTATGTATTGAGGTGCTCCTATGTTGGGTGCATAAATATTTACAATTGTTATATCTTCTTCTTGGATCAATCCCTTGATCATTCTGTAGTGTCCTTCTTTGTCTCTTCTAATCCTCTTTATTTTAAAGTCTATTTTGTCTGATATGAGAATTGCTACTCCACGTTTCTTTTGGTTTCCATTTGCATGAAATATCTTTTTCTAGGTCTGAAGTGTCTCTAGGTCTGAAGTGGGTCTCTTGTAGACAGTAAATATATGGGTCTTGTTTTTGTATCCATTCAGCCAATCTGTGTCTTTTGGTGGGAGCATTTAGTCCATTTACATTTAAGGTAATTATCGATATGTATGTTCCTATTCCCATTTTCTTAATTGTTTTGGGTTCGTTATTGTAGGTCTTTTCCTTCTCTTGTGCTTCTTGCCTAGAGAAGTTCCTTTAGTAGTTGTTGTAAAGCTGGTTTGGTGGTGCTGAACTCTCTCAGCTTTTGCTTGTCTGTAAAGGTTTTAATTTCTCCATCAAATCTGAATGAGGGGCTTCCCTGGTGGTGCAGTGGTTGAGAGTCCGCCTGCCGATGCAGGGGACACGGGTTCATGCCCCAGTCCGGGAAGATCCCATATGCCGCGGAGCGGCTGGGCCCGTGAGCCATGGCCGCTGAGCCTGCGCGTCCGGAGCCAGTGCCCCGCAACGGGAGATGCCATAACAGTGAGAGGCCCGCGTACCGCCAAAAAAAAAAAAAAAAAAAATCTGAGTGAGGTCCTTGCTGGGTAGAGTAATCTTGGTTGCAGGTTTTTCTCCTTCATCACTTTAAATATGTCCTGCCAGTGCCTTCTGGCTTGCAGAGTTTCTGCTGAAAGATCAGCTGTTAACCTTATGGGGATTCCCTTGTGTGTTATTTGTTGTTTTTCCCTTGCTGCTTTTAATATGTTTTCTTTGTATTTAATTTTTGACAGTTTGAGTAATATGTGTCTTGATGTATTTCTCCGTGGATTTAACCTGTATGGGACTCTCTGTGCTTCCTGGACTTGACTAACTATTTCCTTTCCCATATTAGGGAAGTTTTCAACTATAATCTCTTCAAATATCTTCTCAGTCCCTTTCTTTTTCTCTTCTTCTGGAACCCCTATAATTCAAATGTTGGTGCATTTAATGTTGTCCCAGAGGTCTCTGAGACTGTCCTCAGTTCTTTTCATTTCTTTTTCTTTATTCTGCTCTGCAGTAGTTATTTCCACTCTTTTATCTTCCAGGTCACTTATCCGTTCTTCTGCCTCAGTTATTCTGCTACTGATCCCATCTAGAGTATTTTTAATTTTATTTATTGTGTTGTTCATCCTTGTTTGTTTCATCTTTAGTTCTTCTAGGTCCTTGTTAAATGTTTCTTGCATTTTGTCCATTCTATTTCCAAGATTTTGGATCATCTTTACTATCATTATTCCGAAATCTTTTTCAGGTAGACTGCCTAATTCCTCTTCATTTGTTAGGTCTGGTGGGTTTTTATCTTGCTCCTTCATCTGCTGTGTGTTTTTCTGTCTTCTCATTTTGCTTATCTTACTGTGTTTGGGGTCTCCTTTTTGCAGGGTGCAGGCTCGTAGTTCCCGTTGTTTTTGGTGTCTGTCCCCAGTGGCTAAGGTTGGTTCAGTGGGTTGTGTAGGCTTCCTGGCGGAGGGGACTAGTGTGTTCTGGTGGATGAGGCTGGATCTTGTCTTTCTGGTGGGCAGGTCCACGTCTGGTGGTGTGTTTTGGGGTGTCTGTGGACTTATTATGATTTTAGGCAGCCTCTCTGCTAATGGGTGGGGTTGTGTTCCTGTCTTGCTAGTTGTTTGGCATAGGATGTCCAGCACTGTAGCTTGCTGGTCGTTGAGTGAAGCTGGGTGCTGGTGTTGAGATGGAGATCTCTGGGAGATTTTCGCCGTTTGATATTATGTGGAGCTGAGAGGTCTCTTGTGGACCAGTGTCCTGAAGTTGGCTCTCCCACCTCAGAAGCACAGCACTGACTCCTGGCTGCAGCACCAAGAGCCTTTCATCCACACGGCTCAGAATAAAAGGGAGAAAAAGTAGAAAGAAAGAATTAGTAGAAGAAAGAAAGAAAAAGAAAGAAAGAAAGAAAGGAGGGAGGGAGGGAGGGACGAGGAAGCAAGGAAGGAAGGAAGGAGGGAAGGAAGGAAAAAAAGAAAGAAAGAAAGAAGATAAAGTAAAATAAAATAAAGTAAGATAAAATATAATAAAGTTATTAAAATAAAAAAATTATTAAGAAAAAAATTAAAAAACAACAACAACCAAAAAAAACGGATGGATAGAACCCTAGGACAAATGGTGGAAGCACAGCTATACAGCATAAATCTTGCTCTCAAAGTCCACCTCCTCAATTTGGGATGATCCGCTGTCTATTCATGTATTCCACAGATGCAGGGTACATCAAGTTGATTGTGGAGCTTTAATCCGCTGCTCCTGAGGCTGCTGGGAAAGATTTCCCTTTCTCTTCTTTTTTCTCACAGCTCCCAGGGGCTCAGCTTTGGATTTGGCTCCGCCTCTGCGTGTAGGTCGACGGAGGCCGTCTGTTCTTCGCTCAGACAGGACGGGGTTAAAGGAGCCGCTGATTCGGGGCCTCTGGCTCACTCAAGCGGGCGGGGGGCGGGGGGGGTAGGGAGGGGCGCGGAGTGCGGGGCGGGCCTGCGGCGGGAGAGACCGGCGTGACGTTGCACCAGCCTGAGGCGCGCTGTGCGTTTTTCCGGGGTAGTTGTCCCTGGATCCCGGGACCCTGGCAGTGGCGGCCTGGACAGGCTCCCCGGAAGGGGGGTGTGGAGAGTGACCTGTGCTCGCACACAGGCTTCTTGGTGGCGGCAGCAGCAGCCTTAGCGTCTCCTGCCCATCTCTGGGGTCCGCGCTTTTAGCCGCGGCTCGCACCCGTCTCTGGAGCTCCTTTTAGCAGCGCTCTTAATCCCCTCTCCTCACGCACCAGTAAATAAAGAGGGAAGAAAAAGTCTCTTGCCTCTTCGGCAGGTCCAGACTTTTCTCCGGACTCCCTCCCGGCTAGCCGTGGCGCACTAACGCCCTGCAGGCTGTGTTCATGCCGCCAACCCCAGTCCTCTCCCTGCGCTCCGACCGAAGCCCGAGCCTCAATTTCCAGCCCCGCCCGCCCCGGCGGGTGAGCGGACAAGCCTCTCGGCTGGTGAGTGCCGGTCGGCCCTGATCCTCTGTGCGGGAATCTCTCCGCTTTGCCCTCTGCAGCCCTGTTGCTGTGCTCTCTTCCGCGGTACCGAAGCTTTCCCCCTCCGCCACCTGCAGTCGCCGCCCGCGAAGGGGCTTCCTAGTGTGTGGAAAGCTTTCCTCCTTCACAGCTCCCTCCCACTGGTGCAGGTCCTGTCCCTATCCTTTTGTCTCTGTTTATTCTGTTTTCTTTTGCCCTACCCAGGTACGTTGGGGGGGGGGGTGTTCTTGCCTTTTGGGAGGTCTGAGGTCTTCTGCCAGCGTTCAGTAGGTGTTCTGTAGGAGTTGTTCCACGTGTAGATGTATTTCTGGTGTATCTGTGGGGAGCAAGGTGATCTCCGCGTCTTACTCTTCAGCCATCTTCCCGGAAGCCCCTGGCAAGAGTATTTTTAAATGCCCTTTAAGTAGGATGTTGAGGCAAAGGGAAGGGAGCCCACTCAGGTGGGACTGAAGCTTACCTAAACCACCTTCTCGTTCCTCTTTCTTCTCCTTTCTCCTTCATCCCTTTCCTTCTGTTTCTCAAACATTGGCAGGCAAAGCACGTGCTACGAGCTCTCCTCTGGGGATAGAGAAACACATTTGATACTATTCCTTCCCTCAGATTGCTTGCAGGTGTGAACATAATCAATCCTGTTCCTTGTCCCCTCCCCTAAGCTATGGCTCTGCTGGTTCAGTTTTCTTATGGAAAGGGTCCCAGGTAGGGGAGGAGTAGTTGGGGAATTACATCCTCAAAGGAGCCTTCAAGGTTACCTTTCATTTTCCCAGAGCGTTCTACAGTCATAGGATTTATGTCCTTCATTATGGAACCTCCCTAGAGGCGAATGGGCCCAGGTCAATCACTGTGACATCTAAGCAATCTCAAAACAAGAGAATGGCTTAGGTCAAGCTGACCTAAGGGACCTGCTTGTCCCTCCAGGAGGCTCAGCATGTGTGGACGAATGCTGTAGGTAGTACTTCCTTGGAGGGAGCCAGAGTGGTGGGGTGTGCAGGTAGGATTGGGGCAAAAAATGCAGAGGGGGACAGTGGAGGGAGGGGAGAGAGAGGAGGTGGTGGGAATGGGAGAGAGATACCACTTCTACATCCCACAAGTCAAGCTTGACTCCAGATTTACTAGGGGTCCTTTTAAAGAAATTTTTTGTCTATTGCAAGGTCATAAAGATATTCCCCCGTGACGCTTCCAGAGGCTTTTTTGTTTTATCTTTCACATTTAGATCTTTAATTCATATGAAGCCGATTTTTGTATACCTTGTGTACACATTAAATATTTTTTTTCCTATATGGATATCCAATTGATCTAGCACTATTTTTTGAAAAGCCCGTCCTTGCCCCACTGTACAACAATGTCATCTTTTTTATAAGTCAAGAACTATATCTATCTCTCTGTTTCTGACCTCTCCATTCTAAGTATTTTTTCTTTTTCCTTTCACTGATATCACACAATTTTAATGATGATACTTTTAGAACAAGATTTTTGGTATCTGGTAATACAAGTCCTCTAGCTTTGTTCTACAAACTAGAGTTGATAATTCTGGTGGGCTTTTTACTGGAATTGCAAACTAGAGTTGATGCTTCTGGTGGGCTTTTTACCCTAATCCTCCTATAGATTTATTTGAAAAGAACTGACATTTTTACAATATTGAATTTTCCAATCTGCTGACATGATGTATTTCTTCAAAGTTTGGCTGCTTTTTTTTTTTGGTTTTCAGCATACGCAATTCTTTTTTTTTGCCATTTTTGAATAATCATAGCTCTATTTCTTCCTTCTAATTTTTTTTTTTTTTTTTTTGCGGTCCACGGGCCTCTCACTGTTGTGGCCTCTCCCGTTGCGGAGCACAGGCTCTGGACGCACAGACTCAGCGGCCATGGCTCACGGGCCCAGCCGCTCCACGGCATGTGGGATCTTCCCGGACCGGGGCTCGAACCCGTGTCCTCTGCATCGGCAGGCGGACTCTCAACCACTGCGCCACCAGGGAAGCCCTGCTTTATATATTTTGAAGTTATATTTTTACTGTGCATACACATTTAGCATTTAAAAATATTTTCCTGGTGGATTAACACCTTTATAATTTTGGAATAGTCCTCTTTAGTCTATCAATTACTTTTGCAGAGAAATGATCTGATATTAGTATAGCTTAGCCTACTGTCTTTTGGTTAGTGTTTGCATTGCATATCTTTTTCCTCTTTTTATCTACAACCTGTGTTCACCTATATAAGGAATATTTCATGTAAGCAGCATGTAATTAGGTTATTTTTCTTCCATCTTACAATCTTTATCTTATAATAGTGGGTATTCATACCACTTACATTTAATGTCATTGCAGATGAGTTTGGGTCTATATCTACTCTCTTAATTTTTGGTTTCTAGCTGTCCTCAAAGTTTTACATTTGTTTTTTTTATTCATCTCTTCTTGCCCTCTTTTAGATTAATACATTTTTTTTTACCACTCCATTTGCCCTTCTTTTAGCTTCTTAGTTATACATTTTTTACTATTTTTTAACCATTAAACTATACAACCTATGTTCTTAATGATTTAGAGTCTCCTATAAATTTGTACTCTTACCAGTTCTCAGACAACACTTAGACCTTAGACACACAGCTCCATTTATATGTCCCACTTCTTTTTGGATATTATCGTCATGCATCTCAAGTCTACAAATATTTAAAACTCAAGACCTGATAATTATTATCGTTCTGTAGAGTCAGTATTCATTTCCATTAATTCACATGTTTACCGCTTCCATCATTCTTCATTCATTCCTGCATGTCTGTGCCTCTCATTGCGATCACTTTCCTTCTGCCTGAAGCAGGCCTGCCTCTAACACGGGCAGGATCTGGGACAAGAGAACCAATGGAGATCTATATGCCAAATATCTCCATGTTTAAAAGTTATAAATTAAGGTAAAAATATGTTTAAAAATATATGTTCTGTCCTCCTCCCTTGACAAACATACCTTCATAAGTACTTGGACAGCCAAGTTCAAGTAAGTTCTTGGATTTCTCAGCATTTTGCCCTGGAATGTGGTGGCGCAGGGAGAGCCTTTGCTTGGCTCTCGGCCACCGTCCATGCTCCCCTTCTCCTACTACCCACAGCACAGTCCAGTACCACAAGAGGTCTTACCTGCAAGAATGTGGACACCTGCAATTCTCTAATCATCACCCCCCCCCACTCCAGCAAACAGCCACCCTGGCACCCCTCCAGCCTAGGGCTGTACACGTGAGTGGTGTGATTTGCTCTTGATCAGATAGACCCAGGGGAGAGGTTGCGGGCGCAAGGTCCTTTGATGCAATCTGACGCCTCCCACCTCATTTGTTTCTCCGTTTCTCTCTAGGTAAATATTAGCAGATCACCAAAAAGGCCTGAAGCCAGTATTTATCTACCCTGGAGCTGGCCCTCTTTTTATGGCACCGGATGAGATTGGGTACTGACACATAGTAGTGGCTCTATAAATATTTGTGGGAAGAATGGTTGTTGCATAAATGAGTGTAATGAGGCCACCCTTAAGGCCTAGAGTCTATTGACATAGCCTGAGCTGGCATTGGTGTTTTTGAGCCCACACATGGGTTTACATTGGACATTGCTTTGGGCATTCCCATTGGAGTCACTGGACACTCGATCTGGGGGTCTGGAGTCACTGGACACTCGATCTGGGAATAGGAGAGCAACAGATGAGGCCAGACGTGTGGGAGGGCCTCCCTCTGGGGCTGCCTTCCTAAAAGGATACAGAATGCTTTGATCCACATGGGAATGGCCTCTGTAGTGTGGAAAACCCTGCTTTTCTTTACAAATTCAAATTATCGGTTAGGCAAAGTCACCACTCACGCAGAGTGACTCAGGATATGATGAGGTCAGATCAACCGTCTGAATCTCTGGCATGTGCTGTTGCGGGGAGAGAGGGTGGTCGAGGCCCTCTGTGAGCAGACAAGTTTCTTCGTCTTGTTGCCTGCGAGCAGCTCAGCCTGTGGCTTTGAGGCCCAGCCTTCCTTGGCAAGTGGGAAACCCAATCCTTTGGCCGCTTGCCTCTTCCTGCCACAGAAGAGCAGCTTGTGGAGGCTGAGAGCAGCCCCTGGGAGGGAAGCTTGGGACTCCAGGACTCCCACGGAGTAGCCACATCCCCTGTGTGTGTGGGGAGGGAGCCTAGGGTGGTCCACGTGCAGGGAACTGGAG
The DNA here is from genome assembly GCF_003676395.1 of Aethalodelphis obliquidens. Taxonomy (NCBI): domain Eukaryota; kingdom Metazoa; phylum Chordata; class Mammalia; order Artiodactyla; family Delphinidae; genus Aethalodelphis; species Aethalodelphis obliquidens. The sequence continues at coordinate 6,518,339 of NW_020838009.1, forward strand.
GGCTGGCCCACAGGTACGATTAAGGAGCACTTGCTGTCTTCCAGACATCACTTCACGTGATTTCTGGTTGCTCTTTCCATAGTCAAAGGCATTTGGAGCTATTTGCTTGGAAGCTGGTCTTCTGAACCTCATTGGTTCTGACAGGACACCATTTGGTTAGGGAAAGGGGGTCTGGTGGAGAGAAGCAGGAGGAGAAGGGAAATTGGGAAGAAGTAGTAAACCATCTACCTTTCCTACTCTTGTTTCTCAGTGTGGCCCTTCATATGTACATTACAGGCCACCTAAGGCTTCTCCCTATTCTTTGCATCCATCCCACTAGTTACTATCTCCAGGGTTCTGCCCTTGATGCCCCGGCTGCTTGGAATATCTTCTTGACTCTTGTCTTCATGAATCCATGTCTTAGTCATCCATTAAGGCTCAGCATCAATAGAATATCGGTCACGAAGCTTTTCCCGATCCTTCCTTTATTCTTTAGTTTCCACTATCCCTACTTGAAACAACCTCCTCCCTCTGGATTTCTAGGCCGTGCTGTGCCTCCTTATTTTACTACAGTAACTTATGACAGAAACACAAATGTACGTGTTCCCATTGAAGAATGAATTCTGGGTAGTAGTCACAGGAGAATGTCTGAAAAAATGTTAAAACCTGTGTGAGTTTCCATCACATGGATGTATCATAATTTATTATTTTAGGATCTTAAAAATAGTTTGTCAAATACTGAGAATATAAAAATGAATTTATAAAATGTATATGCGCTCTAAAAAATAAAGTTGCCCTAAATACCTCTCTATCAATCATCAAGTTGAAGGAACAAAACTTACCATGAACTTTGTGGTCCCTTGAGTGCCCCTACCTGCTGCCATCCCATTCCCGCTCTTAAAGAGGTAACCACTATCCTTAATTGTGGGGCTCTCCTTCCCCGGCTTTTCTTTAGAGTGTACCCTATCTGTTTATATTCCTGAATGATGTATTCTCTAGTTCTAGCTACTTTTTTTTGTGTGTGTGTGTGCGGTATGCGGGCCTCTCACTGCTGTGGCCTCTCCCGTTGCGGAGCACAGGCTCCGGACGCGCAGGCTCAGCGGCCACGGCTCACGGGCCCAGCCGCTCCGCGGCATGTGGGATCTTCCCAGACCAGGGCACGAACCCGCGTCCCCTGCATCGGCAGGCGGACTCTCAACCACAGCGCCACCAGGGAAGCCCATAGTTCTAGCTACTTTCGATTAATCTTTTCATATCTTTTTAAAATCCTTTTACTTTTGACCTTCCTATGTCATTATTTTCAAGTGGGCAGCATATAGTTGGGTCATTTTAAACTTTTATCTACTCTGTCAATCTCTCTATTTTGGATGTATTTAGATTGTGTACATGTAAAGAAAAATCAGTGTGTTTAAATCATTTACATTTCAAGTAATGATTAACATGTTAGGGCTTAAGTCTGCCACCTTATTATTTGTTTTCTGTTTGTTTCCTCTATTTCTTGTTCCTTCGTTGCTTTTCTCTTGCCTTCCTGTGGATTACTGGAACACATTTCAGAGTTCTGTTTGGATTTATTTACAATATTCTTGAGTATATCACTATTGATAATTTTCATAGAGGTTGCTATGTTATCGTATTGCTATGTATTGCCATATTGGTACAAGCGTTTTGCTATCTTGAGTGAAAACTGACTTCATTTAGGCCCCTTTACTCTCTTCATGTCTTAAATATTTCCTCTATATCCATTGAGTACCATATCGGATGACGTTACAACTTTTCCTTCAACCACAAATATGATTAAAGAAACTTATGAAGGGAAAAACAATCTATTATGTTTACTCCTGTTTTTACCAATTCTGCTGTTCTTTCCTTCCTGAAGTTTCCAGCTGCTTTATCATTTTCTTTTCATTTGGAGAGCTCCTTTGAGACATTCTTTAACGGTTGGTCTAGCAACACATTCTTTTAGTTTTTCCTATATCTGAGAATATCTTTATTTCCTCTTCATTTCTGAAGGGTATTTTCGATGAATATGGGATTTATAGTTGGCATGAATTTTTCTTCACTTGAAAAATATTGTCTTCCTTCCTCCTGCCTTCCATGTTTTCAGTGAAATCTGTCTTTTGACTTGGTGTTTTTTGGGGGAGGTAATGTATCATTTCTCTCTGGTTGATTTTAAGAATTTTTTTCTCTGTCTGTAGGTTTTCAGAAGTTTAATTATGAGGTATCTTGGTGTTAATTTCTTTGGGTTTCTTGAATTCAGTTCTCTAATCTCCATTTGCTTCTTTTAAAAAACCTATTTCTTGGTGGACGTCTCTTAATTTTTCATTTGTATCAAGAGAATTTGTCAATGATTGTTGAAACATTTCAATGATGACTGCTTTCTAATCCTTGTCAGATAATTCTGACATCTGATTCATCTTTGTAGTGGCATCAGTGGTTGTCTTTTCTTATTCAAATCATGTATTCCTGGCTCTTGATGTTAGAAGTGACTTTTCATTGTATCTTGGACATTTGCATTATTATGTTGGAGTCTCTTGATCTGGTTTAAATATGCCATTTTAGCAGGCAGCCACCTGCTTACGTTTAACATATAGTTCTGGACTACTTTTGCGGGCTCTTGTAATGACATTTTTAAGAGCCCTTGCTATGTTATTCTAGTCTGCTTCATTTTTTTGGCATGGCTAGAGCTCTCGCTTAATCCCTGCAGTTCTGCCTGCTGGGATGGAGAGAGCTTCTCTGGCCTGCCGGTATCACTGGTGACCATCTGCCGCTCAGGGTGAGGATGGGCGGAAGCTTCTGGCCCTGGGTCTCCTTTGCCACTAGCTGGAGGGCAGGAATACTGATCCTGCCCACACAGGTGAATCGACCTCCTGCTTGTGCCCCTGTTATAGACTGGGGGCTGGGTCAGCCTGGGGCTTTGCTGCTGCCGCTGCTGCAGGTAGATTGGACCACCTGCTGGTACTCTAGTTGTAGAACAGGGGCTGGGACGGCCGCCAGGGTTTGCTGCTGCCAAGACAGACATGTCACACCTCCTCTTGGTACCCTGGTTGTTGGGCAGGGGCTGGGGATCCCACTAGGTCTTTGTTGGTGTTTCCCATTTCCTGGTCTTGTGGCCAGACCAGAGAGAGCACTGTTGTTTGTTTGCTTGTTTCTTGTCATTGCCTATTGGCAGTTCTGGGTCGCAGGCCTTTCCAGGGCTTGATTTGGGTGTATAGTTCTTTATAAGAAACACAAAGAATTCACCAGGCTGTCATTCATCAAATTCTGTGGTCACTCGCCAATTAGCCTTCTCCCTGCTGGCATTCAGAATCTTTTTATTGTTATCTGTTATCTGTTGAATAATTTCCAGGGTATTTAGTTGTATTTAGCAGAGAGGAGGAAAGTGAGTCGACACCATCTTGTCCTAGAACCGGAAGTCTCAGTTCTACTTATTTTTGAAGATGATATGATCGCAATTGCGAAGACTTACTTCTGTTACTCCGTGTTATGTTCCAGAAATTTATTCATGTTATTCCATTTTGCTGTGGTTCATTGATCTTCACTGCTTTATGGTATTCTATTTTGTGAACACACAATTGATTTATCCATCCTACTACAGACGGGCTTTGGGAATATTTCCCTTTACTTCTCTTCAGAGACTGTACTAAAACGGTCACTCTTGTACATTTCTCCATGTGCATGTCTGCAAGTTTCACTAGGGTATAAAAATAGATGAGGAAGCAGTGAGCCTTAGGGCATGAATATCTTCATTTGTACCAGATATGCTAAATTATTTTCTAAAGTGATTGTGGCATCTACCCTTCCATCAACAGGTGTAAGTTTCTGATTGCTCTGCACCTTCATCAGTTTTCTTTTTAAAGATTTTTTTTGATGTGGATCATTTTTTAAAGCCTTTATTGAATTTGTTTCAATATTGCTTCTGTTTTATGTTTTGGTTTTTTGGCCGTGAGCCTTGTGGGATCTTAGCTCCCTGACCAGGGATCAAACCCGCACTCCCTGCATTGGGAGGCGCAATCTTAACCACTGGACCACCAGGGAAGTCCCCATCAATTCTTGACATCATCAGGCTTTGAAACTTTCCAGGCTGGGGCCTGTTAAATTGTCTTTCATATTGATTGTAATTTGCATTTCCCTAATTACTAGTAAGGTTGCACATATTTCCACCTGTTTATGGAACTTTTGAATTTCCTCTTCTGTGATAGGTCCTTCCAAGCTTTTTCTGTTTTTCTTTTGAGTTGTTGGTCTTTTTCTTTTCCTAATTTTTAGCGTGTCCTTTTACTCCTTTAGGTGATGAGCAGAAGTTCTTCATTTTAACGTGGGAGTTGTCAATCATGTCCTTTGTGCTTTTTGTATCTTATTGGAAAATTTCATCCTTTTCTAAAGTAAACACATTCTCCTACAATGTCTGTTCTCTTCTACTGTCTTCCGAGCATCGTATAATTTTGTCGTTATGTTTTTAATCCACCTGGAATTGATATTTGTGAAGTGTAGGGGTACCTTATCATTTTTTCCACATGGTTAATCTGTTTTCCCAGCAGGCCTATTGAAGTGCCCCTCTTTCCCCACAGATATGAGTATAGCATTAGTTCTCTCACAGATCAAGTTTCCTCATATGAATGTGAAGCTGTTTCTAGGCTCTCTGTCCTGTTCTATTGGTCAGTTTGCTACTGTTATGCCAAAACTCTACTGTCTTGATCATTATGTTTTTAAAATAAGTATTGTTCTCTTGTATTGAAATTTCTCTCTCTTCGTGCTTTTTAAGGTCTGTGTCTTTCTTTGAGGCCCTTGGCTTCTTGATAAAAATTTAAAGATCAGTTTGTGATGTTCTAAAACACATTTGAAATTTTGGTTAGTACTGCATTAAATTTGTAAATGAATTTGGGGGAGAACTTACATTTATAGAATAGTAAGCCTCCCATTTTCATGAACATAATGTACCTCTCCGTTATTCAGGCCTTAGTTAATGATTTTCAGTAAGCTTTGTAATTTTTCTCAGAAAGGGCTTACATATCTTTCATTGGATTAGTTCCTAGCATTCTTTATTTTCTGGTGCAATTGTAAATGTCAGCTTTTTAATAATCCTATTTTCTAACTGCTACTTCCTGGAATATAGAAATGCATCTTAAAATAGTTTTTGAAATTAAATTGTTTCCAGATTATTGTAGATTCATATGAAGATATGAGAAAATAATACAAAGAGTAAAATAATACAAATACAAAATAATACAAAGAGAAAATAATACAAATAATACAAATACAAATAATACATAATTTCCCCCAATGGTAACATCTTGTAAAATTATAGTATACTGTCACAGTCAGACTATTGGTATTGAAGTAGTCAGTATACAGAACAATTTCTGTTACTACAAGGATTCCTTATGTTGCTTTCTTATAGCCACACTCAGTTGTCTCCCACCTGTACCTCTGCCTTCACCTATGGCAACCATTTCTATACTTTTGTCATTTGAAAGCTTTGTGTAAATGGTACCACACAGTATGTAACCTTTGGGGTCTGGCTTTTTTTCACTCGACATAATTCTCTGGAGGTTCATCCAGGGTTTTGCATGCATCAGTAGTTAGTTCCTTTTTACTACTGAGTAGTAAGCATTGCATGGCAGGGGTGTGCAGTCATCCCTCAGTATCTGCAGGTTCTGCCTCCACGATCCCCAGCTGGTTGCACCAGCGAATGTGGAACCTGCAGATAGGGAGGGCAGACTGGACATAAGCGACTTGAGCATCTGCAGATTTGGTATCCTCGGGAATCCTTGAACCAATCCTTCCCTAGAACAAATGTAACACAGTTTGTTTAACCATTCACCATCAAAGGACATCTTTGGTGTTTTCACTTTGGGGCAATTATGAATAGTGATGATGTTAACATTCCTGTATAGGTTTGGTGTGAACATAAATTTTCTGTTCGCTGGGATAAATGCCCAGGAGTGCAATTTTTGGGTTGTGCCATAGTTTTGTGTTTTAGTTTTAAAGAAACTGCTGAACAGTTTTCCAGCGTGGCTGTACCATTCTACATTCATGTAAACAAAGTATAAGTGATCCAGTTTCTCTGTATCCTCCTTAGTATTTGATGTCACTATTTTAAATTTTAGCCATTCTGATAGGTGTGTAGTGATATCTCATTGTGGTTTTAATTTGTGTTTCACTAATGGCTGATAATGTTAAATGTATTTTCATGTGCTTATTTACCATCTGTATATCCTCTTCAGTGAAATGCCTGCTCCTATCTTTGCCTCATTTTCATTTTTTGAATTTTATTTTATTTTTTTATACAGCAGGTTCTTATTAGTTATCTATTTTACACATATTAGTGTGTATATGTCAATCCCAATCTCCCAATTCATCCCACCACCACCACCCCTTCCCCCTGCTTTCCCCCCTTGGTGTCCATACTTCTGTTCTCTACATCTGTCTCTATTCCTGCCTTGCAAACCGGTTCTTCTGTACCATTTTTCTAGATTCCACATATATGCGTTAATAAACGATATTTGTTTTACTCTTTCTGACTTAACTTCACTCTGTATGACAGTCTCTAGTTCCATCCATGTCTCCACAAATGACCCAATTTTGTTCCTTTTTATGGCAGAGTAATATTCCATTGTATATATGTACCACATCTTCTTTATCCATTCATCTGTTGATGAACATTCAGGTTGCTTCCATGACCTGGCTATTGTATATAGTGCTGCAAGTGCATGTGTCTTTTTGAATTATGGTTTTCTCAGGGTGTATGTCCAGTAGTGGGATTTCTGGGTCATATGGTAATTCTATTTTTAGTTTTTTAAGGAACCTCCATACTGTTCTCCGTAGTGGCTGTATCAATTTACATTCCCACCAGCAGTGGAGGAGTGTTCCCTTTTCTCCACACTCTCTCCAGCATTTGTTGTTTGTAGATTTTCTGATGATGCCCATTCTAACTGGTGGGAGGTGATGTCTCATTGTACTTTTGATTTGCATTTCTCTAATAATTAGTGATGTTGAGCAGCTTTTCATGTGCCTCTTGACCATCTGTATGTCCTCCTTGAGAGAAATGTCTATTTAGATCTTCCACCCATTTTTTGATAGGGTAGTTTTTTTTTTAAATATTGAGCTGCAGGAGCTGTTTATATATTTTGGAGATTAATCCTTTGTCCGTTGATTCATTTGCAAATATTTTCTCCCATTCTGAGGGTTGCCTTTTCATCTTGTTTGTAGTTTCCTTTGCTGTGCAAAAGCTTTTAAGTTTCATTAGGTCCCATTTGTTTATTTTTGTTTTTATTTCCATTACTCTAGGAGGTGGGTCAAAAAAGATCTTGCTGTGATTTATGTCAAAGAGGGTTCTTCCTATGTTTTCCTCTAAGAGTTTTATAGTGTCCGGTCTTACATTTAGGTCTTTAATCCATTTTGAGTTTATTTTTGTGTATGGTGTTAGGGAGTGTTCTAATTTCATTCTTTCACATGTAGCTGTCCAGTCTTCCCAGCACCACTTATTGAAGAGACTGTCTTTTCTCCATTGTACATCCTTGCCTCCTTTGTCATAGATTAGTTGACCATAGGTGCGTGGGTTAATCTCTGGGCCTTCTATCTTGCTGCATTTATCTATATTTCTGTTTTTGTGGCAATACCATATTTTCTTGATTACTGTAGCTTTGTAGTATAGTCTGAAGTCAGGGGGTCTGATTCCTCCAGCTCCTTTTTTTCCCCCTCAAGATTGCTTTGGCTCTTCAGGGTCTTTTGTGTCTCCATACAAATTTTAAGATTTTTTGTTTTAGTTCGATAAAAAATGCCATTGGTAATTTGATAGGGATTGCATTGAATCTGTAGATTGCTTTGGGTAGTATAGTCATTTTCACAATATTGATTCTTCCAATCCAAGAACATGGTATATCTCTCCATCTGTTTGTGTCATCTTTGATTTCTTCCATCACTATCTTATAGTTTTCTGAATACAGGTCTTTTACCTCCTTAGGTAGGTTTATTCCTACGTATTTTATTCTTTTTATTGCACTGGTAAATGGGATTATTTCCTTAATTTCTCTTTCTGATCTTTCATTGTTAGTGTATAGGAATGCCAGAGATTTCTGTGCATTAATTTTGTATCCTGCAACTTTACTGAATTTATTGATTAGCTCTAGTAGTTTTCTGGTGGCATCTTTAGGATTCTCTATGTATAGTATCATGTCACCTGCAAACAGTGACAGTTTTACTTCTTCTTTTCCAATTTGTGTTTCCTTTTATTTCTTTTTCTTCTCTGATTTCCATGGCTAGGACTTCCAAAACTATGTTGAATAATAGTGGTGAGAGTGGACATCCTTGTCTCGTTCCTGATCTTAGAGGAAATACTTCCAGCTTTTCACCATTGAGAATGATGTTTGCTGTGGGTTTGTCATATATGGTCTTTATTATGTTGAGGTAGGTTCCCTCTATGCCCACTTTCTAGAGAGTTTTTATCATCATGGGTGTTGAATTTTGTCAAAAGCTTTTTCTGCATCTAGTGAGATGATCATATGGTTTTGATTCTTCAGTTTATTAATAAGGTGTATCACATTGATTGTTTTGTGTGTATTGAAGAATCCTTGCATCCCTGGGATAAACCCCACTTGATCATGGTATATGATCCGTTTAATGTGTTGTTGGATTCTGTTTGCTAGTATTTTGTTGAAGAGTTTGCATCTATATTAATCAGTGATATTGCTTTGTAATTTTCTTTTTTTGTAGTATCTCTGTCTTATTTTGGTATCAGGGTGATGATGGCCATGTAGAATGAGTTTGGGAGTGTTCCTTCCTCTGCAATTTTTTGGAAGAGTTGGAGAAGGATGGGTGTTAGGTCTTCTCTGAATGTTTGATAGAATTCACCTGTGAAGCCATCTGGTCCTTGACTTTTGTTTGTCGGAAGAATTTTAATCACAGTTTTAATTTAATTACTTGTGATTGGTCTGTTCATATTTTTTGTTTCTTCCTGGTTCAGCCTTGGAAGGTTATACTTTTCCAAGAATTTGTCCATTTCTTCCAGGTTGCCCATTTTAGTGGCATAGAGTTGCTTGTAGCAGTCTCTTAAAATGCTTTGCATTTCTGTGGTGTCCGTTGTAACTTCTCCTTTTTCATTTGTAATTTTATTGATTTGAGTCCTCTCCCTCTTTTTCTTGATGAGTCTGGCTAAAGGTTTATCAATTTTGTTTATCTTCTCAAAGAACCAGCTTTTAGTTTTATTGATCTTTGCTATTGTTTTCTTTCTTTCTGTTTCATTTATTTCTGCTCGATCTTTATAATTTCTTTCCTTCTACTAACTTTGGGTTTCGTTTGTTCTTTTTTCTCTAGTTCCTTTAGGTGTAAGGTTAGATTGTTTATTTGAGATTTTTCTTGTTTCTTGAGGTAGGATTGTATTGCTATGAACTTCCCTCTTAGAATGGCTTTTGCTGCATCCCATAGGTTTTGGATGGTCGTGTTTTCATTGTCATTTGTCTCAAGGTAGTTTTAAATTTCCTCTTTGATGATTTCTTCATTGATCTCTTGGTTATTTAGTAACATATGGTTTAGCCTCCATGTGATTGTGTTTTTTGCGTTTTTTTCCCCTGTGATTTATTTCTAATCGCATAGCATTGTGGTCAGAAAGGATGCTTGATATGATTTCAATTTCCTTAAATTTACCAAGGCTTGATTTGTGACCCAGGATGTGATCTATCTTGGAGAATATTCAGTGTGCGCTTGAGAAGAAAGTGTAATCTGCTGCTTTCGAATGGAATGTCCTATAAATATCAATTAAATCTATCTGGTCTATGGTGTCATTTAAAGCTTGTGTTTCCTTATTAATTTTCTGTCTGGATGATCTGTCAGTTGGTATAAGTGATGTGTTAAAGTCCCACACTCTAATTGTGTTGTTGTTAATTTCCTCTTTTATAGCTGTTAGCATTTACCTTATGTATTGAGGTGCTCCTATGTTGGGTGCATATATATTTATAATTGTTGTATCTTCTTCTTGAATTGATCCCTTGATCATTATGTAGTTTCCTTCCTTGTCTCTTTGTAACAGTATTTATTTTAAAGCCTATTTTATCTGACATGAGTATTGCTACTCCAGCTTTCTTTTGATTTCCATTTGCATGGAATATCTTTTTCCATCCCCTCACTTTCAGTCTGTATGTGTCCCTAGGTCTGAAGTGGGTTTCTTGTAGATAGCATGTATATGGGTCTTGTTTTTGTATCTATTCAGTGAACCTGTGTTTTTTGGTTGGAGCATTTAATCCATTCACATTTAAGGTAATTATTGATTTGTATGTTCCTATTACCATTTTCTTAATAGTTTTGGATTTGTTTTTGTAGGTCCTTTTCTTCTCTTGTGTTTCCCACTTAGAGAAGTTCCTTTAGCATTTGTTGTAGAGCTGGTTTGGTGGTGCTGAATTTGCTTAGCTTTTGCTTATCTGTAAAGCCTTTGAATTCTCTGTCGAATCTGAATGAGATCCTTGCTGGGCAGAGTAATCTTCGTTGTAGGTTCTTCCCTTTCATCGCTTTAAATATATTGTGCCACTTCCTTCTGGCTTGTAGAGTTTCTGCTGAGAAATCAGCTGTTAACCTTACGGGAGTTCCCTTGTATGTTATTTGTCGTTTTTCCTTTGTTGTTGTCTTTTTGCTATTGCAGTTTTTTGGTACACGGGCCTCTCACTGTTGTGGCCCCTCCCGTTGCGGAGCACAGGCTCTGTATGCACAGGCTCAGTAGCCATGGCTCACAGGCCCCGCCACTCCGCGGCATGTGGGATCTTCCCGGACCAGGGCACGAACCCTTGTCCCCTGCATTGGCAGGCAGACTCTCAACCACTGTGCCACCAGGGAAGCCCCCCCTTGTTGCTTTTAATAATTTTCTTTGTCTTTAATTTTTGTCAGTTTGATTACTATGTGTCTCGGTGTGTTTCTCCTTGGGTTTATCCTGCCTGGGACTCTCTGTGCTTCCTGGACTTGGGTGGCTATTTCCTTTCCCATGTTAGGGAAGTTTTCGAGTATAATCTCTTCAAATATTTTCTTGGGTACTTTCTCTTTCTCTTCTCCTTCTGGGACCCCTATAATGCGAATGTTGGTGCATTTAATGTTGTCCCAGAGGTCTCTTAGGCTGTCTTCATTTCTTTTCATTCTTTTTTCTTTATCCTGTTCCATGGCAGTGAATTCCACCATTCTGTCTTCCAGGTCACTTATCCATTCTTCTGCCTCAGTTATTCTGCTATTGATCCCTTCTAGTGTATTTTTCATTTCAGTTATTGTATTGTTCATCCCTGTTTGTTTGTTTTTTAATTTTTCTAGGTGTTTGTTCTTTAATTCTTCTAGGTCTTTGTTAAACATTTCTTGCATCTTCTCAATCTTTGCCTCCATTCTTTTTCTGACGTCCTGGATCAACTTCACTATCATTATTCTGAATTCTTTTCTGGAAGGTTGCCTATCTCCACTTCATTTAGTTGTTTTTCTGGGCTTTTATCTTGTTCCTTCATCTGGTATATAGTCCTCGGCCTTTTCATTTTGTCTATCTTTCTGTGAATGTGGTTTTCCTTCCACAGGCTGCAGAATTGTAGTTCTTGCTTCTGCTGTCTGCCCTCTGGTGGATGAGGCTATCTAAGAAGCTTGTGTAAGCTTCCTGATGGGAGGGACTAGTGGTGGGTAGAGCTGGGTGTTGCTCTGGTGGGCAGAGCTCAGTAAAACTTTAATCTGCTTGTCTGCTGATGGGTGGGGCTGGGTTCCCCCCCCCCCGCCCCCGTTGGTTGTTTGGCCTGAGGCGATCCAGCACTGGGGGCCACAGGCTCTTTGGTGGGGCTAGTAGCAGACTCCAGGAGGGCTTATGCCAAGGAGCACTTCCCAGAACCTCTGCTGCCAGTGTCCCTGTCCCTGCGGTGAGTCACAGCCACCCCCTGCCTCTGCAGGAGACCCTCCAACACCAGCAGGTAAGTCCGGTTTAGTCTCCTATGGGGTCACTGCTCCTTCCCCCTGGGTCCTTATGTACACACTACTTTGTGTGTGCTCTCCCAGATTGGAGTCTCTGTTTCCCCCAGTCCTGTCGAAGTCCTGCAATCAAATCCCGCTAGCCTTCAAAGTCTGATTCTCTAGGAATTCCTCCTCCCCCTGCCGGACCCCCAAGTTGGGAAGCCTGAGGTGGGACTCAGAACCTTCACTCCAGTGGGTGGACTTCTGTCGTGTAAGTGTTCTCCAGTTTGTGAGTCACCCACCCAGCAGTTATGGGATTTGATTTTATTGTGATTGTGCCCATCCTACCGTCTCACTGAGGCATCTCCTTTGTCTTTGGATGTGGGGTATCTCTTTTGGTGAGTTCCAGTGTCTTCTGTCAATGATTGTTCAGCAGTTAGTTGTGATTCAGGTGCTTTTGCATGAGGGAGTCCATCCTTGGCTGTTATTGGCAAAGAGAGCCCATGATTTTTTGAGGGGGCAGCTATTTTGCATGGAAACATCACTACAAAGGTAGTGACATCTAAATTGATTCTTGAAGAATGAAGGGGAGCCAACGTGGGTAACTATACAGATAGGACAGGACACATAGGGTCTACCGATAGGACGTGTAACTAACTGGGCGCAATGGAGGCTTGAGTCAGTTTGAGTATTTTTTTTTTCTTAATTTTTAATGGAGTATAGTTGCTTTACAATGTTGTGTTAGTTTCAGGTATACAGCAAAGTGAATCTGCTATACATATACATAAATCTGCTCTCTCTTTTTTTTTCTTTTAGATTCTTTTCCCATGTAGGCCATTACAGAGTATTGAGTAGAGTTCCCTGTGCTATACAGCAGGTTACTATTAGTTATCTATTTTATATATAGTAGTGTGTATATGTCAGTTCTAATCTCCCAATTTATCCCTCCCCCTTCCCTTATCCCCTGATAACCATAAGTTTGTTTTCTACATCTGTGACTCTCCTTCTGTTTTGTAAATAAGTTCATTTGTACCCTTTTTTTTTTTAGATTCCACATATGAGCAATATCATATGATATTTGTCTTTCTGTGTCTGACTTACTTCACTCAGTATGACAATCTCTAGGTCCATCCATGTTGCTGCAAATGGCATTATTTTGCTCTTTTTTATGGCTGAGTAATATTCCGTTGTATATATGTACCACATCTTCTTTATCCATTCCTCTGCTGATGTATATTTAGGTTGCTTCCATGTCCTAGCTATTGTAAATAGTGCTGCAATGAATATTGGGGTGCATGTATCTTCTTGAATTATGGTTTTCTCTGGGTATATGCCCAGGAGTGGGATTGCTGGTTCATATGGTAGTTCTATTTTTAGTTTTTTAAGGACCCTCCATAGTGTTCTCCATAGTGGCTGTACCAATTTAACATTGCTACCAACAGTGTAGGAGGGTTCCCTTTTCTCCACACCCCATCTCCAGCACTTATTGTTTGTAGATTTTTTTTGTTTTTTTTTTTGTTTTTTTGTTTTTTGCAGTACACAGGCCTCTCACTGTTGTGGCCTCTCCCGTTGCGGAGCACAGGCTCCGGATGTGCAGGCTCAGCGGCCATGGCTTACGGGCCTAGTTGCTCCGCGGCATGTGGGATCTTCCCGGACCGGGTCACAAACCCGTGTCCCCTGCATTGGCAGGCGGACTCTCAACCACTGCGCCACCAGGGAAGCCCTGTTTGTAGATTTTTTGATGATAGCCATTCTGACTAGCGTGAGGTGATACCTCATTGTGGTTTTGATTTTCATTTCTCTAATAATTAGTGATGTTGAGCATCTTTTCATGTACGTTTTGGCCATCTGTATGTCTTTGGAGAAATGTCTATTTAGATCTTCTTCCCGTTTTTTGATTGGGTTATTTTATTTATTTATTTTTTTGGTAGTGTTAGAGAAGGAAGGACCTTCAATGACATGCCAGGGAGTTTGGATTTGATCTTGAATACGTCATAGATTTAATTAGGAAGTCTCATTTTTGTGAAATCATGCTGTCAGCAGAGTGTAGAGGGGTTGAAGTGAGAAAAGACTGGGGGCAGGGAAATTGTGAATCGATGAATGAACGGATGAATATTCCACTTTAAGTGGTTTTATTAAGATATAACTCACACACCATACAATTCACTTATTTAAAGTATACTGTTGAGTGATTTTTAGTGTATTTACAGAGTGGTGCAACCTTCACCACTATCTGATTTTAGAATGTTTTCATTACCCACAAAAGCCATCTAATACCCATTAGCAGTCATTCCTCATTACCCCCTCCCCACCACACTATTGCTCCATCCTTAATCGTCTACTAATCTACTTTCTGTATCTATAGGTTTGCCTCTTCTGGACATCTACTATAAATGGAATCATACAGTGTATGGTCTTTTGTCACTGGCTTTTTTCGCTTGAGTAATGTTTTCAGGGGTCATTATGTTATATCATATATTAGTACTTCATTCCTTTTTATTGCCAAATCATATTCCATTGTATAGCTATACAATGTTTTATTCACCTGTCCATCAGCAGATGGACACTTGGGTTGTTTCTGCTTTGGGGCTATAATGTATAATGCTGCTTTGAACATTTGTGTACAAGCTTTTGTGTGGATGTATATTTTCATTTCTCTTGAGTATATACCTAAGAAAGGGATTGCTGGATCATCTGGTAACTGTATATTTAACTTTTAGAAGAACTGCCAAGCTGTTTCCAAAGCATCTGCATCATTTTTTATTTCTACCAGCAATGTATGAGGGTTCTATTTTTTCCAAATCCTCCATATATTAGTGGATGTTCAGTGGGTGTGATGACAGCCATCCTAGTTGGTGTAAAGTGGTATCTCATTGTGGTTTCGATTTGCATGTCCTTGACGGCTAATGATGTTGAAGCTGTTTTCATGTGCCTCTTGGCTTCTTGTGTATCTTCTTTGGGAAGATATCTAATCAGATCCTTTGTCCATTTTAAAAATTGGATCATTTGTCTTTCTATAATTGAATTGTAAAAGTTCTTTATATATTCTTTTTTAAAAAATATTTTATTTATTTATTTGGTTACATTTTATTTATTTATTTGGTTGCGCCGGCTCCTTAGTTGTGGCATGTGAACTCTTAGTTGCGGCATGCATGTGGGAACTAGCTCCCTGACCAGGGATCGAACCCGTGTCCCCTGAATTGGGAGCATGGAGTCTTAACCACTGAGCCACCAGGGAAGTCCCTCTTTCTGTATTCTTGATACAAGTCCCTTACCAGACATATGAGTTGAAAATATTTTCTTCAATTCTGTGGGTTGTCTTTTCACTGTCTTGATGGTGTCCTTTAGAACACAAAAGGTTTTAATTTTGAAGAAGTCCATTTATCTGTATTTTCTTTTGTCACTCGTGCTTTTGATGTCATATCTACCAAGTCTTTCTCTAACCCAAGTTCATGAATATTTAGTCCTATATTTTTTTTTCTAAGAGTTTTATAGTTGTAGCTCTTACTTGTAGGTCCATCATTTATTTTGAATTAATTTTTGTGTATGGTGTGAGGAAGGGGTCTAACTTCATTCTTTTACATGTGGATATCCAGTTGTCCCAGACCATTTGTTAAAAATATTCTTAGGGCTTCCCTGGTGGCGCAGTGGTTGAGAGTCCGCCTGCCGATGCAGGGGACACGGGTTCGTGCCCCGGTCCGGGAAGATCCCACATGACGCGGAGCGGCTGGGCCCGTGAGCCATGGCCGCTGAGCCTGCGCGTCCAGAGCCTGTGCTCCGCAACGGGAGAGGCCACAACAGTGAGAGGCCCGTGTACCACCAAAAAAAAAAAAAAAAAAAAATTCTTAAAAATACTTTTCTTAGATGCCATAGGCCATTGTAATAGCCTAATCTAAAAGGTATACTATGAACTAGAACATAGCCAGCAAGAATGGATGTGTTGGGGCATTTTGAGAAGGTAGAATTACAAGGACTCTGTGGTTGTGGTCATGTAGGGACCACGGGAGGAGAAGCAGGACTTTTGGAGGACTCCTAGGTTTCTGGTTTCCACCCTTCCTCTCCATATCAGGAGGTATGTGGCCTCAGCATCCCACGTGACCATGTGACCATCCCAGAACCCATCTGCTGGGGCCAGTTATTTAACCTTCTGACTTAAAGGTCAAGTCTGCTGCTGCATGATCAACCCAACCACAGGAAACAAGCCTTGATCAGGAGGGCAGTTGGATTCCATTTTATGGCTCCCTTAGCAGCTATAGCATCTCAGTTCAAAGAGAAAATGGAAAGGCTTGTATGTAAGAGGAATGCAGTCACCAAGCTCCAGAAGGATCGAGCTCTGTCAGCCATGTTAAGGGTCTGGATACAAAATGAACGCTTCTAACAGAGTAATAGAGCCTTGGAACCTTTGGGGAACAGTTTAGACTCCAGAATAATGTTGCTTGTAGAAAGCAATGCCCCAGAATTCTGCATCTTCATTCCAGGTTTATTCCTTGGTTACATGCGGATCGTGGGTTTTTTCCATTGCTTGGGGTTGGCTGTTAAGTCCTAGCAGTTACGGGACTGGTCCTTACTTTGGGAGGGCTCTCTGGACAGTCTACCTCATTCCCCACTCAGGCACCAGTGGGACCGATACATGTAGAGACCGCCACCCAGGTAATGATGGGGCACACCACCCACAGAACTGCTGCTCTGGGTTGCAGTCTCTGAGGAGAACAAGGGGAGATGTGTCTGGAAATGACTTTGCCAGCCTCTGACCTCAGGGACCAATCCTTGGCCTCAAGAGCAGCCCCACCTTGGGAGCAAGAATAGAAGAGTTCTGTTCTGTGGGCTGGTGGGGGAGCTGTTCTGTGCAAATGTTCGTAGGGGCTCCTACAGAGACTCCTTTGTTGAGAAACCACTCCACCCAGGACATCCTTGCCAGACGGAGAGGGGCCAGGGAACCAAGGGAGGATGTTATGTCCTTGTGAATGATCTTCTGACATGTGATCATTTCAGAGAGGACAGTAACCCTTTTGCTCTTTAAACATAATCATCAGTTACATTCAAAAGTATAGAGCCGAAAGTGGTTATAGAAGTTGTTTCGTCCACCCCTTCACCTTACAAAAGAGGATACCAAGACCAAACAATCAACTGACCAGTCCAGGGTCATAAGAGGCTTAATGCTGCTGGCCTCATGACCCTTTATCTGCTCATCCCACTGTGCATATCTCGTGGAGAAACATTATGCTCAGGGTTTTATGATTAAAAAGAATGAATAGGGCTTCCGTGGTGGCGCAGTGGTTGAGAGTCCGCCTGCCGATGCAGGGGACACAGGTTCGTGCCCCGGTTCGGGAAGATCCCACATGCCGTGGTGCGGCTGGGCCCGTGAGCCATGGCTACTGAGCCTGCACGTCTGGAGGCTGTGCTCCGCAACGGGAGAGGCCACAGCAGTGAGAGGCCTGCGTACCACAAAAAAAAAAAAGAATGAATAATACCTTGAGATGATCTCAGAGTCTGGAAGAGCACTGGATCCTTGTTGATGTCCAGGAAATAGAAGGTCCATAGAACTTGTGCATTGCCTCTATTTTTGGAGCTTTTAGGGGCCATATAGTTTTTTACATGTATGTCTGATAGAAAATTGCTACTTAGATCTCATCTTCTGTTTATGGTAGTACATTTCCGTTCTTCCCTGTAGTAGCTGTCCAGTGAACAGATTCATACCACAGCCGTGTCAAAGTGAAGCACCTCCACTTTTCACAGCTCTCCAAGAGCTTGACGGTAGCCTGCTTAGATGCAACTCATTGAAACCATCAGCCAGTTCAGAGACTGGCTACATGGCAGAGGTTACATGTCTCATGTCTGAGACAGCTTTGGCTGGAGGACATAGAGTTGTGAAGTAGAAGGACTGGTCCATAAACTTTGTGCAGGCAGCAGAGGATCTATGGTCGGCATGTTCACAGTGAGATTACTGTTCCTGGAGCCATGGCCAGAAAAGGCTGAGCCGCTGAAATGTAGAGAACAGGGTGGCCGAGTGGTTGATCTGGCTGGTTCAATTTCTTTTGGATAAGGTCTAAAATCTTTTTTTTTTTTTTTTTTGTGGTACGCGGGCCTCTCACTGTTGTGGCCTCTCCCGTTGCGGAGCACAGGCTCCGGACGCGCAGGCTCAGCAGCCATGGCTCACGGGCCCAGCCGCTCCACGGCATGTGGGATCCTCCCGGACCGGGGCACGAACCCATGTCCCCTGCATCGGCAGGCGGACTTTCAACCACTGCGCCACCAGGGAAGCCCAGGGAAGCCCTCTAAAGTCTTTTAAGATTCCCTGTTCTGAATGTGGCGTTAACCATTTCCAGGTAATCTGGACCAAAAAAAAAAAAAAGACTCCACTTCTATGATTCTTCTGCCATCAATTGGCTTTATATGTCAAGCAATTTCGAAATCATCTTTTGGACAGGGAGCTTTATAAAGAGGATTAAAAGAAAGAAATTTAACAATAAATATACTTTGTCGTAAGTCTTCTAATGTGACAATTGAAATAAATGTAAAATTAATCACTTGTTTCTGGTCTGAAGTAATACATGCTCATTATAGAATATATGAAAAATACAGAAAGTTGTAAAAGAGAAAATAAGTAGCTATAATCCCATCACCCAAACACAATCCTGCTAATTCATGAGAGCAGGACCTTGTCTTTCTCGAGTACCGCCATTTCCTCATCCTTGGAACAGTGCCTCATACGTAGTAAATGCTTAGTAAAATATGGTGAATGAAAGAGTGTTACTATTTTGGTGTATTTATTTACAGTCCTTTTTCTAGGCCTGTTTTACATGATTGTAGTCAGACTCTATTCAGATCATAATATCTTTTTTTTCTAACTTACCATGAGAATACAAGTATATCTATATCCCAAAAGCTCTTTACAAACATTATTTTAAAAGATACTTAGTATTCTATGTTTTGTGTTTACCTCATTTACTTATTTATTTTCATCTTACTAGATATTTGGGGGGAAATACATCTCAATTGTACTTTGCAAATAAGGCTTCACTTCAAACAAGTAGACATCCTGGCTGTTTTATCAGTGAATCCAAAAGAGATACTGAAATAACATGTTATTATTTACTTTCATAGTCTCACTGGAGAACATGAAGAGGTGGGAATAATGCCAGAGGGCAGTCTTGATATTAGAATTAGGACATGACCTCGAGAAACTATCGGAGCTAAGAAATATCTTTTGACTACCATGTCGTATGAAACAGCTAATTCAAAGAACCAGCCATTTTGCTAAGTCCTAGAAATATGGAGTCTCAAGAATTCAACTGAACTAAACCACCTTCCATATAATCCCTGTTCTCTCCTTTAAAACATTTCCTGGGCTCCCCTGGTTAGAGAAGATAATTTTGTTCAGGTTAATATAGCGCCATCTGCTGGTGAAAAGGAAAATGAATGTCTAGGAAGATGAGTTCTCTGATTTTAACATTGATGTGTACAAGAAATAAAAGGGAATTGATATGTGGTTTCTTGCAGGACCCCTTGTGTCAGAACTGGATACAGTTTTAAAAAGAAAAAAAGGCTGTGAGTGGACTTCTGGCTCCAGACGGTTACAGAGTACACTTTATTAACTCCCCCACCTCTTAGAAATTTCTATCAAAAAAAAAAAAACAAAAAAAACCCTACCAATAGGGAGAAAAGCATGTCAGAACAGGAAGCCACGGAAAGGGGCCAACCACATTCTGGAACCCATGAGAACTTTCTGCATGACATAGTGCAGGTGAGACTGGATTGAGGGAAGGGCTTGTTAGCCTGCCGTTGACCACACGGGAGGGAAAGGCCTGGGGAATGAGTGGGACAGGGGCCAGCAGACCCCTCAACCCCAGTACCTACCAGCTCACAATGCCGGGGGCTGGAGGGGAGGATGGGTTACTTGGTGCACTAGGGAGAGGCAGCGGTAGATCGTCCCTCCTTCCACTCTGGGAAATGTACCAGGTGCTGGAAGTCGGCAGGCACTTGGTACACGAAATTAACCGGCACTGCCAAGGCTGGCTTTGAACAAGACGGACCTGTCAGAAGAGGGTGGCAGGTACCCCTAGCAAACCTCTACGCTAAAACACTAAATCCCGGGGAGCATTTGAGCCAATTAGAGTTTCTAGATAGGATAACCAATACCCCTAAACTCTATACTCAGCAAATCATTCAAGTGTGACGACCACAGGAAGACATTCTCAGACATGCAAATATTCAGAGAGCTTTCCATCTGCACAACTTTCCTGAGAACACACACACACATACACACACTCTCTCTTTCTCTCCTAAGGATTATGGTCGTGAGGAATAAAACCAACGTAACTCAAGAATTAAGTCAAGATCATTGTAGCTAATAAAGTTATGCAATAAAAAAAGATACAAAAAGTAGTTCTGGGAAGAGAAGTAAAATAATTAATGCCATTATCCTGTTAACCTCTAGCCTTCTGTCCGTCTGTCCTCTGTTTCTAAAATACCAGGGTGAGGAGAGGGAAGTGCGTGAAAGTTGTTTCAGATTCTCATCTTACCTGAGGAAGGGTCATATGTTTTCTATTTCATCACTGACCCTGATAGAGAGATGAGTTCAAGTATGTGATTTAATACATACTGCTTATAGACTCAGTACAATGAGTTCCCAAATTATTAGTATAAAAAAGAAGCAGGGAAAATTGGATCAATATGGCAAGGTAGAAAAAGAATAACAGAATGATAACCAAATTTAACTTAAGAATATTGATTTTTCAAGTCCTAAATGAAATTTTCACGGAGAGAAATCAGCAGTATAAGAAAATTGTAATACACTCAAGAATGCATGGGTGGTTCAATGTTAAGAAATCTCTTTATATAATATTCTTTGAATGACGGTTTCTAAGTGCCTATTATGTGCCAGAACGATGGAATTTACTTGATCATCTTCTCTAACACATTCCTCCCAGCCTCCCATTCACGTCAGTCTCTAGTTCTTTTCTTGGTAGCACTTATTATTCTCTGTCATTATATTTCACCTTTATCTGTTTGCTTGTTTGCTCTCGGCCTTCCGTCACGAAAATGCCTTTTCTCAGTGCCCTTCTCTGTCTTGCTCGCAGCTAAATCCCTAATGCCTAACAAAGAACCTGACATGTAACAGCTGACATAATCATTCAACATTTATTGCATTAGTTCAACATTTATGCAATCTCTATTCATTCTTTATTATAATTTGTATTCTTTGTCACATAAAGATATTATATTTTCATATTCTTTATTAACTGAATTAATATATCTATGAGTTAATGGATGACAGTAATTCCAAATCCCTGCTCTCATAGAGCCTGTAATTTAGGGAGGAGACAATCTGACAAGTACTTCCATGGTCAGTGTCGAATCTCAGTTTTTCTGTTCTAACTAAGTTGCTGAATAAAAGATGGAAATTGTTTTGCAGGAAGCTTCTACACCTTCCTCTCGAGAAAAGTCTGGAAAACTGGATGCACAAAGTAGTAACTTCCTGTTTCCCAAAGCCTGTCACCAAAGGACACGCAGCAACTCAACCAGTAAGTGTGTCATTGAACCATCTTTAGGAGCAGGGCTTAGATGTTGTTGAATATCGAGAACATCAGTGATGTTGGAGATTTGGAGGAGGGTGGGTCTCTGCTTGTCTAGAGGGACTAGCCCAAGATAGTGGTCTGCTTGCCCCTCTGAGAGCACCCTTCACTGCGTGTGCATGTCCTGGCCAGCTAGAGCACCTCTGCCCTTGCTGACAGAGCTCTCTGTGGTTTAGTCAACTTCTCTTCTAGATGGACTTCAAGTGCCAAGTTGCGAAGACGTGACACAGAAGATAAAAGACGAGGGCTTTACACCTGCTCTGTCTTCTAAGATGCTCCTTGGTCTTAGGAAGGCCACTGTCTCTCTCAGGGCCTCTGTCACCTCATCTGGTATAGGATGGGAGCTGGGGCTGGAAGATGTCGTGATTCTCGGTTGTCGCAAAGAGAACGGTGCTAATGCAAAGTCAGGAAAATGTGAAGAATGCAGAAAAGCACAAAGAAATTAAAACAATGCCAAATCCTAATTAGAGGCAATCTATGTTAACATTGTCAATTATTTCCCTCCTATGCCTATATATGCCTATAGAAAACGCACACACACACACACACACACACACACCCTTGACCTCACGTCATTGGGAATTCTTTGGTAAACACTATTTTTAGTGGATATATAGTGTTTCATTATGTACATAATCTGGTTAGCTTGCTCCCTATTATTAGATAGGTAAGTTATTCTCAGCTTTTTGCTAACATAATCAACATTGCTGAGGTTGTCCATGAAATTTTGTTCGAGTTTACAGTGATTTTCTCAGGTGAACTATACAAGGCAGTGGACTGATGTGTGGTTAGGAGCTCACACTTGGCAGCCAAGGCACTTGGATTTAGATCCTGCTTCCAGAAATAATTATCTCTGTGACCTTGGGCACATCCCTTAAACGCTCTAAGCCTCGTGTGATTCTGTTGTAGGATGGACCATCATTATAGTAATCATTTCCTATTTTTTGGACTACTAGTTGCCCTTTTTCATCACTTTTTTTCCTTTAGCATAATATCCTAGAAATGGAGTTTCAAAAGGTAAATATACCTTAGATTTTTACCTGGGCTTCCAAATTTCCAGAGCTAATACTCTAATACATGTATACAAATACCAATTTCTTCAATCATAGCCCACACTGGATGATAATTTTAAAAATATTTGCCATGCAGGTTTCTCTCTATTTCCCTCTTCCCCTTACCCATTGTCCGCTTTTTTGGTGGGGTGAGGGGGGGCTTGTTTTGCACCCAGGAGCAGCTCCACAATTTGTGGGGATCATTGTAAGATGAAAATGTGGGACTCCTGTTCAAATATTATGAAGAATTTCAAAATGGCGACAGCAGAGCATTAAACCAAGCTGAATGCCTTCTAAGTCTGGGGCTCTGTGAATTCACAGGTCGCGTGCCCGTGAAGCAGCCCTGCTTGCAGCCCAGCCACTGACTCTTTCAGATGGCGTCATCCAGGTGCCCTGGCCCTCTGGTTTCTAGTCGAGTTCAGTCGATCAACGGGAGACTGGAGGGTGGGAGGGAGAACCGCTGGGGTGTTTCTCTGCTCCCTCTGACAGTGCCCTGGTCCCAGCACTCCCTGGCCTGGTGATGCTGTTTCCTCTCTGTGCCCCTTCAGGTCTGGGATGGTAACAGCTTCCAGCTCTTGGCAATTCCTAGGTACCTCCTAGGTACCTCAAGAGGCCTTGTGGTTTTCTTGAGCCCCATCTACGCTTTGTCAATGGCCCCTTTATTCACTTTCTCAAAGTCCTACCTGAGTGTGCCTTTTGCTTTTGTCAAACCCTGACCGGCTCATGCGCCTATGAAATCAGTGGAAAGAACACCTCTCTACACAGGTGCGGTTCAACGTTCCTTCATTTGTTTATTTCCCTTCTTTTGAGTGCGCCTGTTTTTCTATGGGGAGGATCATTATTTTATCACTAATTTATGAAAAGTCGCTTGATAAAATTAATATTGGGCTGCTGTATTTGCTGAACATACTTTCCTCAGTTGGTTATTTTTCTTTTAACGTAATTTTTTAGCATTAAGATGTTCTCATCTTTATCTAATCAAACTCATCAAATTTTCCTGTCTAACGTTAAAAGTGTCTTCCACATCCAGAGAACTATTAAATGTTTGGCTGTGTTTTCTTCTAGTTTTTTCTCATGTATATTTATTTAATTATTACACTCTGACACCTTTAAGTTGCTTCCAGCTTATCGACATTTACAAAATAATTATAGATACATGCTGTACACATTTCTTTTATCATATTTGGTTACATATTTAGGAGAGAATCATTGAGGTTCTATAATATGAAGATTATTAAGTATAATCTTATTAAGTATGATATGAAGATTATTAAGTATACAACCACCTAAATTATTTCTACGTAGTGTTGTTTTTTCTAGTTTTTTAAATGATTTGCCTTTTTTTTCCCAACTTACTCTATCTGTAATTTATTTTTGGTGTTTGCTATGAAGCAATAATCTAGATAGATTTTTTTTCTAAGTGGCTGATTGCAGCATTACTCATTGGTAGTTTCTGCCCATCCTTTTATTTTACACTTTTTGTTTATTTTGTTTATCTCTTGCAAATGATATGCACTTAGATCTCGAAAGCAAATCTGGCCATCTTTTTAAAGAGAGACGCTTAAGCCATTGACATTAGTATTATAATTAATATTTGCTTTTACTCATGTTCTTTTTCATATTTATTTACTTATTTATTTGGTTGCACTGGGTCTTAAGTGGCAGCATGTGAACTCTTAGTTGCGGCACGCATGTGGGATCTAGTTCCCTGACCAGGGATCGAACCTGGGCTCCCTGCATCGGGAGCATGGAGTCCTATCCACTGCGCCATCAGGGAAGTCCCTCATGTTCTTTTTATACTTTCTGTTTTCATGATTACTTGTCATTTGTTTTCTGCCTCTTGCTCTCTGTGTGCGCGCGTGTGTGCGCGTGTGCGCGTGTGTTTAGTTTTTGCAGTGATTTGTAAGGTTTATTTAATTTTTCTCACCACTTCCAGTTTCCTTTAAGTTTAATCAATTAGGTTTAATTAATTAATAATACTTGAGACTATATTTTCCAAATTGTCCCCCTAATGGAAGATGGTGTTATTTACCTCTAGTCCCATTCCCATTTATTTTTCCATTTCATAATTCAATGTAAACTTAAATTAGAAACTCACGTTATTATTATAATCTTCAAAATATACAGTCAAAATTTATTTTGGTTTTTGCATTAGATTTTATAACCACGTTTTCAGTGAACTCACTCAGTGCTACATGTTAACTGATTTCAACTTCCCCCACTCAAGGTGATAATTTTGATGTATTTCCTTGCTGTTGGAGCACATCCAGTCATTTTTTGAAAGAGTAGGCGAGGGCTCAGACCAGTTAGTGCTTTCGAGAGACTGCTCGTCCTGACTCTGGGCCTATGTCCTTGCTGATTGGAACTCATAGTGGGAGCAGGAACCACAGAAAGCCCGAGTTGTTTTTTTTTTTTGTCTGGATCAGTGAGGGTAGAAGCGGAGTTAGCCTGGCCTGTTCCCCCTGTGCTTGTCCATGGCTCTAGATGCTTCTGTCCTGTGGACCGATCCCAGTTGGCCACGTGTTTGCTTGTCCTTATTCCCTCTGAACCCAAACGGTACACCGCTGCCCTTCTTCAGACGGCAGTCACCTTGCACTGCTGTGGGCAGAGAGAACGGGAGACTCGTTTTGGTTTCCTCACGATGAAGTAAAGAGCTCAACTCCCTCAAGGTTCCTCAAAAGCTGGACGCATCGCCTGGGGAGCCTGATAAACACACAGAATCCCCGCCCCCACCCCCACCTCCGCCCCAGACCCCATCCATGCAGACATGGATTCAATAGGTCTGGGTGGGGCATTGAAATTTGCCCCACTTATGATACACACCCAGGTAAACATGATGCACAGACAGATTTAGGACCATCTGTAGCCCCTCCTCCCAGCCCCGCTCCAGGATTCTTGGTCCCCTCTTCCTGGGGCGTGGTTTTCTGAACCTCCTGGCTTCCTCTCTCTCCTGGCCCCTCTGCGGTCAGAGGGTCTCTGTGAGTCAGGGAGAACCAGCTCCTTGTGTGGAGACGGCTGCTGGGTGCAGCTGTCCTGGCAGGGAAACATTGCCCCAGCCACCTGGAGTGCCAGTGGACCAGGACGTCTCCTTTCTCCCCCAGGCCTTTGTCCCTTCTTCCTCTTCCCTTAGGGATCTCACATCTCCAGGAATGCCCATTCTGTCCCGTGTTCTCAGCCCACCCTGGGCAGTGGCTTCCTTTCTTCAGCCTAAGTCTTTACCATCCTAAGAATGAAAGCAAACCAAAAGCTCTGCTCCCACGTCCCTTCTTCACTCTGAACCACCACCCATCTCATGTCTTTCTCTTGGGAGATTTCCCACCAAAGCCTTGTCCACTCACTTGAGTGGAGGGACACTGGGAAAATCGGCCCCTCTCTGCGTGCTTGCTGCCCAGTGCCGTGGCCACTGTTCACATCTCGAGCACTTGGAGTGTGGCTCGTCCAAATGCTCAGAGTGCAAAAGATGTGCCCACCTCAAAGGCTAAGCACAAAACCAAAAAGAGGATGCAACATACCTCATTAATAACTTTATGTATTATATGTTAAAATGACAGGGTTTAGGTCTATGGGACTAAATACAATACACGATTAATATGAACCTCACTTTTTCTTTTGACTGGTTTTTAATGTGGCTACTAGAAAATTTCAAATTCCATATGTGACTTGTATTATATTTCAATTGAGAAGCACTGATCTAGACAGTGAGGGGCCATAGCAGAGAATCTCTGCAGATTTTTCCAGCTGGAAGAGGTAGAGTTCCCGGTTGGGTGAAAGGAAGTCTGGGGTTCCCCCAAAAGAAAAAGAAGATGATGGCTTTGCATTTTCTTAGATCCCCAAAGAATCAAGAGTTGACCCTGCCTGCCTGTGTTAGGGGTGTGTATGTGCCTGTGTGTGAATGTGCGTGTGCATGTGTGTAAGAAGCAGTCAGGTGCTGTCGGGACGTTGGATGTTGCCATGGCAGATCCCACAGGCTCCTGCCCGGTCTGTCCTCTGGCTCTACATGTCTGGGGGCATTCCTCCTCTCCCTCCTCTCCCTCCTCTCCCTCCTCTCCCTCCTGGGTCGAGACTGAAAACCCCCTGGCAGCAGGCACTGGAGTTGACAGAGCATGGCGGTTTCCTGAGAGCTCAGCATGCTGCTTGACATGTAGGAGATGTCTTGCCAACTGTCTCGAGTTGAGCTGAGGGGAGATGGAAGTGACAGTCCCACCTGCACCCTGCAGTGCAGACAGCATGAATGGAGCTAATGCTGCCTACGTCTTCATTGGCCCCCACTCTGCATCCTGCACCCAGCACTGGGTGCTCCATGGTTCAAGTTCACTCTGGCCGCTGGCTCATGAGGGCTGGCCGTTGGCCGGGGCTGACGTTGTTCTCCCTTGAGCTTTGCTTTCTGACAGCACAAATGATCTCTTCCATTTTTTTCCTCTCCTGGGTTAGGTGTTAATCCCTACTGCACAGGAGAGATTGATTTTCCAATGACCAAGAAATCGGCGGCTTCCACAGACAGGCAGCCTTATTCCCTCTGTAGCAACAGGAAGTCTCTCTCTCAACAACTGGACTGTGCAGCGGGAAAGGCTGTGGTAAGAACGAAGGCAGGGGACCCTGGAGAGCAGGGAGAGAGGGGAGGGGTCCAGACTCAGCGGCGGCTGAAGAGACATTCCTAGTGGTTTGACGTCCACAGAATTACAGAGGGGAGGGGGTGGCTTCGTGAGTGTGGGCACCTCCAGGCAAAGAACCACATTAGGAATGGTCACCTGTGAGTGCCAGGCACTTGTGACCGCGGCTGCTTTGATGCTATGAGGAGCTAATGTGCAGAGAACATTCCACCCATGCAGACCCTGAACGGGCACTTTATGTGGGTCCCTTTATTTCATCTGCACAGCGACCCTAGGAGGTGGGCGAGGGAAGTGAGGACAAGTTAAGGGAGGCATGTGAATTCACATTGCTAATAAGAGTCCGCGCTGGGACTTGAAGTCAGAGCTTCAGGATTCCAGAACCTGTGCTTTTAGCCCCTGTGATGTAGTGAGTTGCTTTACACATTTTGCCTCTACAGTAAGTCCCCTACACACGAACGAGTTCTGTTCCGAGAGCGTATTCGTAAATCCAATTTGTTCGTAAGTCCAAGAGTTATCCTAGGTCCCCAACTAACACAGTCGGCTCTCTAATACTGCACTGGAATAGGTTTATAATACTTTTCACACAAACGATACATAAAAAAAACAAACACAAAAAACAAAGGAAACATTTTTAATCTTACTGTACTGTACCTTGAAAAGTACAGTAGCACAGTACGACAGCTGGCATCCAGGGGCTGGCATGGAGTGAACAGGCAAGAAGAGTTACTGACTGGAGGAGGGAGAGGAAGTGGGAGATGCTAGAGCTGAAGGATCGTCAGCAACAGGAGACGGAGGGCGAGCTGCAATGTCACTCACGCCTGACATGGATGGCCCACACATTTGCATCTTGGAAAGTTTGCAACTTGAAAGTTCGTATGTAGGGGACTTACCGTAATTCCTGAGCTTAGAAAGGAGGGTAACGTCAGCCCCATTGTACAGCGAGGAAGCAGAGGCTTGGCAAGGGGAGTAGCGGTCTGAATTCACACATCTTGAAAACCTAAGCGTCCAGCATTGGAACCAAGCCCTCACCAGTCCGTGCCCTTCCCACTATGGGGCACGAGGTTGCAGTCTGGGAGCCAAGCAGGTGTGAAGCACAGGGTCCCCTCACTTGTCACCCCAGCCAGCCTGTTGTGTCCCTGAGCCCCGGCCGAGGCACAAGGCACCCGCAGTGCCTCCTGCTGCCACCTGTGAGCATACGGCGCCCTCCGTCTGCAGCACCCTGTCCCCTTCCCTCACCTCTAGCCTGCAAACCCTACCCCATCCTTCAAAACCCTTCCTAGCACTACTTCCGCTGCGAGCTCTCCTGAGTCCTCCAAGTGCTTGACCCTTATATGTTTCCTGACGCCCATCGTAACGTGTCTGGGCTTCTCTTACAGACTCACCCAACGTGCCTTGTTGGTGTCATTACTTATGTTAGGGTCTTAGCTCCCCTGTAGGGTCCGTAGTCAAGCGATGTTTGATGTTTGATTCTCCCCACACGGTACACATCAGATGCTTGAAGATTTCATTTCTCTCTTCCATTCCCTTCCCTGAGCTATTATGCTTTTCGCTTACCAGCAGGAATCATCGGTGTTCCAGTGTTAGAAAAAGACAGCTTCCGAAGTGACAGGTGACTTTACAGATAAGGAACCCGAGGCACAGAGGGGTCAAGTCAGTTCCCCAAGGTCACCAGCTGATAGTTGGAGAGCCAGGCAACCGGGCTCCCAAGTCTGAGACCTAACCACCATGCTCCTTTGCCCCTCCCCGTGGCACTTCCTGTGGGGTGCAGGGCGTGTGTCTGTTTGGCACCCCTGCTCCTATGCAAGTGGGTAATCCCCTGTCTGCCTCCCCCTGGAATTTACATTCTGAGTTTTCACATCTTTGGGTTCCTGACCCTTTGCCCACCACCCTGTGCCTGGCACTAAATGGGGTCTCCGTAAATGTGGCTTGGATCCTGTCGAGGGTGTCCTTGGCCGTTGGCTTCCCAACCTGGGCTGGGGACTCCGGTTATGGGACTCGTTGTCCTGGGGCAGCGTGGTCTGTGTTGTGACCCAGGACCCACTCCCGTGACAAGCCTTAGTGAGTCTCTGGCTGCAGGTCCACAGGGAGATCAGGCTCCTGGGGCCACCAAAACAGCCCCCCTCCACCAGACGCCCACCCACACCCCATTCACCATGCTCTGGCTGCTATGCTGTGGACCCTCAGGAGAGAGGGGAGCGGGGTCCTCTCCTCGGCTGGGCCTTCCCTGTCCCCGTTCCCAGCAAGGTGTGTGCTGCCGTCCTGTTGACTCATCCTCTCCCCACCCTGGTCCCTTGTTCCAGGGTCCGTCAAGGCCAATACGGTCGCTCAGCACAGCTCAGCTCATGCAGCCCTTGGGGGGCCTCCAGGCATCCGTCATCTCCAACATCGTGCTGATGAAGGGCCAGGCCAAGGTGAGCAAGGACTGTGGCCAGCAGAAGTTACTGGGTCGACACGGGTTCCTGAGGAGCTGTCATGTCACGGGAAGGGTGGAGAGAGGGGCTGGTGATTCTGGCTCAGAACATGAGTGTTCGGATGCTCTCATGCCGGCACAGGGAGGGGCAGTCAGGGTTGCTCTGCACTGTGCGGGTCACAGGAAGACAAATGTTGCCCAGTTTTTCCCTGGCGTAGTACTTTCCAGAAGTTAGTTTTACCTGATGATTGAATTCAAAACATCATCATAGTCAGTTCAGGCTGCTATAGCAAAAATACCATAGACTGGGCGGCTTAAACAGCAGGTATTTATCTCTCACGGTTCTGGAGGCTGGGAGTCCAAGTTGAAGGTGCCGGCAGATGCCATATATGTTGAGGACTCCTCTCCTGATTCACGGATGCCTCGTTCTCTCTGTGTCCACACATGGTGGAAGGAGCAAGGGAGTTCTCTGGGGTCTCTTTTATGAGAGCACTAATCCCATTCATGAGGGATCCACCATTTTTCCTTTGTTTTTTTGGACCAAGGCAGTATTTTTCTTTAGAATAAATATATTTTGTAAACAAAGCAAGTACATATATAAACAAATTAGCCTTTATTTTCTTTTGTTTTTGCCTTTATTTTATTTTACTTATTTTTTATTGAAGTATAGTTGATGTACAATATTATATAAGTTTCAGGTGTACAACATAGTGATTCACAATTTTGAAAGGTTATATTCCATTTATAGTTATTGTAAAATATTGGCTATATTCCCTGTGCTGTACAATATTTCCTTGTAGCTTATTTATTTTATACATAGTAGTTTGTACCTCTTCATCTTCTATCCCTACCTGCCCCTGCCCACTTCAGGAGTACTCCCCCTTTATGGCCTAGTTACTTCCCAAAGGCTCCCCCTAACATATTAATTTGGGATAGAGGCATAAACATTCAGTCCGTGTGTCTTCCCCAAATTCAGATATTCAGACAGATTTTTGCCCCACAATTGAGAAATATCTAAAGGGGGGCACAAAAGCAGTGGTAATTGTGGGACATCCCAAATGCTCCTTGGCATTGCTTCCAGAACATGCCATCCCATACGTGGAGTTGACGTGGGCACTGAAGAACTTCTGAAATAGACATGGCAGCTGCTGCAAAGTTCTCAAGCCAGCCCAGGGAACCAAGATGCTTAAATGATGGAAGGGTAGGTTTCTACCCACCTCATATGATTTTGGTGTGTGGTGTGAGGGAAGATCTGTTCACCGATATGGTCTTCCTGCAGGAGGGCCCCATATGTCTGGAGTCCTTCCCTCCACCCCCATCCATCCTGTCTCCTGGGAGCTCAGCAGAGATAAATGAGGAGAAACAAGTGGGAAGTACTGAGATGATTGTTCCTCTAATCACAAGGGGGTCACTCTCGCCAGTGCTGATTTTCTCCAGACAGCCCCTCTTTCTGATTTCTAAATCACAATGCTTGTCCCCCCTTGAATTTAGGTCGAAGCATTTTTAACATGGTTGACTTTTAGACGGTTTGCAATGCTCAAAAGGAGGCAGAATGGAAAAAAGCACCAACACCCGTGCAAAGATGATCAACAGGGGTGTCAGTCATCTCGGTGTGCATAGACTGTACAGTCAGTAAATAGATGTCGTGGGCAGATGTGTCCCTGGGTGGATTGAACTGCCCTCGTTGGAGAGCCCTAAGGTGTTTGGTGTCGGAAGCCTGGAGTACAGAGCAGGGGCGATGGGTTAGAAATACGGTGGGTCTCCCACTGTCCTCCTGATACACCTCCACACCGAAGACCTCATCATTAACGGATAAGTAGAAGGAGGAAGAAGCAGAGCTAGAAGGTTCCACCAGTGCCTGAGGTAGCCAAAAACGATAAAACCAGCGACCAAAACCCAGGCATTGTGCTAAGGGCTTTGCAAGGGTCATTCCTTTGATTCTCACAAAACCCTATTATTATCTCCTGTTAATAGGTGAGGAGACCGGGGATCTGGGACTTACAGGACTGGCCCAAGGTCACTTGGTTAGTGAGCAGTTGACTCAAGACTTTCTGAGCCCTGGATCTTGTTCTAACCACTACAGCATCCGGCCTCCCCAGGGTGGGTGAAAGTTTGGGTCTAGAGCAATTATTTCAGCCAGGAAGAAGTTGGGAGCCCGGAAGCTGCCCTACCTCTCATTTTCCTAGCCCCATGCTACTCCTGGACACCGTTGCTCTTTCCCGTCCTGGAACACCCACACCTTCACCAGAAGCTCACACCAGCGCTTTGTCCACACAGCTTTCCTGTCTGGCCCCTGCTCGCCAGGCTCCCTTAGGGTCTTGAAGGTGGCTGCCTGGCCTGCCACCTCTGTGGTGCTGGGGCGATGCACACACTCGGCTCCGAGCAGCTGCTGGCCTCGGAGAAATTGCCCAGGAGCAGTGATGCTGTTACTTGGCAGCCATCGCTTGGAGGGGTCTTCCTGGGAGCCAAGTTGCTTGCTGCTTCCTGGCACGCTTGCAAGCTGAATCCAAAGGCCGGGCCTCCAGCTGGCTTTCGTGCCTTCTGTCTATAACATATGTTTCCCGAGCACCTGCGTCCAGAGAGCAGACACTGACAAATAAGGTGCGTTTCCCACCTCCGGGGAGCTCACAGTCTCCAGAGGAATCCATTGCGACCCAAGCTAGGCCTTCTTGAGAAGAAGGTGCTCTCAGTCATCAACCGAATAAAGCAGGCTGTGTGTGCCCCTCCTTCGCTGCTCTCTGGGCCTGCCTAGGTGGTTGTCCTGACTCACTGCAGGTCTACAGGCCAAGCTGGACCCGCCCGCCTTTCTCTTCCTGCCGTCTGTCGACCTCACGCCTTTCTCTTGCTTCCCCGGCCTCTGGCCTCCTCTCTGCTGCCACCTGGCAGCTCCTGACCTCGTGGTACTGCAGGGGCAGGAGGGAGAGCACAGGACTGTAGTAGTAAATTCCTTGAGAAGGGGAGGGGTGGGAGGTAGAACAGAAGGGGAGTGAACAGCTTTTGGTAGGAGAAGAGATGCTTCCTCCATTGTCAGCTGCTGCTTTTATGATTACTGGTGTTGGTGTGTTAGTTGTGGCTGCTGGATGTCTTAGTTAATAAATATTCAAACACAACGCTATGAGTTTGGCGATGTCAGCATCATTTTCCAAGGGGGTAAATTGAAGCTCAGAGACAGGAAGTGATCTGCCCAGAATTGCCAGTCAGAGGGGCAGAGCCAGGGTACTTGCTAGTCTCCATTCAGACGCCCCCTGTGTGGGGAACATCAGACTCGTGAGAAAGCCCCAGACACGACACAGCCCAGCGTGGCCTTGAACTCACCACTTTTCCCATTCCTCTGTTAGGTCCTGAGACCTCTAAGACCAAGGGCACCCCGCTCCTCCCCGAGTCCTCTGTTCAGGGCTGGGGCAGGGCCTCAGGACAAGGCAGCCAGTGAATGGCATGGAACATTCCGAAATCTGACCTTCTCCTCTTCTTTCCCAGGGCCTGGGCTTCAGCATCGTCGGAGGAAAGGACAGCATTTATGGCCCCATTGGAATTTACGTTAAAACCATCTTTGCGGGGGGAGCAGCGGCCGCCGATGGAAGGCTACAGGAAGGTAGATTTCCCGGCCTTCACTAGGTGATGTTGGTGGAATCAAAAGCAGAATCACTAGGCTACCAGTAGAAGCTACTGGGAAAGTGAAATGTGTCTTGAGCCTTCAGAATCCAGCTTGCGTGGATTCAGGGGTCTGCGGGCCCCGATGGCTCCGTCAGGCCTGGCACATTGGCTGGGTGTGTTTGCACACTCAGTCTCGGTCCTGTTACTGGCCTGGGGCAGAAGAGCCCTTCCATCCCTCTTGCGCCTTTGCTTGTCAAGGCCCCTCTGCGTTGCTGGCAGCCATTGGCATCCCCTTTGTTTCGTTTTCTCTGCCCTCCCCAGCTCACAGACACGGGGAACCAGGCCCAGGGCTTCCAGTGAGTCCTCTGTGAGCCTGCCCCGTGCTGGCTTCTAGGAATACAGAGGATTATCAGACAGGTTCCCTCTACTGAGGAGCTCAGGATCCGCCCAGCTGCCGCCCCTCCCCTTCTGCCCACCCTACTCCCATCCACTACCTCCCTCCAGCTTTTTCATCTCTTCCAGGGAGGGAAGCCCCTGGCCATCCTGAGAGGAAGGGGCCCAGGGCGCTGAGGTATCCTCTGAGTGCCCCTCCCTATCCCCTTGTCCTGGAAGGGAGGGTTTTCTCCCCACCCCCAATCCTACCCCACAGTCACGTGTAGGCTTGGCCCCAGGAGATCTCCAGGTTCTAACTGGGAGGCAAAATTCCGGGGCAGGTAGTCAGGGAGCAGAGGGAAGATGCTGCAGGCCTGACACTGAGCTACACGTGGATCTTTAAAGAGAAGCGATTTCACAACCTTCTTACCTTCTCTGTCAGGCCAGTTTCTGTAAACTCTGCTGCGAGCCAAACCACCTTTAATAACCTAACTTGTTCAGGGCAGGGTTGACCAGCTAGAGCCCGCAGGCCACATCTGGCCCACTGCCTATTTCTATAAGGCTCACGAACGAAGAAGAGTTTTCATGTCTCTTAAACGGCTGAAAAAAAGTCAAAAGAAGTTTGGATTCTTTTGTGAAAATTAAATTCAAATTTCAGCCTCCTTAGAAACGCTTTATTGGTACACCGCCATGCTCACTCACTGACCTCTCGTCTGTGGTTGCTTTTGTGCAGTGTTGAGTAGTTTCGACAGAGCATGTGGCCTGCGAAGCTTAAAATATTTACTATCTGGCTCTTTATAGAGAAGGTTTGCCAACTCTAACATTATGCGTATGGATTTTATTGTAGGGGCAGTGGGGAGCATTTGAAGCTTTTTATAATTTGGGAGGGACCAGCTAGGACCAGCGTTTTTAAGTTGATTCAGGAAGCCGAGTGTAAGATGAAGTGGGCTGGCTAGACACCAGAAGCAGTAAAACCAGTTCAGAGGCTGTTGTAAGAGCCAGGCTCCAGCTCTTAAGGGTCTGCTCTGAGGCTGTAATCCTGGGAGGAGAAAGATGCTGATGGTGGAAACAAGGGCTTCTGTGGAGGTGGCAAATGAGATCAGAGAACACGTGAAGGCGTCTGATCTTAGTAAACTAGAGAACGATGATGAATTATATATAACAGGAGGTGGAGGAAGGGTAGCAAAAGAAGGCAAACGAGGGTATTCAGGGTTGAGCCGCAGAGCGGAGTGAGGTCTCCAGGTGAGCACTAGGTGGCGCTGTCCAGCAGGCGAATGAAAATTTGGGTTCCAGTTCAGGAAGGGAATAAGGGTTGAATGTAGATTTTTAGGGTCATTTGGAAAGTAGCTGAAGTTATAGAGTGGATGCAGGAAGCAGGGAAGAGAGGAGAGAGAAGAGGGCCGAGGCAAGGCTTGAGGGGGATAGCTGAATCAAGAGGCATGCAGAGGAGTCATTGAGAGAAAAGGAAGGAAAGTGGGATCAGAATCTTGAGATGGGCCGGTCTGCTTCCTTATCTTCTGTACTTTTCTGTGTTTGACTAAAAGGTGGAGGAGGAATTGAAGTGGCCAGAAGAGAGAAGCCTGCCCAAGCCAAGCTTCATTCTTTTTCTTTCTGGGTATTTGTCTCGCTTAGTTAATAGTGATCGTAAGAATTCGGTGAAAAGGACGCTCAGCTAGTCGGCAGTCCTTGATTCTAGCCTCAAATAATTGACCAAATTGCCTTTTGTAACTTCTTTCAAAAGTGAAGTTTTAGAATACGCCCTTGAATTCCCCAGGAGATATGTCAGTTGCAACAAAAGTTTGGTGTCAAGATCAAGGCTAAGAATGTTTTATTTGTATTCCCTTTGCAAACAAATGATTGTGTAAGATTTATAAGGCAAAACCGAGGCTATTCATCTTCCACCAGATATGGCCAAATAAGGCTAAGGACTCTCTGGAGGGCCCAGAGTATGTGGCCCCCTTGGGATGGACATTCTAATAATCTGAAGACAAGTTCAACCTCTTGTGTCATAAAGAATGGACGTTTCTGAAGTGTGTTCTTTGTAGATCCTGCCTTCAGCAAGTACTTAGTTATATTTTGATTATTTTTAATTTGTCAGTTGTCACACCTCAACTTGGAATCTCATAAGGACAAGGGCCGAGCCTTTTATTTTTCTTGTCTAGTTTTAGCAACATAACAGATGAAGCTGGTCTGAATATGCTTCCCACCCCTTTATTGTCATAGACACAAGTTGGCTAAAACAGCACATCGGAACTCTAAAGAAAGAAATGGAAACACCCAGCTTCTAAGAAACAAAGAAACCACTTTAAATCTAAGCGTGAGATTCCCAGGAGTTGATGACATGATAGCACAGGGAGCTGCTTACTGCGTCTAAGGCCCAGGGGCTGGGATTCGATGCCCACACAGGGGCAGGAGAGGTGGTCTTGGGCCCTGGGAACCTCTGAGAACCTGTAGAAAGCCTTCATACTAAAGAGCTGCCCTCATGAAAGGCCAGCAAGCCCAGGGAAGCAACAAGGAAACGTAATTTTGTCCTTGGCCCTTGGGTGGGGAAAAGACATCTCACTCGAGAAAATGAAGAGGCAAACCCGTGTCAGGGTGAGTGTGCAACCTCAGCCGTCAGCCCTTGCAGCTCAGGACCCCCAAGCTGAGGAGCTAACGTTACTACTGGGCCTGAACCAGTCCTGAGACCTCGGGGTGCCTGCTGGAAATAAAGGAAAAAAATAAAAGTAGCCACGTGAGGGGTGTGGGAATTCCACAGAAAAACAAGCTCCCCTTAAAAATGAGTTGAGGGCTTCCCTGGTGGTGCAGTGGTTGAGAGTCCGCCTGCCGATGCAGGGGACGCGGGTTCGTGCCCCGGTCTGGGAGGATCCCACATGCTGCGGAGCGGCTGGGCCTGTGAGCCATGGCCGCTGAGCCTGCGCGTCCGGAGCCTGTGCTCCGCAACGGGAGAGGCCACAGCAGTGAGAGGCCTGCGTACCACAAAAAAAAAAGAGTTGAAAATAAAGATTACAATTGTTCAGCCAGAAAAAGGAATGAAATCCTGCCATTTGGGACAACATGGATGGACCTTGAAGGCATTATACTGAGTGAAATAAGTCAGAAGAGAAAGACAAACACCATACAATCACACTTATATATGGAATCTAACAAAACAAAAGACCTAACTCATAGCTATAGAGAACAGATGGGTGGTTGCCAGAATTGGGGGGGGGAGGGTGAATTGGGCGAAGGCGGTCAAAAGGTATAAATGTCCAGTTATAAAAAAAATAAATCTTGGGTGACTCTAGTTAGTAATACTGTATTGTATGTTTGAAAGTTGCTAAGAGAGTAGAGCTTTTCTTTTTTTTAAATTTTGTTGAAGTGTAGTTGATTTACAGTGTTGTGCTAATTTCTGCTGTACAGAAAAGTGACTCAGTTCTACACATATATATTCTTTTTCATATTCTTTTCCATTCTCGTTTATCACAGGATATTGAATATAGTTCCCTGTGCTATACAGGAGGACCTTGCTGTTTATCCATCCTATATATACTAGTTTGCATCGGCTAATCCAAAGTTCCCAATCCACTTGGGCAACCACAAGTCTGTTAAAAGAGTAGCTCTTGAAAGTTCTCATCACAAGGAAAAAAAACTTGTAACCAGGTGTGGTGACTAATATTAACTAGACTTATTGTGGTGATCATTTCTCAACATATAAGATCTTTAAAAAGATAAGAGAAGGAATAGAAAAACAATAAGGAAACAACAGAACACAATGAAAAAATAGATGGATGTGAAAAAAATAACTTTTAGAAATTAAAAAAAAGCAAAGTCATTGAAAGAAAAAAGAAAAACCTCAACGGATGGGTTAAACAGTAGATAAATGCAGCTGTAAGGAGAATTTGTGATCTGGAAATTATCCAGTAGGCCACATAGAACAATAGAGAAGCAAAAGAGGAGCCCTAGAGAAACATGCAGAATAGGTTGAGATGGTCCAAAATAATCTAATGGGAATTCTAGAAAGAAAGAATAGAGTGAAAGAGGGAAAGCGATAGGCGATGAGATCGTGGTTAAGAATTTTCCAGAATTATCCGGAATTTTCCAGAATTATGCAAACTTCAGTATGAGGTAGCACCCTAATACATCCTAGTGAAGCTTCAGACTATCAAAGACAAAAAATATATATATATTAAAAACAACCAGAGAAAAATGATGGATTCTCTACCGAGGGACCATAATTAACTGACAGCAGATTCACCCAATAGCACGCAGGCCAGAAACCCGTGTAAAAAATAATGTTTGCATCTGAATTTCCCAGCACAGTGTTGAATACAGAGACAGTGCTCTTTGTTTATGTATTGAATAGATGGAATGAATGGGAGAAAGTGGTTTTCCATCCCCATAAAAATGGATCTCTGGATATAGAAAAAATTCTTCTCTTAGGTATAGGAGGAAAAAGCTCTAAGTCCGAACTTTTTACCATATGAACTTTGGACTTCTCTGAGCTCACTTTCCTCTTCTGTAACTTGGGACCTACACTGCATTCTGGAAACATCACATCCAACCCACATTTACTGGGCACTGTGGAGGCCTCACCCAGAATTGGCCCTGGGGATGACAGCATCTGATGTAACAAAGCCCCTTCCCCAGGGAGAGACTTTCACAGTTCATCGATGACCACCGGGGTGGCAAGGGCTGTGAGACTGGTAGGTTCTGGGTGCCACGAGAGTGCAAAGTCAGCAGAGACCAAGAGGTTAAGAGGTGGTAGGTGAAGAAGGTAGGAGATGTACATTTTAGTTCAGAAGATGGCACGGAAGCAAGCATGGAACTGCACAGACCACTGTGGGAAAGGCAGGCGTGCGGCATCAGGAAATGGTCCAGGGGAGCGAATGGCATGAGGGGCTGAGAGGCAGGAGAGAAAGAGGTGAAACCCAGAGGTGGGCAGGGAGCCGATTGGGCCAGGCCTTGTGTGCCTGGCTAAGGACCCTGGATCTCACCCTGGAAAGTAAGCAGTACCAGAGAAGGCCCGGCACTGCTGCCTTGCCCACCTCCCAGGGGGAGAGCCCTGAATGAGGAGATGTTCTCTGTGATGCTTTGTACATCTCACAGAAACCTGGACGGAGGGTGGGGGCACTAGAGTTTAAGGGATAACACCTCCTGATTGGGCAAAACTCTTCTCAGCTACAATTTCTCCCTCTCCCAACAGGTGATGAAATTCTGGAACTCAACGGGGAATCGATGGCTGGACTCACACATCAGGATGCTTTGCAGAAGTTCAAGGTGACCGTTTATTATCAATATATGGCCAAACTCTGGGGCCTTCAGACAAAGGAATCAAGCTCCCAGCATCACCCTCCTTCCTTCAAACCTACAAATTCCAAATGTGGGCTCCTTTACGTGGGGCACCTTGCTGACACTCATCTGGGCACGTTGTTCAAAAAAGGCCTTACTCTGAAAATAATAGTGTAATCAGGACTGTTGTCGGGGGCTGCATCAACTATTTGAGGTTTATAGAACGGTTTTATTTTATTTTATTTTTTTTATTGGAATATAATTGCTTCACCATGTTGTGTTAGTTTCTGCTGTTCAATGAAGTGAATCAGCTATACGTATACATCTATCCCCTCCCTCTTGGACCTCCCTCCCACCTCCCCCAACCCACCCATCTAGGTCATCACAGAGCACCGAGCTGAGCTCCCTGTGCTGTATAGCAGGTTCCCACTAGCTATCTGTTTTACACATGGTAGTGTATATATGTCAATCCTAATCTCCTAATTCATCTCCCCTTCCCCTTCCCCCCTCATGTCCGCATGTCCGTTCTCTATGTCTGCATCTCTATTCCTGCCCTACAGATAGGTTCGTCGGTATCATTTTTCTAGCTTCCACATATATGTGTTAATGTACGAAATTTGTTTTTCTCTCTCTGGCTTACTTCACTCTGTATGACAGACTCTAGGTCCATCCAGATCTCTACAAATGACCCAGTTTTGTTCCTTTTCATGGCTGAGTAATATTCCACTGTATATATGTACCACATCATTATCCATTCCTCTGTTGTTGGACATTTAGGTTGTTTCCATGTCCTGGCTATTCTAAATAGTGCTGCATTGAACACTGGGGTACACATGTCCTTTTGAATTATGGTTTTCTCAGGGTGTAACGTTCTATGTATTTATATTACAATCTTTAAAGTTTCGAAGACAGTCACTGAAAGATATTTTTTGAGTCTCCATCTAGTTAGTTCACTTCAAGACTCCATCTCTTTGGCATATATATGTATATACTTCGTATATAAGATGTCATATCCGTATCCAGACATACTAATATATGTCATGTATATGTATACACACATTGCTGTATCTCACACACACACACACACCCCCGCATGTGGCCACATTTCTTTAAAAAACATTCTACTATTGTTCCCCACAAAGACCCGGGCTCTTGCCCTCGCCCCGA
Source organism: Aethalodelphis obliquidens (assembly GCF_003676395.1). Taxonomy (NCBI): domain Eukaryota; kingdom Metazoa; phylum Chordata; class Mammalia; order Artiodactyla; family Delphinidae; genus Aethalodelphis; species Aethalodelphis obliquidens. The sequence goes on from NW_020838009.1 coordinate 6,558,261, forward strand.
GCTGCTGCTGGAAGCCGTGGCCCTCTCTCTTTCCTTCCAGCAAGCCAAAAAGGGGCTCCTCGCCCTCACGGTGAGGACCCGCCTGACGGCCCCCCACTCCCTGAGCAGCCGCCTGTCCCCCCCACTGTGCCGCTCCCTGAGCTCCAGCACCTGTGTCACCAAGGACTGCAACTCCTTCATCCTGGAAAGCCCTGAAGCGCCCGCCAGCAGCGCCAAGCCCAACTACAGGATCCTGGTGGAGGTGTCCCTGAAGAAAGGTAGGCTGGCCTCCTGGGGGCCCCGCTGTCCTCCTCCGCCCTCTGCCTGGGCCTCCCTCCGCTGAGCTATCTCCCAGACTTTCTTTGGCTGGAAACAGGCCCAGACATTGTCCTTTAGCAGATTTTATGCCTGTTGTTTAGCCCCAAGGTCTAGGGCTCTGTTTGTTAACAGAAGCCCGGGACACACCATCCGAATTCAGTCAACATGTCCCAGTGCAGTGGATAAAATAAAACAGAAGGAAGCAAACACAAATCACACACACACACACACACACGACCAGGAGTTGTAGCTCCCCAGCTAATCTGCTAAGAGACCTTGGGCAGGTCACTTGCCCTCTCTGGGACTCTTATTTTCTCACTTGTGCCAGAAAATTGAGATCCTCTCAAGCTCAGACATTTGGGGATCAGCATCTAGTCCCTTCACACACACACACCCGCCAAGGGTGGATGCTAACTGCAGGGCCCCCCCTGCCAGATTACAGCTAGGCTGAGACCTGGAGAATGAAGAGGAGGCAGCTCCCGCAAAGGGACCAGCTCAGCTTGTAGGGACAGAGGGAAAGCCAGTGTGGCTGCAGTGAGGTGGGTAGCCTGAGAAGTGGTGTTGGAGCACCTGGCGGAGGCAAAGAGAGAGACCCTGTGGGGCTTTTCTGCTAGATTCTCTTCTAATTGCAATTGGGAGTCCTTGAGGGATTTCTAAGCACAGGCATAATCAGCTTATGCTTTAAAAGAAACATCTCCTAGGCATCTCTGTAGAGAATGGCCTATAATGTGACAAAAATGGAGGCTTGGGAACCGGTTGCAGCCGTTGGATCAGAGAGGATGAGAACGGTAGGTGAAGACGGGTGGGTGGCTTTGAGATCTGTTGTAGAAGAAGAATGAGGAATGAAGAGGGTAGACGGCAGGCAGCCTGAGGACTCAGACATCCCTGAGCCCCCAAGCCTGGCATGAATACTAGGCACAGGTCAGTACGTGCTGGCACACGCCAGCAGCTGTGTCCAGGACTCGCGGTGTGAGTTCACTGAGCAGGCGCAGGACATGGGGAAGACACGGCTCTCTTCCTTCCCCTGGTGGGCTCCGTGGTCCCTGGCCTTGGGGTGGTGTTTCCTCTGATCACTGGCATCAGAAATACCATAGGCAGGGTTTTTGTTGGATTGCCGTGTGTATATGACACAGCTTCTTAATCTCTACCCCCAGAGATTTCCCTTCCACAGTATTAGAAGAGAGGCCCAAGGATCTATAACTTTTATATAAGTACCCCAGGCAATTCTGATGCCTTCAGGGCTTAAGAACTCTCACTCTGGTCAGGAAACCTGATCTCGGCAAAGGGCTCTGACCTTTGTTTGTGGGCCATATCACAGCCAAAATTCTTCATCCATCAAACAGGGTTGCTAACAGTTGCCCATGGCAACCCTCCTGGGACATTGGGAGGACCAGCATCCGAGGTGAAAATACCCACAACCGTGCTTTGTAAACCACAGGTGCCAGGAGCAAACCACAAGAAGGTCTTTCTCCTACTCCCTGGCCACTCCATCTGGTCCTTCTTACCGGCTACCCCTCATTCTCCAGTCCTTTTGATGCTGGCCAGCCCCCGGCCCTCCTCTCCCACACACCCTGGGGGACCCATCCAGCCCCATGGTGCTAACACCACCACCTCCACATTGATACTTTCAAACTTCCACCCAGCCTTCTCTGCTGGGCTCCAGGTTCATCTACCCAACTATCTACTCCCCATGCCTCCTTGGCTACTTCATAGGCATCTCAGGAGTGACTGGGGCAAAACTGCACACCTGGTCGCCATCCTCATGATTCCGGCCCTCCATAGGCGTCCTGTTTTGGTAAACCGAATCATCACCCACCCAGTTATTCAAGCCAAAAAGTCTCAGAGTTCTTCAAGCTAAAAAAATCTCTACGAGTTATCTTCATTTTAATTTATGAAATCCCCATATTGGATCCATCAGCAAGTCTGTCTTCAAGATGCGTTCTGTGTATACCCATCTCTCTCCCATTTCACTAGCGGTAAAGTCCAAGTCACCACTGCTGGGTGAAGAGTAGCCTCCTAACTGATCTCCTTGTTCCCATTCTTTCTTGACCCTTCACAGCTCTTTCTTTTCCCAGCAGCCGGTCATATTGGGGAAAATAGAAATTAGCCCATGTCACTTCCTGCTCGTAACTTTCCTATGACATTTCTTCTCAGTGGAGAATAGCGTCCTTTCACTGACACATCCTTGTTGACAAGGTTCCACTTAAGCTGGCCCTTGCCTCCCTGTCCTGAATCCTCTCATACCACTCTCCCCGTGATGGGCTACGTTCCGGCCACACTGGCCTCCTTTTTGGTCCTGCAGCATGGCCTGCTTCCTTTCATCTTGGGCCTTTGCATTAGCTGTCACCTCTTTTGGGAATGATCTGCCCCCATCCCTGGTTCCTTCTTGTCATTCGTATTTTAGCCTAAATGTTGCCCTCTCTGAGCCCTGAAGAGGTCATCCTCTTGTGTTCTAGTGCATTCCCTATTAATTCTCTGCCTAATACTTTTCACCCCCCTGACAACTTCCTCCCTCCTTCCTTCTTTCCCTCCCTCCCTCCTTCCTTCCCTTTCTCCCTCCCTTTTCCTTTTATTCCTTCCTTCCTTCCTTCCTCCCTCCCTCCTGCTTTCTCTCCCTTCCTTCCTTCTTTCCTTCCCTTTCCTTACTTGACCTTAGCATCCTCATCTGCCTTGGTCACTAGTTGCTGACCCTAGAGCAGTGCCTACTCACAGTGATGCTGCATAAGCATGGGTGGAATGAATGCATTAATGGATAGGAGACACCAACTAACCCAGGACAGGTTTGGCACCTAATAGACGAGTGCATCCCTGGGAAAGCTCAGTCACCAGTGCCCCACCCCCATCCCGTTCTGCCTTCCAGAGGCCGGCGTGGGGCTGGGAATCGGCCTGTGCAGCGTCCCCTATTTCCAGTGCATCTCTGGCATTTTCATTCACACGCTCTCTCCGGGATCCGTGGCGCATCTGGACGGACGACTCCGGTATGTCCTGATTTCTGTTTTTGAAAAGACCCCTGATTTACAAAGGAGGGAAGGAATTCCTTAGCGCATCAGGAGACTGACTGGGAGATGAGATATTTAGAATGATCCAGGGATAGCTCAGAGCCTTTGTCCTCAAAGTGTGGTCCCTGGACCAGCGACATTGAAATCACTTGGGAGTTCCTTAGAAATGCAGAATCCCAGGGCCCTCCCCAACCCACTAAATCAGGACCTGCATCTTAACTAGATCCCCGGGAACTTGTATGCACGTTGCAGTGTAAGAGGCATTGTCTCAGAGAATATCAGTCCAAAACAGAAAACATGAAGTTAAACATACTTTAATTCAGATGTAAATAATACAGACTGTAGAGTGACATAAACAGGAGCTTCAAGGAGGTTTACCTGTGGAGTCAGTCTGTATGGAAAAAGAAGCTTACTCAGCAAATCAGTAGTATTAACTCCATTTCTCGGTAGCATAAACAGAATATTTTCGGGCATTCCACATGTATCTTGTTCCGAATAACTTCTAAGAGAAGTAAAAATCGAAATTTTATTTTCAACAAGGGATCTGAGTTTGGTAATTACATTTTATTCCAGTTTACCTTGTTACAGTACTGTATACTCAGTCCAACACTCATGCGCGGTATAGCTTCTCTCCTATAGCGTAAGAAGATACATGCTATATATTTATATGTATCCCAGATCGTATATCTTCATGTATACCTTCTCTACTGGGCTTAGGTTTTGCTGAATCAGGGGAGTTTTGCCGTGTGTTAAAATGTTTTCCTATCATTGTAGTATCGGGGCTGGCTAAAAAGTTCGTTGGGTTTTTTCCATAAGATGTTATGGAAAAACCCGAACGAACTTTTTGGCCAAGCCCATATACGCAAGCCCCGCTTAGGGTGGTATCTTGATGGAGCTTCTGAATTAGAGGTGGGCCTGCTGCTGTCATGGGCAGGAGGGTGACGCTGATTTGCTGAGCTGCTGTTACCTGGGACCGAGTGGCTCAGTCAGAGTGATGGCCTTAGTCCTAATATCTTTAGACAGCGTCTTCCCTCCTGGACCTGCAGCTGGGTAGGGACTGTTTTGGAAGCTTCCACTTCCCTTGGCATCAGGTGCTGTGTGGTCTTCAGTTACCTCAGTGAAAATGTGTACTTTCTTAGCAAGAAGGAGAAAGGGAACTAACTCAGAGACAGAAATGTAGAAGGAAGGGGCAGCCAACCGCAGCAGGAGGAAGTGTGAAATCAGCCACAGGGGACCTGAGTTCCAATCCTGGCCCTGCTGATAACCAGCTAGGGCAGAGGAGGGCAAATGGGGGCCCACCATCTGTTGTTTTTGTTAAATAAAGTTTTATTGAAACAAAGCCATGCTCCTTCTAAGGCTGTGTCTAAGGCTGTCCTGTCTAAGGCTTCAGTCTAAGGCTGCTATTTTTAGGCTGTGACATCAGAGTTGCAGCGTTGCCACAGAGACGGCACGGCCTGCAAAGCCTAAAATATTTACTATCTGGCACTTTGCAGAAAAAGTCTTTTAATCCCTAAGTGACGTCTTCTTGAGGAGATAATGTCACCCTCTCTGCCTCATTTTCCCCACGTATGAAGCAAGAGGATTGGATTGTACAAAATCCTCTGTGTATCGATGCAACCTTATTTTTTCTACCTCATTTTTTCCCCCATTTCCCGCCTTACAAGAATGAACTCCACTGCCTTCCCTCTTTATTCCTTTTTGCAAGAACCTTGGCTGCCCCCCCATCCAGTTATTTCTTCTTTACCTTTTAGCACGTCCCATCTGCTCTTCCTGTTAACCATTCTGCATATGGGAACATTGAAGCCCCAAGAGAGATGTGAGCAGTTCAATTGTGGTTAATTGGTTAATCCATTACATTGGTTAAACGACGCCCTCCATCTTGATCGAGCTTAAGTTAAATGGAAAGGGCAGAAAAAAGTTACAAACTTCCATGAATGTTGCCCCACACTCGGTATGCATTGTCTCCCACTTTGTGGTCATGCATGAAGGGGGTGTGCGATATGTCGCTTTGGTTGGCCCTGTACTGAGTTTCAGTCAGGAGGCGAAGGAGGTCTCCTTATTGCTGTGAATTTGAGGTCTCATCACACAGCCCAGGCAGGACTGGGACCTCGGGGAAGCACACGTCCTGCTGATGAGTTTGCTGATGGCTTCCTATTGATGCCTCTGCAGGTGTGGCGATGAACTTGTGGAAATCAACGACTCCCCCGTGCACTGCATGACGCTCAACGAAGTCTACGCCATCCTGAGTCACTGTAACCCGGGTCCAGTCCCCATCATGGTTAGCCGACATCCGGACCCACAGGTGACACCCTGCTGGGCATCCTCTTCTTCCCAGACCCACTGTCTCAGGACTCAAATGAACCAAGTGTCTGTCGTAACAAGCGTCTGCAGAGAGGTCCTCTGACAAACTCCTAGATGCAGAGGCGATTGGCGTTAGCTCAGGGAAGCTCTTGCAGCTGGATTACAGGCTCTAGGGCAGGAAAATATAGACCCAGGGTTCCTGCCAGTAGATAGAAGAGACTCACTCATGCATGCATCCAGTGGGTCCTCACTATGTGATTGTCTGGACCCGGGCACTGAGCACACAGGAAGAAGTGGGCTCGTGCACGCACGCCTGCCCTCCAGAAGCTTACGTTCTGGCTAGAGAGACTGAGAGAGAAATCATTGAGATACAGAGTGGTAAGTACTATGAGAATACAGGGATACAGAAGGGAAGGTGAGAGAAAGCAAGAAATATCACAAGTTAGTTTTCTCCAGGCAAAGAATTTGCGGAAGGTCATTCCAGGCAGTGGGAACACAAAGTTAGGCTGCAGAGTCATGAAGGGACCTGTCGTGGAAGGAGAGGGGGGTAGGTTCTCGGGCCTGGGAGGTAGGGACTGGAGGAGAGCATCGAGAATGGAATTTGGTGAGGCACTGGGGTTACGTGGCAAAGGGCTTTCCACAGGACGCTAAGGTGTTTGCATTTTATTCCGTGAGTAGTGAGGAGCTAGGGGAGGTCTCTAGCTCTATATGTAACGTGTTCAGGGTTTTTCTTTTTACCCTTTGATTGCACGGCAGAGGACAGGATGGAGTAGGTGGAACTCGGAGTTTTTCAGAGGAAGGAAACGGATGGTGAGGGCCTGAACTAAACAGCAGATGTGGGAAGAGAACAGAGAAGAAGGGGCAACAAGAGGCAACCTGGGAAGAATCAACAAGATCTGTTGGCTGATTAGCTCTGGGGCAAGAGACGGGGGAGCCTAGGAGGACTGGAGTATTTTTAGATTAGAAGACCGAGTGATGGCAACATCACCACCGGAGTAGAGAATCAGAGAAGGGAGGTGGGCTTGGAAGGGAAGAGAAAGATCTCAGTGTGGGATACAGAGAGATGGAGGTGCCTGGGGGAGGTTTAGTTAGAGATGCCCATAGGCAATTAGATTTAGGACTGACAGCGACTGGTAAGTGAGATCCAGGTGGGAGCAAGACTTGAGAAGTGCAGCCATGGGCGTGGGTGAGATGACTTTGGGGACCCTGGTGATAATCTCCATCACTATTGATTTCATCCTTAGTGTGTACCAGCTGGGTTTGCCAAAGACTTGACATACACAATTGCATTTAGTGGCTATACATCCCTCTGAAGTCGGTATGATTTTCCCCTCCAATTCCTCAATGAGGAAACAGGCTTAGAAAGGCAAAGGAACTTGCCCAGTGGTGGAGCTACGAAGTGGAGAAATGACGATTTAAATCCACCATAGCCTGTGTTCGTAACTAGTGGGCTCCCAAACTCCCAGCAGAGGTAGGACAGAGAACGGAATGATGGGGAAGAGCCACACGTGCCTGTGGGGTGGGATTCAAGCCCAGCCCTGCTCAGTTATTAAGCACTGACAATAAGCGCACTGGAGGAAAGCGAACCTCTCACTTACGGTAAACAAGTAACTCGTCTAAACCTCTGGGCAGTAGAACAGAAGAGAAAGGAAAGGGGTCTCGATTCGGTGATCCGTGCCTCTTGCTGCCCTGGAGGACCATGGCGAGAGAGCAGCGGAGGAGGACGCAGGGTAGGGGGGCGAGGCTGTGGCCCCTGCACTTGAGGGGCTTGCATTCTGGCTGGAGGGGGGAGGCATCCACACAGAGAGTCCACAGGAGGTGAGGACCCTGGGCGTGAGGGGATCAGGGGCCCAGCTGCTTAACCAAGGGAGCCAGGTCGTGAAGGGCAGGCAGAGCTTGGAGCAGCAGAAGGGCTAAGGCACTGCAGGCAGGGGACTCACACAGGCAGCAGGATGTCTCGCTTATGCCCAGCTTCGCTATTTACTTTGTGACCTTGGACATCCATCTAACCTCTTAGAGGCTCTGGTTCCTCAACTCTGAAATGGGGGTGTGGTTTTCACCTCACAGGACTGCTGTTGAGGGTAAATCTCTTCTACTGACAGTCTATCATTCGGCAGGAATTGTGCCCAGCACTTTTAATGATTTATTTAGTATTATTTTTTTTGCGGGGGGGGCTAAAATTATCTAACATGAAGTTTACCATCTTAGCCATTTTTTTTTTTTGGCCGCAGCGCGCGGCCTGTGGGGTCTCCATTCCCCAACCAGAGATTGAACTCGCGCCTCCTGCAGGTGAAGCGCGGAGTTTTAACCACTGGACTGCCAGGGAAGTCCCCCATCTTAGCCATTTTGAAGCGTGGAGTTCAAAATGAAGCGTGGCACGAAGGACGTTCACATTGTTTTGCAGCCATGACCACCAGCCATCTCCAAGGACGCTCCGTCTTGCCAAACCGACACTCTCTACCCCTTAAACAACCCTCATGCCCCCACCTCCCCACCCCTGGAGGTGACCATGTTACTTTCTGTCTCCATGATTTTACTACTCTGCGTACTTCATACAAGTGACGTCATACGGTGTTCGTCCTTTTGTGACTGGCATATTTCACGTAGCATAATGTCCTTTAGGCTCATCCATGTTGTGGCATGTGTCACCATTCCCTTCCTTTTTAAGGCTGAATAAGATTCCGTTGAATGTATAGACCATATTTTGCATATCCATTCATTTGTCGATGGACACTTGGGTTGCTTCCACCTTTTGGCTATTGTGAATAATGCTGCTATGAACATAGGTGTACAAATATCTGAGTCCCTGCTTTGCATCCTTTCTGGGTATATACCCAGAAGTAGAATTGCTGGATCATACGGTAATTCTATTTTTAATTTTTTTGAGGAACTGCCATCCTGTTTTCCATCGTGGCTGCACCACTTTACACTCTCACCAGCCGTGTAAAAGTGTTTCAATTTCTCCGTATCCTAGTCAACACTTTTCATTCTCTATTTTTCTGATAGTAGCCATCCTCATGGGTGTGAAGGGACATCTCAGGGTGGTTTGGATTTGCATTACCTTAATGATTAGTGATGTTGAGCATCTTTTCACGCGCTTGTTGGCCATTTGTATACCTCCTTTGGAAAATGGCTGCTCAAATCCTTTGCCCGTGTTTTACTTGGATTGTTTGGTTTTGAGTTGCAGGAGTATGATTTGCAAATGTCTTCTCCCATTTCCTGCGTTGCCTTTTCACTCTATTGATTGTGCCCTTTGTTGACTGATCCACAGAATATTTTCATTTTGACATTGTCCAATTTATCTATTTTTTTCTTTTGTTGCCTGTGCTTTTGGTGTCAAACAACGTATTTCTTAAAACCCTCTGTTCTTACTGTGAAGTAGGTTCTATTGTTGTCATCATTTTACAGAAAAAAAAAATTGAGGTTTAGAAGGTTAAGTACCCTGTGCAAGTGTGTGCAGTTAGAAAATGGGGGCGCTGGGACTTGAACACAAGTCTGTTTGGCTCCAGGACTCAGACTTTTAACTATTACTCTAAGGTGATTAATTACCTGTGACAATAAGATGATTAGGGTGATGGTTATGACGTCTTCGTTGTTGGTAATGATGACGATGATGATGTCCTGACAGCCTTAAGAATGGAATAGCTCCCAGAGGTAAACTCTGAAATGGTAACTTTGCCTAGTTTTGCAGCAAGTAGTGGAGAGAAGGTTGGAGAGTTGAGAGGGGCTGTCTTGGCAACCCTATTACTGACAGAGTTCGGACTTTACCTAGAAGATACTAGGGAACCACTGATGCCCAGGTGTTTTTGGAAATGGAATTTGTCGGCTCTTTGTAGAGTGGGTGTGAAGGAAAGAAACTAGACTCCAGGGACTCAGCTTGGGAGCCGGTACAGGACTCAGATCCTGATGCAAGAGTTTCCATTGTTTGCTTGAGGAGGTGATGGATATTTTCTAGGTCTCTGAACAGCAACTCAAAGAAGCTGTGGCCCAGGCTGTGGAGAATGTCAAGTTTGGAAAGGAGAGGCACCAGTGGAGTCTGGAAGGTAAGGAAACAGTGAACTTGCTTTTGCAGTATCTTTGTCTTCTTAGAAAGCTTTGAGTTTAGCCATTCACTCACCCTCTCCAATGGCTCTCCATCTTACAGATGAGGACATGGAGTGTGGGGGCCTGGGTTCCCCCAGAAGCCGACTCTGACATGGTGTTTGGGCTGCAGGATGTTTATTCAGAAGCATCCTGGGCTCCACACCTGTGGAAGGGAGGGGAGTCACAGGGCTGGGCAGAGGGACGAGCTGAGCTGAACTGACGCCAGACAGCTTCCGCCCACCCCTGGAGCTCAAATGGCCCGTCAGAGTTGTCCTGTTGGCGGAAGTGGCTGGGCCTTTCTAGCTCCATCTCCATCAGGCTTTGGAGACGGCTGCCCCTCGGGCGAGGTAGCTCTCTGTAGCCAAGGCGCTCCCTGCAGGGGCTGACAGCCACAGGCCATCTGCTCTCAGCACTCGGCACAGCTAGGACATCAAGCCCTTCCTTGAAGGGCCATCGAGGGGGTGCATCTCAGTCTCCATCACGTGGAGACTCAGAGCGTTTGAATGATTTTCCCAACCTAAAGTCACTGGTGCTGGGCACCGGACCCAAGACTGCCGAGCTCCAAACCAAAGTGACCTCGGAGGAGAATCGGACAGCCCGGGCAGGCGGCGTGCCCCCCGTGGCTCACCTTGGGAGCAAGGCCAGGGGTGGAGGTTCCCTTGTGCTTCCAATGCAGGTGTCAAAAGGCTGGAGAGCAGCTGGCACGGGCGGCCGACCTTGGAGAAGGACCGGGAGAAGAACTCGGCTCCCCCACATCGCAGGGCTCCGAAGGTCATGATCCGCTCCAGCAGTGACAGCAGCTACATGTCGGGGTCCCCTGGGGGCAGCCCCAGCAGTGGCGGAGAGCAGCCGCCCTCCGACCTGGAAGTCAGCACGCGCAGCCCCAGCCTGCCCCTGGGGCCGGAGCCAGGGGTGCCTCCTGGGGCATCATCCGGGCCGCCCCAGGAGAGCCCGGGCGGCCACCCGCCACTGAGAGTGAAGAAATCCTTCGAGATTTTGGTGAGAAAGCCTACGTCCTCCAAGCCCAAGCCTCCACCCAGAAAATACTTTAAAAGTGACAGTGACCCTCAGAAGAGTCTAGAAGAGAGAGGGGGCTCCCTGTGCCCTCCTGGACACACCTTGCCCACCTGCGGCCAGGTAAGAGTATGTCCGATGGGTTGAGCGTTCGCAGAGCGTTAGCCACAGGCAAAGGAGGATTCTCCTCCATCAGAGAGAAGAGGCTGGGCTCAAGCTTAGGGCCGACTGCGCAAAGAGAGGTTTGAAGCCCGGCAGATCTCAACTGAAGCCCCAGTCTTGTTGGTTGGCTTCTGTGTTCCCATCCATTACACACTGGAATTCAGGGTTGTTTTCACAGCTCTCTAAGCCTCAGTTTCCTTATCTGTTAATTGGGGCCAAGTTTAGAGGCTCCCTCCACGGGCTAGCATGAGGATTAAATGGAACCGACCGAGCGGATGCCTAACAGACTGTCAGGCATAATGGTGTTCATTGCTGCATTGGCTCTTCCATCGCACCCCTAAAGACCTCAAGTCCTCCCATCCCACTCCCCTTCGGGAAGGCAGGCTGACGGCCAGGCAGCTTCTACATCTTGGGCCGTTTTTATGCCCAGGCGCTGTGCTTTGTCTCAGTGAAGCCTGACAACCACCTGGGGATGAGGGTGCCCTTCATGCAAAGAGGAAGCCGAGGGACTTGCTCAAGGTCACATTGCCAGTGGGTCACTTTATCACTAGGCTGTGCTGTCTTTCACGTCTTCCCCGACAGCTGCCTTCTCTGGGCAGGTGGAACTGGGAATCCCCTCTAACAATCTGTAAAGGAGGGTTGGTAAATTTCAGCAGGAATAAGAAACCCCAGAGAGGAAGCTATCGAGTAGGAGGGGTGAGAGTGAAGAAGGGAGAGGAAACCAGGTTACTGAAGAGGAAGCACGGTTTTGCAGGCCGGCAGGATGTGGCTGGTTAGCAATTCATGGTGGAGTTGCTGACGTGGATCTGTTCCCTTGCTCCTCCTTTCTAAGCAGACATTTCATTTTCCTTCGAGCCTGAGACCTATAAGTCCAGGAGGGCAAATTAGGAACAGAGAGGCTGAGAAGCCAGGCTTTTTACTTTGTCCCTGGAGACCCAGAAAAGGAGCGGATTTGCCAGAGCAGGTCTGCCCCAGCGATGCCCTTGGGCCACCTGGCCGGGTTGGACCAGATATGGGGCAGGGGAGTCTCCCCAAGTGAGGCTGCTGGAGGAGGAATCAGGGTTTCTGCTTCAAACTTCCTCCTTCTTCTTCTGCAGAAGAGGGAGATCTGCTGCAAGCAAAAGTCCCTTGTCTTTGCCACGCTGTGATGCCTCTTCCGCATCCGTCGCTCCTGCCTGCATCCTCCCACCTTCTGCTGTGTCCCACGTGGCCCACAGACCCTTCTACGGCCTTTTACAAAAGCACAACCGACACCACATTATTTTCCTGGGCGTTGGGGGTACAGAGAAAGGATTATAGCACAGCAAAAACAGGGGGCTGTTTGCTGCACGTCATTCTTAAAAATCTCCACCGCCATGCCTGGGGATTTCTCACTGGGTGTTTCTCTCCTTGGCCCCAGTGTATAACATCTCTCCATCCTTCTCTCCCTCCCTCCACCTCCTCCTTGTTCGTTTTCTGTCTCTGTCTCTCTCTCTGTCCCCCCACCTTCCCCTCCACCAGTCTTTTCTCTCCAGGGTCCCAAGACCCTTCTCAAGTTTTTATTACAACCCCCAAATCTTTTTCATCTACTGTAACTCAAGGGGACTTAACTTTCACTACCAAGATCACCTTCAGCGTATTTCCTTCAACAGAAGACCAATCCTCTCCCTTCTAGAAAATCAGCTTGAACTATCACTTGTGGTTAAAAATCACTTTCTCCCCTAAGTCCACGTCTCTGTCTTCTTTCCTTCTTTCCCTTCTCTCTCCCTCTTTCACCAAGCACTGTGCCAGGAAACACTATTTAGAGCAAAATTCAAGTAAAATCAAATTTATTTCAGGAGCTAATTAAAAAAAAATACAACTTCCATATAGAGGGTGCAACATCAGGTGTGCTGATGAAAGACAAAACACATCTGTGTCTGTTCCAAGATGCAAAGTTGCTTTGACGACTGTGGTTGGTACCCAGAGCATCGGCCTATGAAAGTGTCAACCAATCATGGATATAGACAAGTGTCACCTCATCTTTCAGAGTTCCAACTGGGTGAAATTAAATTTCAGCCACATATCGTTTCTTCCTGCTGATGAGTGTCTTGGATACCGTCAGTCTAATATTTTAAGCTTCTAAGGCCATGGCCAAGCCTTGCTTTTACGAAGGACTAGTTCAAGAAACGCAACGATTCCTTTGAGTTCGTTAGTCTCTCAGTGTTTCCAAGATGCCCCCCTAGACTCAGTTCTACACTAGGGACCTTGGGCTGGGACAATGCTTTGGGAACATATTTCTAACTTCTGTAGAATTTTCATTCCTAAAGAATGTTTATTGACAAAGTAGGTATTAAATCTCAGGCCACGGACACTTTCGATGTCTTTTTTAGTCCCAAATGGTGCATTTGTTCCTCCTTCCTTCCTTCTTTTTGGGAGGAAGCCTGCAGCCCTGTCAGATAGCCAGCCCGTCCTTCCACCTGACCCTGGAATGAGCAGAACACAGATGCCATCCACGGCAACATGGCAGAGTATTTCCCTTGCAGAAAAATTTAGGCAGCATCGTTTTGATGATGTCTGCCTTTTTTTTTTTCTTTCTGAGTTGGTACTTTACTTATTCCTTCTAACTGTGTATGTCTATATCTCTGGAATACTCTCCCTCAGCTTCTCTGCCTAGAAAATTCTTACCCTTTGCTCAAGAACCAGACAAAAAGCACTTCCCTTGGGAAGCCCTCAGCACCTCTCTGGGACAGAACTGCTGCTGGCTGCTTCCTCTGGGTCCTGACAGCATCTCTTTCATGCTGTATGAAAACCCAAACTCTAGTCAAGCACTGGATGGTTACTTGGGGCTTGGTCCGTCTCATCCCTAGGCTGGTTTGTGAAGGAGCCTGAGTCCACGTTCAGGCTCAGTGGGGGAAACAATGCTGCCCTAGAACGGCAATATCACTCTGGGGGCTGCAAAGGGAAGTGACGGCACGGGTCCTGAGTATCTGTCATCCCTTGCAGCACGCTTTCTAAATAACTGAATAATGAATCACAGTGTAGAAGGCGACAGCCACGTTTTCCTCCAAGTGTTCTAACCTTAACTTGGTGAAGACTAGAGGGTAGTTCTTTGCCTGGTTCTCTTCCCTCCTGGGACGGGGGGTAGTTTTGCAGAAGGCAGTGGTAAGTGAAGCAGTGACAGTCCCCCGTCCCCACTCCCAAGCCTCTTTTCCCTGTCACAGAGAGCCCAGGATCTCCACATATGTCAATAGGATGAGCCCTTGTTCTGGACACCGGCTCGTGGGAAGCAGAGGGATGCTCTGGGCCTCCAGGAGGTGCTGGCTCCCTGGGTCAGCCAGGCAGGTACCACAGTGGAGGAAAGGCCCTTGACTGACAGGGCCGCTGCACTTCTCATTAAAGCATCTGAACGTCACCTCTCCAGTCCCAATCAAAGTGCGCCTTGCCTTCTCACAGCTGGAGGCTACCGTTTTGACACGGTCTTGCTTCCTGTTTACACCACAGGAAGCCAGCGAAGTACTGCCGCCGCTGCCTGTGCAGGAAGGCGCAGCAGGGAGAAGCCCTCACGCCACTGCCTGCAGCCCAGGACCTGCAGTCGGCCCGCAGACGACGTCCTCCTCAGAGGGCCAGCCGGGGAGGAGAGGAGGCAGCCCAGGTAGGTTTTCAATTAGATCTGCAGGAGGAAGGAACTTCCGGATCAAGGTCCGGTGCTCAGGGAAGGACGTGAGTCTGCCCAGAGCGTTGGAGGGTTCTGCACAACTCGACAGCTGGACTTGGGCCGATGAACGGTCAGGAGTCCCCCGAGGCGGTGGGACTGCAGGACCATGGGGTTGCTGTCCAGGGTGGGAACCTCCTGGCTGGATCTGTGATGCTGTGATGGGGCCGGGGGATGCAGGGGGAAGTCGGGCCAATCCAGACAGCCAGCTGGAGAAAGGGGCCCTCGGGAAAAGGTCCAGGACACGCCCACCCAACCACAGTGAGCAGCTGCTCCCTCTAGGGTGACAGCGTTCTAGTAAGCTGCATTCAGCATTTCCAAGTCTGGGAACGCGGGGTCAGAGAGGGAGGAATCAACAGCATGTTGCTGGCGGTCACCGCCTCCTGCGGGGGGAGGGGGGCGTGGATGGAAGGGGTGTGCCCACATGGCGCCCCTGGCAGTGCTGGGACATGAGCTGAATATGCAGAGCTTTGTTAGAAAGGGCATCGGACCTGGGGTCAGGGAGACCAGGGTAGGAAGCCCGGCTCTGTCCTTCACGAATGTGACCCTGGGCAGCTTTCTTTACTTTTCTGAGCCTCAGTTCACTCATCAGCAAGTGGGAAATCACACAGCAGCCCAACATGTGATTCAGTTCAGCCAGCGTGTACTGAGCGCTGGCTTCGTGAGGCCCTGTGCTAGCTTCTTAGGAAGGAGGGAGGGGAAGAGATAGAGACAGAGGTAGAGACAGAGACCGAGACAGGGGGAGAGAGAGAGAGAGAGAAGATATGAGAATGAATGAGAAAGAGAATGAGAGAAAGAAGAAAGACCAGTTCCTGCCATCAAGGAGCTCCCAGCAGTGGCAAGGTAATAACTGTGTCAGTTACAAACCTACATATTTATTACTGGACCTGTTTGAGAAACACTACGTGAAAAGCACACGGAAGGCTCTCAGAGGTTAAGGGACATTATGAATGGAAATAGCTGGCATGTCTCACCCAGAGCAGCGGCCCTACCACTGGAGGCTCCTCTCCCCGTCCCTCCCCTGAGTCCCCCCAACTGAGGAACTTGCCAGGGAATACCTTGGTGTTCTACTGGCAAGAGCTCTTCGCCCCAGTTTGCAGAGGGCTCTCCTGTAGAACGTCTGACTACTGAGTCTTACAACAGGCCCTGCAGCAGAGCGATATGTAAATGCAGAAGCAGGCTGAGGGGGCTGGGCTCACGTGGTACAGCCCCGGCGTCAGTACTGACCACCCTGGCCTGTGGGATGTTGCAGAAGGTCTCCTGGGCATCTTCAAGGCTTAGTGCTCTCCATGGTTTGCATACCTTGAGGGCTGGCGTTGAGACCAGGGGCAGGAGGAGTCAGCCCTCCTTAAACTGGGTTGCATTCTGATACCAGCATCCCCCAGAGCATGGGACCAGAGCAGCATACTCCTGACCAGGGCGAGATCAGACCTGGGGTGACCCGAGGGCCACGCATCTACTTGGCTTCTTGGCTGTGCAGGACTTGGGGGCCGGCCTCCCTCTGTTCCTGGGAAAGAGTCTAGTCAGACTCCCCTCTTCTGGCTTGTTCAAGACTGGCTTCCAAGAAAGACCACCAGTGGTGAGGGGCTGAACTTGACTAGGCGTGCCTGAGAGAGCAGGTTGGAATGACCTGTGGGGCTGCTCCAACACCAGTGCCCAGGCTGCATCCCCGGTGTATTACATCAGCACCCAGGGCTGGACGTCAGCATTCTTAGGTCCTCCAGACTCCAATGTGCCAGCCAAGTTTGGGAATCGTTGTCACAGAGCTTCTTTCTACCTGGAATCCTCTCATCAGCTCTTTAGGTAGGGGGAATGCTCCCTTGCCGAGCAAGCTGGGTAATTCTTTGAGTAGGGAGAGCGGCAAACTCACATGACTTCAGGCACCAGATGGATGCTTTAACGGGGGAAATGCCGACCTGGTGAGGGTGAGGGCTGTGACTGCGCAGAGCTGGGGTGTGCCCCGTCTGAAGGTGTGCATGCCCACTTTTGCTTTTTAATGACATGGCGGTCCAAACCAAATACGGCTGCCCATGTGTGACCCTTGGCTTAAAAGTTTAAAAGGTAAGAGGACCGCTTTGACCTTTCAAGTTCTAATGAGTTATCTAAGAGGCTATTTAGTGGAAAGAATATGAAAGTGGGGAATCAGGAGACAGGGGTTCTCACCCTGGCTCTGCCAGTAGATGACCCCTTGCCCTCATGACTGTTGGGTTCCTCAATCATACAATGTCAGAGGTCAGACTAGGTATTCTGTGCGAACCCTTGTAGCTCTAAAATGCTGGGATGCTGTGGAGTGACTCACAGCTCTGGTCCTCTGGTTCTGTGACCCTGCCTGTTCACACTTAGCCAGGTAATGGCACATTGGGTAGCAGCTCACCCAACAAGGGATCCACCACTTCTGCTTATCATCTCCTCTAGCATCCTTGCTATCCGTCATTGAAACTAGAACTTAGGAAGAAAACCCACGATCAGGTGTAACGCACAGCTTTGGCCTTTCTGCTCCCCAGTGACGCCAACGTCTCCGATAAAACACCCACTGCTTAAGCGGCAGGCTCGGATGGACTATACCCTCGATATTACCGCCGAAGACCCTTGGGTTAGAATTTCTGACTGCATCAAAAATCTCTTTAGCCCCGTCATGAGTGAGAATCATAGCCACGCGCCACTGCAGCCCGTCGTCACGCTGGGTGAGGAAGACGGGATTCAGGG
The DNA here is from genome assembly GCF_003676395.1 of Aethalodelphis obliquidens. Classification (NCBI taxonomy): domain Eukaryota; kingdom Metazoa; phylum Chordata; class Mammalia; order Artiodactyla; family Delphinidae; genus Aethalodelphis; species Aethalodelphis obliquidens. The sequence goes on from NW_020838009.1 coordinate 6,575,496, forward strand.
CCACCCAGATGGGACTGTGCCCAAACTGGACACCACCAGTGGCGGTCCCACAGTTTACAAGTCGGCAGACGGCAGCACGGTGAAGAAGGGTCCTCCAGTGGCCCCCAAGCCCACCTGGTTTCGCCAAAGCTTGAAGGATTTGAGGAATCGTGCCCCAAGGCAGCCCCCAGAGGCAGCCTCCGCCAGCCAGCCGACACCCACCTCCAGGGAGCGCCCAGGGCCACCCCTACGGGCCTCCTCTTCCATCAAGCAAAGGATCAGCTCCTTTGAAACCTTTGGCTCTTCTCACCGGCCTGACAAAGGAGCCCAGAGACTAAGCCTCCAGCCCTCCAGCTCCTCCGGGGCGGAAGCAAAACCTCCTGGGGAGCAAAAGGGAGGACGGGCTTCTCGGGCTCCTGGTGTCTCAGGGCGAGGGGCTCCCCCCGCCGTGGAGCAGCAGTGGCCGGAGCCAGAGCAGCTGCCCCGGGCCTCCCTCGCGGCCCTGGAGGCCAGCGACCCCGGTGTGCCGGAGTCCCCTCCCCCCGGACAGCAGCCCGGTCAGAAAACCCTCTCCTCGGACCCCGACCCTCTCTCAAGGCTGCTGGCGACGCAGATGGAGGGATCTCGAGGCCCAGGGGTCAAGATACCAAGCCAGCGGTCACGGAGCTTCCCCCTGAGCAGGACCCAGTCCTGTGAGATGAAGCCACTGGATGAAAAGACCAGTAAACTCTACTCCATCAGCAGCCAGGTGTCATCGGCTGTCATGAAGTCCCTGCTGTGCCTTCCATCTTCCGTCGCCTGTGGCCAGACCTCCTGCAGCCCCAAGGAAGGGGCGTCGTCCCCCATGGCGTCCAGTGAAGATCCTGCTGCAATTAGCTCTGCTGAATCTCCTGCCTCAGACACGGGCTTCTCGCTCAAGTGAGTGTCTCTGCCCAGTGTTGAACTTTCTTGCCTTTCTTCCTCTTATAATCCTCTATGTCTTGTAAAACATCACCCAGGTTTGCTAAAGGATTGTTCCACCTGTTCTTTGACACACGCGCGCGTGCGCGCGTGCGTGTGTGTGTGTCACACCTCTGCCTTCTGTATTAAGGAGTTTTCACAACACCCGGCCTTGGGAGGGGTGGGAGGTGGGGGACAGAACTGGCCCCCTGCTGAATTACACGTGCATATTGGAACTAGTGCACCTTGGACATATCCGGCCATTGCTCAGGAAGACCCGAACGAGGCCAGGAGATGATCCCTTGGGGGTTCTTGCCACCTCCCTCTCTCCAAAGAAATCCACCTGTACTCTGCACAGGGTTCAGCCTCCTGGCCTGGGAGTTTGGACACCTGAGCCCCAGTCCCATCTCCCACACTGACGCCCTGACCGTGAGCTGGTTCCTTCCACACTCCCCCTCGGTTTCCTCTTCAGTTGAAATCAGGAGCTGGGCAAGACCTGCTCCACAGAACCGGGGGCGCGGGGGGCTCCCAGCAGTGCCCCAGAGCTCCTGCTGCAGGGCTGGGGTTTAGTCTTCCCTCTTGAATCAGAACAACCGTGCATTGATCAGTATTACGTATTGTTCTTATATTGCTGAGAAATGTTTGAGACTCACTGACCCAGATGTTGTATCAGGTGCCACCTACTGTGAGGAAACAGGAGAGATCCTCCAAAACAGCGGTCCCCAACCCTTTTGGCACCAGGGACCAGTTCCATGCAGAAAATTTTTCCACGGCCCCGGGGGGAGGGGGAGGTTCAGGCTGTAATGGGAGCAATAGGGAGCGAGGGGGGCGGCAGACGGAGCTTTGCTCACTCGCCCGCCGCTCACCTCCTGCTGTGCGGCCCGGGGGTTGGGGACCCCTGCACCAAGACACCCCCGGATCAGGGGCTGAAGAGCCAGACCAGCTCAAGCACTAGAGTTGGTCAGTGGTAGAATCGTAGCCTTTAATATTTAGGCTTCCCAGGAGCTTGCTCTTTCTGGCTGAGAGCCTGTTCTTCTTCTGGAACTGCAAGGCTCACCATAAGCATTTACTGCTGAGACCCCCTCCACCTTGTGTAGTGACTAGGTGCTAAGGTAGGATAGGCAGGTGCTGACAACATCTGTGAAGGAGGCCAAGGTGAGTGTGTGTGTGAAAGGACATCTGTCTTGGTGGCCATCTAGGTACAGATTTGTCCAAAGCATAGTTATACTCTGGGGTGAGGTGCTGAGGTTCTGAACACAGACTTTGGAGTCAGACACACCATGATCTGTGATTTCGAATCCCAGATCTCGGCCTTTCGTAACCACGTGACCATAGACAAGTTATTCCCCCTCCCTAAGCCCCAGTTTCCTCATCTCTATAGTGGAGGGATGCTGGTATCTATTTGTGAATTTGCTGCACCAAATAATAGAATGAACATTAGCACCGTCTTGGAAGAGAGTAATTATGCTGAGGATGTTAGCTCTTACTAATATCGTGATTCATGCTGTGTGCGGGTCCTCCCCATGAAAGCCTTTCAGAGCTGAGAGAATACACAGAGGGTCTCGGTGAGCCCACGGAAGTCGACGGCTCCGACCACAGCGCTCCTCAGGCTGGTCAATCAGTGATCTCCCTGCTGAGCTCCGAGGAATTAAAGAAGCTCATAGAGGAAGTGAAGGTTCTGGATGAAGCAACGTTAAAGGTAGGTTTCTTTTACAAGCACTTGCAGAGATGAAGGCCTTGCTGTGAGCAGTGTGGTCACCTCAGGTGGGCCGGAGGGGAAGCAGCGCGCGCTGCCTGGGCTCCTTGAGGTCGAGAAGGGAGTTCCCAGGGGCTGACACCAGACTCGGGTTGTATCCTGCCCGGGGCAGAGGGGCCGTGTATCACTGGACCACAGTAAGACCTTCCGGTGTAGGGAGCTTTGTAGCTCATGAAGTGCTTTCAGTCATAGACTTATTGTATCTTTTTGACCCTTTAATAAATGAGGAAGGCGAGGTTCAAGGTCACAGAGCCTAGGTTTTCTATCTCCACGTTCCGTGCTCTTTCCACGTCCCACGGGCTGCCTGCCCAGTGTGCGTCTCCAGGGAGATGCTGCGTGGGAGTGAGCCATCCATTGCAAGTTCTGATCTCTTGCCTGAAGACTTGCCCTGCACACCGAGAGGTGACTGATCCCAGGGCTCGTAAGGGTTCCCACACTTCAGTCAAGTCATTCTGAAAGTCCCACTTCCCCTAGGCCTTCTGAGCACGACCCAGAGGTGCATGGAGAGGAAGTGGTCAGAAAGAGCTGAGGCCCATTCAGCTCAGATGAGCTCGGGCTCATGGGCCTTGCATCCGCCTGGGCTGCCCTAGTCCATGCAGGCTTTTTGTGCTGGAATCATCCAGACTGGGATGAGAGGATAAGGAGGGACCATAGCTGGTGTTCCCTAGATCCAGGGTAGGGGTGAGTCTGACAAGATGCCCTGGGCCGGGATTCATCCTCTGGGGCTCTCACTCATCACCTGGGCACTGGGACCATCATCCCCAGGGCCTAATTCAAATGAAATAACAGAGGCAAAATTGTTGCATAAAATACAAAGAGCGGTCCTGCTTGGGGTGTTCCTGGGACAGTATTTGCTTTCCCATTTGACAAAGGGCTCTTATAGGGCAAGTAAACTGACACTTGGGTCAAAGTTGGGAGATGTGGGCCAGTGCTGGCGTAGAGGCGGGACAGTGAGGTCCATTCATCCCTTCATCCTTCCTGGGTCTTGGGGACTCCAGATCAAATGATCATAGAGCCAGCCGCGCAGCAGATGCTCTGTTGGTGCCAGAGCAAGTGAATTCTTTGACATAAGGTTATTCCCTCGCGCTAAGGCACAAATTGGTGGCCCGAGAGCCTGCAGGTATATTTTATGTGGTCTGCATGGTGCTTTTTAAAAAAGTATTGTATTCTAAATATTATCAAACCTGAATCAAAACCTGGATTTCTGGCTGCTCTCTTTTTATAAAAGGAACGAACGATCTTGTAGCACTGGGTCTGCATTCCTATGTAGCCGTGGGTCCTCTTAAGCAGATGTGCTCTCAGGTCTCTGCAGTTCCTGTCGCTCACATCTGCCCATTTTGCTCTTTGAAGTCATCTGCCTGGGTCCTGTATGCATTTGTGTTTGAGACCCCTCCACCATCGAGACCGGAACGAGGGTCTCTGACTTCAGACACTGCAGAGCGATTGTTCTGGCTCCAGCTGAGCCCAGGCGCAGGCCGGGAAGTACTGTGTGTGCCTGGGTGGGCGTGTGTGTGTGTGTGTGTGCGCGCGCGCGTGCATGCGTGCATGTGTGTTCTAGGGCAAGGAGTCAGCTGGGCTCCTAAATGCAGCTGCTGTGCCACATGGAGCAGCAGGTGTAAAGACAGAGCAGCCAACTTCTGCAAAACAGCCCTGCTCCCAGCTGTGCTGACCCAGAGTCCTACAGGCTGACCTCATCTTGTCCCACGCCAAGATGCCAGAGCTCTGTTATCTCACACGCTGGGATTTCCAGCTGACTTAGTAGCACCCAGCCCTGTCTCCGTACAAACGTGGACGTGGATTGCGTGAATAGGAGAGGAAAAGAACTCTATTGGTTGCCTTATGCACATTTTTTTTTTTTTCTTCTGAGCTTCCCATGACTCCAGGAATTATAGTCTTCTCTTTACAAATGATGAAATGGGTCTGACGTACCTGGGAGCGTGGCCAAGCTGGGGTTTGAGAACGAATCAGCCTGATGTTGGAACACTTGTTAAACTGTTCACGCTGTTGCAATAAAATGTTTTTTTATATATGTTTCATTCTGCAGCAATTAGACAACATCCATGTTACCATCTTGCACAAGGAGGAAGGGGCTGGCCTCGGGTTCACCTTGGCAGGAGGTGCGGATCTAGAAAACAAGGTGATCACGGTGAGTGGCCCAGCCATGGGGGCGCGTCAGAGCCAGAGGTGACGGCCCTGGGAGGGGGGAGCACTTACTAGGAGAGATCAGAGGAATGCATGACCCCAGGCCACTGGGTGTGAGGTTAGGGCGGGAGCTTAAGATCCTTTTCAAGAAGGTTTACAGCCAGGATTGAAGACCTGGCTGTGATATGTAGCATAGCACACCTAGATGGAAAGAGGCGTCACCTGGACAGAAAGAGCCCTTGGGAAGGCAGGTCCTCTACAGGAGGCTGTTTTCCTGGGTTTGCCCACTGGGAGATTGGGGATGTTAACATGCACGATTGCGAAGCAGATCTGAAGGTTGGTTGAGGGCAATGGGGCCCAGCTGGAAAGATCAGGAACTGCACAGCGCAACCCAGGATGTGCATGAGGCTTCAGATCTCACAGTCGAGCCCCCTGTTCTCTCAGGACCAACTAGAGCCCGGGTTAGACTGGGGAAGGCATCGATCCTGGATCATCTGCGTCTTCCCCTGTGGACCCTGTTTTCTTGGTCCACACAGTCTGATCAGCATTGGCTGCTGCCCTCTGCCCACTATGTAGGCTACCTGCACCTGACCCAGATGGTTTCTGGTCATCCCATCTTCATGGACCCAGCTGTGACATGGCTGCTTCATCTCTCCAAAGCTGAGTGCACTGGCGTCACCCCCATGGCTGTGTTGTCTCAGCATATCCTTCATGTGGACTCATCTGAACTCCCTTGCTCAGCTGAAAACAAACCCTCCAGCTCACAGGGGCAGCCAGCGTTAAACACACCACACCCCCTGGCAGTGGTAACTTGGTCCATTCCTATTGGGCACTTCGGAGTCAGTTGTGGGCGAGCAGCAGCTTCCTCCTTTGTAAGCAAGCTCTCTACCGCATAAAAGCACGTAAAACCAATGAGGACCTGTTTCTGACACTAAGCACGTAGCAGAGCATCATAAAGACGTTCCTGATGGTGCAGTTTGCTTTCTATTTGAAGAGAAGAAAAGAGAGCTTGCCTGTGGGACGAGTACTTTGGATCTGTGGGTCTTTCCTTGAGCCGGGACTTCTCTGCATCCCATTTGCTCGCCATCCCTGAGACACTGCCTCAAAAACCAGGAGCGATACACGCCAGCTGATCATATGCACCAGACTTCCCCTTTCTCCTTCCGTGTTTGAGCGCTTCCCTTCCTTTCCAGATTCATTAAAAGAGAACTCACATTGAGCACCGTCCATGACCAAGAGCAAGCTGGGCTCTCACTGGCATGTTCAAGTCGTCTTCCCCATACCTCAGGATGGGGGATTGGGGACATGTATGCTTCATTTATAGAGGACAGACTGAGACGCAGAGCAGAGATTCTGCTTCCTACTTATAACCAAGGGATTCTGACCACATCTGACCCCATAACAGACTTTTTCTAACACTGAAACAGGTTAGAGAAACAAAGAACCTTGTTCAGATGATAACAGCAAAACAACACGCAGCAGAGTTTAGTGATTGCCCATCCATGCTGTCATTCAGTCCTCTTCATTAAGCACGTTAGAATTTACATCATTAGAAAGGCTGAGGCAAAGACATGAGATTTTTTAATCCCACATATTTTTCAGAAAGGGAATGGGGGTGGGCGATGGTCCCTTTTAACTGGAGTTAAAGGATCAGAATTTCTAGGGTAGGAGTTTTTAAAATGTCTAGACTTCCTAGGATAGGAATTCTGCATTCTGCAGAAGATGGGGCCTGAGAATTTCTCTATGGAAAAAAGGATGCTTTGCTGAAACTTTGGGGGATCACTGTGTTATACGGTCTGTTCTTAGAGAATTATCATGCCAAATAGCACTGTAGAGTCTCTAGGATTTTTTTTTAAACTGTAGGCATTTTCAGAGCTTATGTTTTATCCAATGTTCTTAATTTTCTTAGACTTCAGAAACTTTTCTTACACAATACCTATTAATATGGCACAGAATCAGTGCTTGAATTAAAGTACTCTGGGAAATGCTGATATAGAGCACATAAGGCAAAAGATTTTAACTGAATGTTAACGAATTGTAGTGATACAGTCTCGGACATTGTGTTGGGAAGGATTCTGAGGGCCAATCTGGCCATTTTTGCTAATGACCTCTGGTCTGGGTGGAGGAGGGAATGCTGGCTAGCAGTCCTAATCTAGGACACATTTCGTCTTATTTTTTTGGCCCAGGGATCTGCTGGGTTTGACTAACTGGTTCAGATCCTCCTGCAGCAAGAATCTAGATCCGATATGGTGATTCCCGGCTCCTGACTTCCTTTGGTTTGCTCAGGTTCACAGGGTGTTCCCCAACGGGTTGGCCTCCCAGGAAGGGACTATTCAGAAGGGCAACGAGGTTCTCTCCATCAACGGCAAGTCTCTCAAAGGGGCCACACACAATGATGCTCTGGCCATCCTTCGCCAAGCTCGGGACCCCAGGCAAGCCGTGATTGTCACAAGGAAGCCAACTGTGGAGACCACGCCAGACCTCAACTCTTCCACGGATTCTGCAGCCTCAGCCTCGGTGGCCGGTGACGTTTCCATAGATTCCTGTAAGTTCTCCCCACATGGTGGAAGCCCCATGGGCCACATCACCTTTGGACAGGTGAGGCCCATGCCGGCAGGGCTGCGCAGTCATTTGTGGCCCCCAGAACACGTGGCCTGGCTTGTATGCCGCCCGGCACACATGCCTGGGTTTATCTGTACACATGCACAGATTTGCCGGGAGCATTAGCCAGGCACACTTGAGAGCACCCCTAACAGTCCCCCTGTTTTCTCAGCAGCAGAGGCCACCGTCTGCACAGTGACCCTGGAGAAGACCTCTGCAGGCCTGGGCTTCAGTCTGGAAGGAGGGAAGGGCTCCCTGCAAGGGGACAAGCCTCTGACTGTTAACAGGATCTTCAAAGGTGCGTGTGCGTATGCCTCTCAGCCTTCGCTCCAGTTGCGGGTGTCCGGCCGGGCCCCCCAGAGGCTTCTGAGCACGTTCTAGGCCATGTCGGTTTCCCACAACCCCAGGCCCTTTTGGGAGGCAGGCAAGCCTCTTAAGGACTCCGCTTTGCTTTTTCTCCCCGTTCTCCTTGGCTCAGATCCCTTTAATCTCCCTGTTTTACTGGGTCCTTGTACGTGACCCAGCCCTGGGCCTGGTTCAGCTTGGCAGGGCCGGGGCTAGGGTGAGGCAGGTGAGGCACTGCCCCGGGTGCAGAATTGAAGGCGGCACCGTAATATTCAGTAATCAAGATACATACTGTTTCAGTGCAATATTTTTAAAACTCGAAATTAATTCAGAAAGTCCACAATGAACAAAATATCAAGTTGTGAAACAAAGACAGAGTCTGACTTTCCAGGGGCACAACTCAGCCTTACTCACCTCACCCTAACCCTGGACCTGTCTGCTCCTACCTTTATTCAGAATTTTGAGATTTTGTTCATCATGGACTGGGGAGCAAGCCAGCCTCTAGTGGGGGGTCACTTGGGTTTTCCTGTGAAAATCATGAATGGCCTGCAGCTGTCACAGGTGATCACCTTGATTCTTCACTGCCTCTCATGCTGGACCCCCTGAGTCACAGAGCAGGGAGCTGTGGACAGGGGGTCACGTGGCCTGCGCTCTGGTCTAGCTCTGCTTCTAACTTCCTGAGCGACTGCTGCCTTCTGCACCTGAGGCTCCTTACCTATAAGAAGAGGTGTGGGTGTGTGTCTGAGGGCTCTTAGTACTGGCACCAGAGGCCCTCCCAGCTCTGCTCCCCAGACCCCAGGCGCCCCCACTGCAGATTGGTTTTGTTAGCGGGAAATCCGTTACAGCTGCTGAAACCCAGGGGGCGGACCGAGGCTCACGTGGAGCTTCCCCAGAAACCCACGTTGACTCCAGTTTTGCGAAAGATTTTTTTTTTTTTTTTGGCGGTACGCGGGCCTCTCCCTGTTGTGGCCTCTCCCGTTGCGGAGCACAGGCTCCGACGCGCAGTCTCAGCGGCCATGGCTCACGGGCCCAGCCGCTCCGCGGCATGTGGGATCTTCCCGGACCGGGGCACGAACCCGTGTCCCCTGCATCGGCAGGCGGACTCCCAACCACTGCGCCACCAGGGAAGCCCTGGGAAAGATTTTTTTAACTTGGAAGGTCAACTTGGAATGAGCGTAGGGCTCGAAGTCGAGAGACCTGGATTCCAGTGTTAGTTCTGCCCCTAATGGCAGCATGACCCTGGGCAAGTCCCTTCACCATCTTGGCCCCAGTTGCTTACATGGGGATGTAAGGGACCAAGGGAGCTGGAGTCCACAGCTGCACCACTCAGCAGCTTTGGAGCTTGTGGGAGCTGCTTGAGTCTTTGGTTTCCTCCCACGTGGAAAGGGAATACTAACAGAGCATACATACCTCACAGGACTATCGCCATAAATGCCAAGTGTTAACACAGTGCCTGTTATATATAATTGCCCAATATATTTTAGCTAATTTTATTTTTTTTTGAGAAATGTCTGCTTAGATACTTGGCCCATTTTATTTAGTTATTTATTTATTTCTTGGGCGCACCGCACAGCATGCGGGATGTTAGTTCCCCGACCAGGGATCAAACCCGCCCCGCCCCCCGCCATGGAAGCGCGGAGTCCTAACCACTGGACCGCCAGGGAAGTCCCTAGCTATTTTTTTATTAGGATCATCATTACTATTATCTTTTACTCTTATTAAATATTTGCAGATATCATTGTGTCAAACAGATGGGAAATTTTCTTTCAACACCAGCAGTAAGAGGGCACTCTTTCCCGACGTGACTCTGAAGGAGTGGGAGCCGTATGTGATTATGTCCTCTTTACGTGGACCCAGGGGTCTTCTCCAGGCCATTCAGAGCCAAAAGCACTGTGAAGATTGTTTCGTGAACATCCCACCAGCTCCATTCCCACACCACCCAATGCCCGGCCACCTCATTAGGAGTAGAGAGAACACATGTGCGGGGGAGGGATGTTGGGTATTGGGATGGTATCCAAGGAGGCTTAGAGGAGGACCCGGTTCCCTGGGGAGGTCTCCCCAGCCAGGCTCTGGCTTGCAGCTGCTCGAAATCTCCCTTCTCTGGGGACAGCGTGGGCCTCACCTCTCCCCAGGGCCACGGAGAGCTGGAGCCTGGTGTGCCAGCCTTGAAGTCACCGTTTTATGAGATGTCTCATTTCAGAACGACCACCGAGTTCCGGAGGGATGGGCGCCAGTTGCCTTCTGAGCTGCCCCGGCTCCTCAGAGACCAAGGGTAGGAAGTAACTGCTTGTTCCACGGTCACCTGTGGGACTCATTCTCTTCTCTCTCATCCCAGGGGCAGCCTCAGAACAAAGTGAGACGGTCCAGCCAGGAGATGAAATCTTACAGTTGGCCAGCACTGCCATGCAGGGCCTCACACGGTTTGAAGCCTGGAACATCATTAAGGCGCTGTCTGATGGACCTGTCACTATCGTCCTCAGGAGGAAGAGCCTCCAGTCCAAGGGGACCACAGCTGCTGGAGACCCCTAGGCCCAGCGCCAGAGCTGACACCAGAGCCAACTGCGTGCAGCTCTCCACAACTGCTAATTCTCAGGGTCACTGCTAACCCCACCCCGATGGGGGAAAGCACAGGCGTGCTTCCTGGTGGCTGCTTGCCCACGTCCGGACGGACCTTCTGGAACGTCACCCAACAAGTGGGCTGTCCCAGAAAGTTAGGGCAGAGTCACACTGGGGTGGCTGATACAAACTACAGACTATGTCTAGAGAGAGCTTACTGATAATATTGTGGTGCTGTAAATAAAATGGATATATGACAACTGGATATGAAATCCATGTTTTGCTTTGCAGATCTTCTAAGGACCATCACTGTGTCTTGATCCACCCCAAACAGCACCCTCTGTTGTTCCCATGACTCTGCAATGGTGGCAGATTTGGAGGGGGACAGCACGTCCTGGTCCACTTGACATCAGCTGGCCCAAGTCAAAGGCCGGAGGCTGGAACCACCCGCAGGGTCACTCACTCACTCACACGTCGGGCCGCTGTTGTTGGCTGCTGGCTGGGAACTCAGCTGGAGCTGTAGGCCTGTACACTGCAGGAGGCCCTCACTGTAGGCCCTCACTGCAGGAGGCCTCTCCCTGTGGCCTGGGCATCCTCACAACGTGGTAGCCGGGTGTCCCCCAGGGAGTGTGAGAGCCACGTACGAGCTGCATCCTTTTTAAGACCTTGCCTCTGACATCAAAGAGCATCACTTCTCCTACGCTCTATCAGTCAGAGCTGGCACAAACCTGCCCCGGTTTAAGAGAAGGGAAAGATTGCTGGGGCTGTTTTTGGAAAAGACAATCTAGCACACAAAACATTTGCAAAACTGGATTTGGTTGGGTTGGAGAAGTGCTCCTAGCCAGGGTGGTACCCGGTGGCAGAGCGAGTAAACAAACAATGGAAACTCCACGTGTGCTCAGCTGTGCCAACAGAACGGACTAGCGTGAGTCTGAGAGAGGACAACACGATGGCTGCCACTTAACTCCCACGAGCCAAGCACCGTGCTGGCCTAAGTGGACACTGTCCTTAGTAATCACAGCAGTGTCTACAGAGCGTGCTATTGTCCCACTGTATAGATGAGGGTACCGAGACCCAGATGTAAGAGGCAACTTGTCCAGCTGGTAAATGATATGCAGAGTGAGTCCTTACTTCTGTGGTCTGGGAGAGACTAACAGGCCAAGGTGCTTTTAAGTTTGGTCATCGCTTAAAGCCTGATTGTCAAGCTCGGGACAAGGAAATGCATGAGCAACACCCAGCACCCCCTGACGAGGCCTGGACAGTGTGTCAGCCCTGCTCCTGGCCCTGCTCCCGTGAATAAGGGTGTGAGGGAGGACCTGGCAAGGACCACAGACACGACACAAAAAGTCCTTACTCCTAGGCCAGTATCAGAGGGCCCATTTTTTTTTTTTTTTTTTTTTTTTTTTTTTTTTGTTCGCGGGTTTCTCACTGTTGTGGCTTCTCCCATTGCGGAGCACAGGCTCTGGACGCGCAGGCTCGGCGGCCATGGCTCACAGGCCCAGCCGCTCCGCGGCATGTGGGATCCTCCCGGACCGGGGCACGAACCCGTGTCCCCTGCGTCGGCAGGCGGACTCTCAACCACTGCGCCACCAGGGAAGCCCCTAGAGGGGTCATCTTAATGTCATCCAATAGCTTCTCCAGGGTCCACAGGAAGCTAAGAATCTGCTTCCTGGCAGTGAACTCTTAGAAAACTCTCCCGGGGAATCATAATCTTCATGCGAGCCCCTTCAGTGACTTCTCCACAGTGGGTGCCAGCCCAGTGCCCTATTCTGCCTGAGAAATTATGTGCTCAGAGTCATCTGTGTCGAGCTCTAGAGGAGACAAGAACTTGGAGATGACCATTTGCGTCAGCTCCTTAGATTTAAGAGAAATGCTGACTTTGAACATGGTCTGACAATGAAAGGTATGACCCCATTCAACATCCACCCTACCGGATCTTACTGTGTGCCTGTCCAGGGCTGGGCACCCAGGCCATGGGATTCAGCGGGCACACCCCTCACCCCCGCAATCTCACGTCTGCACACAGTCATGTTTCCTATAATCGGGTTATTGTTTTGAGTCTTATCAAGCAGCCAGGTGATGAAGGTGGACCAGCCTGGGGAAGGAGAGTCTTTCCATCAGGACTGGGAGGTGGTGACAAGGATGAGTGCAGTGCCAGCCATGGGCCTGGGGCACGGAGAGTGCCTCCTTGGGAGCTCAGATGAATCAAGTGAGTGAGTGAGGCTGTATGAGGACTCACATGCAGCCAGGGTGCGCCCAGGCCCTCCCAGGAACCCCTCTGTCTCTGAAGACCCCCTTCTCCGCCAGCTCAAATAGAACCACTGAGGACGCTGCCACTGCCAGCTTTCCAGTTTCAAATCAAGAATCAGCAAGAAAGGGACTTCCCTGCTGGTGCAGTGGTTTAAGAATCCGCCTGCCAATGCAGGGGACATGGGTTTGAGCCCTGGTCCGGGAAGATCCCACATGCCGCGGAGCAACTAAGCCCGTGCGCCACAACTACTGAAGCCCGCACGCTGCAACTACTGAAGCCTGTGTGCCTAGAGCCCGTGCTCTGCAACAAGAGAAGGCACCGCAACGAGAAGCCCCCGCACCACAACGCTCGCTGCAATTACAGAAAGCCTGGGTGCAGCAACGAAGACCCGACACAGCCAAGAAATAAATAAATAAATTTATTAAAAAAAAAAAAAAGAATCAGCAAGAAGGTCTTAAAACAAAAGCTCATCCATTTGAGCGTCACGATGCTGCAGTTTACAGGTGAGGTTTAGTGCGCCTTGGCCACCTTCTTCAGAGCTGACAGCAGGCAGAGAAAACAGTGCCTTTGCAAACAATGATTCCAGTCATCCCCAACACCGCAAACACACAAACAACAATCCCGGATCTACTTTAACTCTCCAGGGAAATGAGTCCATCCAAGAGTCTCTCCCAGGCAGCCCTCGTTCCGGGCTTTGTACAGCATCTCACTGATTCACCATCATCATCTCATCTGCAGGGACTCTTAAGCAGGCTACCCCAGGACTGGTATTCATGTCCCCAGATTTTCTTTAAAGACAGGAAGCCAAAGCACAGGAGTGTTAAGTGACTGTCCGAGGGCATCATTTCTAACTGGCAGGGATGGGACCACTTGCACGTTTTCTGACTCGGTCCAGTGCTCAAACCAGTTTGACCCACTGCCAGCAGATGCACGTAGGAGCAGTGCAGGTGCAGTCCATGCAGTGGGCCCAGTGAGACGTGTTCTTGGGAGGCTGACCTCCCCTCCTGGCCAGATGGGGCAGCACAGGTGGCTCCATCTTGGTACAACCACCACCTTCCTGGGTCTCCTGGGCTGGCGTGCCCAGAATTGGCTGGGTTTGGGAGATCAAATTGTGATGAGTTGATACCGAATGACGTCTGGCACAAGGTAAGGACCCATTAAGTACTTGGCGAATGAATGAATGAAATCTAAGTACATATAAGAGTCCTGGAGGGCTTCCCTGGTGGCGCAGTGGTTGAGAGTCCGCCTGCCGATGCAGGGGACACGGGTTCGTGCCCCGGTCCGGGAACATCCCACATGCCGCGGAGCGGCTGGGCCCGTGAGCCATGGCCGCTGAGCCTGCGCGTCCGGAGCCTGTGCTCTGCAACGGGAGAGTCCTGTGAAGATTTCTTGAGAGAAGAGGGAGTTGGGGGATGATCTTCATGGCATGATTGTGGGATCTGCAGCTGCATTAGAGCCCAGAAAGAAGGCTTTCTAACCCCTGACACTGAGCTTTCACGTTTTAAAGCTTGCTCAGACCTCGGCACATTCAGAAGACAGGCACCCCAGGACTCAAAGGGGGGAAGCAAGATACTCTGATACGAGGAGAACGTTTTCCATCTGGAGGCGCAAAGGCTGAGGACTCTGGAAATTTTCTGCACAGGGTGCTGGTAACCTGAGAAACTGCAATACGAGGGCACTCTGGTCAAACACACGTGGGCCTCCCTCACCAGCAAGTTGGTGGGCCCATGGAGGAGCTCGTGAGGGAATGTTGGAGGATTCCACACAGGACTGTGTGGCCCTGACCGGAGAGAAGGACAGGGAGTCGTGTGGCTGTGAAGCCCCTTCCAGGTGGCAAGGCCGTGCTCCCTGGTTCCGACGATGCACCGGGCTGGGCATAGCCCGTTCGGGGTCGTTTCATCTTCCAGCAGGGCCTGGGGGGGATTTTAGCCAGCACTGCTGGGGGTGGGGCATCTGCTCTTCTGTCCTTCCCGCTGACAGCAGTATGGGCTCACCAGGTCCTGGAGGCCAGAGGACTCCTGTTCCATCTTCTATAACAGAACACAAGAACCGGCAAATGCCCAGGGGAGAGGAGGCTCTCCTCCAAGTTCCCCTTGTAGGTGCCCTGAGCCCAGAATCAATTCCAGAGCGCTGCCTGGGCAGATTCAAACGGCCTGGTTTCCCTGGGGCGCCTGAAAGCTAACTCATGCAGGGGAAAAAGAGAGAAAAATGATTTGAACAGAAGAGACAACAAAAGGAGTATTGAAAGTGTTTTCTCCTGAATGCTTAACTCATTTTTTAAGCATCATTTTGCCAAGCTGACGTCTTTTAAGGGGGAAAGTCTGGCACATCCGGGGATCTGTGGCACAGGACTGAGAGCTCGAATGCTACCAAGGGGCTGGGCCAGGTTTTCGGGATTGATGGTGATTCTTCTCAACAAACGGGGAGACGTGGTCTCTGAGAGCGATCGGCACAGAAAGGCTTTGGACCCGCGAGCATCGCACGGTGCCCGGGCAGAGTCCCTGTCCGGTGGCCGGGGCCTTGGGGGTCCACCCTGCTGGAGGAGGGGTGCTTGGGAAATGGCAGCCCCACCCAAGTGGAAGGAGGCGCAGGAGGGGCCAGGGCTGCCTCTGGCTGATGTCTGGTCATTGGTGGGTTCCAAAGGTAGAGCGGTTCCACTGGAGCCCGTGTTCTCCCAGGCTCTCCAGCTGCGTCCCAACAATGGCAGCTCCGCTGAGTCATGGCAGTTCTCGGCCCACCAGCCAGGATGTCAGCCGTAGAATTTCTTCACTGCTTTCTGGAGGTTGGCGTAAAACCCGGCCATGCTGCGGGGAAAGAAGGAGTCCACCACGCCCTGCGGAAGGTAACCGCTGAGGTCGGTCTGGAAGAACGTGACCAGACTGGTCTTGTTGGGCTCCCTGTGAAAGCAAGGCCAGGGCTGTTATGCGTCTGGAGCAGAGAGCCCGCCCAGGGGAACGGTCCAGACCCAGGGGTTTCGCTGGGTTCACTGCCCAGGGCATCCCTCTGGACCTGCTTCTTTTCAGGATGGAAGCGGGTCCTCTCGTGGATGCTTCCATGGCCCCGCCAGGCCGTTGCGCGAGGACGACCCCCCACTTCCAGCCCAGGAAGGTCATTCGTTCCCTGTGCCCGACTCACTCGGCAAAGGCTTTCAGAGAAGTCACTCCTGTACCGGGTCCTGGGAGGAACAGACACAATGCTGCACTCTGTCCATTGAGGGCAGCGGTTCTCCAAATGGTCTGGCAGCTCCTGGGGGCTCCTGACACCCTTTCAAGGGGTCTGCAAGGTCAGAGCTATTTTCGTCACAACACTAAGATGTGATTTGCCTTTTTCACTCCCATTCTCTCAGCGTGTACTTCACTCTCACGAATTTTCTCTTGGCCAGGACCATGAGGGCATGGGCTTCGTGGAGACCACTGAGCATTTTATTTGAATGGAGCTGTCAACAGCTTCCGGGGGAGGTTTCCAGAGGCCACATGAGGTGTGATATCACAACAGACTGAATGCAGAAGCAGATATGAGCTTCTGTTAAACCTGACATTAAAGAGATTTCCCCAAATGTCAAACAGGGCCACTCTTCACTACTTTTCTCCTCTTTTGAAAAATATGGTTACTTTTCACAAAAATATTTATGGGAACATATGATACACGTATTCTCATTATTTTAAAATAAATGTTTTTTAAATATCCCAGTTTTAATTTCAAGTATAGTAAATACTGATGGATATAATCCACATGAACAGAAGCCCTTTGATGCCCTGAATAATACTGAAGAGTGGAATGGAGCCTCAGACCAAAAGCGTGAGAAGGGCTGACTTAGAGACCTGACGCGTAACTCGCGCCCGTGTGAAGGGGCTTTGGCTGTGGGTGGCAGAAGCCCCGAGGGAGGCCACAACACGGAACGTGGCACAGACCTGTGCCGAAGTCGAGAGGCGGGGTCCGCTCACCAACCTAGCAACTCAGCGGACCTCCCTGGGCTGCACACGCAGTGGCCTCATGCTCAGGGGCACAAGGCAGTGAAGCCCACCAGCGAGAGTCAGATTCAGTGAGGGGCGCGCACGGGAGGAGATGGGACCCAACTTGGTAGGGACAAGGGGTCTTCAGTGTCACAAACTTCCCAATTGCCAGGACAACAAAGGCACGGGCTTTGCGGAGACCATTTGGCGTTTCATTTGAATGGAGCTGTCAGCAGCCTCAGAGTCTCAACAGGAACCCCACGGAGCATTGCACCTGCCCATCAAATGTTTCCTGACATCCTGGAGGTCAAGGGCTGAGAAGTGGAGAGCCTTTAGAACCTTGCCCTCCCTCCCAGATGCACAGACAGGGCCGGGGACCAGCAGATGAATGACAGTGCAGGACGGTGCTGGCTGGGCAGGCTTCTCTCCTCTGCTCGTGCCTTCTCTGCACAGAGCCTGAACTCGGGGCGGGGCGGGGGGGGGCACAGACTGCCTTCCATCCCAAAGCCTCAGCATCATCGGACTCTATTCCTTGCTCACCAACCCCCAGCCCCTCCACCTTTGCTGGGACCTTCTCTCTTCTCTCTGTTCCTCCTCTCCAGGCTCACTCAAGCCCTCGTACTTCTCAGTGCTGTCCTCTTTGGCCTGAACAGGTGAGGGAGAAAGTCTGCCCAGTGACCATGCTTTCCTCCGGGTGAAGACGGGGCTTGGGAGGAGGTAAACACGCAACAGGCCGGGTGGAAGAGGCAAACTCGGTACCTTACAGAGTGTCACGGTGAAGAGTGTTTCTCGCTTGGACATCATTAACAGAGCTGGCAAAGGGGGGCTCAGAGAGATGCTGGAATCACCTGGTCTCCCCATGGAGAAGGCTGGGCTAGATAACGGCGTCCACCACTGGTCCTTGTTGTAAGGATCCGTGAGCTAACACGTGCAGAGCACTCAGCAGACTCGCTGGGCACAGAGCAGGGCTGCATTCACGACGTGACTACGCTACCCCTGCTACAAACACCAGCCCCCCCGCCTGCAGAACAACCAGAACCCGACAGCTCTGCCCTGTCCGCTGCAGCCACTCGACTCAGGCGCCACCATCCCTCACCTCTAATTAGTCCCCTTGCTCTGGCTCACAACCTCGCCCACTCCAGAGGCATCACAGCACTGGACACCCAGCTCAGGGCACATACTGCTCCAGACTCCCCGCCAGCTCCCCATTCGATTCCGAGGACAGCGCCCACGACTCCAAGATGTGGGCCCTGCTCCCTCGGTGACGGGATCTCCTTGCCTTTCCCCCTGCTCACTGCCATCTGGCACAATGGCCTCCTTGCCATTCCCTCAATGCCCCTTGCCTGCCCCCACCTCAGGGACTTTGGACCTGCTTATCCCTCCGCCAGGAACGCAGTCCCCCCAGCCCCCTTCCATCCCCAAGGCTCCCTGTGCTGTGCTTTGGTCAAACGTCCTATCAGGGGGGCCTTTGGTCTAGCTCCCCCATCCCTCCCCGGCACCTTTATCTGGTTTCAGTTTTCTCCAAATCATTTAAAATCTGATCATTACAAGCGTGTACATCTGATATAATTATGGTGCTTGTGTTTTGTCTGTCTACCCTGCTCCCACTAGAATCTAAGTTCCAAGAAGGCTTATCTGTTTTGAAGGGTCAATATCTAGATTAAGAGCATAGATTTTGGAGTCAGATGCTATAGCTTGACCAGCTCCTGGCTGTGTGATCTTGAGTAAGTTACATAACCTCTCTGTGCCCAGAGTCCTCATATAAAAAATGAAGGTAATAACAGTACCTTAGAATTGTTATAAGAATAAAAATGAGTTAAATTATAAAATATAAAGAAGAGTGCCTGACACACAGGAGTGATGTATAAACATTTGCTGCTGTTCCTGTCACGATTAGTATCACTTCTTGAATCCATAGCGCCTAGAACAGGCCTATATTCATAGAGTGATGGGAACCATCACAGTCACAGGTTTCAGGTCCACATAAAATGCTTTCAAGCGAGCTGACTCAAAACCTCCACACTAGGGACTCCCCTGGTGGTCCAGGGGTTAAGACCCCACGCTTCCACTGCAGCGGAGGCAGGTTCCATCCCTGGTCGGGGAACTAAGACCTCGCATGCTATGCGGTGTGGCCAAAAGATAAAACAACAAGAAATATATATATATATATATATATAACATATTGGGAAGAAATATTTGTAACATATATAATAAAAAATGTTTTTAAAATGTCTTAAGAAAAACACCTCCACACTAGCTGGGTTTTGGCTCTAAGTGACCCAGCTACAAAGTCTGTGCAATCAACTCTTGCCATCTGGAACGAGGCATAATGATACTCATCAAATTGTATGTTCTCCCCAAGGAAGATATCCATAGAATTCAGCCCCTAAGGGGAAGGTGCGCTGACTCTTATTCTGAAAATTCCTCTGTGCGCGCGCGCGTGTGTGTGTGTGTGCGCGTGTGTGCGCATGGTGAGGGGAGCTGTGTTGGACTGCAGCTATGCTATTATTTTCAAACTCATAAAGTTTTGCTACGTTTAACAGAAGTCTGCCACAAGATGTCTGAAAAGCCAGCTTAGTCAGAAGCGTTACGTGGACGTGTGGGATGTGGGTTTTCAGTACAATGCTATAGCACCGAAACCCTTCTCCTGGGATTGTGCAGTGACAGCATCGATGTTTCCCCTGCTGGTGTCTGTCTGTGGGTTGCAGGGTGACAGGGACAGACCCTCAGGTACAGTTTCTTTCTTTGTCAACTTGAGTGGTTCCCAGGATAAACCAGTGACCTTTGGGTTATTATTACACAGAAAGCTCCTGGTAAAAACCTGGCCCTGGTGGCCCAGCGGTTAAGACTCCACGCTTCCACTGCAAGGGGCGTGGGTTCGATCCCTGGTCAGGGAACTAAGATCCCGCACGCTGCTCGGTGAGGCCAAAACCAAAAAACCCAAAACCCAAAAAGAACCTGGCCATGACCTGCGAGAAAATAGGGACAGAACCATTTCTGAGCTCAGTTCTGGGGCTGACTCACGGTGTGCTCTGAGAATCGCCCTTTAGCCCCGAGCATCTCCACCCCATTCCTCGGTGAGGGGTGAGGAGCACCGTGTGGGATTCGGGGTGAGGACAGCTAAGCTCTTGCCTGCTCCAGGCTGGTGGAGAGCACTCAGAACATGGAGGAGAAGACTGGGTGCCCAGGGCCCCCATGGCCAGCCTGTGAGCCTGCATAGACCACCTAACTTCCCCGAGCCTCAGTTTCCTCATTTGCTAAACGGCACCGTGACATTTGCTCAGCTTGCCTGGGGCCGGAGGGAGGGTTCCCCACATCAGAAATAATGACACTTGCCCACAATTCTTTCCCACGTGCCTAGAACCTTGGCGTGTTACGTCACCAATGTGTGTGTATAGGGTTCTGTAACATCAAGGCCTACAGAGTGGCGAGGCATTTTTATTACTGCAAATCATCATTAATGTTGCCATTGAGTAGAATGTCCTCAGTGAAGCCACAGTTAGGTCTGGGCACATCATTCAATCCAAGAGGTTATCCTTACCCTGGCAGAGGTCCACAGAAGCAACCACAAGGATGGTTAAATCCTCTCACATAACCTGGCTTTGGGGGACATAACAGATGCTCCACACTGGTAGCTGGAAGACAGAGAAAGACGCTCAGTGAGCTACAACTTCGGGCAGTTGGGCCACTGCCACTGAAGGGCCTTACCGGGCACCCACGGTGGGTACAGACCAGTCATCTGGAGCCCAGGCGTCCGAGGACGACCCTGCCACTTGGCCCTGAGCTCTTCCTACTGCCAACCCCCTGTCCCTCACACTCACGTTCACACATACTCGTGCGCACGCACACACACACACTCATGTCCACAGCTTCCCCAAGCCTGCTGGAATATTAGAGAAAACATTTCAGACTATGAGGCCTGGGGACAGGAGAACGAAGGGACCCCTCTCAAATCGCAGCCGCGAGAGGTGTGGATGGACACACAATCTACCCCCATGTGGAAGAGTCAGAGGAGTGGCAGGCGCTGTGGCTTTCAGCGGGACGCACCATCAAAAGTGCAGAGGCAGGAACTCTGCTCCTCGTGGGAAGGAGGGGAGCGGACAGCCCCACAGCCCTCTCGGGATGGTGCTCCGTGGGTGCAGGGAATCACTGCACCCTGGGGTTCCCTGAAGCCAAACCGTACCCCGCATGTCTAGGGTACAAACTATGCACCTCAGCAGGGATGAAAACGGGGTGCTGACGAAATCTGCGATTTATAACTAAAATTACTAGTGTGTGGACTCTCCCACCTCAGACCTCCCTGGCACAGAAGCTCCCCAAACCTGACAAGGGGAGGCTGGCACAGAAAAAAGGACCCAGGCTGTGAGTGCTCCAGGGATTTCCAGCTGGTCGGCTTTCCTTGAAGAGCTGGGCGGGTGTGGAGGAGACAGAGCCCAGCATCCCACGAAGGCTTTGCAGCAGCCCTGCCGTCACTCACCGTTGGAACTGATGGTCCCATCCTCATACGTCTTGACCAGCACCAGGTCCACAAAGTCTCTGGGAGAGATGAGCTTCATGACGGCCGAGGGGGTGGTGGTTCTGCTGACGCACTGTGTCTGTCAGAGCAAAGGGGGATCCAGCTGCGTCTGATGGCTGTGCATCCGCTCCCCGCCCCAACTCGACTCGGAGCTCATCCACCCTGTCCCAATACCCCAGGGTCTGGAAAATGGGAATAGCACTGACAGCAGGGTGGTGCTGTGACCTGGAGGGTCTAGAATGAACTTTCCTGGACGTGCCAAGGGTCATGGCAACACACCCAGCTCGTAGAATCCAGGGTTGTGACATGGGCTGCCCATGGCCAATCAGGACCACTCTGAGCTTATGTCTCAAAAGATCATGAGAGTTGCCATTAATTGAGCACGTAGTAAGAGCCTGGCTGGACAAAGCTCTCAGTCGTCCTTTGCAACTGAGAAATAGGTTTCACGAACCCATTTCACAGGTGAGGAAACTGAGGCTTGGAGAGATGAAGGACTTCACCACAAAGCTCAGGGTAGAGATGAGGCCTGAATAGGGCCAGGAGTAGGATGAGGCAAGAGAGGCCATTCCTTCCTAAGGCCGACCGGGTACTTGCCTAACCCTGAGAGCAGTGCCTCCTTAAATGTGTGTCCTGGGCAGCTTTCTGGTTTCTCCCAGCCCCAGCCCTGGGAGGTAGCACCCCTTGAACTGCACTCCATCTCAGAATATCCCACCAAGTCCATCCTCCCACTTTACAAGCCAAGGGCCCTTCAAACCCACCCCATGCTTTATCCCACGATTCCCCTCCTCCAGCAGGACCCCAGTCCTTTCAAGGTCACAAGGTACAGGTCAGGCCCGAGGATAGGACAGTCCTGGGGAGACCTCTGGGGAGCAGGCGAGAAGGTCTCTTGCCTCTTTGGCTATTAAGACTAGGGGCACCGTGTGTTGCTGAGAAAACTCTGACCCTGGGTATGAGTCTTCCAGGTGGGCATGCAATCTCTGGGGGCACTTGAGAACTTTCCAGTGGGCTCTGGGAGCACTGGGAATCAGTTTCCAGATGGCTCATCCTCCATCCTCCTAGAATGACCTGCCTGAGAACAGCCTGCACCTTCATGCAGGTTTCCCTTTCCCACTTGAAAAAGGTGCCACATACCCCAGCCATCTGGAATCTTCCAATCATACACTGTCCTAGGGTGTAAAATCCTCCAGGGGGCCAAAGGGACACTGAGGGACGCTGATTTCAATATTTAACCAAGGCACTGCACACTGCAGTTAGAATTTCCATGTTTTCCCCTCTCTTAAAGCATATATTCTTTTTAAAGGCCAAAGCTTGTTGCTAGAAACAAGGTAATTTTGCCTTTTCTGAATTCTAGTAGTTTGTAGTTAGGAATGGCAGAAGTGATGAGATTTTTAAAAAAGTAACTATACAGCTTCCACTCCTGATTATTGCTACAAAACGCATCAATCCTGAAAGAGAGTGTCTGGAGAACACGATGAAGAGGACATATTGGTAAGAAATGCTGAAAGCGGCAGCACGTGTTACAACTGCCACAAACTTGTGGCAGGGCTCTGTATCTCATCCATCCACCCATCCATCTACTATCTATCAATCTTAGAATTAGGATATTTGAGATTTGTCAAAATCATGCTGTCATTCTGTTATTACATTTCCATTACGTTTCAAAGGGCATTAACCCATGTTTCCTCAACTTCAAGCATTTGTGTATAATTATTTGTATACTATCTTCACAATTTTTTCCTATCTCTGGTAGCACCTATCCTGTTATTCACTTAATATTTTTATCTAAATGTGCTCACTTTTTAAAAGTTAAACTTATTTTAAAAAGGAGGCTATTTAACTACTGGAAATGAAAAAAAGGTACCACTTGGCATAAATAAAAGACAACTGCAAACATATATATATATATATATATATATATATATATATATATACACACACACAAGGGATTTTTGGGTTCTAATTCTGAGCCTGAGGCCAGCTGTCTGTTTTTTATAATGGAGATTCGCAAGTGTTAAACAGGTGTCAAAGGCACATTAGCACCTATCCCAGACTTTTCCCTTCAAGTTATCAGAGAGATTGAAGATTTGAAACGGGGTGACCTCCCTATGTGTGATTCAGTTTCAGCTTTGACTGTTAAAGACCTAATACACTGAATCACCTAGTGCCCCAACATTAGGTGCCCCACCCTTCAGGAAACACTGACATCATTTGTGATAATGAACTGAGATGTGAATTCTTGGTCAAGGTTAAGAACACTTGGGTCCTACGGACTGACCAGTAAAGAACTATGGCTTGAGGTTTCACAGCACCATCTACAGAAACACCCAAGAGGGTACCATGTCCACAGATGTCAAAATCAAGGCACCATTCAAATTACAAAAAGCCGGCAACATTTCCCCAGGGCAACTTCTTAATTCGTTTTGGCTATGTTTTGTGTTGTTTTTTCTCCTTAACTTCTATAATCAAAAGGAGGTGGATACTTAATACTACAGCGGATCCCAGGGCAGGACAAACTAGATCTTTGTTGTCCAATACGGTAGCCACTAGTTCCATGTGGCTATTTAAATTTACGTCGAGTCATGAAAATTAAGTAAAATGAACAATTTATTTCTTCAAACTAGACACCTTTCAAATGCTCTATGGCCACGTGGGGCTAGTGGCCACCGTATTGAACAGTGCTGTTGGAGCATATTTCCATCATAGCGGAAAGTTCTCCTGGGCAGCGCTAGAGTAGATACCACACATTTTACCAATGGAGCAACTGTCATCCAGCATCTGCCGCCTGGCACAGCGTTACAGCTGGCAGAGAATCCTGACTCTTTGGCCAGGACTCAATTCATTACCATGGTCCCAGTAACGGGCAATATTTCAAACTAGAGCGGATGTTTCCAATCCAGGCACTGCTCAGCATCCTCAGCGCTAATGTTCACTCTGCACTCCTGCCTTCATCATCCACTGCTATGTTCTCTCAGCTCTGTTTAGGGCAGCTCTACCTCTCTGGGTCTCATTGTTACCTACCTGTACCTGGGCCGAGGCTGGGTTTGAGTGTCAAGCAGTGGGCAACCTGTTTGCTGGGCTTCAGGGGCTCACAGTGTACTCCTCTTGCCTAAAGGTGTCACTGACCCCCCGCAGAGGGAACAGAGTCAGGTTACTGTCTAGGGATAACAGTGCTTAGAAAGACTTACATCAGTGATGCTTTCGATAATTTCAAAACTGTTCACATTCTCATCCCACTTATCTCGTAGGGTCCCAGCAAGTGGCTTCACACAGTCCCACACCTGCTCTGGTGTCCCATTCACAATGCCTTCTCCTCGGTACCTGGAGCACAAAGAGGAATGTGACCCCAAGGCGTCAAACTTGTTTATCCTGGGATGACATATAAGGACTAGAAGTCACGTCTGTCACTGTTCTTTCAGACAGCCTTGCAGAGAAGGGGCTGACATTTACCAGCCCACCTCCCCTCAGGCCTGCAGGAATGGACGGAAGGCAAGATTTCATAAGAATATAGTTTGAGGAAATGATGTAGTTAAACACGGAAACTTTTCTGGAAGGTAACTGGCAAGTTGATTCCAGGTGCTAGGGTTGACTAGAGTCTCTTAGGAAGCAAACCCACAGAAACAGCAGGAAAGGTGTGGCACCTTTGACAAGCTTTGAACAAGGGGTGCACTTACAGGTTCCCTGGAAACTCCACAGACGGCCTCCAGGAAACTGAAACTCCGTTCTGTCAAAAGGCACAGAATCGCAAAATTTTAGAGCTAGAAGGGCCCTTGGGAGATCACCAGGCCCAATCCCCTGTTTTACCGAAGAAAAGTCGAGAGCCCCAAGAGATGCAAATCTCCAAGGTACCCAACTGACATGTAGCAGAGTGGGGACTGGTCCAGGACAAAGCTGCCCCCAGGAGGATGTGATGGACAAAGGGATCTTATGTGGCTGACTGGAAGAGCACTGGGGAGTTTTCAAACCACCTTAAAAATCACCATGCATCTTGTTTCCTCGGGCAATTTATGTCTGTTTGTTAAAAATCCTAAGTGTCCAGTGACCAGCACCACCCCTCTGCCACCTTCCCGGGAAGGCAGAGGGGCTCCTGCTCTGAGGAAAGGAGTAAAGGCTTTGGAGCCTGGTGCTTCCGGTTCCATCCTAACCATTTACCAGCCAGGTGACCTTGGCCAAGTCTTTCAAAGAAAGGGACAGATACTTATCTCCCGGGGGGGGGGCCTTGTGTGCAAAAACAGACTCGATAATTTTTTAAGGAAACAACCCCCAGTGCGATCTCCTCCTCAGTCTAGCTCCGGAGGATGGAACGCAGAAAACCTCCAGGAGAGAGCAGCCTGGGGGCTTCTGGAACCCCGGCCCCAGGGAGCAAAGGCCCCCTCGACCCCTTCCTGCCCAGCTCCTCACTCACGCCTTCCCGGCAAATCTTCCATCCTGACTCGTCTCGCCGGTACTGGAGCATCTTCTCCGCCACCACCTCGCTTATCTGCGCGGCCAACGCCGGGTCCATTGCGCCGAGAGCTGCGCGAGGTTGCTGGCTCGCAGGTGCGGTGTGCGGTGGCGGCCGGGCACTTAGGTATGGGAGGCCGGAAAGCCCGGGCCAGCAGGGGAGCCCGGAGTCCCGCCCCCAGCCCCGCCCCCGCTCTAGGATTGGCCTAGACCATCAGACAGACCCTGCCCCTCTCTGAGATTGGCAGGGCCGGAGATCACCGGCCAGTCACTGCAGGACGCCCTCCGACCCGTCCGAGGCGCGCCCCGCACGGTCCTGCAGAACCTTTTCGCCCGTCCCAGCTCAGGGAGGGGCTCTGGGACTCCGGAACTTGAGAAGGCCAGTGGTGGAGAGCCAAGTGGGCCGGGCCAGGTGGTGCGCAGCGTCGTAGACTTGTGTAAGGAGCGTGGACTTCTGTGTTGAATGCACAGAGGCTTTCAGCCAGGCGGGAAGATGGAGAAATTTCCATCCGAAATACCTTTCTAGGGCGGCTGTTGCAGGGGTGCAAGAGGGAATGAGCGTAGAGACTGGGAGGCCCGTTAGGAAGCTGCAGCGATAGTGAGAGAGGTGGGGGTGGCCTGGAGCAGGGGCTGGGTGGTGGGGGTGGAGAGAAGAGGACCCCTCGTAAAGTGCTTAGAAGGTAGAACGTAGAGATCTCTGTGACAGATGGTGGAGGCCGGAGGAGCAGGAAGCATCGTGACTCCCACCTTATGGCTTGAGCCACGGGTGGCTTAGCTGAGCTGGGGACAAGACAGGCTGGAGGGGGAACATGGTGCGTTCAGTTCTGGGCACGTTCAGTTGGAGGTGCCTGAAAGACCTCTATGTGATGTCCGGGAGACAGTGGGATACGCTGGCATCTGGGAGAGAGCTGGGCTCCAGATAAGAGGTCGCAGGGTTCTGTGCCTCTGGGTGGCATCTACCTTGGAGGGTGAGTTGGGGGGTCACACCCCTCCAGCCTCCTATCCTATCCTCCTCTTCAGCGCTATAACCAACTAAATATTTGAAAAGGTCAACACTGAGATCAGTTTGTATTTTCTGTTGTGTGTGCTTATTATTTCATTTAAAGGTTTGAAAAAAAATGGTGTAAAGAAAATGACTACTTGAAACCCCCTTTTGGAAGATGTGATGGGCTGCCAGGTGTTAAGAAGCCGGATGGGGAATTAGGGAGTCCAAGTTCTAGACCTGGTTTCACCCACACTTTGCCATGTGCTTTTGAGCAAGTCACTTAAGCCTGTTTGCTTGTAGGTGAAATGGGACCATAATGAATGTCTCCCCATGCCACTGTGATAGGCAAGTGAAGAAATGCATGTGAATGTACCTTGGAGCCATTTAAAAAAAAAAAAGGACCAATAAGTTAACCATGGTTAAAAAATTAAGCACATCAAAATCTCATAAAAAGTCAGATCATAGTCTGAGGGAAAAATTAGAGCGTATTTTAACTAGAAGGAAGTTTTCTTAACGTACCAAGTACTCTTACAAATCACTAAGTCATTTTCAAATAACCCAACAGACCAAAAGAACGCATCAGATATGAACAGACACTTTGCAGAAAAATAAATTAGCATGGCTAACATGGATATGAGAAGATGCAGAACCACCCCCAGAGTTAAGGAATTAAAACTTAAAACAAGGGGACACTTTTTACACCTATCTGAGGGACAGATCTGAAGAGGTTTGTCCCTCAGAGGACAAACAAAGGACAAACAAGAGGCTGACAAATCTGACAGCGGTTAATTCCGTGTTGATGAGTATATGGAGAAACAGTTGTTTTTATACAACTTTATACAGTTGTTTTTATGCTCTGTGGGTGAGAGTGTAAATTTATGTAACCTTCTGGGAGCAAAATAACATGTATTAAAATTTTAATTTACTTTTTTTTTGACCCAGCAACTCCTGCACACAGATGTGTAAGATTGATCTTGCAACTGGAAACAACCTAGTGTTTGTCAATAGATTAAACAAAGTTACAGGAAGTAACAATAGATTAAACAAAGTTACATTTATTAGATTATTATGTAGCCATTAATATAGTGTGGCCCAGATGAAAAAAGGTGGGGCTGGAACAGACAGGAAATACTCAACAGAGCCTAGGGAACTAGAAGTATGAGCGGATATGAGTGGACTATTTTAATCAAGAGCAATTCACTCTCTATGAAGGAAACAAATGGTATTTTCAAGCTTAACTTTAAAATAACTTAAAATTATTTAAATTCTTACCCGCACCAAATAAAATGTTTATATGTGTACTAACAGGGAAAATATCCACTATATATATTAAAAAAATGTAAATTGAAGGACAGCAGTACTGTAGATAAGAATAAGAGTCAGGGCTCAAGTCCGAGTGCCCTGGTTCAAATCCCAGTGTCACCATATACTAGCTGTGACCTTGGTGAATAACTGACCATTCCAGACCTTTGCATCCTCATTTGGAAAATGAGAAAATTAGTAGTACTACCTCATAGGGTTGACATGTGGGTTAAAGGATTTAATAAATGAATAGCAATGAGAATGGTGCTTGGCATACAATAAGTATATATTTATATATAGTATCATAGTATGATATATATCATATATCATGTATATATATCTTGAGTGAGAAAGAGAAATAACTAGAGATGTGCTTATATATGATATTTTTATGTTTACATATATGTTATGTATGTTTATACATACATATGTATGTTTATACATGTACTATAGATTCGGAATATTTACTTCTAGAAAGGTATAGAATAAACTATTAACAGGAGGGGGTAATGCCACAGGACACTTCTTTTTCATTTTATATCATCATATACTGCTTAATATATTAATTACTAGCATGTAGGTTTGCTTAATTTAAAAAGCGTTATTGGGACTTCCCTGGTGGCATAGTGGTTAAGAATCTGTCTGCCAATGCAGGGGACACGGGTTCGAGCCCTGGTCCAGGAAGATCCCACATGCCACGCAGCAACAAAGCCCGTGCGCCACAACTACTGAGCCTGCGCTCTAGAGCCCGTGAGCCACAACTGCTGAGCCCACGTGCCACAACTACTGAAGCCCATGAGCCTAGGGCCGGTGATCTGCAACAAGAGAAGCCACCACAATGAGAAGCCTGCACACCTCAAAGAAGAGTGGCCCCCGCTTGCTGCAACTAGAGATATCCCACATGCAGCAATGAAGACCCAACGTGGCCCAAAATTAAAAATATAAATAAATTAATTAATTTAAAAAATAATTTAAAAAATTAAAATAAAAAGCGCCATTAAAAAATTCAGTGTAGGGCTTCCCTGGTGGTGCAGTGGTTGAGAGTCTACCTGCCGATGCAGGGGACGCGGGTTCGTGCCCCGGTCCGGGAAGATCCCACATGCCGTGGAGTGGCTGGGCCCGTGACCCATGGCCACTGAGCCTGCGCATCCGGAGCCTGTGCTCCGCAACGGGAGAGGCCACAACAGTGAGAGGCCCGCGTACCGCAAAAAAAAAAAATAAAAATTCAATGTAGAATATTTCTAGAAAGCTGCAGCTCTGGACCCTCTCAGTCTGGAGCCTATTAGAATTTTGTTTGGGGATAAAACACTATGAAAACAAAGCTGCGGTAAAGTATGTCTTGCTGTAGAAAGCGACTTTTGTTAGACATCGAATGCTTAAGAGATTTTTATACTTACAAAAGGGAGCATGGGTTTTAAACTTTTTCTAGCATTATAAGAGACTTTAATCTTTGCTGCCAGAAAATGCCAGTCCTGGGTATACATGAAATATTTGGAGAAGCAAACTGTTTAATCCTGAGGCCTGTACACACTGGCAGCAGGAGACGGGTGACGTTGCGACAGCTGTAGGCAGGCCTCTGGTCTGTTTTGCCTCTGGAAGCCAGGACAGGGCAGGGTGAGCATCTGGCTAGAGCCGGGGAGGGTGTGAGCTGCCCACAGAGCTGCTCAGCCCAGCCTGCGTTGGGCTCTTTATTTAGCAATCTCCTTGAGGCTGCGGTTCAGAGCTGACAGGGTAGAAGGAATAACTGACGTCTGTAGATCCCATTGATCAGATCCCACCCATGAGGTCCTCGGGCCTCCAAGTCAGCCAGTTGTCCAAAGCAGACCTCACTGAAGTCCTAGATGAACTTTAAATAGGTGTGTATGTGGCAGGGGGCCCAGAGACTTCTAACCCAAACCACCGCCAGACCATCAAGGGGATGGGCCCAAGTGTCCAAGTGCTCCAATCCTAAAATCTCCTGAATGGAGTACTTGCTTTCTACCTAGTCACTGATGAAGAACTGTATGTGTGTTTACTTAGTTAGCTCAGGCAGCTGCTAGGAGAATCGAGTCTGTAAGCACACATGTATTTATGTATTCACCGGTAAGCCACTGTCCGAAGCACTTTACCTGTATTGTGTCATTTAACCCTCACAAGTAGAAACATCTATTCCCACTTTACAGGTTAAGAAACTGAGGATCACATGGGGTGTCCAAGGCCACACAGCTAGTAAGTGGCAGAACTATGGCAAACATCACGCCCAGTTTCTATTTCTGAAGGTCACATTTATACTCATGCTTTACCGATTCCTACTTCCTAGAAGGATATGCAGTGGTTACCGTGAAATGGGTAAAGATTAAAACACATACACAATAACCTACGAACTCTAAAAAGGAGGAAAACACAAAAACACACACATACAGAGTGGCAGAAAAACAGGACTACTACCTCAGACTAGGGAGTTAGTCTTCCAGAAGTGTGTAGAAAACTTTTTTCTGAGTTTCCTGCATTCACGAATTCAGAAACAGGAGTGACAGAGAGAATCATCCTCAAGTTGCTAAGATATTTACCAGACTGCTTTTTTCTGAGAAGTTTTGGGGTATTTTTGATTGTAGTATAGTTAATTTACAATGTTGTGTTAGTTTCAGGTATACAGCACAGTGATTCAGAATATTTTCCATTATAGGTTATTACAAGCTATTGAGTAGAGTTCCCTGTGCTATACAGTAGGTCCTTGTTGTTTATCTATTTTATGTATAGTAGTGTGTATCTGTTAATCCCAAATTCCTAATTTATCCCTCCCCCCTTACCCCCGGTAACCATAAGTTTATTTTCTACATTTGTAACTCTAATTCTGTCTTGTAGATAAGTTCACTTGTAGACAGAGGCAGACAGAGAAAGAAAAACATCATATGATATCACTTATATGTGGAATCTAAAAAAATCGTACAAACAATCTTATTTACAAAACGGAAATAGACTCACAGACGTAGAAAAGAAACTTATGGTTACCATAAAGGGAAGTGGGTAGAGGGATAAATTAAGAGTTTGGGATTAAAATATACACACTACTACATATAAAATAGATAATCAAAAAGGACCTACTGTATAGCACAGGGAACTATACTCAATAGCTTGTAATAACCTATAATGGAAAAGAATCTAAAAAGGAATATATATGTATGCGTATGTGTGTATAACTGAATCACGTAGCTGTACACCTGAAACTAACACAACATTGTAAATCAACTATATTTCAATAAAACTTTTAAAATGAAGAAAAAAAAGTACCAGTATCCACTTCTAAGTCAACATGAGCACATGGGCCACAGAGCTGTATAAAAGATATTTAGTGCAACATTGCTTTTAGCTGCAAAGAAGTGGAAATGACTTCAATGTCCATCAGTAAGAAATGGATAAATATCGTGTAGTTTATTCAAATGGTGAAATATTACATAGCAGGTGTAACAAGTGAGCTTGATCTGCATATGTCTTCAACCGACCTCCGAAACATAAATATGTACAATATGTGCAGTATAATAGCATTTACTTAAGTAAGACATACTTACATATTGTTTATGGATGTCTATACATACATGTTTACACACATGCACACACACAACATGTATAGCTGTAAACAGCTGGCTGAACGGACACACGCCGTGTCGTGTGTCACGTGCCTTGGCAGCCTGAGGGGAATGAAACTAAGTGTGGGGATTAGAGTAGCTTCTGATGACATCTGTCCTGTTTTCTTTAATAATAATAACAAAATGACTAGATGGAAATAAAATTTCAACATCTGTTGACACAGGGGGAGTATGGGTCCTTGTCACTCTAGTCTCTGTGCTCTTCTGCATCTTTTAAATTTCTCTAAATTAAAGACATAGCCCATCACTTTGTTGTGCAGCAGAAACTAACACAACATTGTCAAGCAACTATACTCCAATACAAATTTTTAAAAAATAATAAAATAAATATATTTTCAACCCTACAGAAAAGTTTCAAGAACAGAACAATCCCATACTGTTATAATCTGTATACTTTTCTGTAACACTTCAATAAAAGAAAATTCTGACCAACAAAAAGACATAGCCGAATATTAAGTGCTGGAGTACATGTGAGCTATGTTGCTCACTGAAAGGTGATGAACGTATCTGCAGCTCTGGAGAAGTATTGGCAAAACGCGTGTTTTCTTAGGAATGCTGCGGCGCCTGCTGGTCCCCTAATCCTAATGGAATCCTCTCTGCTCTCACACAGACACAAGTACTCCTGCGGGTGCCTGGAGGCAGGGCCAGGCTTTTCCAAAATATGTTTCAATGTCCCAGGGAGCTCTTGGCGAACAGCCCCAGACTAAGCATGTAGAAGAGCATACCCTCGTCGTGGAACTCCTGTGGGCACCTGTATTACAAAAGGACGTTCCCGTGGCATGTAGAGCATTTCATCTTGAACAAGGCACAACCTCCTGGATCTGTCATGGTCAGGAGGTCATGACATGAAGTAATTAAGCACTGTCAAGCAACTGGAAAATACTGCACACTTTTTTATGAATTTGGGGAGGAGTGTTCATCTGCGTCTACTTTTAAATGGCATTACTTATACTGGATTTTTCTTTGGGGTTAGAATTAGCAGTAGATCTTGGAAGATAACCCCGTTACCATGTCATTCGTGATTCACTCATTAGGACGCTCCATTTATTTATTCATCCATCCATTCACATGCAACTAATGTTTATTAAGTACCTAGGATAGGCAGCATTCTGAGATGGCCCCCAGGATTCCTGCTCTTGGTGTACATTTCCTATAAAATCTCCTGTTGAGTGTGTTTGAACTTGTGAATCTGGTAAGATTTCACTCCCATGATTAGGTTCTGTTATATGGTAAAGGTGAAGTTATTTAGAAGATGTAATTAAGGTCTCTGACCAATTAACTCTGAATTAATCAAAAGGAGATTATTCTGGGTGGGCCTGACCTAATCAGGTGAGTCCTTTAAAACAGAGTCCACATCTTGCCGGGAGAAAGAGAGTCAAAGCTCAGGAACCCCTCTCTTGCTGGCCTTGAAGATGCAAGGAGCCATGTTATGGAGAGGGCCATGTGGGAGGGAAACGTGGGCAGCCTCTGGGAGCAGAGGGCCTCAGTCTTACAACCTCAAGGAAATGAATTCTGCCAATAGGCACATGAGCTCGGAAGGTGACACCCTAGCCTCAGATGAGATGTCAGCTCTGGCCGACACCTCGATTGAGACGCTGAGCAGAGCACCCAGCTAAGCCACGGAAACTGAGATGATAAATGAGTGTTGTTTTAAGCCACTAAGTTTGTTATGCAGCAGGAGAAAGCAAGTACAATATCTGTTATCGGTCAGGTACCGGGGCTGCAGAAATGAATAAACACCATTCCTCTCCCAAAGGCACTCACCGTCTGTCGGAGGAGACGGAAAACTTAAAAGACACAATTTAAAGCGAAAAGTTACCATGGAAATAGGAATAGGGGTACACGTCCGGTTAACCACGGAACGCTCATGGCTGCCAAACCCCCGCATATGCCAGTGAAAGAGGCATGGACCATAAAGGTGAAGATAACGGCAAGTGGGGAGGGACAGCTCTGTTCCTTCCCTGGGGCTCACCGGCTGGATGCCATCAACCTGGGATTTTCTGTGGCTGTGCATTCCTTCTCCACCTACCACGTGGAGGAAGCCGGTCAGCAGGAGGAAAAACAAGGTCAACAAACAGACATAGAGTTGAAAGGTGAAAGAGAGAATCCTGAAGATGTTTGACACCCGGGTCCAACCGAGCCTGAAGCCAGTTTGATGCTCAACCCTCCCAGTTAAAGGAACCAGTAAACCCTGGGGATTTTGTTACCTCCAACCCAAGTATCCTGACTAATGAATACAGATAGGTAGTTGGGTAAACAGTATGGTAAGTGCTCAGTAAATTTTAGTAACTCTGGTCATTACTAAACTGATTATTGATATGAAATAATTAAGTAATTAAGCGCTGTGAAATCTTTAAGGGCAGCCACCTCATCTTGGGGTGTTGATCAGGGAGGACTGAGTTTTGTACGCTGAAAGAGAACATTACAATACGAACAGGCCACTCCTAAGATTCAGGACAAGGGCAGACACGTGGGGTGAGTCTTCTGTAATTGGATCAGCTGTCTGGCTTGCCTGTGATTTGGGGTCACCCTAAATGGAGGTCAAGGACTGAGGTTTTTTGAAATGATGGCCTAAAGTGGCTGGACCCAAAGAGACCCCCTGGAAACAGACCCGCACACTTGTGTATGGTTGTTGTAGATTAGGGAGCCATAGCCCTGTGGGTCTCAGGGCCGCAGCCGGCAGGCCACATGCCTGGATATGCCCCACTGATCTCACCTACTGGGTGTGTTTGTCTCTCTTCCCGCACGGCATTCCAATAGGCCTCTGATCTCTATGAATGGGACGCCAGGAGAAGGCCCTAGACATTTGAACAAATCAGGTCATTCAGATCTGTGGTCAGCTCCTGCCTAGACATGGCCTTCCTCCTGCCAAACTGGCCCGCAGACCTCGGAAACTTGGGCTGGCTGCGGGTGACCTGGAGACACTGGTCAGTGCTGCTGTTCTGCTGGTCACTGCTGGATGCTGCCGACATGGAATCAGATTCTGTGACGGATGGCTCGAACTT
This sequence comes from Aethalodelphis obliquidens, assembly GCF_003676395.1. NCBI lineage: Eukaryota > Metazoa > Chordata > Mammalia > Artiodactyla > Delphinidae > Aethalodelphis > Aethalodelphis obliquidens. The sequence continues at coordinate 6,609,892 of NW_020838009.1, forward strand.
GGCCTTGACTCTCGGCTTCAGAGGGTGCGGGGGCGGTTGGAAATTCCGGTAGCGTGGCTTTTTATGCACATACATCGGCCGGTCAAGCTGACCCTCAACGCCATCATTCCAAGATTTGTAATGTGTCCGTCTCTGGAGCTCAGGAGTCAGGGCCTGACTTTCTAAACTTCTGCCAACATAAAAATGAGGAGCCCCGTGGAGGTCGGTCAGGGAGCGTGGGTAGAAAGCCCGTCTGCTCATTTTTCTCCTCTGCATCTCCTCCTCTTCTTCACTGAGCTGTGGAGAGGCCCAGGGAATACACTGTTGCATGTTCCTGGGGTACATCTCCACAGCGTCCCCAAAGATGTCTACCTTGAAACGTCTTTCTGGCCAGAAAGTTGAATGGTTTTCTTGGTGAGGGTCACGTTCATTAACCATATAGTATCTGGGGGCACGGGACCTATGACCCCGTGGCACCAAAGCTGAGACCCTTGATCCATGGTGGATTTGCTGAAGGTCTTTTCGGAAAAGAGGCTCTGAGTGAACGTCTTCGATGCGCTTTGTAAACATTCCAGGTGCGCAGGGTCTCTTCCTGTAAAGATCACTTGTGCTTGCACACAGACCACGTGGATACCTGAAAGACAGAGGTGGTTAAACACCTGCAGCGTTGGTGCTCACAGACCCCTATGCTGTCCCAGCACCGCGAGCTAGAACAGCAGTTCTCTGCATTTCCACTGAAACTTGTTCTGAAATGTTAATGGGTGTCCAGTGGTTAGGACTCTGTGCTTCCACTGCAGGGGGCACGGGTTTGATCCCTGCTAGGGGAACTAAGATCCCACATGCCGTGCAGTGAGGACAAAAAAAAAAAAAATTTCCTAATGGGTGTCCAGTGGGTTGCATGCACAGGAGGCTTCGGGGAACTGGGTTAAATAGATTTCTTTACTGCTGGAATTCTCAGAACCCTTAACGTAATGATGTGCACTGTGAATCTCCATGGAGGGCAAAGCGTTGTGCTGGTGTATTTCATCATGGAGACCTCCTTTTGTCCAGGAGCACATAGTGGGCCTAAGAACTGTGGAGCACATGCTGGGAACACTGCCCCTCACTATCTCTGCCATGCAGCCGTCCAGGTTCTTGGACACTTCCTCCCCATAGCCTATGTAGACAAAGAATGCCACCTGTCATTTCAGAGAACAAAGGATGTAAAGCCATCGGTCACTGCGGCTGCCGTGACGGTGTACCCTACGGGGAATTCGGATGGAGAAAAACAAGATACTGGCCCTAGATAGTTAAGATGTGTATCAAAGAAATCACTTCAATGAGCTCAGACTCTTGCATATTTCCCTAGAAGATAGAAAAGCACTAAAATCATTAACTTGAAATGTCTGTCTTTTTGTGATTAGCAGTAAGGCTTTGATGTTCAACCACGTGGGGTTTTTCAGCAAAAACTGCTGTATCTCCTAGCTCCTTCTTTGGAACGGTCCTTCAGAACCATCTGAGAGGCCGTGTCCCAGGTCATAGTCCTCAGTAAGTCCACCAAATAAAACATAATTCTCAAATTTTAGGTTGTGCATTTTTTTTTCAGTCGACACCTATCCAGGACTATTGGAATCTCTCCTCCGTACCAAAACCCAATAGATACATGAAGACAACTCCTAATATAGCAAGATTTTGAATTCTTTGTTCACTTAGTCATTGCTTTTACAAACAAAACAACCTCACCCCTTATCCCTGCCAAACAACTCTCCTATATATTACCTGTATTGCTTTCACTGTGTCACATTCAGATCAGATATAATTCTCCATGTAAGTTAGGGTCAGTGCATCCTTCTAGATGTCCTACCTCCCTGAAAAGAACGCAGGACTCTACTGCTTTCTTATGTGTAGGTACAACTGAAATAATTGACCCATACAAATGCAGGAATGATCTTGCCCATAACTTGGCCAGCCTGGAACTAAAATATAAAAGATCTTGCCGATAATATAGCCAGTCTGGAGTGAAAAAATAAAAGATAAAAAAAAATTTAAACAACAACGTCCTACTGTATAGTACAGGGAACTATTGATATATTCAGTATCTCGTAATAACCTATAATGGAAAAGAATATGCAAAAGAATATATATGTATATATACATGTTTATATAACTGAATCACTGAACTAACACTTGAAACTAACACTGCTGTGTAAATCAACTATACTTCAATAAAAAAAAAAAAGAAGAGATAAAGTCCCAACTCCAGAGAGACTCAAAGGCCTTAGTGGTCTGTGTTACACTTCTTTCCAGCAGCATCTCTGGCTTCCCTCCAGGCTCCCTTTGCTGCAGTCATTTCCCAAAGATGCCTCACTTCTTCATAACGTCATACCTTTGTTCATGCTTATTCTCCACTATGGTACATTCTTATTTTTTCTTTTTGGTTTTTAATTTTTAAATTTTTTGTGTTTTCTTTATAACATTCTTTCTATATCCTCCCAAAAAATATTAAATGGAGATTGGTTAAATAAGTCATAGCATATCTAGACAGTGGAATAATAATTGACCTTTTCCTCCCCATCTTTACTGAAGTATAACTGACAAATAAAAATTGCATATGTTTAATGTGTACAACTTGATTTAATATATGTATCCATTGTGAAATGATTACCACAGTTAAGCTAATTCACACACTCATCATCTCACAGAGTAACCATTTTTTGTTTTTTTTTATGACACATGTCATTGTCTCCTTTTAATAGAGGGATTTAATTGACCAAGAACTGCAAACTTTTTTTAAAAAAAACTGGTATATGGCTTAGGCAATACTGTCTATTACCAACCAAGAACACTGTGGAACATATTCTAGTTTCTTTCTTAATAAATAAAAAGAATCGTACACTGTGACCAAGTGTCGTTTATCCCAGAAATACAGGAATTGTTTTTTTTAAGTCTTAATTTTAAAAAATGGCTTTTCATTGATACCAGTTTATTACTCAACACTATGGTACATTCTTTTTTTTTTTTTTTTTTTTGCGGTACGCGGGCCTCTCACTGTTTTGGCCTCTCCCGTTGCGGAGCACAGGCTCCGGACGCACAGGGTCAGCGGCCATGGCTCACGGACCCAGCCGCTCCGCAGCACGTGGGATCTTCCCGGACCGGGGCACGAACCCGTATCCCCTGCGTCGGCAGGCGGACTCTCAACCACTGCGCCACCAGGGAAGCCCTATGGTACATTCTTGATTCTTCTCCATTCGGTGAGCTCTTACTTAGTTTTTAAGGTCCAAATATAATTTCTCCTAAGAAATATTTATGCATTCTCCATGTAGACTTTATCTCAATCCCCCTTGTCCTCTGAAAACATACTGTTTATCACAGAAGCATAGCACTGATCACATTATCTAATATTTAACTACATCCTTCTCTCACTATACTTTCAACTCTTGGAGGCAGAGATGTTTCTGCTTAATCTGCAGTATCCATCCCAGAGAGTGCAATAGAGTTGATTCTCAATAAAAGTGTGTTGATTTAGATACTAGAGAATTCTTTACAATACAAACGTGTTTGGATTATGCTAATTTGGAATTTTTTGAGTCAGAGTGTTGTTGCCATTGACAAGCAAACAACTAATATTCTAATTACAATTAATCCCGCTATTCATTAAACCAGGTCCCCAATGGAAAAAAAAAAATTTTTAAGGCATTTTCTTTTCTTAGGCTATAGAAATAAATACCCTAGGTTGGCAGGAAGCTTTGCTTATAGGTTATATAGCAGAGGGCCGAGGAGGAAGAATTTGTCCTGTTTGACAAACTTTGTCCCCTGATTTCTTCTCAACAGCAGATGTCAACAGGCAGAAATGGCCTTGTGGCCTTCGGGCAGAAATGGAATTTAATGGCTCTCACTTCCTGAACCTGTTAGGGCCTTTGAAGCCCTCATGGTTTTTTTGTTTTGTTTTGTTTTGTTTTGATGCACAAAAACTGAACTATAACTTTATTTTCTATTTGGAAATAAACACAACAAAAATAAGAACGAATTTTTATCCTTCTAAAACGCTCCATCAGGTCTGGATGACGGGGACAGTCTCCTCTGCTCTGAGAGACCTGTGTTCTTCTCGATGGGAAAATAAAGCTCTGGTCTCCTGCTTTTCCTCATCACCTAATCCTTCCTTATCCGTTGCTGTCCCTAACATTTCAGCTTCCCTAATGGCTTTTTATCCTGCTCTTTATGGCTCTGGACCATCACTGGTAAGTATTACCCAGGAGGCAGATTTCCTGCCGAGCTGCAGTTAACTCACCTGGTAGAGTTGTGCCCGGATCTGGAGATGCCAGGAAGAGGCAAGCTGGGATTGCCGGGTCCTGGCTGGGGACTCGGGGGCACGGGCTGGGTGATGGTCTCCACCCTGCTACTCTTGCTGCTCGATGAGTCGAAATTGACCACATTGCCATTGTTTTGAGGTGTCGCCGAGTGAGCTGAGGACAGCTGGCTGCCGAAATCGCTGTCCTTTGGAAACCTCTTGGTGCTGTCGTCTTGGGTTTGGATGCGGGCTGCAGGAAGAGAGAGGGTGAGGGGAAGACAAGCTGAGGGGGGACGCGCTCAGGTTGGTTTCGCTGCAAGTGTCCTGACTTCCAACAGGTGGGTCTGCAAACAGTTGTGCGCACTTGCAGATACTCCTGACCCCATGGGGGACAAACATTTCGTAATTCAAATCATTTCTTCACTGAGAGTTGGAGCTGGAAGGGAGCGTAGGAGGAATCAGATGAACCCCGAGGCTTTACACATGCACCATCTGATGCCCCCATGAGCAAAGTGGATTATTCACCAGCTTTGGGGCTCTGGTTCTTTATCTATACAATGGATACGATGAAGCTTAGATGATAATTATGATTTTTTGGAAACAGTTCACAGAGCATTCTGAAAAAAAGTGTGGTCTTGGGCTTGAAAAACATTAGATGACAGTATTGTTATCCTGAGAAAGTTCCTAGTTTTTGAAGGCAACCTGAACTAAACTTAATTATGCTTCATGGGCAAATAATATTTGATAATTACAGTGGAATTTTATAACATGAGCTGCAGTCTCTTTCCACAGCAGTTTTTTTAAAATTTTTTATTTGATACTGGAATATAGTTGATTAACAGTGCTGTGTTAGTTTCAGGTGTACAGCACAGTGATTCAGTTACGCATGTACATGTATCTATTCTTTTTCAAATTCTTTTCCCATTTAGGTCGTTACAGAACACTGAGCAGAGTTCCCTGTGCTATACAGTAGGTCATTGTTGGTTATCTATTTTAAATATAGCAGTGTACACATGTCACTTTCCATAGCAGTTTTTATCTGTAGGCTGGCTCTCTGAGGAAGTGGATGGAGCAAACACAACCCTTAGGCCTCATGACTCTTACTCAGGCATTTACTTGGAAGGAAACACATCCCTCCCAGTTAGCTCTGCATTGAAGCAGACAAAGGAGTTGGTCAGCAAAGCCTTTTTGGGTCTCATTTTTGTTTATTTTCTGAGGAAGAGTATGGACTACGTATGCCATTTTGCCGTTGCCCACTGATCTTATTAGTGGCTCCAAGTGGCAGACATGTTTCCTTTGAGCTGCACCTGCCCACTTTCCCCTCCCTTCAGCCCACACCAGACTTGTGCTCCTTGTATTATCATTCTTTCTACAGGGAGGCTCTTTCCTTTTCCCTCAATGAGCCCAGATGGGAACAAGTGTGTCCAGGTGCTGCTGGGGAAGATGGGAAGAAGTGTGCCCGTTGGGTTTGGATTTTATACTAGGGAATCTGTTTTCATGGCTGGACCTGCCCACCTGGTATTGCTCTGCAGGCAGGGACAGAGAGGACATGACCTAAGGGGCAGAGAACTGGGGAGGGGGGCTTGCAAGGAAAAAATGGGCCATTGAGAGGAAGTACACAAAAGTGAATAAGGCCAAGATGTTCTTATGGGTTTTCTTCAGATTTTTGTGCTTCTTTTTCTCTCCTACTTCAATACTTCCTTGTGATTTCAGATGTGTTTTGGGGTTATTCACAGGTCTGGGTCTGATGTAAAAATTATAGATATAAACCAACATTTATATCCCTAGATTTTTATTGTGTCTAGTTAATTGTGAAAACCACAGTTGAGTAGGAATGTTTATTCGTGATGAACTTTAAACTTTAAACTTTAAACTGTTGTACTGTACTACTGTACTTTTCAAGGTACTGCTCTGTAAGAGTCAAAATGTTTTCTTTATTTTTTGTGGGTTTTTTTAAAATGCTCACCAACTGAGACATCGGGAATTTTTGTTTGTACTTACCTTCTACCATTTGGGCAACCTTTTTCTTGTCTTCAGATCTTGCCTAAAATATAAATGATAACCATATGTTTGTTTTGGATTTACAGGAAGGAGTAACAAATACAGTTAAGTCCCCTACATATGAACGGGTTCCATTCCGAGAGGGCGTTTGTGAGTCCAATTTGTTCGTAAGTCCAACAAAGTTAGCCTAGGTCCCCAACGAACACAATGGGCTATACAGTACTGTATTGGAATAGGTTTATAATACTATTATAAAATAATGCACAAAAACAAACAAACACACACAAATAATACATAAAAAACAAACAAAAAATAAAGAAAACATTTCTAATCTTACAGTACAGTACCTTGAAAAGTACAGTAGTACAGTACAACAGCTGGCATACAGGGGCACGTTCGCATCTTTGAAAGCTCTCAACTTGAAGGTTCGTGTGTAGGGGACTTGCTGTACTATTCTTGGGGGTGGGGCTGGGGAACGATGTAGGTATCACTGCTAATCCTTTGGGCCATGGCTGAGCTACTGCCATCACCTGGGGACAGTGTGCTCTGGTCCTAAGCCTGTTACTTGAATGAATAAATGCTGACACCTGAGAGCTGAAGTTTTATCCCCGGCAAGTTTCATTTTTAGGGGCAGCTCTTTGATAGACCATGTTGAGATTCTGCTAAGCATGGTTTGCCTGAGACACAAAGGAGAAAATATGGATCAACCACACGGGAGATGTGTGTTTCCATAAAAATGCCCTTTGCAACTCCAGATGCATTTCCTTTTTTTTTTTTTTTTGGTGGTCATGCCATGTGGCATGTGGGATCTTAGTTCCCCGACCAGGGATCAAACCTGGGCCCCCTGCAGTGGGAGCACGGAGTCTTAACCACTGGACTGCCAGGGAAGTTCCTAGATGCATTTCTTATTTGACTATATATAAAATGAGTTGGTGTTTCTTTACATGAGTTGATATTTGTGAGAGTTGTTTTTTTTTAAACGGAGAAAGGTGGAAGTTTTTTGCGTGGGGTTCTGGGGCTGGGTGAAGCAAGTGAGGTATCCAGGGGTCAAATTTAAGGAGGTGCTCACTCTTGGGGCTGTGGGAGTGCAGGGTCGGTGTGACCCTGAGAGTCTGTGCCTCTAAGTTTGGCAGCCTGGTGCCTCGCCCCAGTCCTGGCCCTGGGGGAGCACCTGGGGTGTGCAGAGGAGGAGAAACTGTGGAAGGATGGGGGAGTGTTGGTTTCCCTCTGACTGTTCTGAGATCTATGGTTTGAGCCCCAGATGGGAGAGAAGGTATAGTAAGTCCCCCACATATGAACCTTCAAGTTATGAACTTTCAAAGATGTGAAAGTGCGTTCCATCAGTGTCAGGCGTGAGTGACATCGCAACTCGCCCTCCGTCTCCTGTTGCTGACGATCCTTCAGCTCTACCATCTCCCACCTCCTCGCCCTCCTCCAGTAACTCTTCTTGCCTGTTCACTCGATGCCAGCCCCTAGATGCCAACTGTTGTACTGTACTACTGTACTTTTCAAGGTACTGCTCTGTAAGAGTCAAAATGTTTTCTTTATTTTTTGTGGGTTTTTTTAATATATTATTTGTGTGAAAAGTATTATAAACCTGTTACAGTACAGTACTATGTAGCTGATTGTGTTAGCTGGGAACCTAGGTGAACTTTGCTGGACTTAGGAACAAATTGGACTTACGATTGCGCTCTCGGAGCGGAACTTGTTCGTACGTAAGGGGACTTACTGTAATGACAACCAGAATTTAAAAGATATGAAAAGGGTGGGTCTTTGGGTCCAAACAGTGTCTTTGGGCTCAGATGTCCAACTCGACATGGGATTAGGGAGGGATCCTTTCTCCCCGCCCAGTCAGTGCAGCCAGCAGAAAAGCCCAGTACATTGCAAGCTTGGTGGCCACAGGAGGGGGAGCTGAAGGGCTGAGGGCATGAGCGAGGCCTCTAGGAGAGGAGGCTCGTTCTGGCAATTGAGGGCCTGGGTATTCTTAGAAACAGCCCTGGGAGCTCCTGGCCGGGGAGGGGTGGCCTTGCACTCTAGCACGTGGCCAAGAGTCCCAGTAATTTGCAAATGTGACCTCACTGGTATTCCCTGGCCAGGGAAATCAGTCAGATGGTTGATGCCCATTCACGGTAGCAAAGGTCACATAATACTTGCGTTTTGGATCTGCGTTCTGAGCTGGTGGTTGCTGAGCTTTAAGGATCTTGCAATGCTCTGAAGATAATAGATGAGCATGCTAGGGCAGAAGAGCACAGGGCGGTGAGCGTACGTCATCCCCCTGGCCGGGCTTCTGTGTTCCCGGCCCGATGTGGGCTACCCACTGACCGCCCCACCACCCCCTGAGGACAAAAGGTATCAGTGAGTTTTCAGGCTGGCAAGTGCTGGGAAGGAACTGCTTTCCTTTTCTCTCTCCTGAGTTTCAAAGCGACCTCCATTGACCTGGAATTCTGCACGGATGACAGCCGTAAGGAAGGAGTGAAGACGGGAGAGGCGTGTTACAGTGTATCGTGGTAGGAGTATTGGATCAACTACTTGATGTTATTTCCCCTTTAAGTTAAAACAGACGCAAGTTAGCTGCACTGTAAAATTCCATGTTGAGATTAAACTGCTGGAAAATAAGATAATGATAATCACATTCAACCCCATGATCATGGCCACAGCGATCGCCGAAATGCTGTTGACGAATCAATCATGCTCTACCTCCCTGGCCCGTGTCATTCAGCAGCCCTGCTCAGATCATCCGGCTCCGTAAGTGACTTTTGAATGAACTCACCGAATTTATACAATTATTGGAAAGCAGTGCTTTCTTCTTGGCCAAACACGCAGAAGTCCCCCCAAAGCAGGCAGGAAAGTACTCACAAAAGAAGCAGCACAGCTGGCAGGATAACCACAGGGCTACTGATGTACCCAACCACAGAGCCAAACCACGCGGGAAAATCCTTCTCAATCGTTTCTGACACGATGTCATAAATTTTCTCTTGTCCGCTGTGAGAAAGAAAACCATAATTCCAGATTATATTGCTTTTGGCAGAAGGATCCTGCAAGCCATGAAAAAAAAAGAAAAAAGGCTAGCTAGCTAGAGTCCAATCCTCAAAGTCAGTTTCAAAGCTAAAGTTAAGTATCTGATGAATGTGAAAGATACATAACATTCCTGAAATGATTTCATCTGAAGGAGCCATTTAATTAACATGTAGGTTTGAAGATGGGGTCAGTAACTACATGGTGTGTGTGTGTGTGTGTGTGTGTGTGTGTAATGTATACAAAGATAGACTCTAAATGTTACATATACGTTGTATCAAAACTGACTGAAAGCAGATACTAGGTGAAGATAATTGAAGTGACTTCTGTCTTGATGCAGCTAGATAATGTAGAATCAAAAGTGACATGTAGGGCTTCCCTGGTGGCGCAGTGGTTGAGAGTCCGCCTGCCGATGCAGGGGACACGGGTTCGTGCCCCGGTCCGGGAACATCCCACATGCCGCGGAGCGGCTGGGCCCGTGAGCCATGGCCGCTGAGCCTGCGCGTCTGGAGCCTATGCTCCACAACGGGAGGGGTCACAGCAGTGAGAGGCCTGCGTATCACACACACAAAAAATTTTTTTAAAAAACTTCAGTCTTATCCAATCTCACGGCATCTCAAATAAAAACCATAGTCCAGGTCTTCCCTGGTGGCGCAGTGGTTGGGAGTCCGCCTGCCACTGCAGGAGACACGGGTTCGTGCCCCGGTCCGGGAAGATCCCACGTGCCATGGAGCGGCTGAGCCCGTGAGCCATGGCCGCTGAGCCTGTGCGTCCGGAGCCTGTGCCCCGCAACGGGAGAGGCCACAATAGTGAGAGGCCTGCATACCACAAAAAAAAAAAAAAAAGAAAGAAAAGAAAGTGACATGGACTATCTCTTAATAAAAGCTTTCTGAGTTCTGGAAGGGAAAGATTGACCAGGTAGAATTTCCTTCTAGCCTTGGAGCAATGCCGTTTCCCGTTTTGATTCGAAGTGGGCTGTATCTTTTAAAGGTGAGCACAGAGATGATTATACTTGAGGGCAGCCTGCTTAGCAAGGAAAGGGAAATGGTCTTGGATTCAAAAGACATGAGTTTGAAGTTTTTCTCTGCTGTTGACCTGTTTTGTGAGCCAGAAGGAGAATTCAGTTCAATGCGGGGGTCCTTCCTCTATAGCTGTCAGTAGCTCCAGGCAGAGTGGACTGAATTAAGACAACTTACCTAAATGGCCCGCAATTTAGAGATGGCTTGTACCGGACGATAGCAAAAATGGTTGGCAGCATGCATAGGAAGAGCATAAAAAGGAGCATTGCCAGGTAGAAGTTGTTGGATCTGTAAAGAAACCAAATGCCAGACGCTGAGTTCACTCTCTGGCCAGCTGCCGATGATGTCTGTGCACCCCACTGCCCCGCCCCCGAAAAAAAAACAAAACCGACACAGAAACTGTAGCCCGGACTCTTTGCAAACAGAAAAATCCTCCTCCCATCACTGCCTAGGAAAGGGTCTGTTATAGGATCACAGGCAATTTAGCAAACTAGAAATGGAGGCTCAAAGGTAATTCGTGGATCACCCAGCCCAACCTGTTCATCTACTAAACGCTGGCTGAGCACCTGTCCACCTCAAACCAAGAGACAGGTGACCCCATGGCCATCACACAATAAACTCAATTCATGGAAAACTCTTAGCACCTTTGCCCCACCCAGCTGAGTCCTTACCTAGTGGTTCCCTGTCCTGTTCCCAGCCTTGAACTTGTCCCCTATGTCTGAGGATGGTTTGACTCTTTTGTTACGGTTCTTGACTCTCTTACTTGGATGTCTCTCTCAACCTCTTATCTGCTCTGCTCCTGGCTGCTCAGGGTGAATGGTCTGCCTGAGTAAGCCCTGGGCCCTGGGCCCTAAGCTGGTCTGAAAGCTCGGCTGCCCAGGCTTCCCCCGAGGGCAGCACAGGTCTGTTTGGTGTGCAAGGCCCTGTATATAGTCCTGAAAAGAGAATGAATGGTCTGTTCACCTTGAGACTCTCAGCCTGCATGCTCTCTCTCTCTCTAATGAAATAGACTGGACTAGAAGAGAACAGGAAATGTCAGGGCACATACAATGTGGTTAAATAGGTGAGTGTTAATTTGTGAAACCTTTCTCTATTTATATACACACATTCTCTTTATATATATGTATAGACACACACACACACATATATATACACTCAATATATGTGTGTATCCATTTATAGGTATGTGTTATGTATATGTGTATATATGTATGCATGTATTTTTATATATAGGCCTACATAGATGTCAATGAATATACACATTCATATATAAATTATATATAAAACATATATATGAATATATGCATCTACACTGGTCACTGGGTGAAAGGTAAATACACTGTCATGCTGGTTATTGTCAAAAAGTTTGAAAGATACAGATACGCACCCACATCAGTAACTATTATGTCAAAATAAAATAAATGAGTTCTAATCAAGGTGTTCAAAATGTGATATGAATTCACCAAAATGGCTAAAGTGAAAAATACAGAGAAGAACAAGTGTTGACAAGGTTGTGGGACAACTGGAACTCTCACGTGATGCTGGTGCGAGTGGAAAGGGCGCCTCTGCTTTGGCAAAACAGTTGGCGCTCTCTACTAGAGGAGAACACATGCGTGGCCTGTGGGCCAGCAAGTGCAGTCCTAGGTATGTACCCAGCAAAGGACATGCGTGAGAATGTTCAAGGCAGTGTTATTCATTATAGCTAACCACAGGAGCATGGATAAAGAAATTGGGGAGGGGGGTGTCCTCAATGAGGTGATTCTCACAAGCACAGTACTGAGAAGAAGACAGGAATAAAAGAGGTCATACTGAGTGTGATTCTATTTACATCAAGTAAAAAATGGTGTGGCGGGGGGGAACGAATTACGCTGTTAGAAGCTGGTAGCGACCGGCGTCGAGTACAAGGGGGCTTCTGGGCGCTGTTCTTGTTCTGTTTCTCCATCTGGGGGTTGGTTACAGAGCTGTGTTCAGTTTGTGAATATTCATCAAGCCAGGTATTTGTGATGTGTGCCCTTTCTGGATGATTATTAAACTTCAGTAAAAAGTTGTAAAAGATGTGGCATGAGCTTAAGAAGAGTCATGATTCATTTGAGGGGTGGGGCATTGACAATGGCTTCAGGGAGGAAAGGCAACTGGAGGGCGGACAAGATTTTGACAGGCAAGGAGTTGGGGAGACCCCCTTGCTGGAGGTCACTCTGGCTAAGGCGAGTGTGGGTGATGTGAGTTCTCTCTGTGAAGCGGACTTGACGCTCACTGACCTGGAGGCTCGGAAGACTTGCTGGTGGGGCACGTTGCAGGTCAGCACGGCCCAGCTGCGCAGGTACATGAGCCCAATGAGTTTGAGGACGTTGAAGGCAGGGAGACATGGCGAGAAGAAGGCTCCCATCCTGAAACCACAATGGGAGGCCAGTTAGCGTCTGTTCTCCTCTGGTCTATCTTGGTTCTGAGAGCTTGAGGTTTAAACTCTGTGCTTAAACAACTGAAGAAGCCCCTGGAGATCTGAGACCCCAACCTTCCACCTGCTGGAGATAAGACAAGTCACTTCTGCAGATGAGCAGGGAGCCTGTTTTAAAATATCCTCTTGGCACAAGGATGCTAAGTGTCTCCTGCCTCTTCACACTTAGCAAAGGAAACGCCCTCTTCCGGTCAAGAGGCAAATGGTGGATAACTGCGGTTTCGGGCAAGCTCTAGATTTTGCCTGTCTATGGGGTTGGTGGGGCTACGTTAATACATTATTGACTTTCAGATTTGATCAACATTATGTGGAGCAGAGCTACTTTTGTTGGACCTTGTGCTAAGCATCCTCACACACTTTGGCCCATTTAACCTTCTGAAACCATAAAAGGAGGGGTAAATAGCCAAAGTTTTTAGACGTGAAATGTGGGTCTGGGAAAATTAGGTGATTTGCTCAGAGACTAATAAAAGCGTGACGCTATAGCATCCAAACTGAGAGACCTTTGAGAGTGACAGATCTGGGATAACATCCCGGGAAAAACAGAGGTATATCTACCCTGCCAATAAGGGCCAAATACGGAATGAAACCCAGATCTTCTGACTTTAAGGCTAAATCTGCTTCTACTGGATGTTTATTCAATACAATACTTGCGAAGTTTGGATTTAGCAGCAGGAAAATAGATACAAAGAGAGGTTTAATAAGTAAAACGCTTTTTTAAAAAAACTTTCGGTTTCTCACATCAGGCAAGACACTTAGCTTCTCTTTTCCTCAGTTTCCTCATATTTAAAATGGAGAAACGTTAAGTAAATGTCTTGTATTATTTTTAATACTGTATTTGTGAAAATATTTTTCAAAATAAGTGGACTCTAAGAATACAGAATTTGAGTAAAGGGATATTACTTTATATTCCATTCCTCCTGCATTTTACTGAATGATTATGAAGAGAGATTGTGTCTTCTGAAGGTATGGGACACCCAGGTTCTTCTTCTTTTTCGTCGTTTGCTTGTATTTTAACAAATAGCACTTTTTGTGGTCCAGTAGGGAAAGCCAGAGATGGAGGGATGGTTAGGGAGCTCTCCGCCGTGTCCCCATGGACACACACTCCATGTCGATCAGATGGTCCCTTTCAGCCTTTAGTATCTTTAGGAACATGATTGCCTTGGCTGGGGGCTGCCCTGGGTGAGCAGACCTCCCCTAGGTCTATCTTTCTGGGGGATAGCCGTGCACCTGGGCTTAACGTCCAAGTGAGAGTACGGAAGGAGAGTGGGTAGCTGAAGGCAGGCTTCCCAGCTGTGACACAGCCACTGATGGAAGTCCTCCTCGGGGGTCAGCAGCCTCTCCTCCTAGCCTCCCCACAATCCTCCCCAGCAGCTTATTCTACTGGTTCTTGTGCAGTTTTGTTTGTTTTTCAGTGACCGATAGTGGCCTAAAAATGGACTATTTCCTTCCTCATTCCTTTCTGCAAAATGCTTAGAAAACCATTACTGAAATTACTATATATGTGAAATAGTTCAATTAGAAACTCTTTATGTCCTTTCTTGACTCTTATGACTGTGTTTATTACGGCCATGTCCCATCCAGACTTGGTAAATTAAAATCTTAGCCCAGATTAGATGTAAGCACAGCAGGAAGCTTTGCTACGTACCAAATCATTCCTTGGTTGTAGACTAAATGTAACACGTTCTCTGCTATTTTGAATTCCCCGTATTCAGGCTACAAGAGAAAACGAACTTCTGCATTAAAAAACGTTCCAAATTTCTTTGCATAAACCAGTTCATTAGAGTCAAATACACAGAATTCTCTGCTCGCCTAGATACATAGAGATCATTGTCTGTGAGGCCATCCCAGCAAATGGTAAATGTAAGAAAGAAATGGGAACTCAGCTTTGTACAGCCTTTCCCTCTTCCCTCACGTATTTTCTCTCAGCCATGTCAGTTTCCCAGCCTGGCCATCAGGAAAGGATGGATCTGGCCGTACGAACTTCCCCAATGGACACGGCATCTTACTTACAAACTTGCTCTCCAGGTCCCAACACCAGTAGTCACTTAAGTACCGAACGAAAAGTCCTCGGAAGAAGTCTATGAGCAGAATGCTGGCCACAGTGAACAGCATGTCGATGATGGACAGCTTCAGCATCTCCTGCAACACAAGGCGTCCTTGGATGCCACCACGCCCTGCCCTTCCCACTGGCCACCTCTTCCTTGGGGTCCTCCCTTCTCTCTTCATTCCCATGGCTTGAGCCACCGGGCCCCCTCCAATGGCGACTTCATTTTTGGCACATAATAGCTGCTCAACAAATATTTGTTAATTTGAATTTTGATATCTGAGGCCAGCTTTACACAAAGCCAGGGAAAAAGTCTATGGTTCTGAGCCACAGGAGACTACCTGAGGTGTTATCATAGGATATAGTGAAGATGAAAGGCAGAGGGGTTCAGAGCAGAGTTTGGAGCAGATGCCTCGGTTTAGGGCTTCATTCTGCTTTTTTTATTTGATGTGGATCTTTTTTAAAGTATTTATTGAATCTGTTACAATATTGATTCTGTTTTATATTTTGTTTTTTTGGCGCGAGGCATGTGGGATCTTAGCTCCCCGAACAGGGTTCGAACCCTCATCCCCTGAATTGGAAGGCTAAGTCTTAACCACTGGACCACCAGGGAAGTCCCCTTCATTCTTCTTTTACTATCTGTGTTTTGGGGCAAGTTACTTAAACTCTAGTGCTTCAGTTTCCTCATCTCTGCTTCTAAGGATGATAATAAGATTCTAGACTAAGCGCTTAGAACAGGGTCAAGCACATCGTTAATACTGCCTGAGTCCTTACACTGATTATAATTCATTTTGAGACCTGGAAAATCCTAATCCCCCACTGAACTTTATTTTCCTTTTCTATAAAATAGAGATAATGACACTTCAGAGAGTCGCTAGAATTAAGTGATGAAATGGACACGAAAGGGCTTTATAAGGGAACGAGGGAGCCACCTGTCCAACGTATGTCTCCCAGCATTGGCCTTGCGGAGTCTGGGTGGAAGCAGTGGTCTTGTTGGCCTCTGAGAGAGGTGAGGTGTAAGTCAGAACATTGGCTTGTTCCAGGGCCCAAGTGCTGTTTCTCCTGAGCCCTATCCCAGGCCCAGGCGTGGACCACTTCTCTTCTCCAGGGGCTGCCCTGGTGACAAAGAAGATGGTAGAATCTATCCAATGAGTTGTGCTATTGGGGGGAGAAGTTTCCTGTGGAGAGAGGGAAGGAAGAAGAAAAGGTTGTCCAGTTATGTGTAAATAAGAATCCATCATGAACACCAAGGATATCACTGCATTGCTTGGGAATAATCTCTTTTTCTTTATCTCTGTTTCTCTCTGTCTCCGACTCTCTGTCTCTCTCTCTCACTATCTCTAGCTTGGTTGATAGCCACTTGTCTAGAGTTGGTCCGGTAACGAACATAGAGTTGTAATGAATAGCATTGATTTTTCCCTAGTAAAGTGTCAGAGCCTGTCCTAGGTTACAGCATGTTGTATTTCTCATTCTCACAAGAGTGTCAGGTAAGAATGATTATTCCATGTTACAGATGAAGGAACTGAAGCTCAGCTAGTTGAAGTCAAACGCTTAAGGTCATGTTGCTGGGAAGTGGCAGGTAAGGACCCAGTCTACGCAACATCAAAGTCCTGATGCAGAACCATTTCACCCTGTGGCCTCTTCTGTCTCATAAGCAGCAGGATTTGATGCTAGGAAGGTATGGCTTGGGCAAACAACCCTAAAGAAGCCTCCTTCTCCCTGCCTCCTCTTCCCCTACCATTTTGGGATAACCTCACAGGTGGGGCAGGCTTAACATGACCTCCAAAACTACCCTAGGCTGGGATGGTGGGGCCTGCCCTGAACTGCTCTCCATAAGATATTTATTTCCTCCTGATTTTCTAAGTGAAAATTAGTCCCATGGTCTGCCATTCTCCTGGGATCATTTACAATAGCTGTTGATAACCTTTCCTGATGGAATTCCAGGAAAGAGTGTCAAGAGACCCAGGTTCTCATTCCAGCCCTGTCACTGACTAGCCATAAATTCTGCCCTCAGTTTCTTTATCTTGGAAATGAGACCAAATTTCCTATCCTCTGTTGAGAAGACCACAAATGAACTGATTTTTGAACATGATGAACAGAGTGCAAATACTAGCAGTGATATTGACAACACTGATGATGACTCTGTATCTGTGTGTATGTGTGTGTGTGTGTGCATATGTGTATATATGTATGTATTCAATATGTATGTGTATATGTGTGTGTGTGCATGTGTATATGTGTGTGTGTATGTGCGTGTGTTTGTGTATATGTGCGTGTGTTTGTGTATGTATATGTGTGTGTCTTTGTGTGTCTGTATATGTGTATATATGTGTGTATGTGTGTGTGTTTGTGTGTGTGTGTATATATGTGTGTATGTGCGTGTGTGTATGTGTGTGTGGTGGGGGGGGGGCAGTGGTTGGCTGGGCACGTCCCCAGGACGGAGCACTCACCTCAGTGCTCATGCTGTTAACTTTGTCCAGGAGGGCGATAATCAGACTGTAGAGGTTTCCCAGGTACAGCACAAGGACCCTGAAAGCCACAAGCCCACCTTAAATGACCAGACCACCACTCCATGGTTCTAGACTGACCACAATTTGGGAGCGACCACCATGTTTTGGCTAAGACAGTTGCTGGTTGCCACACTTGGTTTCCTTCAGAATCAGACTGTGGGCATTAAAACAAAATACAGAATTCCAGAATCTACACTGTTTCGAGAGGTCTGGATGGGGTCTGGGAATCCTTTTATCTCCTTACCAGGTGATTCCACTATAGCCGATCTCTGGATCAGTATTTCAGAGCCGCTGGGATAGCAGACAGTGTGTGAGCTCAGGAAGCGGGGCTCTGAAGTGTAGAGTGAATTATCCATGTCCTGTCCTGTCTTCTGGTTTATAAAGTGATTTTCCAGGCATTATCTCATTTGAGTCTCGCCTGTGAGGTCCATATTATTATAACTCCCACTTAAGGGACAAGGGTATTGAACATGGGGAGGTCTTAAGTCACCTGCTCGGGTTCACACAGTTAAAAAGAGGCAGGTGAGATTTCAGGATCTCAGTGGTCTGGCTCTGAAATACAGGCTGAACCTGTCAGACGGGCTGAATCAGTGAGGGGCTGTGGGCACATCTACACCTGCTCACAGGTGGGCAACCTTGAGCAGATGGTACCTGCCCGCAGCAGCCTCTATCAGCCAGTGATCCAAGACTTGATGCCCGTTTCCCCGGAGTTGGAAGGTTTGGGGAAACACGTCATGGAGTTTCCCAGGCTGCAGCCTTGGGTCTTAACAGAAACATGTCTGGGAAAATGAGATGAGAAAGGAAAATGGCAGGTTTACAAATCTCTCACAGGACAGTGGTTGGCACTTGGAGAATCATGAAGCCAGTGCCAGTTGGTGAAAAAGAGAAAGCAGATTTAACATGAGGAAACGACTCCAGATGATTGGAACTTTGAGTCGCCCTCATCTCCTCAGGTGTAGAGTTTACCACCTGTGGCCACCAGTGTGCAGGAGTGAGCAGGGAAACAGGGGCTAGGACACCTCCGGGGGCATCATTCTGACTCATCTTGGCTTTCCCTGTGCACTGTGGAGGGATTCCCTTCAGCTTCCCTTTCTACCTCTGTCTTCACCTAACACAGGGCAGGACCCTCAGAGTCGACTTGGCACTTGTTGGCTGAAGGAAGGACCGAGAGAATTTAACCTTCTGCCGTCTTCGTGTCGCATGGCTCTGGTTCTCATTGTGCCCTGAATAGGCTGGTGAGTGAGTTAGTGGAACTAAAGTAATATATCCTACTCTTATTTCTACAATTAGCCTGAATTCATCAGGGGCAAGTCTCTTGAAGCCCCTGTTTCTCTAGTTTTGAACGAGAATAACGAGGCCAATCTGTATAATAGGACTGCTGTTAGACCAAATGCAATCACAGAATTGATCCTCCCCAGTGCCTGCCGTGAGGGAGTTGCTGAGGACAGCACTTCTCTCTCCTAGGTCAACAGAGGAGGTGCCGAGCAGAGCACAGAGACCAGGGTTCAAGCCTGGGGGGCTGGGAGTGCCTTCCAGAGCTACCCTGGGTGAGGGGCTTCCACACACCCCTTGATCTTGCGAGTGATGTTTTTCTATCTCTGAAGTGACAGTTGGACTTCAAGATCGTGGCAAACTACAGCCTTTTAGCCAAACCCTACCCTCTTCTATTTTTGTAATAAAGTTGCAGGGAACTCGGCCACACCCTTCGGATGATGTATTGTCTGTGGCTGCTTTTGTGCTACAACCTCAGAGTTGAGCCACAGAGACCGTGTGACCCGCACAACCAAAAAGATTTACTATTTGGTCCTTTATGGAAAACATTTGCCGACTCCTGAATGGCAGCCATTCTTCCCAAAGTGCTCTGTGGGAAATTTGTTCTGTGGAATGTGATCAAGCATTACAAGAGAAAGCACAAACCAAACACTGTAGACCCGGGAGGGATGGGAGGTAAATCAGCGGGGCTCGGACAGTGCCACCCTCTGCGACAGTCACCCTAACAGAGACGGGGATTTTTCGGGAAGACAGTGATGATGCCAGCGCTAGAGAAGAAGTGTGGTTTCAGGGGGTCGTCCCTCTGACCTCCCCCTCCCCCGCCCCTACTCCCCGCCTGCTGTGCTCACATCTGCATTAACCACCTGTATTCACACCCACTGACCATCCCAGCACAGCCCTGATGCCCGAGGCTCCCTGACTTACAAGAACCGCTTTGAGTCTACGCTTTGGGGAATTATTAGCAAAGCACGATGTTCATCTCGCGTCTGGAAAGACAGCATGGGTCTCTCACCTCTCACGGTCAGTCCACTGAGGGACCCAACGTGAGCGATACACGGCACACTGTCCATCATCTTCTTGGTCCTCTTTCTCTTGTATCTGCTTTTTCTGCCTGTTCTCCCCCTTCCCCTCCCCCTCCCCCTCCCTCTCTCCCACCTCCTCTTCCTCCTCTTGTTCTCATCACCACCTTTTCACCCGTTTCTTCCATCCTGTCCTCCCGGTCCATCCTCTCCAGCCCCCTCCTCTCTCCCTGCTTCCTCTTCCCCCTTCTTCCCACCATTCTCTCTTGTGGTCCCCTGAGTTTCTTGAGATGCAGCCGTAGGGGAAGTCCTGTGCTAAGTTTTGGGGGGAACAAAGCAAGCCCTGGCTCCCGAGGGACTGAGTTCCCACAGTGGGTGGCCGGACGGGTAACCCACAACAAGCCATTTCCCAACGGGTGGCGGTACCTTGCCAGCTGGAAGCGCAGTGTGGTCCGTGGGTGGTACATCTCCAAGGCGGCGATGAGGTCAAAGGCTGACGGTGCCAGCATGGTGACGAGGGACACCACCACGCTCACCTACCAAGAGAGGGTGTGCCCCACTGAGCTCCTCGGGGACCCGCATCCCAGCCTCCCTCACCTCATAGTTGGTCTGTAGCCTAATGTTTGGTCGGGGAGGGGGGTATTCAGAGGGTCATGCAGTTCTTACATGGAAAACCTCCCCCAAATCTTGGCTAATGAGCTGTTTTCAAAAGGCCACTTTGCCATGGGTTTATCCCTTCTAGGAACACTCCTTAATCTGAAGACACTCGTACATGCCTTTTGAGACTTACTGGTGTTTCTGCCACCTTCTCCAATTACCATCTCATTCTATTTCTACTTCCCTTACCTTGGATGGAAGAAGGAAATAACTGTAACTGTTAAGAATAGAAAAGGGAAGGCTAAGAGGTAATTTAATATTCTTTCTGCACATGGAAGATTAATTATCTAGAGAATTATGCCTGGCTCTTGTTTCTCTGGACTTATGTACTTTCTCTGCAAATGAAAAAGGAGGCTTAGCTGGTACACAAGAGGTGTGAGCTAAAGGAAGATATAATTTCTGAATTTACCTTTAAAATATCTATCTACACACGAGCCCATATTTATCAATATATAACCCACTTAACTGACATAAAACACGAAGAGGTATGGGAAGAGATTACCTAATGCAGTCTCAGATTTTGAAAAATTATTGTACATTGAGGATAAATTGATAAGTATCACCTTGCCTGCCCACTTTGTTTTTTAAATCCCAAGGATGGTAATCATTTTCATACAAGTGGTCTGAGAGGTAGCATTTGTGCAGGTAAATTGAGCCAAGTGTTCAGGACACGAGTTTTGCAATAAATATTAAGAATTATAAAATTGTTTATAACCTCCCTCTTGGTAATTTTCTATTCATGGGAATATTCCCATAAATGGAGAGGAAAGAACATTTTAAAAAATAAGCCATACGGGGCTTCCCTGGTGGCGCAGTGGTTGGGAGTCCGCCTGCCGATGCAGGGGACACAGGTTCGCGCCCCGGTCCGGGAAGATCCCACATACCGCGGAGCGGCTGGGCCCGTGAGCCATGGCCGCTGAGCCTGCGCGTCCGGAGCCTGTGCTCCACAACGGGAGAGGCCACAACAGTGAGAGGCCCGCGTACCGCCAAAAAAAAAGAAAAAGAAAAAAATAAGCCATTGGTGTGGGGCTGTTTGGGAAGGATTATTTGTGATTTAGAAATATGGAAAGCACCTAAATGTTCAATAATCCCCACACGGTCAACTTTGACACATGCAATGAAAGACAGTGCAGTTGCCAATGCAAGTCTAGGTGAAGTCGGTTTCTGGAAACGTATATAAAGGAACACGAAGCCAGAAAGGCAAAGCACAGTCAGCAGCAAAACTCAAACATAAAGACTGTGCAAATGCCTGAAGGTGTTTTTGAATCAAAATCTTCCTTATTAAGACCAGTGAAATCATTTAGCCAAGGCCGGGTGTTGCCACTCTGGCTCCAAGCTCTTGCAGCCCGTGCTCTAGAAGAAGAAGACTGCAATTTTTCCGTGGAGATGTTTCCAGGGAACCCACTTAAGAAACACCCAGGAAACAGAGGGGCAGCTACTGTTGTGTGGGTACCTCGTTCTTTTCCCAGAGCGTCAGCTCCTTCTTGGACTGTGCCAGCTTCTGGGACCGATCCACCACGAAGTAGATGAGATAGATGCTCCCAGCCAGCGAGAGAAGCACCAAGATGTTGGCGATGACCCTCAGGCAGATGGTCACTGCCCTGCGGGGAGAGGCAGGTATGAGGACGATATACCGGGCTCTGCACAGGGCACCCTGATGCACAGAAAAGGCCAGTGAAGGATGGGAAGACATTTACTGCCAAGTGGATTCTCTGCCCTGAAGAATCAGTGTTCTTCCCCCACCCCCAGAATCCCTCATTTCCTAAGAGATCAACAGTGAGTTATTAATCTAAGCCATCAGCATCAGTGGGGCTTGAAACACACACACACACACACACACACACACACACACACACACACACACACGTTCTGGAGTCTGAGTATTTGGGCTTCAGTGTTTGCTTTGCCACTTAAAATGGGAGTCCTGTGGCATATGCACATTTCAGTTACAGGAGCTCAGGTACAGGTGCTCAGGAGAGGGAAGGGGGAGGAAGGAGGGGAGGTAATGATCCTGCCTCTCATTTCACACCATGATTTCAATATTATACCACGTATTTACTTGGGATTGGTTATCTGTCTTTTCCCTCTAGAAAGCAAGTGCTCGATTGTTAAAAGTCTTCTTCACGGCTGTATTCTCAGCTCTTAGAACAGGCCCAGTCCATAGAAGCACTTCATAAATATTTGCTGGAGGAAGAAGTAAAGAAAGGAGCTGGGACACGGGCTCCTCTTTCCTCGCCAGGTCTCACTTCCCAAAGGCCTCTTACAATCAACCGTGTTGCTACTACAGTAAGTCCCCTACATAGGAACCTGCAAGTTGCGAACTTTCAAAGATGCGAACATGCATCTGGAACCTGTACCAGCAACGTCAGGCGTGAGTGACAGCGCAGCTCGCCCTCCGTCTCCTGTTGCTGACGATCCTTCAGCTCTACCATCTCCCACCTCCTCTCCCTCCTCCAGTCACTAACGTTTCTTTCCTGTTCACTCGATGCCAGCCCCTGGATGCCAGCTGTTGTACTGTGCTACTGTACTTTTCAAGGTACCGTACTGTAAGAGTCAAAATGTTTTATTCTTTGTGTTTGTTTTTTATGTGTTATCTGTGTGAAAAGTATGATAAACCTATTCCAGTACAGTACTAGAGAGCCGATTGTGGCTAACTTTGTTGGACTTACGAACACATTGGACTTACGAACGTGCTCTCGGGACGGAACTCGTTCATATGTAGGGGACTTACTGCGTTTACAGTAAGTTTCCAGTTTTAACTGAAAAAACCCTACTCTTCCTGGAGGAGAATTCACTGACTCCAATTGGCTTATCTTTAAGGCATCTGCTTCCGACTTCGGGGTCAGTCTTAGTCCGTTTTCCCTGAAAGCAGAACCTCAGGCAAAGGTGTGTTTGCGAGGAGTTTTTCTGGGAAGTGATGCCAGGAAG
The DNA here is from genome assembly GCF_003676395.1 of Aethalodelphis obliquidens. Taxonomy (NCBI): domain Eukaryota; kingdom Metazoa; phylum Chordata; class Mammalia; order Artiodactyla; family Delphinidae; genus Aethalodelphis; species Aethalodelphis obliquidens. The sequence goes on from NW_020838009.1 coordinate 6,633,058, forward strand.
TGTGCGTGAAGTTCTGGGGAGTGAGACCACAGAGGGCAGGCGGCTGCGGGGTCTTCTGAGGGGCCTGTGAGGTGGCATCTCAGAAATGCCTGGCCGGGGTGCAAATGCGAAGCGTTTTCCATCAGCTCCTGTTCCCTGGTGGTCAAGGGCCACTCCAGAGCACTGACTCCCAGTGCTGCACCCAGTCTTTTGGTTGCATGAACACGTGTGGACTGGGATCTTGTGGGTGCCCCACACTGCAGCCTCAGAGGAGCCCTGGGCAGCGAGCAATGGGTACCAGTGGAGGCTCTGAGGGGCATGTGTGCAGCCGGTGGCAGCCTGCACAGCCTGCCTGGCATCAAGGGCTGGAGAAAGAGGTGTGGCCAGGAGGATTTGGAGGGGCACGCGAGGGGTGTACCACCCACTCCCCACCCTCTGGGTGACCTTGGGCAGGTCACAACATCTCCTTCTGCATGCATCTTAGCCTTTCCTCTTCGCAATGAGGAAACTCACTCCCAAATGGAATGCTAAGTGTCACCTTGTCTTCTGGCAGAGGGGAGCTTTCGATAAGGCGTCATAGAGCACCAGAGATGGAAGACTTGAGAGTGAGGTCCATTAACACCACCTTAGTGCTTCTTCACTTCCTCCTGTCCCCAGATCACCCTGTCATCATTTGTAGGGTCATGCTACCCACGTGGTCCCTGAGGCAGGTCCTGCATTTCTGGTCCCCCCTCCCCGCCTTCAGCACTGTTGGTCCTTGTGGCAATTACACCAGAAAATGCACGTGATGGGCTTGCGGGGGAAGTAGGCAGTCGCATGCTAGTTTTCCCCTGTCTCCACCCTCTTCCTTCCACCTCCTGTTGTAATATCCTGGATATCCCAGAATACCTCTTACACATCTATTTTCCTCAAGTTTTGACAGAATCAGGAGGACTCAGGATTTGTGCATGGAAGAGAGATGAGAATTCGGTTCCTTGCTGATTTGTTTGTTTGTAATAATGAATCATTGAATGAGACGTTTTTTAACTGGAATGCATTTAGGACGGCAGGAGCTTCCAAATTTGAGGGAACATAAAAACCTCCTGTGAGTTTTGCTTTGCGAGACCTGCTAAGAATGTGGAGCCTTGTCTCTCACTCCCAGAGACGTTAATTCAGTCAATCAGGGTGGGCGCCAAAGGGGTCTGCGTCTGCAGTGCCCACGGGTGATTCTGATGTGGGTGGGCGCTCTCTTTCCTCTGAGAAGCACGGATGGAGTCCCATCCTTTCATTTCATAAGTGAGGAATTAGAGGCCCGGAAAAGTCAAGGGAGTTTCAGGGTCATAGAAGTTAATGACGAAGAGAGGGCTAGAATCCATCTTCTGACACCCTGTGGAGAATCCTTCCCACCACGACACCCTGCTTCCTCTCGGGGGCTGGGTGTTTCCTCCACTCCCCAGGTCTCCAGCACTCCCCAGGACAGGCTTTCTGCACTGTAGGAACTAATCATGGGGCTTAAAGAACCAGTGAGGATGGACCTAGAGCCTGTCATACAGAGTGAAGTAAGTCAGAAAGAGAAAAACAAATACCGTATAATATCGCTTATATGTAGAATCTAGAAAAATGGTAGAGATGAACTCATTTGCAAAGGAGAAGTAGAGTCACAGATGTAGAGAACAAATGTATGGTTACCAAGGGGGCAGGGAGGGTGGGATGAACTGGGAGATTGGGACTGACTTATACACACTACTGTATATAAAATAGATAGCTAATGAGAACCTGCTGTATAGCACATGGAACTCTACTCAATGCTCTGTGGTGATCTAAATGGGAAGGAAATCTAAAAAGGAGAGGATATATGTCTACCTATAACTGATTCACTTTGCTGTACAGCAGAAACTAATGCAACATTGTAAAGCAACTATACTCCAATAGAAATTAATTTAAAAAAAGAACCAGTGAGGATATTGGATGAGCAGGTGTGTCTGGCCCAGGAGGACTGGGTCATCGCCTTTCTGTGTCGTCCATTCTGTGGCCGAAGGGTCTCACCCTCACCAAGGAAGCCCTCACAACCTTGAGAAGAACTCCAAACCCGAGAAGTCACTTTAGAAGTTTTGTCGACAAGCATTGGATACTACTTGTGTCCTAGGACATCAGAGATTTGTTGCTAAATAAAATTAGTCTTTGCTTAGTTTAACAAACTAGAAATTGGTGCTAAAAATATCTTTTATTATCTAAGCAAAACAATAGGAAGCTGGTCAGCCTCAGACCTCTCACCCTACTGCCAAATCCATGGAAGGAGGAACAACTCTGAAATACTGCTATCAAAAAATTATGGGGTTCCCACATTCCACATTACCAGAAGGACAGGTTTTAAGGAGAAGAACTGCCTGAAAAGGTGTGAAAATGAGATATAGTCTGGTGATTTTTCTACTAAATTAAAACAGCTTATCAATGAATTCAGGATGGGGAGTCTTCATACATACAGGTTTTTGCTCTTCTTCTTCTCCTGTTCTTCCAGTATAGCCTCCTTTAAAGAAAGACACATATGGTATCAAAAGCTTAGCATCATCGTTAATCATAAATATTCAGAAATAGTTTATGAAAGAAATGACTTATCCAGTATTTTTCATCATAACTTCAATGTCTAGACTCCATCCAATAAGATTCTATTGATATCAGTGCTTTATATGATAATCGATAGATAAAAAAGGAAATTGGGGAATGGGAAAAAGAGGGGAAGGAGTAAATTATTTAGGTCACTGAAGTGATCTAAATCATTTTTTTTCTCAAAAGGGGGCACCATTGAACTGTCTGTGTTGTTCAGTAGATCCAGGTCTCCGAATGCCTTTGACTGCATTATCTTCTAAGGTAACACTAAAAGCTTATATCCCTCACATATATGTATGTATTCATTTACAAGTTATGTACACGCAACACGGTAGCAATCCATTATGCAAATGAGCAAAGATACACACACTGAAATTTTAGAAGGATGAAAGTAAAAAAAAAAAGAGACGTTCCCGTATTTTTCTCCAGTACACCATCAGATTGTTTGGTGCCTGTTGGAGGCACAGTATGTCACGTCTCGGTGCAGACCGTGGCTGCCCTGGTCTGTGAGCACCGTGGGAAGGAGACCACGCTGACTCTCCCAGCAGAGAGCCAGCGGCTCACGCTGTGAAGGCTGTGATCTGCAGAGCCCTGACTCCCGGCAGCCTGAACAGGCTCGCTTACTCACCCTGATGCTGTTCACGATGGCAGCGGTTTTGCTCTCTGCCGCCTCTGGGTTTCCAATGAGGTAATCCCAGGCGCAGAACACCCGCCAGCAGAACGTGTAGTTTTCATTGGACGCGCTGGCGAGGCTCATGCGGGAATTCTTAGCCATCCTGCAAAAAAGGACCAGAGAAAACCATAATTTGAAAAGTTACATGCACCTCAATGTTCCTTGCAGCACTACAATAGGCAGGACATAGAAGCAACCTAAATGTCCATCATCAGATGAATGGATAAAGAAGATGTGGCACATATATACAATGGAATATTACTCAGCCATAAAAAGAATGAAATAATGCCATTTGCAGCAACAGGGATGCAAATAGAGATTATCATACTAAGTGAAGTAAGTCAGAGAAAGACAAATATCATGATATCATTTGTATGTGGAATCTAAAAAAAGGCTACAAATGAACTTATCTACAAAACCGAAATAGAGTTACAGATGTAGAAAATAGACTTATGGTTATGGGGGGGTAAGGGGGAGAGGGATAAATTGGTAGATTGGGATTGACATAGACACACTACTATGTATAAAATAGTTAACTAATAAGGACCTACTGTATAGCACAGGGAACTCTACTCAGTACTCTATAATGAGCTATATAGGAAAAGAATCTAAAAAAGAGTGGATATATGTATATGTATAACTGATTCACTTTGCTGTACACCTGACACTAACACAACATTGTAAATCAATTCTACCCCAATAAAAATTTTTATAAAAAAGGACCAGAAAGGGTCATGTAAGAACAGTGTCAGGAGCAGGTTCAGCCACTAGGGGGCTGCCGCGAGTCCACGCAGAGCAAGGAGCCCCATCTGGATGTGGGCAAGCAGAGTGCCGGCTGGGTTCAGCCCCTCTCCTGGCTTGCGTCCTCAGCCAACCCCTTTGAACAGTGTGAAAACAGCAAATTCTTGGGTGAGTCCCGTGCACGAGCTCTCCCGTCACTGGAGGTCAGGAAGTCCCTGAAGGTGTGTGCACCCACTGCATCTCTGTGCGACTGTGATTGTGAAACCAAATTCTTTACTCTGAGCTGAATCCATCTCCTTGGAGCCCCTGCCCATTGAAGTAACTACCCCACCTCACCGAGCAGAAGCACTTCGGATCCCTCCCTAACACGACTTTCCCTCAGGTGTATGGGAAGGCGGGGGTCACGATCCCTCCTTGGGTGCAAGTTCCCTGTCTTTTAGACCATCTCTCCTGTTAGAAGCTTTTACCACTCTGCCCATCCATACTTCCTGCTCCCGAGTTGACATCAATTTGTCTCTTAAATTGTAACATCTCGCAAAGAGCCCGTGTTCTAGGTGGGGTCGTGGGGTCTTGAGGCCATCCAGAGGCTAAGCTGGAAAGCTTCATGGGAACTGAAGGTCCTCAAGTCACTGTACATCCCCCTAGGTTTTTGATGATGGTGACGATGGTGATGATGATTGTTCTATCTTTTTTTAATCCCAGCCCCTTCTACCTGCACTTTGCAAAGATGCCACAAGGGGCAGTGTGATGAAGACGTACTGGTACACACGCATCTGAGGGAAGTAGCAGGTGAGCCAAGAGGGTGGGGGCCCGCTTCTCCTTGGGCTCAGAGCCTCTCTGTCACTCTGCATTTATCTAGCTCCTACACAGAAGCGCAGAATGTAACAGCCTTAAGGGAACCTGGTGATATTCTGAGCCAACCTGCCCATTTTACAGATGAGGCCCCAGCCAGTCTGCTTTCTTTGCACTGCGCCCTGCTTTCAATAACCAACTACATGTTTGAACTGCATCACAACACAGACGAGACTGGCCTTTACGTAATTTGTAACTAGGTCACAGGCAAACAAATAGTCGAAGGAGGATGCTTTGCTTTCTGCAACCTCTGGTCACCTAACCCATCTCGTTCACCTCTCTTTTAGTGCAGTTCCTATGAGACAGGCTGGGACCCGGGACCCTTTGCTGCAGTGCTGCAATGTTTGCACATGGACACACCTCCCCATGAGCAACAAAATACAAAGAAACTGTATGGGACTAAAAATAACTGTGTGCTTGTGCAGCTGGGGCAAATTCTGGACCCAAAAGATACAAAGAGACCAAAAAAACCCAACTGCCACTTTTGAAGAGTCTGGAGCAAAAACAGGGTGTCGGGAGCAAAAGCAGGGGGCTGCGCATGCCCCCTGCACACACCACCACCTACGGGGTGGGCAAAACACCTAAGCCACCCTTCTGGCCTGACACCTGGACACACACCTACCCGCACCCCATATAACAAACAAGCTTGCCCCCCTTCAGGGAGCAAGGGAACCTGTTGTTTGCTTTTGCTCCCTGCTGCTGCAGAAGGGGCCCTAGTAAGGCCTTGCCTGAATTTCTTGTCTGGCCTCTAGTCAATTTCTATTGGCTGGGGAAGGCCAGGAACCCTGGTCAGTAACATCTACATTGTCTAAACTGATGTTACCTGGTAAGTCTATTTGATTCTTGTCTCTCCAGACCCAACACAGAACCTGGCACAAAGCTTCAAGTGTTCAATCAGTGTCGATTAAAATGAGCATTTATCTCTTTTATCTGTGGTCTCCTCATCTGGAAAATGGCCTTGACTTTACAGGGTGAGTGACAAGATGAAATGAGATCGTATGTATCATTTTGGCATGTATTTTGAGAAACTGAACAGACATACTTTTTTAAGAGAATGATGAAGCTGTAAGCAAACACTGCCATCCCCACCAGGAAATAGGCCAAGGGCAGCCGGTAGCCAGCCCTCCCGATCCTCCTCTCACTGCCATAGTAGCCATAGAAGAGGACTGAGTATTGGAGGTAACCCTGCAAAGAGAGCACTCGGTGTCACTTCTGACTCCCAGGTCCCAGAACATTCACCACCCGCCTCGAGACAAAAGTGTGGCCAAGCCTGAACCTCACCCCCAGGGACCAGACGGTGTCCAGATCTTGGGCAGATGCAGTGTGCTCCTTGGGGATGGTCTTGCTGGCTGTGCTTCCAAAGGGTTGGCCTGCGATGAGCTGGTGAGAGAGGAAAGGATGTCACACGGTCCTCTGGGTGGGAAGGGACCAGAAGAAAAGGGGCCACTGATCTCCATGCACCTCTGAAGATGCTGTACATATGAGGTCCCTAGGGGGTGGATTCTCCTTGATACTCATGGATGAGACATTAATCATGAGTGGCCAGATTTTCTTTTTGCCTGATCGGGGCCTGTCTGGGTGTACTCTCTCTAGGCTGGACATGGCTTCTGTGGGTGGATGACTGAAGCCACTGGGTTTCTAGAATGGCATGGGACATGGCCCCATTTACTTTACAAGGATGAATTTTAGTTGAAAAGTGGTTTTTATTTTAACACAATGTCTGCAAACTGTCCCATAAGCCAAATCTAGCCTGTCGCCACTTTTTGTGTGGCCCGAGAGCTAAGGTTGGTTTGTGCATTTTTAAATGGTTGGGGAAAAAAAACCAAAGAAGAGTAGTATTTTGTGACACATAAGAATGATGGGAACTTCAAATTTCTGTATCTATAAATAAAATTTTATTAGAATACAGCCACACTTATTAGTTACCTAATGTCTATGGCTGCTTTCGTACTACACAGTAGATTTGAGAAGTTGTGACAAACCATACGGCCCACAAAGCCTAAAATGTTCACTCTCTGGCCCTTTGCCGAAAAAGTTTGCCAGGCCCTATTTTTTTTTTTTTTTTTTAGCGGTACGCGGGCCTCTCACTGTGTGGCCTCTCCCGTTGCGGAGCACAGGCTCCGGACACACAGGCCCAGCCGCTCCGCGGCATGTGGGATCTTCCCAGACCGGGGCACGAACCGGTGACCCCTGCATCGGCAGGCAGACTCTCAACCACTGTGCCACCAGGGAAGCCCTGCCAGGCCCTATTTTAACACACAGATTATCCTTCCCATGAGGATAATGAGTGCGGTTGTCTAATGCTATGGCTCTAAACGTCTCTACTTTTTAAAAAATGGCACTTTTAAACTCACCGGAAATAGTTCTTACCTCTGGAATGACAATAAAAGCACCTGTCATAATCGTGAGCACAATATTAATTCCGAATAACCATCTCAAGAATATGAAATAAGAGGCAACACCAGATCCAAAATGACCTAAAGAAAGATAATGAGAACGGTTTATAGAAAATCTTCCCAGTGTAAGAAGTTCTCTGTAAAACAACACTGTAATTTTTCTTACAGCAGCAGGACATAGACTAAGAATGCCATAATTGAACTTATCAGGGTGTTGTCCCACGATGATCATTTAGAAGGATTAAGATGTTCATTAATGTCTCCCAGTCATATACACAGATCCCTAATCCCTAATGGATTACTTTCCCTAAGGTCATATTGATCGAAAATGCTTTTATCAAATTTACATTTCACCTATGTTCAGAAGTATCAGCATCTTTTGAGAATTTAATATATTTCTTTTCTATTTTGCATAGTTCTGAAAGTTCCAAGGATATTCTAAGGATTCTTTTGTCTTAATTTCAAAAGAAATAACAGTATGTTGCATGTTAACATTAACACCTCACATGGTGTTAGATGGGTGAAGGGGTTATGAGAATTCTCTTTGTCACTCTTCCATGCATCTAAACTTATTCTAAAATAAAAAGTGTAGTTAAAAACAAATTTCTATTGAGAAAACAAGGGGGCATAGAAGAAGTTGGATTGGGATATGCGTGATACTTGTGATGACTTTCTGGACTTGTATCATACTTTGGAAGAATAACGTCTTGAAATTTTATTTCAAATCTAGCTTATGTTTCATAATAGGTAGGAAAACACAAAACATCACAAAGAAGACCAAAAAATGACCTACTGCCAGGTTACTAAATTAAAATCACTACCAGAATTACTTTCTAGTAAATTTTTAGGGGAACCCTCCATTTTCATTCTATATGTGTATTTTTTTGTATAAAATTGGCATATCTCTATAATATGCATCTTGAGCTATCAATATATTATGAGCATTTTCTCATACAAAATATCTCCCTATAAAATGAATTTTATTGTTCCAGCAAACCAATTTTACATAATTGATTTAACTTATCCCCCACTACTTGACACCTAGGAAGTTTCTAACTTTTCACTAGGGTAAATAATTCTGCAAGAATCAATTTCTGTCTAAGGTCAGATTTCCTGGAAGCAGAGTCTGAGAAAAGGATTCAGCTAACATGATATATTGAGGAAGTGCTCTCAGGATAAAGGGGGTGAGGGGGTCAAGGAAGGTCAGGGGAAAGAGCTAAGCAAAGATGTCGTCTCAGCTGGAGCCCAGCTTAGCCTTATCCCATGGGGACCTTTGGAGGGCAAGTTGCATCATAAGTTGGTTCCACTTTGAACAAAAAGCTGGACTTGAATACCCCTTTGTCATTGCCTCTAGGCTACCCATTGGGTCTGGGGGAGCAGGGGATGAGTGCCCACCATCTGGAACAATGTGGGCCAAGGCTCATCCTCTAGAGAAGGAGACAGCTATGAGTCATAGCAGCTAACATTCAGAGCAGCTGAGAAAAAGTGGACCAGCCAAGTAAAGGGATCTGGGCTGGGCACCAAGTGTGTCCACACAGCCTAGTGCATTGATTTTGTTGTGGCTGTTGTTTTCTCTGGTTGTTAAGGAGTGGAAGAGTTCTATCAAAGAGTACAAACATTTTGAAGACGTTTGGTCCAAATTATAACTTTCCCCTAGAAACATCATCCCAATTGACATTTCCACCAGCTGGTATTTAATTCCACTTCAATGTTGAAAATTTTTTCCCCCCTCAATTTGTCATCTTTTAGATCTGTTTATTGTTTATGTATGTAAAATTTCTCTGATGTATAGTTAAATACGACAGTACTTTCCTTGATGATTCCTTCTTTACTTTTATAATTTGACAGGCTTCCATTCTGAGATCACATTACTTATATTTCTTTTAATTCTCTCGTGGCTTCCTATTTTCTATTTAAATATTTAATGGAACTTTGAAATGAAAGATCTAATGTTATTCTTTAAAACAGTTGAATTGTTCCAGCATCATTTATGGTGCTGGGGTACACTGTTTCAATTCTTGTAGCTTTTATAATGTATTTTAACATTTTGGTTATACAAGTTCATCTGAGTTTTTCCTTTTAAAAAAGTTTTCAATTAGTTTTTTTTTCATATGAGTTCATTATGTTGAATACAAAAAACATTGCATTGAGAATTTTATTGGAATTGCATTAAAACATAAACATATTGAGAAAATCAACACCTTCCAAATATTAAATCATTCTATGTCTCTTCACAAGACTTTAAAAATATCCCATGGTCCAATTTTACAGTTTCTTTATTTCAGACTTCTGGTTATATTTATTCCTGGTCTTGTGTGTTGCATTTGTGTGTTTGTACTGTGTGTGTGTTTTTAAAGGTGACTGTGATTGATTTATTTTTTAGGATATTTTTCTAAATGATTACAGTCACTTCTCTCCAAATGCAAATTTCTGCATTTTTGTTCTGCAATTGCCATGTTATCCTTTTATTCCTCTACACAGTTTTCCCCTCTATCCTTTTGAGTTTGTATTGTGTCTAAGGCATGAACGGACAGAGAACTGCAGAGCCACAGTGGAACGTGGGACCGTTTTTATCCTGGGAGGTGGTGGGGACAGGCACTGTGTCTTCCATCTCCACGGACCCATGTCCAGCCTAGGTCGGCACTACGTGTGCAAGGGCCCCTGGCTGCTCAGTGTAAGGTCTGGGATGTACCAGACCCGTCTCAGGCCTCACCGTTGTCTGGCTACGGGCACCTCATCCCCACCCCACTCCTCCAAGTGCCAACACTTACTCTCGATTTTCTTTATCCTCATTTCCCAGGGGATGAAGATGACCACAAAGTTACAGGCCAGACGAGCAAACTTCCGCCACAGCTAGACAGGAGGGAGTAGGATTAGAGGGCTTGACATTCGTGAAGACGGCAATGCCTTTGTGGAACCAGGGTCCTAAATGGAGGCGAGGGCCGCAGACACACCAGTTGATACCTTTCATTATGATTTCACAGGCCTTTAGGGAGCCCGAGGACCAAAGCAGCCGCTTGTCTTCTCTGGGCTTCTGCCCAGGTGAAGGCTCCTGTTAAGGGCTCTAAGCTGCGGTGTCTGTACTGAGGTGCATATTCTCTAGGGTTTCAGCCTGCCTTATTCACACCATTCCTGCTGTGAGGACTAAGAACTACTTGAGGAATGATGTCCAAATACACCCCCTTGGTCTCCTCCGGGAGTGGGGCTCAGGAATCCACATGGCTCACAAACTCCCCAGTGATTACAGTTCCCGTCCCTATTTAAGGACCAAGAGTCTAGAACATACCCTGAAAATGAGCCCCATTGTGTGCCTCCCATCCTGCAGCTGGAGCTCATCTCCCAGCCTCTCTCCTGGCCAAAGTTGCCAAAATAAGGTCTGGAAATTTGTCTTGGATGTTGAAGACACAATCGCCAAAAGTTCAAAAATATATATATTTTTTTTCTCAAAGGAGAATAAAGCAAAATGTGAAAATGTGCCCTGACACTGGGCTTTCTCTCCCACAACATTAGCAGGTTGTTCATTTTAATACACAAACAATGTGGGTTTGTGTTGGAAGCAAATGATATCATTGCAGAAAGAAGGGTTACAAATGTAATTACAACCTTCTGAACTATAAGACAGCACGTGGTCCTGATGCAGACATGCATGATTATGTTATCCTGAATATGTCTGCTAAGGCCAAAACAGCTGCTTGTAAATGAAAATCTACTTGAATGTTATCAGAAGTTGGAATTGTTCACTTTCTGCTCATGATTTAAGACCCAACTCAAATACAGCTACTCCCATGGAGACCTCACACAGATTCTCTGTAGCCAGAAATACATTCTTCCATCTGTAAACGTCCCCAGCTATCATTCTGGTCTCTGATAATGCTTATCACATCCTAGCTTATATTGCCTTTATATTGTTCACCTGGCTTTTTCTCCTCCAGTATTGAGAGGAAGACCATGGCTTTCTGATTTGTCATCCCCTACAGCAGACAGAGGCAGAATGCCCAGTATCCTTTGGGGAGGGTTTGGTGTTGAAAGCATTTGAGTTTCTGGTCCATTGTAAAGTCGTTAAGAGTCCTCAATTGGTAGAGGAGCTGTCTAGGAGGGAAGAATGGCCAGTAGGAGCCTGTGGCTTAGCATGAGCTGGGCATTTTATAGAAGAGAATAAAGAAGAGAGGAGTGAGATGCGGTCCAAGAGTTAGGTCATGGCCAGATCAGGTGGGTTAGAGGAAGGAGTTTGGATTTGATTCTAAGTGTAATGAAACTCTGTCTATCTATCTTATCTATCTACCATTCATTATTATTAGTAGTTTTAAAAATAAGTTTATTTTATCTATTTATTTAGTTTTGGCTGCGTTGGGTCTTTGTTGCAGTGCACGGGCTTCTCATGGCGGTGGCTTCCCTTGTTGCGGAGTGTGGGCTCTAGGCGCGCGGCCTTCAGTAGTTGTGTCTTAAGGGCTCTATAGCGCAGGCTCAGTAGTTGTGGCACATGGGCTTAGTTGCTCCGCGGCATGTGGGATCTTCCCAGACCAGGGATTGAACCCATGTCCCCTGCATTGGCAGGTGGATTCTTAACCACTGCACCACCAGGGAAGTCCCTATCATTCATTATTTTAATTAAAGAATGGCATGCATAGTTTACTGTATCAAAGATTTCCCTGGCTCCTATGTGGAAGAGAGTAGAAGATGGAGGGACATGAGTGGAAACAGGAAGATCTGTTATGAGGCCAGTCAGTCTATACACCATCATGGGCAGGTACCTTCAGCTTCTGCACAGGGGAAGCGTTCCTGCCAAATCATGCCATGAAGGCTCTCAGGAAGGATGACGTCCCTTGCTGGTATCATGTGAGAAACCAAGGACATAGACTATTCGAACTAGAAGACATCTTAAGAATCAAGCATGAAAACCTCGTCAGGTTCCCAGTCATTACCCAGAGCAGGGAAACAATGGCAGAAGGACCTAGGTGTCCTGACTCTTGGTGTTTGGTGTTCCATGTGCCCAGGGTAGCGTTTCTGCCTACGTGACTGCTTGGGTCCTGGTGGTCTCACATGCTCAGACCTTGCTTTCTTATGAAGCATAGAAATAAACTGGTGCCAAAGGCAGATTGTCTGCAACAAGGTGCTTTCCTGCTGGAATCAAGGAGAAACCCATGTGCACAGAGGATGCAGGTGGGAAACAGTGGGAGGGGCTCCAGAGGACGACTTGTGTTCTGGAACTGTGATTCCCAAGAGAGGATAGAGTGGCAGCCCTGGTGAGTGGTGAGCAGGATCTCAGTCGTGGGAATCATGGGAGAAAGTGTACAGTAGTTATATTATACAAAATTTACTATTTGAAAAACGAAGTTATCATTTTTCTAAGAGAAACCAAAGACTGTAAATAGAGACAAAACTCACTGGGCTGCAGGTAACAGCTAGATAGCTTCTGTTTTCTCTGCTTTGGAGTGGCTGCTCATCCTCAGGGGTCTGTATTAAAATTTCCAGCGTAAAAAAATTCTAAATAGGGGCTTCCCTGGTGGCGCAGTGGTTGAGAGTCCGCCTGCCGATGCAGGGGACACGGGTTCGTGCCCCGGTCCGGGAGGATCCCACATGCCGTGGAGCGACTGGGCCCGTGAGCCATGGCCACTGAGCCTGCGCGTCCAGAGCCTGTGCTCCGCAACGGGAGAGGCCACAGCAGTGAGAGGCCCGCGTACTGCAAAAAAAAAAAAAAAAAATTCTAAATATAAAAAGGTAGAGGAATGATGTTCAGAATGAGAAGGGGGAAAACCAAAGTGTTAGGAAGACATGGTGGGAGGATGATTTTCTTTGACATTTTGCTGTGTCTCCAGAGGGCAGAAGACACTGTATCTCAGCCATCTCTTTACCCTGAGTGCCCAGCACAAAGCTTGGCACATGGATTAAGCTGAACTGGGTTGAACTGCTTTCTGTAGGGCCGCTGGTAAAATGGAAAGGACTGGGGCAGCTGTCTGTTAAGTGCAGGCTGAAAACTGTGGGACCATCTGTAGGTAAGACTGAACATTTGGATCACTTTTCTCATTTTAAAACCTCTGACTCTAAGAATTCAGTCCATTATTAACTTATACCTTTAATCCACTTTGAGCCCACTGTTACGAAATGCCCCAGGACTTTTTCATTGTTATATATATTACAGGTTGTCTGAACCCAAGTGAAAGACCCTACATTATTTCAGATATTTTTCCATAGCATTTCATACAGTTTATTTAGAGAAAATGAGAGAGCTTGGTAGCACATATGCTTATAAAAAGATAGTTTTGTTTTATAGATTTATTCCATAAGCTCCATCATAGTGTGACAGGCATAAAGAGTTATGGATAATTTTGATCATAGGAGTGGATTAGCGTCTTCAGGCAGATTCTGTGAAAAGTAAGAAGAAAGAAAGCCAAGGCACAATCTTGGGGATTCTTTGATATTTTATAACTATTCAGTTATGCAAAATTTATGACCAGCTTTAATTGAAACTTTACTAAGAATATTTTTTGTTTCAGAGAATCGAAAAAGAGTGTGTCTGTCAGTTTTTGTCTGTTAAAATAATAAACTTGAAAAAACGACAATATTCAGCATTAGTGGAGATACTATGAAGACAGCAAATTCTTTCCTTGTGGATGGCAAAGCTTTTGGAAAATAATTGATTAGTATTTATCACGAGCCAAAAAACATGGACCATACTCTATACTACAGAGGTCGTAGTTTTGACATTTATCCTAGAAAAAGAATTTTAAAAGATAGGAAAAGCCGTCTGTGCAAAGATGGTCTTTGCAGGGCTGTTAATACTAACGAAAAATTAGAAGCTATTTAAGGACCACCAGCAGACACATAACTAATTAAATTAATAGACATTTTTCTGATGGAATATTACACAGTCATAGAAAACAATAGGTATAAAAACTACATAGCAACATGGAGAAAAATCCTTGTTATGGTGTTAAGTGAAAAAACAGCAAGACAAAAATATTTGTATACTCTACTTACTCCGATGTGAAAATGATATATACAATGGCTGAAATGTGAAATTTTAAAATAGATTCTATCTTGGGAAGTAGGGAATTATAGTAGGAGAAATGATTTTTTCTTTGTCTTGGAAACATTTATGAAAAGTATTGGAATGTCTATAAACAGATAATTTCAATGTATACTAAAGTTTAACTGCAAGTAACTGAATGGGAAAAATAACAAACAAAAATCTTAGCATTGTATTATAAAATGAGCATTGGAACATGCCTGTAACTTTCTCATTATAAGAAATACAGTAAGTCCCCTACATACGAACGAGTTCCGTCCCGAGAACACGTTCGTAAGTCCAATTTGTTTGTAAGTCCAACAAAGTTAGCCTAGGTACCCAACTAACACAATCGGCTATACAGTACTGTATCGTAATAGGTTGATAATACTTTTCACACAAATAATACATAAAAAGCAAACACAAAAAATAAAGAAAATGTTTAATCTTACAGGACAGTACCTTGAAAAGTACAGTAGTACAGTACAACAGCTGGCATACAGGGGCTGGCATCGAGTGAACAGGCAAGAAATAAAGATACTGTACTACTTCACTCTATACAGCACTGTATAGTAAAGTACACAAAAGCACAACCACTTGTAGAGGATGCATGCGCATGACGGTGTATGCCAGATACGTAAACTAGCTTATGTGTTTGGACATGTGAACGCCCATTCGCATCTTTGAAAGTTCTCAAATTGAAGGTTCGTATGTAGGGGACTTACGGTACAGTGAATGAAACCTACACACATGGGTGGGCTTAACTCAGGGAAGAGGCTAGAGGATTCTCCCAAGGGCAGATATAACCTTTTTCTGATGAGCTGGGCTTACCCAGGGTCACACCATTTGGTAAGTGACAGCATCGGGAACTAAAATCCAAGTTTGGGGACATGCAGACCTTCAAGCTCTCCATACTGTTCTACAGCTATTAATGATGGATGTTCACAACCTATGTAGTACAGCAACGGCAAGGACAACTTCCTGGGCCCGGAGACCACAGGAAGGGTGGGCACGTCCATGTGTGGGCTCTTTACCTCTGCACCTGCCGCTTGGTAGCCTCGGGTCCTGGTCAGCCTCCCCTCAAACTTCAGCACAATGTCCTTCGCTCGCCTGAGAGAAGAAAAACTTGGTGTTGAGCGCAATTTTATGACCTTGATAATCTTGGCAAAACATGTGGAAGTGCAGCAGGAATAGATAGTCAAACAGTGGTAACCAGACAACTCCCTTAAAATATTTTCTATAACATTTAAATGCATGAAATCATAGGAAATGATGAGCGAATACTAAAATCAGTTGCAACTGAGTTTCTTAACACCCTGCCCTGATTCTGGCTGTTGGCTGGGTATTATGGGCTTTGGAAATCCTGGTATCAGGTACCAGCATCTCAGCTCCTCCACTTAATCTCAGCAGCCTTCTTCCTGCAATTAATTCTTTGGAAGTGAGAGTCAGACCTAGCTCAGAGAATCTGCTTTGAGAAAAGGGTAGTGTCTGGTTAATGTGAGCAAGAAAGTTGTGTCTATGTAGCCATGAACAACCTGATTTAGCCCAGACTAACTACTGGCACACTAGCTGACCACTTTTGTGAATTGACCTGATGGGTCACCTAAATGGCTAATCCTTGGAAATAGACTGAATTCATTAGGATAGATGGTTAAATTCACACTTAAAGAACCACAGGAATAGAAAAAAAATGTTAATTCCATGGAACGGACTGAAGTCAAAAACTCTTAGCAAAGAATGTCACCTTCAAGGTGACCTCATCTGTGACTACACTGATGAGATCTTCATTAATCCATGGTTGACCACTTAATTATACTCGGCATTGAAGAACTGCTGAATTATTCAGTTTGTTAGTTGGACCAGTGTACTTGGTAGGGAGTTCATGCATGTATATCCCAAGTCACACCCACAGGTTCCTAGCCTTTCCTTGATTGACACAAGGAACTAGCTGACTTCCTTTTCCACAAACAGCGCGATCGCTTCAGAACATGCCTGACCAGAGTGCTGGGCTTTGAACCTCCCTGACCTTACTGCAAACACTCCACCTTCATAGCCCCGCCAATGGGCTGGCTTCATTCTGGTCAGAACCAGACATGCAGGCAAGGGTGAGGGTTGATGTTATACCTTTTATAGCATCTAAAAGATAGGGGCCTATATAAGTGAAATAATAATTCATTTAATTTCATTCGTTATAATTTTTTTCCCTGCAAACATTTTCTGCACACTTGTTTGGGTCAAGTATAGTGGAATACAGAGGCGCATAAAATAGAGCTGTTGCCCTGGAGAAGCCCACTAGCTAATAGGGATGATAGAGACCTGAAACAACAATAGGAGTGGGTGGGTGTGTAAGTGTAGGAATGGGGAGCTGAGTAGGGGGCTGAGGCGGCAGTGAGACAGGCTGGGACCTGGGACCCTGTGCTGCAGTGCTTGCACCTGGACAAACATCTCCTTGAGCAACAAAATACAAAGTAACTTCAAGGGACTAAAAACAACTGCGTGCAAGTGCAGTTGGGGCAAATTATGGACAGCAAGATACAAAAAACCAAAAAGCCCAACTGCCACTTCTGAATGGTCAGGAGCAAAAGCAGGGTACTGCGCATGCGCCCTGCACACGACACCACCAAGGGGATGGGCAGACCACCTAAGCCAACCTCCGGCCCAATCCCTGCACACACCCCTACCCTCACCCCATGTAAGGAGCATGCTCGCCTCCCCCTCAGCAAGTGAGTGAGCCAGGAAACTTGTTGTTTGTTCTCACTCCCCCCTGCTGCGGTCGGGGCTCCAATGAAGCCTTGCCTGAATTCCTTGTCTGACCTCTGATTAATTTCTATTGATTAAGGAGGCCAAGAACCCTGGTCAGTAACAGCAGTGGGGACAGTAGCTGACCCAGGCCCCATCATAGACCAATGCTGACTCCATGGCACTGACCACTTGCCTCCCTACCGGGGAAATACATATATGCTCTGTCCCCCCATAGACAGAGCTCGCTGCTCTCTCTGTGTCAGCAATGCTCCCTTGAGCCCCAAGCAGTCAGGGTCTGCGCCTTCCACAGACCTGATGAGTCTCGCAGGCCCAATTAGTGAAGCACTGCTCCAGTAGCTTCTCAGGGTGACGGGGAGGAAAAGTGCGACGCGGGGATGACAAATGCAGGTCTCAGAGGGCGAGCAGTTCTCTGAGAGCTGGACCACTGGCCTGTGCCTCGCTGGCGTTGGTGTCTCGGAGCCCTGGCTGAGGTCCCTCGCTTACGCTTGTGGAGGAAGGCCTGGTTTGTTCTTTCGATTCTGACAGAAAAGTTATCATTTGCTTTGCTCTGCCCGCAGGTTAAAAAGAGTCACTCTCTTACAGTTCAGATAGTTATTAGTCATCAGCATTCCTGTATGATTTTTAAAATTCTGATAGAATACATGACTTTTTTATTGCAGTAGAGTTGATTTACAATGTTGTGTCAATTTCTGCTGTACAGCAAAGTGATTCAGTTATACATATATGTACATTCTTTTTTATATTCTTTTCCAGTATGGTTTATCACAGGATATTGGATATAGTTCCTTGTGCTATATAGTTACATGGCTTTTTTTTTTTTTTTTTTTTTTTAGGATAAATTGGTAGAGTTCCTCTGTCTCAGTAGAATAGAATATTGGAGTTGAGGTCAGGAAGCCCAGCTTTAAGGCTCAATTCCAGTACTCAGAAGCTGTGTGTCCTGGGGGAAGCCACTTAATATCTCTGAGTATCAGTCTTCTCATTTGAAAAATGTCATCCTTACTCAAAGAAATGGAAGTGATGAGAACTGATATCGGACCTGGAGAATTCACTGGAAACTTCTGGAAGTGGAAACCATGGATGACCTTAGCTATCTGCTGCGGCCACCTGGGGGGGCAGGCTGGATCTTTGGCCAGACTGGAGGAACAATGACTGGAGTGGAAATCTAATGAAGGCATGATTTGATGGGAAAGCAAGTCAAACATAATGGTGGACTGGAGAGACAGGGCAATGCACTTGGTGTCTGGAAAGGGGCACTAAAACGTAAGATACGACAGTGGTTCTAATCCTGTCCACACAGTAGGTACCCGATGATTACGTGTCATGTCTGTTTCTCTAGGAAGGTCCACTTCATGGGTCAGAGTAGCTCAGTGGCATTGGTCATTAAGAACAATTCTACTCACTCCCTTTGCTGTGATCCCAGGGACCCACACCATCAGTTACTACCCACTCATAGGGAGTGACTACTATAGCCCAGATACAAGGCTTAATATCGTATGGTTTACCTCATTTAATCCTTGAACCGCTATCAAGGGATTTCAAACTCTAGTTTGCAAAAGAATCACCCTGAATGCATGCTAAAAATGCTGGAGCCCTCTGCCGTAGTTCCTGATTAAGTCCGAGGGCAGCCAGGAATTTTTGTCTGATTGCTTAACAGCTTAACAGTGCCACAGGAGGTAGGTGCGCTCCACCTTCACTTCAACTTTACAGAGAAAGGAACTGGTCTTTAGAGAAATTATGAAAAGAACCTAATACCACATGGCAAGGCAATGTCTTCCAACCTTCAGCTCTTCATTATTACCTAAACAGACTCTCCAATATGACTCTAAGCGTCCCAGTCATCTAGTTTCCCACAGAGATCCCCGCCGCAAGAGGGGGGTAATAGCCAAGCAGGTAAAACTAATATTTATTTTCATTCTAGATTGCATACCTAGTGAGTTTAGTTATTTTGTTCATCTCTAGGCATAGGGCTAAAATCTAGTATTTGAAAAGGAGGTAGAAACCCAAAACACTCTCTACCAAGGCACACAGCCAACTCAGACACACATACACAGACACACACACTGAGCCCGTCTGGACCGGGTGGATCCCTCAGACGTGTCTGTGACTTCTCTAAGTCAGATCAAGAGCATCCGACCCACCACTCCCTCCAATGTGGATTTTTATGCTCGTTTCCCAGGGCAGGGCAGGGTGGGTGGTTTCGTGGGAAGCATACTTGCAATAACCCGTAACCCTTACCTCAGTGCCCTCAGCTTCTGTCCCATGGTCCAGGGTCGGCAGCGAATGTTTGCCATGAGATCTTTCTGGAACTGTATATTCTGGAAGATTTGTTCCGGATCATGGCTGTCCCCTGTTTCATCAGCAGTAAAGCTGTCATCCAAGTTGCTGAAATGATCAGGGCATTAAGGAGGAAATCTGATTAGTAGAATTGCTTCCATCCCAGATCTTGCCCTGGGTAAGTTTAGCATCTTGCTGCCCTGGGGTCATCTGTATGAAGTTAGTGTGTGTAGAAGGAGAGGGGAGGGATCCGGGGAGTCAGAGAGAGAATTCGGCAGTTGTTAGCAGCCACTGGAACACAGTCACTGGGTTCTGTTACTTTGATGGGTCAGTGAAAGAGAAAGGCTTCAAAGGATAAGAGATACTATCAGAAGACATAAAAGGAACCAAGAGAGTGCTCCTGTAGGATTACTGAATAGCAGCATCTTTGGTGGCAAAACCATTTCTTTTTCAGACTCATTGAAATAATCAGCTAATTCCAAAGAAAGGACGCCTCCTGTCCCCTAACTCTTGATGTAAAATAAATAAAAATCAAACTCTCTCATCCAGAGATCCCTGCTCTCTGTACTCCTGCTTTGATTCATTTGAAATCAGAGATAACAGAGGCAAACAGGAAGCAGTTTCTATGAACAAGAAATTAGCTAAGCAAATTTACATGTACAAATGTTTCAGGGAAATAGTTACTCTCTAGGAGAACAACTTTTCAACACATAGCAACACTTATTCCCAGTGAAAATGAATACAGTAATCTTAATGCAACTTTTCCGGAGGAGTTAAGGGTGTTTTGCCGTGGCTATTTCATCAATGATGCACTTAAAAGTAAGGGAAAATAATTCCTTTGCTTTTCTCTAATTCAGCTTGTTTTTACTTACTCAAAGGAGAATTTTCTCCAGGTTCTCCAAATTAATGGAGATTTTAATATACCTTTATAAATATTTAACAAATTTGAATAATACTCCCCCACTTCTAACCAGCCTGTAGCCTTTTCCAACAGAAACCTCATTTATTACGACAGATGTATTGTCTGCTCTCTCTTGACATTGCTGACTGAGTAAACAGAGAGAAAACAGATAAAGCACGTCTGTGGGTTTGGCCAGCAATAAAGCCAGGTTGGGGTACAGGCTTTTGGATTCTGATCGGAAGCAGGTAGAGCCGTCAATGTCTGTGTACATCGCTGAGGTTACCACCCTTTTTGTATAGTGACCTGGAAAAAGGAGTTTCGGAGTTCATTCTGAAGGAGAACCGAGCAGGATGGGGACTTGGTCCTCTGGTCAGATGCAAGCAAGGGTGACCCAGGCTTTCCCTCCTCGCAAACCTGCCCCAGTGGATGGATGGGACTGGCTCACCTGAGCAGCAGGGACTCCTGGTAGAAGTAGTGCTGGCTGGCATTTCTCCGGATGCTCCTATAACGCTGGGAAGCCTTTGATGGTTTCATGGGAGCAGACTGGCTGCCAGTGATTAGTACTGGTGGGCAGGGTGCTGGGAAGCCGGCAGGCAGGAGACTGCTCCAACGGAGGTTTCTGAACTGGATCTGCAAGGAGCTCTGCCCTCCAGTTCTCAGGAGCTGGACTGCACGTCTGTAGCCGATGCTCGGAGCTGGGGAGAAGCCAGGAAGCCAATCATGCATATGTATGTTAAGGCGGCTGTGGCAGCAGAGATTGGCTGGAGTCAAGACAGACAAAGGCAAGAGGCTTGGCCAGGTGACCTAAGAGCACTTGGTGCTGCCCAAATAATCACATTGGTTACCCTTGTGCCCAGAAAGGGCTCTGTGCTTTGCAAAGCACTTTGCATCTATTACCATGACTGGTGTTCACAAAACTTAGGGAGAATGCAAGGCATAGGTTTTTGGGTTTTGTTTTTAACTACCAAGAAAGAAGCTTAGAAAGGGTAAGAATCTTGTGTGTGTTCATGTAACCAGGAAGAATATATCTAACTCAATATTAGATCTGTTTCTTTTACTTTAAACTTTGTATTCTATTGCTTTGAGTTAAGAATGTTGCCTAGAGCCTGAAATATACAGGAGAGCCCACTCTCAAGGCTCTGACCTTTAAGGGTATAACACTTTTCCATTCATACAGAGATAAAAAGTTGCAGCACAGAGAATAACAGTTGTCTTGTTGGAGGTTTACAGGAACATCGTGAACTGACCTAGGTGGACAGCTGCAGGAACAGAGGATTCCTACACCAAGAAGTTTGCAATAACCAACCACGCCCCTTCTTCACCTTACCTTTAAAAGTGCTTTGCTGAAACCCTTTAGGGAGTTCTGGGTTTTTGGAGTTCTGTCTCCTTGCATGGCCCTGCAATAAACCTTTCTCTGCTCCAGACTCTGACATTTCGGTATTGTTTGGTCTCACTGCGCATCACACAAACTTGAATTCGATAACGTCCACACAGCAGAGCCCAAGGAGAGGCACCGTCATAACACTTCATTTGTTTTTATATATCTATTCTCAGCTTCTTTTTTTCTACTTTGAAAAAAGTCAAACCTACCTAAATGATAGAACAATACCACAAATATTGTTTACTCCTAACATAGATCCGCCAATTGCTAACACTTTGCCACATTTGCTTTATTTCTATCTATACACTTTTCCCCCTACACCATTTTAAAGTAACTATCAAGAAAAAAGCTTAGAGAGGGTAAGAATCCTGTCCGTGTTCATGCAATAGGGAAGAATAAACCTGACTCCATATTAGATGTGTTTCTTTTACTCTAACCTTTGAATTCATCCCCAAGTCCAGGACTTTCCCATAGCTTCACCATATAAACCTCCATGTTTTAATTAACACAAGAAACAATTTGCTCGCAGCAAGGTT
Source organism: Aethalodelphis obliquidens (assembly GCF_003676395.1). Classification (NCBI taxonomy): domain Eukaryota; kingdom Metazoa; phylum Chordata; class Mammalia; order Artiodactyla; family Delphinidae; genus Aethalodelphis; species Aethalodelphis obliquidens. The sequence continues at coordinate 6,655,146 of NW_020838009.1, forward strand.
GATCGTACATTAACTGAATGGGCTGGTGCAGGACTGAAATAGAAACAGCCTTTGCTATTGAAGACGCCCCCTAGTCCGTATACTAGAGATGCCGCAACCGGGTGAGTCAGTGAATGGGGCAGGCACCGGACAACAGGACAGAAAGGAAATCTATTAGCAACTCCAGGTGTGGGGCTTAGGAGGGGGACTTCATTCATGCACTCATTCATTCCTCTGTTAATTCATTAGCAAATCATGAGATCCCTCTTACTGTCTGCCATGCACTAGACTGACAAGGGAAGCCAGAGCCCTAGACTGGGGCATTGAGGTTCAGGGACTACCAGACAGGTAGTCAGACTTCGGGCTCTGGGCATGAGAACAAAGCAGAGGCCGGGGCACCAGAGCTGACCTTTGCTCAGAGATGGACTGGGGCCTGTGAAGTAAGGTCACCTGTCTGCCAATTTGCCTGAGGCCGTTTGACCTGATCGTCTGTCTTAATACTAGATAAAATTTGTGTTTATCAAATGAACAAAATGGCATAGTAACAGAATTATTTCTAGCCTCCTGAGTTTTTTTTTTTTGGTAGCATTCTTTTAGAGATCTTTACTTACATGAACTGTATCTGAGCATTTCAAAGATTTTTTTCATCCTACTTTTTCTAAAGACTGCTTTGCCTTATTTTGAAATATGTATTCAAAAATTGAAATATTTTATGTTAATTTTATGCAATCAACTATTTTCAGCATTTTTGTCTCTTCTTTGCTTATATATATTATACACGTGTATATGTATATATACACGTGTATACATATATATATGCTTGTGCTTTTCAAGGGGTAGGAAAAGATAATAGCAATTTTTGAAGTATACTACAGGGAATTATTGAAACAAATTACGATATGATGTGTTTTTATTAACATTGGTAAAATGAGTTTTAATGTGCTCAAATTTGTCTCTTTTTTTTAATTTTTATTTTTTATGGCTTCCTTGGTCTGATTTTTAAAAATTCTTTTTGAAGTCCACCTGGCATTTATTGTGGTGATGAGCGCAAGGTGACGGGGTCATTGCTACTCCTTGTTCCCAGCACGAGAGACTCAGATTCATTTCCCCAATTCCCCTCTGGGCCCCCTGCTCCTCTGGGCTCCCAAGGGCCAGGCAGAAAGAGGAAGTGCAGGCAGGGGATGTCGCTTTCTGAAAGCAAGGGACAAATTATTGAGCGTGCATCTGACTTCCTCTGACAATTTGATTAGAGGTTTTAGGTGTGCTGGGTGGTTTTAACTTAAGCCAGCATGTGTATATAGATAAATGACAAAAAATCCCTTAAATGTGAACAATTTAAACACTTAAAAAAATCAGAAAGGATCCAGTGTCAAAATGGGCTAAACTATTATTTCCTAGATGAACTGCTTACAGGTTCTGGGTAGTGGGAGAAGGAAGAAGATAATAAAGGTTGAAAAGGAGAGAAGTAGCAAGGGAAGCTCTATTTGTATAACACACAAATCCCTTTCAGTTGGAAAAAAAAAAAAAGAATAAAATTTTGTTAGAAATCCCAGGAGGTTTTAACAGAAATCATCAGATGGCTTAGCTTACAGGAACAATAACATTCATTCCCTTCATCGTCAATTAAAGACATTTCCCCCTGCTGCTAAGTGAATTCTGAGACATGAATATCCCCGAGAGGGTACTGAGTCGCATCAGCAAAGCCAAGTTCCCTTTTCTAAGTTATCAAGTGTTTAGCTCTGGATATTACAAGAGAGACTTTTCCATTTCTGGGATATATTTACTTGCCTGTTATATTGTTTGAGTGACTCTAAAAGCTTTTGTTTGAAGTTTAGAAATGCACTTTGGGTCCAGAAAATGTTACTGAGGGAAGACATTCAAGAATTGTTTCCAGTTTTCTAAATGACAACGGAATTTGTTGAGACATGAGAGCAAATTGTTATTGTTGAGTTCCTCCTGAAATCACCGCTGCCAGTAAGTTTGAAACTGAGCAGACACTCTGAGATTTCCATGAGGAAAATCGTGATACTCTTGTTACTCATTTTGAGAGTTGTGAGAGGTTGACCACAGGGCTGGAGGGGTCCTTTGCTACACTCGCTCCCTGCCATGAGTGAAGACAGATTGTCACCACCCCAACAGAATCCTGTGGAAGGAAGAAGTGATCATTATCAGATGGGTGGCAACTGGGATACGAATTATAGAGCTTTCCTATCCTGCTCTGCGGTTATGCTTCCTCAAAAAAAGAAATTTTTTTTCCTAGGTGATTACATCTAAACTGTCCTAGGAAACGGGGAAAAATCGAGCATTCTCAAAAACGGGGGTGAAAGAAAGCAGTTGAATTCCTTGTCAAGCAACCATTTAGTAGCTGGCTGAGGTTTCTCTTTAACGATTTTTAGGTTGTATTTTCCGTAGTTTGGGGGGACTTTTAGACAGTTCAGCAGTGTTGTCTCTCGGGAGTGGTGACCTCATCTCAGCATTTCCTTCCCATCCTTCACAGAAACGTTATGTGTCCAGAAGCTGATGGAAGCCAAAAACATCTACGGATCGGCTGAGTGAACAGAACAAAGCAGGTTCCGCACGAGACATCTTTATAATATGTTGACCTACCACCTAACCACGAAGTGTACCACGTTCTTGCTTTAGTCTGTGATATTTTAAAATCCTGTCTTTTCAAAAAATTATTTTCGTTTTTCCTTCAATTTTTACTGACATCTCTGTTCATCTTTTTTTTTTGACATATTTTCACTTCTTGCTTAATTGTGACCTTTCAAAATCCTTTTTCTTAAAGTGCAAAGCAATTTTTCCCTTAAAATTTTCTTTCCTTTCCTCAAGCAAGACTTTTAAACAATTAAATGCCCTTCTCTCTTCATTTTCCTTTAGAACCATATCTCCTCTTAGGTTAAAGCATATTTTCGTAGGTCCGTTCATATTTGTTGATTTTCAAATGAGGAGAGGTCTATTCTGGCCCATGTATGCTCAAAAATAGTTCATGTACAAACTCAATTCTCATCTTAAGTATTGTACCCATGAATGCCATGAGGATCTTCCTTATAAATCTTCTGGGATTTTTATACTACTTGTTTAGAGATTTAATAGCCCAAAGCAGGGGCAGCTAGGACTGGAGAAAAAGCAGACAAAAGTAAAATTTCTTATTGTGTTTCTCTTTCTTTTGCCAACCTCTGGCATCACTGTTTGTTTCCAAAGTCACTTTCATTACAGCAGCTTCCAGTGTGGCTGGGGCTGACTGGCTGCCTTCCTGTTGCTACCTTCTGCTGGGTCTGGGATGGGGGTGGGGAGTCCCGCTGGACCACAAAGGAGTAGGTTGAGCGCTTCTCTGTGGAGGTTGAAACTTGTAGCATCAGCGAGAAGCCCATCGGCAGCACCCTTTGGTATTTGGTAGTGAAACATTGTCTTGAGTCTCCTGGGCAGACATAGAGGAGGGTTATGGATCTGTAGTGACAAAAGAGATTCTAAACATAGGGTCTTCCTGTCTCTTGAGGGAGGCTCTGTGCGGTGGTAACATGGCTAAGCTGGAAAGGTGTTTCCCAGTGGCCCCTTTTCTGTGAGGCTCTGGGCTGTGGTTGGCTACAAGAGATACGTGAACGATCTGGAAGATGGAAGAGAAAGAGCTGCCATTTTCTGTGCTCTCAAGTTTGGCGACGAGCAGCAGGTGGTGCGTGGCTCACACACGTCGCCTCTGAGTCGCTAGCCCGCCCTGTTGGCGTGGGGTTGTAGTCCAACACTCAACTCCTTCTCCTCCTATTGGGTCTCTTTTTTCAGCCCCTCTGAGCGCTGGACCAGGTGTATGTGCACCTCTGTGTGATAGGCACCAACCACCCCTGTATGTCATCTGCATCTGTGAGGTTGGAGATGATGGGGGTCACAGGTGGGCTCTAGTTTGCCCAGGTGGGTTCCGGTCATTCGGCGGGGGTGGGGAAGGGAGGGATCTCTCTTGTCTTCACTCTCCTCCATTTCACACTCAGCTCTCCTTCCTCACTCCCAGGCCAGGCAACCTAGAGCAACTTCAGCCCAAGAGCAGAAGCAAAAGCAACACCTTTGCATCGACTTCACCAGCTGCCATGACTGAAGACCTTCTAACCCCTATTACAAATCCCAGATATTGACTCTGCTCCTCTAGTTGAACCCTGACGGAAAAAGCTCTCATGGCTGCTCCTGCCTCTGGAGTTTTTCTCTTAAATTAGGAGATGGTGGTATTGCTCTGCCAGAATTATTCGACTCTCTCCCCAAACCCTGCCTCCCCAACTCCTTTCTCAGAAAGGGCAAAGAGCCAAGTGGGAATTGTGATTAGATTCTTTTTATGTATTTAATTATGGCTGCGCTGGGTCTTCGTTGCTGCACGCTAGGGCTTTTCTCTAGTTGCAGCGAGCGGGGGCTACTCTTTGTTGTGGTGCGTGGGCTTCTCATGATGGTGGCTTCTCTTGTTGCAGAGCATGGACTCTAGGCATGCGGGCTTCAGTAGTTGTGGTTCACGGGCTCTAGAGCCCAGGCTCAGTAGTTGTGGCGCACGGGCTTAGTTGCTCCGCAGCATGTGGAATCTTCCTGAACCAGGGCTCGAACCCGTGTCCCCTGCATTAGCAGGTGAATTCCCCACCAGGGAAGCCCTTGTGATTAGATTCTTGATGACCTACTTTGGGTTAGTAGTTTGATCTGTCTATGATGTATCTTTAAAAAGCTCATTGAAACATGTATTATGTGACTGATATCCTTGCTTTTACCATGTTTAAAGTTTTCCCTTATTTTTATAATCCTTGACCTTAACCTTTCATTCAAGGCGATTGGGGGGCTCGGATTACCCTTATCCTATTTCTTGGGATTCTGCTAATCCTGTTTTCATTTTGCCATGTCAATTTCCACTCACAGTTTCTTAACTCTTCCGGTTTCCTTTATAACTCACTATCTTTTCTTGTTACCTCAATTTGCCTCTCGTTTCAGAAAGAATCATTTGATTTTATTTCATTGGGAGAAGTAAATACGGTCTAAGATTTACGTTTTGTTTTCTGCAGGAAATCTTTTTTCTGAAATATGCTTTTTCTCTACTCTTACATGCTTCACGTTCATTTCCTTTTTTATGTTGCAGAATTTTTAGTTAATTCTTTTTCTATTCATGCTCCTTGAATAAGCAGTGTTCTGAACGTTTGGTATTTGCTCCCCCATAACGTTCTTTGGTTTTCCTTGCTGCTTCAGGGATGCTGTTGGATTCCTCCTCTCAGCTCATCACTGGGGGAGACTGCTGGGTGATGACTTTGTGGGGTGAGGCAGTGGAGGGGGAGGTGAGGTGGGGAGCATCTTGAAAAGAAGAATTGGGTGTTCGTTCAGTTAACTCCTCCCTTCTTGCACCAGAAGGCAGTTCTCTCCTTGTGTCCTTTTGTTCATGGTGGCCTCTTCCTCAGATCCTTATGTGTATCAGTCTGCCTCCCTTCCTGCTCTGTTAGGAACTTTTCCACAGCAGATCTTACCACATTGGAGAGAGTCAGAATCTCTGGAAAATACCCATGCTGGAGACTTCCTGTTTGGAATGGCCACTCTTGTTTTGATCACCTCCGTCCCTACAATCTAATTCTGAATATTCATAATATTTGTCATTGTAAAACCATTTTAAGTGTGCAATTCAGTGGTATTTACATTCACACTGTTGTGCAAAGGTCACCACCAGGCATCTCTCTATCCATTAAACAATAACTCCCCATCCCCTGCTTCCCCTTGATACTGACCAGGGTTCCTGGCCTTCCCCAATCAATAGAAATTGACTAGAAGCCAGACCAGAAATTCAGGCAAGGCTTTTTTGGGGCCCCTGCTGCAGCCGGGGGGAGCAAGAAAAACAACTGGTTCCCTTGCTAGCTCCCCGAGGGGGGGCAAACTTGTTCCTTATCTGGGGTGAGGGTAGGGGTGTGTCCAGGGGTTGGGCTGGAGGGGTGGCTTAGGTGATGGTGTGTGCAGGGAGTGTGAGAAGTACCCTCCTTTTGTTCCCGACCCCCTGCTTTGCTCGCGGCTCTTCAGAAGTGGCAGTTGAGTTTTTTGGTCTTTTTGTATCTTTTTGTCCAGAATTTGCCCCAACTGCGCATGCACGCAGTTATTTTTAGTCCCGTATAGTTTCTTTGTATTTTGTTGCTGGAGGAGAGGTTTGCCCAGGTGCAAGCACTGCAGCAAAGGGCCCCAGGTCCTCAGCCTCTGGCAACCATCGTTCTGCCTTCTGTCTCAATGAATGTGACCACTCCAGGGACCTCAAAGAATTGGAATCATACAGTATTTGTCTTTTTGTGACTGGCTCATTTCACTTAGCAAAAGGACCCCAAGGTTTATGCATGTTGTAGCCTGTGTCAGAATTTCCTTCCTTTTTTTTTTTTGCGGTACGTGGGCCTCTCACTGTTGTGGCCTCTCCCACTGCGGAGCACAGGCTCCGGACGCACAGGACCAGCGGCCATGGCTCACGGGCCCAGCCGCTCCGCGGCATGTGGGATCCTCCCGGACCGGGGCACGAACCCGCGTCCCCTGCATCGGCAGGCGGACTCCCAACCACTGCGCCACCAGGGAAGCTCTTCTTCCTTTTTAAGGCCGACTCATACTCCATCGTATGTATTTACTGCATATTGTTTATCATTCTGAATGTTTTTAAGCTACAGCAGGGAAAGGGGCAGAATAAAACTGCTCCCATCTCTTGCACTATCTGTCTTCATATGTAGCCCCTGCTCTTTCATAATAGTGGTGTTTATGGGGCTCTAGCAACTTCCTGTGGATGTACCTCAACTTGTAACAGGGAAGAACCAAATCAGACTGCATGTTGGATCTGTTTCTTTAACCTTTGCTTCCCGTTGCTTTTGTTCACTAAAAGGATACTGTCTATGCATAATGGCCTGCCTTGGGGAACCCTGCCCCTCTGCCTGAATTTTAAACCACAGCACCTTTGTTCAGGGAAACAAAGGGACACTGTTCTACCTGTGGATGGCTGCAAGAAAGAAATTAACACATCCCCTCCCTGAGGCTGGCCATTCCTGGGGATATTTGCAAAATTTATGACCTTTTTACTTTACTTCCTCATCTCCTCCCCCTCTCTGTGCTATAAAAGAAACTGGCATCCAAACCCAATAAAGTCATATTCCTTTGCCTCAACAGCTGTCTCTGAATTTGGCCAGTTGTGTGACGAGCAGAGCGAGCTTGGACTCGGTAACACACTTACCTATGGACAGGAGTTCTAAAGTGTTCATCACAGCTTTCCTTAATCTTCTTCCATTTTACCTTATCTTCTAGAAACTTCTCAAAGCACTTAATATGTGGAAGCGTCTCTTTCCCAGTTCCTAGTGCTACTGCAGATTTCCCCCTAATTTAAAAAAAAAAAAAGAAAAAGAAACCTAATACTCTCCGCTTCTACTGGGTGGAATTCCTGCTACCTTTTCTCCTTCAAATCTTTTGTCAAAGGTTAGACGCTTAGGAGAGAGTTTGCAATATTAACAGTCACTGACTATCCTGGAGGCTTGCTTTTCTTACCTGCAGAGTGGCAATCACCTTCCAAAGTTGTTGTATGAATTAGTACTAGTATGCATGTTGAGCTTAGCACAGTGCCTGGAGCATGGTGGAAACCCAACAACCTGCAACTACGTTTTACTGTTGTGTCTCTAATGGTAGCATTATTTAAACCTCACCTTGAAAGCACAGCTAGAATGGTTTGAGTTTAGCAATATTATACGAACTATTGTTATGACCACTATCATCACCATTACTAACATTATTTCAACTTCAGCCTGAAAGCTTGATTAGAATGGTTTTGAAATTATTTATTTCTCGAGACCTGACCTGATTCATGTAGAGAACTTGCAAAGAAAGTATAAGGCAAATCTGCTTACTAACTACATGACAGACACACACCGTGTCCTCTTTATAAACTTTAAAAAAATTTTTTTTTAATTTTTGGCTGGGTTGGGTCTTTGTTACTGCACGCGGGCTTTCTCCAGTTGCGGTGAGCGGGGGCTACTCTTCATTGTGGTGCACGGGCTTCTCATTGCGGTGGCTTCTCTTGTTGCAGAGCACGGGCTCTAGGTGCACAGGCTTCAGTAGTTGCAGCACGTGGGGTTGGTAGTTGTGGTTCACGGGCTCTAGAGCCCAGGCGCAGTAGTTGTGGCACACGGGCTTAGTTGCTCCATGGCATGTGGGATCTTCCCAGACCAGGGCTTGAACCCGTGTCCCCTGCATTGGCAGGTGGATTCTTAACCACTGCACCACCAGGGAAGCCCACACTGTGTGCTCCTTTATCTGGCTACAAATACAATTTTGAAAACACCTTCCCCTTTCTAAAAAGCGTACGAATCTAATAAACAAGCCCAAACGGTAGCCAATTACCAGTATAGAATTTAACTCTGGGTGTTTGCATTTACTGCAGTCGGCCATGGAAGAGGGAAGCAGCCTGCCAAGGTGGAGAAACACAGGGATTCAGTCCCAGAGCTCCCAGGGAAGCAGGCTGATTGCTGAGAGAGACCTCACTGTGTCCTTGAACACGTGGTCCCAGCCAATCACAGGAAGGATGAAATCTGTTAAGTGATATCTTTTGTGAGATTTAAAAAGGAAGACGAACCAGGCTTAATTATGATTGGGTCTTATTAAATTTTTACCCTGCAAATTTGGAAACTCTGATAATGCAGACTTGGCATATGTTAAAGAGAATAAAGATGTGTGTACGATTCAATGCTGTCACGTGGAAATTTTATGTTAACAGCACACCGCTAGACGATGCAGGCCAATCATTTATGGGAGTTTATTGTATCTCAATTTTGTGTACTTATTTTCGACCCTTAGGTGCCATCTGCTTGAATGTTATTGAGGTTCACTTCCAGTGTAATGCTTGGGCTGCAGGAATAATGCCCAAGTGCTGGGAAAGCATCTGAGTGGTTGCAAGATGGAGAGAAAAGATTCATGAAGGCACAGGCAAGGAAGGATCGGGGTGGGTTGCAGGAGAGGTGTCAGTCCAGGCTGTACACATCAATCCTAGGAAGAGGACCAAAATCCCAGAGCAGAGAGCTGAGCTAGTGTAAGTGAGAGCAGCACCGTGGTGAGAACGATGTGGGAGCCACTCTCAAAAGAATGGCTCTAGGGTGTGTCTGCATGGCCACCGTTCAAAACAGAGAGCCCGTGTTGAGCTCGCTGGGACCCTGGAAGCATCGCCTGCCTGTGACCTCACTGGACAGTGGTTTAGCGCAGCTTAGAAAGAGCCGTCTGTTCCTCCTTGTTAGTTTAACCACATGATACACAATCCTGTAAACAAATTAATTTCCCCCGGGAGTTTTGAAAGCATCCTAACTGTATTATCATTTTTTCTGCATAAAGTAAGCTTAGCAAGAAAACAATTACAGAATGGACTTCAAATGAGCTGTAAATGACCATCAAGTAGAGATGGCAGTCAACAGACATGCGGGGGGTGGGGGGGCAGTGGGGTGAGGGGTGGGAATAAAGTGTCCTTGCTAAATCCAGACTTGTTTATGCTGAAAGCTGGGTTGACCCTTTCCTTTTCTTTCTCCCTTCGGGCAGAAATTCTTTGGCACCCTCATTGAAGAAAATTCTGTTCCTCTCCTACTGTCCATAGCCTTTTTGCTCTGTCCCCATGTAGAATTCTCAAGCTTGGCCTGTTCTGGGGATGAGCTGACATGGCCGAGGCCAGGAGGACAAGCAGATGTGCCAGGATGTAAGATGTAAACAAGCACATTTATTCCTGTGTTTGCTCAGCAGGCATTTACCAACTGTCTGGTCTGTGCCTGGTTCTGCGCACTTCCTTAGAGATGAAATGGAAAACAATACATGATCCTCTCCTTAAAGCAACATGATGCTTCGTGGCATGACAGACAAACAAAGCAAGAATCACCAGGCAGTGAGGGAACCGCTGTGTTATGCGTAGGAGGAAAAACTCTCCTCTACCCGATTTGCGTCTCTGGCTGGGCTTCAGAATTACATGGATATGAAACAGATTAACAGGAGTCAAGCATTCCAGTTTTACTGAATTTTCACATGTACACTGAAGCCTTCTCAAGAGAATGAAGATCCAGAGAAGTGAGCAGAGAAGGAAGCTTTTGTATTTTGTAGACAAGGAAACAATAAATTTGTGAACAATTGACAAGACAAAGGGATGTGGGCCAAAGGTAGTAAATGGGGAATAAGTATCAAGGTTTGTTAATACAGCCTTCTCAGCCCTGAATTCCCTGTCTCTGCTGAAAAGGATGCCTTCTATCATCCTGGTACAGGGAGGGTACCTTTCACATGGGAGACTTGTCTCCTGTTTTTAGAGGGACAAAGGAGGGCCAGAGTGTCTTTCTTGTACTGGCTGTTTCTTAAGTGCCTTTAATCCAAAATAATATGCCAAAGTGACATATTTTGGGGTGACATGTCCTAGTCAAAAGAAATGATGACTAAATGTAATGTGGGATCCTGGGTGGGATTCCTGAACAGCAAAAGTCACTAGGTAATAGCTAAGAAAATCTGAATAAAGTATGGTCTTTAATGAATGATAATGTATCTGCACTGGTTCATTAATTGTGACAAATGTACCATACGAATGTAAGCTATTAATAATGGGGGAAACTGGGTGTGGGATATTATCTTTACAATTTTTCTTTAAATATAGAAGTATTATAAAATTAAAGTTTATTTTTAAAAAAACGTGGTACTATCAAGTACGGGGGGGGAAATAAATTTCTAAGCTGCCTTTCCAAATGTCATCTCCTCCTTTTATTTTTATGCTATTTCTTTTGTGCAAACCACATGTTTACTGTAATGACTAACGACATGGAATAATAAATGATGACAAAAGCTAGCTTTCACTGAGTACCTCCTGTGTGCTATTTACATCTATTAAATATGAGTATACCTCTAATATAACCCTGATAATAAGGACAGTTATGAGGCAAAAAGGAAGGGACAACCAGGTCTCACCCATATCTGATTTTTCTGTCCTTCATGGACACATGGGGGAGACTATATTTCCCAGCACCTTTGTGATTAGTCCAGGTCCTGTGCCTGGTTCTAATGACATGTGAACCAAAGTAAAATGTGTTATATATATAGACCATTTAAGAGCTGTTATAACCCATCTACATGTCTTATCTCCTTTGGCAGTGACCATGGAGGTTATGGGCTGAGATGGCAGAGCCACAGATGAAAGTAAGCTGGATCTCTGAGTCACTACACGGAGAAGAGCTTCTCTGGAACATCACCGGAACCACATAAGTCTCGGACACGAGCCAGATACTAATTTTTACTGTGTTGAACACAGCTTCTTTAATGATGATTCTCACAGACCGGAGACTTAATGTATAATATCTACTATGTAATCACAATGTAATTATGTAGTAGTCTTTATTGATATGACTGATGATCTATTTTGTAATAAAAATCTCCTGAATAATATTGGCTGAAGGAATGACAGTCCCTGAGAGAATTACAGCCTTGTTTCAGACGTTTTTGTAAGTCCTTGAAGCAGACCTTTCTGGTTTTTCTAATTCCAATGGCCAGCCTAAAACTTTTACTGTCATTCTCACATATTCTGACCTCTGCTCTTTCCTGTTGCTCGATGATCTTCCTATAAATTGTATAGGAAATGAAGCAGATGCAATTACAGTGTCCGCCAGCCCTGATGCAGATAAATAGGCGGAAGTCTAGCCAAGTGTCTTCCCAAGGCAGCCCTCGGTGTCTGTTACTCAGAACAGAAAGAAGTAGCCTATCTATCGCAGCCCTGCCTTGTTCCAAAGATATCATTAGCTCCTGGAGAACAGGGATTGCGAGAAAGCCATTTCAGATGAAAACACAAGTCAACACAAACAAAGCTTCTTTGGGAATAGAGCTATAAATTTGCATTAGAATTCTGACTTCCCAGTGAATAATCTATTGACTCTTTAGGCCACAGCCAACCTTTCATGATAAACTTCCTCATCTCTGTGTCACAGGAGACCTCATCTCTAGGCTGGGGCTGGGTCCCTTCATATGGTAGAGGCACAACCAGGCATATTGGGAGGGCTGGTTGAATGGGCCAGTCCGAGACTTATCTACATGAGAAACTGAATGATTAGATGGTTTGGAACAGACTGCCGGTCTTTCAGAATGACATCTCCAAGCTACTCTTTAAGTTTACAGGTTGTAGAAATGAACTCTTCTCAAGGGAGGAGTTGAAATAAAGAGTAAGTGAACTAACTCCTTTGTTCTTATTTTTTTTGTCTAATAATATGAGAATAAAAGCAAGGTCTTTCTTTGACCCAGCCCATGACAAAATGCAAGTGGAGAAAGGATTCCCCCCAATGTCTTCACTTTTAAGGCAATAGGAATGAAAAACAAAGAACTTTCCCATCTAGGCTGGGTAGATACAAAGAAGAGGTTTTTTTTTGTTTTTTTTTTTTTTGCGTTACGCGGGCCTCTCACTGCTGTGGCCTCTCCCGTTGTGGAGCACAGGCTCCGGACGCGCAGGCTCAGCGGCCGTGGCTCATGGGCCCAGCCGCTCCGCGGCATGTGGGATCTTCCCGGACCCGGGCACAAACCCGTATCCCCTGCATCGGCAGGCGGACTCTCAACCACTGCGCCCCCAGGGAAGCCCACAAAGAAGAGTTTTAATGTCTGTTTGGACAGCAGGTCCGTACCTGAAGACTGAGGTACTCCAGGAAAATCTGGGAGCCACTATAGAGATGTCAGTGCCAGAAGGCCACACAGGAACATTGGAAGATGACCACTTTTGAAAGAGTCCAAGGATTCCAATCCTTTAAGCCAGAAGGCAGGATTCTCCCCATCCTTCTTTCACACTTTGAGACTTTGTTATGCGTTAGCCCCCTACTTCCTAACCCCACCTCCTGGGCCCTTTAATCCTCACACACTCTGACTTTACCAACCCTCACTGTCCTTGTAACTCTGATATGGCATAGAAAATGGACACCTCCTACAACCAATTCTTGTCATGATCCTTATTATGTTAGCTGGTGTGTAATAAACTGTATGGCTGACCCTTGCCCCTGTAGCTCTAAACGTTTGGAACTTCTTGCACAATAGGAGTGTCTTTGTTATTAAGGTAGGTCGACTCTAAACCTTTGGAATTTCTTGCATGGTAGAAGTATCTTTGGGGACTTCCCTGGTGGCACAGTGGTTAAGACTCTGTGCTCCCAATGCAGGGGGGCTGGGTTCGATCCCTGGTCAGGGAACTAGATCCCACATGCACGCAGCAACTAAGAGTTCACATGCCACAACAAAGGAGCCCTCAAGCCACAACTAAGGAGCACGCCTGCCGCAACTAAGACCTGGCACAACCAAATAAATAAATGAGCGACTGACTGAAAGAATGAATAAATAAATAAATAAATAAATATCTTTGTTATTCATGGGGCCACATTTGATAGTTTATGCTAAGCAGATGACTCAGGAAGGGGGCTGGTCCTGTAAGAAAGACCAGCTGTGTGATTAAGTGGGGTGAAGCTTTGAGGCAGGTAATATCAGCCCAATCAGGAGAGCAGCGGGGCTGGAGGTTCAGTTCAACCGTATGGCCAATGATTCAATCAATCATGTCTACATAATGAAACCCCAATAAACACTCGGGGCACCAAAGCTGGGTAAGCTCTCCTTGTTGATAATATCCTGCGTAATGTCACACATTGATCTGCTAAGAGGGTAACTCATTTAGACCCCACCATTCTGTAGGCATCCAGGACCCCATCCTGTGTATGTGGCACAGCTGAAATGTGTTCTGCACCACAGGAGGGGGGATATCTACATGGCATGGTTTGGATGGAGGCTAGGGCAAATTCTCACAACATAGACAGATGTTCTTCTCCTTGGATAATTGAAAGCAGTGATGGCTGTTCTCCATTTCTGGTCTTCCCTTGATGATGAAATGAAAGACAAACGGGCTCTAAGATTATACTGACTTGCGATGCCTGCTCACTGTGCTGCTGGAGATCTTTGGGTCTTATTCTCTCTTGTCTACCTTGTCTCTTCCTTCTCTGGCTCTCCCCCGGCTTCCTGGTATCTAAAGGCAGGAAATAGCAACCCTTCCTATTATTTACTTAGACAAGTTGCCCATCTCAATGCCATTGAGCTTTTGAATTTCACAGTCAAGTATCTGCAACCTTTGTCTTCTGGTTCTGTAGTGAAGGACTGATGTCTCATTGTCTGGCCTTGTCGGGGGCGGGGGGTATGCAGGAAGGTACAATAGAGTCCAGGATACAAGTGATGGAAACTAGGTGATCTCAGTGTGTGTGTGTGTAGGATGTACACAGACTCATTTTCCTTTCCAGATGCCAAAGCCCAGTGATGACAAGGCCACGTTGAGAAGACAACTCCTGCCACCTTGGACTTGGAGAGACTTACGTCAGAATACTGAAGCTAGGACTTCCCTGGTAGCACAGTGGTTAAGAATCCGCCTGCCAATGCAGGGGACACGGGTTTGAGCCCTGGTCTGGAAAGATCCCACATGCCACGGAGCAGCTAAGCCTGTGCACCACAACTACTGAGCCTGCGCTCTAGAGTCTGTGAGCCACAACTACTGAAGCCCGTGTGCCTAGAGTCCGTGCTCTGCAACAAGAGAAGCCACCGCAATGAGAAGCCTGTGCACTGCAACAAAGAGTAGACTCCGCTCGCCGCAACTAGAGAAAGCCCGTGCACAGCAATGAAGACCCAACGCACCCAAAAATCGTCCAAAAAAAAAAAAAAAAGAGTACTGAAGCTAGACTTTCTTCACATTCACATTCCCCGATTGGGAAGATCTTTCCCTGTGGTAATCAACTGATACCAGACCTTGTCCTACTCAGCGGGTGTGGGTAGGTAGGAGGGATACCTGAAATTTTAGGGGCTCCCATCCTGAAGACATGACCTTTAAGGCCAGAAAGAAAGCGATGCTTCCCACCCTTTTGCTGCACGCTGGCCCTACTGCTCAGCCCATTACCCCATCCCATTCAGTGGGATGTCCAGGACATGCTGAGTTACCTTGTTAAGGAGACTAAATGGGGCTGTCACCTTCATCCCATAAGAAACTACTCAATTTGAATTCTTCCAAATCCAGTGTAAACTCCTGAATAAATCTGGCCCTACGTGGTCCCCTGCTCTGTGGCCCTCTTCATTGGCAGTTCACATCACAGCTGTTTATTTCTTCAAGATCAGCAGGAGAATCTCTCCTTCCTGCTGAAAACAGGCTCTATGACCTCTATGTGACCCCTCCATTTTATAGATGGGGCCAGAGGCTGGACTAGAAGTGAATTAAGGTATTCATCCTAAAATTGTTGAGTACAGAAATTCCAGGAGCTGGGATGCTTTCCAGGACTAGGATAGTCTCCACCTTGTGTCTAAATTCAGCTCTGCAATCACTCTTATTACTGTGGACATCGAGCAACCTAAAAGTCAACTTAGAGGAGCCGCTTAGCTGTCAACGTCTTCCACAAGAAACATAAACACAGCTTGTTAGCTTCAATTGAGCAGGGCAGGTTTCATTCACCCTTTTGGAAGGGGATTTCAACTTGTACAGTGAACTATGCAGAGATATCTATTCATTCTTTTACTCAGGGGAGGGCCTACTATGTGCTGGGAAGTGAAGATACACTGGTACATGGCACAGTCCCTGCCCCCAGTGAGTTCACAGTCTAGTGGGGCAGTTGTGCAGACAAGGACATACAGGGTGTTAGATGCTATGCAAGTAGGGTGTGCTGTGGAACACCTGGGATACCTGGAGACTCCAGTGGGTATTGTAGAACAGGAGGCATCTGAGCTGATACCTCAAGGAGGTGTAGGCGTTAGCCAGGGGAAGTGCACTGGGATGGAGGAGAGAGTGGCTGCTCATTTCATATGAGGTAAGAGTGGGTAGAATTTTAAAAAGGAACAAAATCTTAGACCACAATGTAAATTACTACCAGGAGCTTCGATTTTGTCCTGAGCATCAACATTTAAGTCATATGCATTTAGAAAGAGCACCCTGGTGTCCTAGGACATGGATTGGGAGGGCAGGGGAAGGTTAAAAGCTAATATGGGCCCAACTAAGATAGTGACAGGAGGGATGGAGAGAAGGATACAGAGGTGGATTAGATCTAGGCCATGACAAGGTCCTAGGCGCTATTACGATAGTGGTAGCTAAAGTGGAATAAAGAATTTAAAATTTTATGGAAATTGAGATGGTCTGAGAATCTAAAAGGTCAGGACAATGGCTGGGTGGTTCTTGTGCAGGTTGACATCCGAGCTGCTAAATTGGGTGTCAAACTTGCATTAGTTTCCTATTCCATGTATTCCATGTAGTTTCCTCTTCCACCACAAATCTAGTGGATTAAAACAACACCCATTTTTTATCTCATAATTTCTGTAGGTCAGAAGTCAACTGGGCATTCTGAGCTCGACTGAGTTTCTTGCTCAGGGCATCACAAGACTGAAATCAAGTGTCATTTGGGGCTGTGGTCTCATCTGCATCTTGGGGTGCTTTGCAAAGCTCATGTGGTTGTTGGCAGAATATAATTCCTTGCCGTTGCAGGAAGGAGTTGCACTCCTCCGGTTCCCCTGCTGTGTGGCCCTCTCTGTAGGCTGTTCACACCACAGCTGCTTATTTCTTCAGGGTCAGCAGGGGAGTCCCTCCCTCCTGTCTGCTAAGATGGAGTTCTACATAATGTAATGCCATCATGGCAGGGCCATCCCATCAGCCTTGCTGTAGAACATGACATATCATCAGGAGAGTGTAATCCCATCCTAGCCACAGGTTCTGCCTACAGTCAGGGGAAGGGTTACCCTGGGTGTGTGCACCAGGAGGTGAGATTCTTGGGAGCCATCTCAAGAATTCTACCCACCACAGACGTCTTTGAGGGAGAGGGTAGTGAGGAGGGCAAGTCCTGAGGTAACAGCTGCGAAGAAGAGAGGAAGCTCCAGGGCTTTCTGGTCTACCTGGGAGAAACAGCAGGCCCACTGTGTGTGAAGGGCCCAAGCTCATTCACAACGGTGTAACTGTATGACACTGTACCTCTGGGAGATGGGAGCTCAGTGGTGGCAAGCTGTAGCTCTTTTAAAGACTCTCAAATATCATGGTATCAGAATTGCAGGAAAAGTTAGAAGGCTGTGCAGACCTGCCCATCTTCCCTGGCTGTTCATGCCAGCACATCTCTACTGTTAGGGGTGACCTTCTCAAGTCAGGTTATTCTCTGTTTCTTTCCATATCTCTCTTTCCAAAGGGAAAGTAATCTCCTAGGTAGCCATCTGTGTCTTTGACTTGGATGTTTTCTACATCCAAATGTGAAATGAAGCTTCAAACCACATTAAGGAAATTTCTAGCATTAAAAGCTAGGTATGACGGTTTAGGATTTGGGAGCCTCTGAAATGAGAGATTCACAGTCTTTCTTCCTTTCCCTCTCTGTAGCCCGATTCCCTTTCTGTTTATAGCCAGGATTCATTATCACCTGCAGCAACAGTGACTGGAGACAGGAAATATGAGGACCTGGGACACTTAGGTAGCTCATGAAATCAGCCGGATTACTCTCTGACTGTGCACTCACATTCCAAGGACTGAGCTCCCGCTTCGTTCTTTGTGAAATGGCCCTGGCCTCCCATGTGCAATATCACATCTCCATCAAGTTCTCTTGTGCCTGCTGCCCTCCTGGGCTCTCTTTACCCCAGCACAGGGTCTTGCTGAGTCCCAAAGAATCCAAGCCCATGACGGGGTCCCCTGCAGCTCACCAGACTCCTCTGGGGTTAGGTTGTGCCCCTGGGGGAGGGAGCTGCCCTCAGGCACTCTGAGGCTCATCTCCCACCAGATATGCAGAGCATCAATGTTAAGGGCAAATAGGTCAAGTGATGTTTGAGAGAAACGTTTTAGATCAGGGCTTCCTAACTTGCACACTATAGTTTATTAGGGGCAGCTGTGGGACAAGGGGAAATATTACAGTAAGGGTTGGAGATTGACAAATCCAATAGCTTACAAAAGGATCTGAGACTGTCCTATAGTAAAGAGGTCTTTACTAGTTTAATCCAATATTTTCCAAACTTTTCCATTATTTTGAGTAACTCTTTTTCCTATAAAGTAGTGGTCTATTAGAAATGCTATTTTGGACAAACTAACAATTTTTTAGAAACCACATTTCCTCCCAAATAACCCCCATGAAACAAGGAAAATCGGGGTGGGAGGGAGAATTTACTGTCTCCATTTTTAGGGAAATTAGAAAGGAGTTGAGACTGGACAGAAAACACACGTACTGAAGAAAGAGAAAACATGCAGAGTAAAGAGACAGTCCAGTGCCAGCAAATCTCAGAAAGGAGCAGCACGACCTCCCCCCTGAAAGTCAGAGGTGTGCCCTGAAGGGGAACACCATAGACACTTCGTCTGCAGTAACAGGTGCAGGAACTGCAGTGAGCAAGGCTGGTGGCAGAAGCCCTCCTGGGCCTGATTTGGTTTGGAGAAGCAGAGGGAATGGGAATTTCAAGGAATCACACAGGAGAACCACACGCACATGATGCAGCCAATTTCTAAGGTAGCATAAAAGGTGGAAGAAGTAGTAAGTCTTAAATAAATAAATGGATAAAAGAGCTGTCTTAAAAAATGATTTCATGATGAAGAAAAAGCAAACTGGTGGAGCAGCTATATAACATTTTTTTAAAGGAAAATATGGAAGAAAACAGGAGTAAAACTGCCAAGAGATGGAGAACACACACCATAACAGTGTTGACTCAAAAGAGATAAAAATAGTGACCAAGTAATTTGCCAAGAATTTTTTTTTAAGCCTTCATCAGCATCAAGGAGTCTCAGGAGCAGAAACACAAGGGAGGTGGAGAGAGAACAGAGACAAACATCACAGGTAAGAGGATAAAACTGGAAGGAGCACAGGAAAAAATAGGCATTGTGGAAAACACAGTGAAGACACGAGATAGAAATGCAAACAGTGAACACAAAGAAGAAAAAATTAAAGGGTTGGGGAGAAAATGATGAGTAAAGAGACTCCAACGTATCTTCAGTGAGAAAACTAAATCAATGGAACAGAATTGATATTTAAAGTTATAATCCAATAAAGCATTCCTGAAACAAAATATGTGTAAGACACATCTTGTATCAGGGAAAAATGACCTATGGACAAAAACACAAGATATATCTGAATAAAAGTATTGCACCTTATAGGTAAGGAAGGACTCTTCCAAGTGTCCAAGCAAAATAAAATCAGTTATAGGTGGAAGAAAACTCAGGCCGGCTTCAGATTTGTCCATCGTAACCTTCAAAGCCAGAAGAGAGCATAACGAGACTTGTAGATGCTCAACAAAAGAAAGGAAAATCCAAGGATTTTATTTCCAAGTGAATTGTAATGCAAGTGTAAGGGCTACAGACATGCTGTGGGTAATTAAGAACTCAGACTCTTTTGAGGAAATCACCAAAGGATGCATCTCAATGAAAAAAGAAATGGCTGAGTATACTATGACAGAAGGACCAGTGATGAGCAAGAAATATATTTAATTGTAGAACTAAGAGTAAAATAATGCAGAAGTAAGGGTTTAGAGAAGAATAGAAATATTATATTTGCTGATATATAATATTTGATATAAGCAACAGAATTGGATGAGAGAAATCGATTCAAGGTGGGGAGATAAAACAAGAATACCCAGCACCTGGTCTGTGAGAGTTGGGAACCAAAGCAATTAAGTTAAAGCTTAATTTATATCAAGTAATCAAAAAAAAAATCTAAATCAAGTAATCACGTTATTTAGTAGTTCAAAAGCAACAGGGAGAGATATAATATTATCAACTAAAATGGGGTTGTAGGAAAGGGAGTGGGGGAAAGGAAGAAGAAACTTGCTAATTTATCACTTTTTGTTCTCATTGAATCTAAAGAAATCAAGACATGATGGTATTCAGTGATGTCATATAGGTAACCACTAGAACTCACATACAAACCTTTAGAAATACAGGTTTCCCCTGATACCTGGAAGCACCAAGCAGAGCCTTCCTATGAAACCTTTCTCAAGCTGAAGTGGTGTAAAGTGAAGAGTGTCCCCCGCTTTCCAAAAGTTCAAGTTAGGTCGCTTACTTTTAGGAAAGTCCTACATTAGTATGGCAATGGCTTTTTCGGTAAAAGTAAAAATCCTCTTCGAATTTCTCTCCAGGTACTAATGCAAGGTCTTTCGTAAAAGCCAAGTGGCATAAGGCAAGCTTTCAGAAAGAGGGATATACCTGTATTAGAAAACCAGACACACACACTCCACATAGCAAAAGACTTTTAAAACGATAAAACAGGAACTATAGCAGAAAAGAATATGACAGAACTGAGACAAAACATGTCATATAAATAACTACTAATGGGTTGAACTAATCTATAAGGAGAAAAATACTTTGTTGGATCAAAAGCAAAATGTGGCTCTCCTCTGTTTATAAGAGACATACCCCAAACGATGCAACGGAGAAGGGTTGGAAGGAAAAGATGGGCAGATGTATACAAGGCAAATTTAAACAAAACCAAACAGGAGTGGCAGTCACAAAACCAGAAAAGGTGGTATTTAGTCCATAAAACATTCCATGGGAGGGAGAAGTGCATATTACAACTCTGAAGTTGAGCAGGGTTAATGCAGGAAACCGTTCTCATACCTCATGAGTGAGGCCAGCAGAATCCTGTTTCAGGACGGCTGTTTACCTTGAGCTGTGAGGAGTGTAGACCTCTTGAAGTGATAAAACACCTTCTTTGTGATATACAGTTTTGGAAAGAAAGCAGATCATTAAAGCTGGTGCTGGAAGACAAGAAAAAGAGTCTCAAGAAAGTGTTAAAATGTGGCGGACCCAGGGGTAGGGCTGAACCAGTTGGTTTTTACCTTTCTTAGCAGATAAAAGTTTTGAATTTTATTAAATTGTGGCTAGAGTTTTGGCTAGAAGATGAAAGTTGGAGAACTAAGATATTAAGACTAATATAAAACAGGCCTATGCAAAGGACAGAGAGGTAAATGATGCTATCTTGCCATTTGGCAAAAAGGACTTAAATAATATACTGTATGGATGGAGCATAAATTATTTCACCCATATATTATTTCTACAATTTAATTTTTTTTATTGTTATAAAAATTCTACTGAGGACATTTTTGTGGCTAAAGTTGAATGTTACACGTGTTCATGATTATTTCCTAAGGATAAATTCCTAAAGGTAGGACAGCTGATTCAACAGAACGCGTATTTTAAAGAGATTTGATATTGATCACAAGTTGTACTCCGAAAAGTCTGCACCAGGACTTCCCTGTGGTCCAGTGGTTAAGACTTTGCTTTCCAATGCAGGGGGTGTGGGTTTGATCCTTGTTTGGGGAGCTAAGATCCCACATGCCTCATGGACAAAAAAGCCAAAACATAAGACAGAAGCAATACTGTCACAAATTCAATAAAGACTTTAAAAATGGTCCACATCAAAAAAAAAAAATCTTAAAAAAAGTCTGCACCAATTTACTTCTCAGAAAGCAATTTATGAGAGTGAACATTTATTTCCGAAATATCAGGCAATGATTTTAATCTCGGACGGACAATTTGTTAAGTGAAAATGCAATCATGGTGTGGTTTAAATTTGCATTTGTTTGATTATTAGTAGGTGAACTAACCATATAATGTCTTATATATTCATTAGCCAATTATATTTCTTCATTGTGTATTTTCTTTTATTACTGGGGCAATTGTTTTTTAAATTTATTCTTACTTGGTTGACCATCTTTGGCAGGACCTAACTATTAATGCTTAGTTGTCCACAGTCTCTCCACGCCTGTGACTCACCTCAGTCTACAAAGAGAATCCTCAGTGGCAAAACCAATTTTCTCCCTTCCTACACTCAGCCTCTTCTAGCTCTTAGAGCCTCTCTCTTTTTGACCAGGTCCTAGATTTTTTTGTGTGTGTGCTGCAGAATAAAAAATTACATGGAGAAGGATGTCCTGGAGCATAGAGGAGCAGGGAGAAGTACTGAGGGATGGGCTTGGGCAATCTACATGATGAAGATAGTGCGTAGGATAGGAAGTTGCAGCAGAGATTTGAGTGTGTTTTGGTTAAAAAAATCAGGGAATTGGGGAGTGTATTAGTTTCCTATGGCTTCTGTAACAAATTACCACACACTTGATGGCTTAAAAAAAACACATTTATTCTCTTACAGTTCTGGAGGTCAGAAGTCCAAAATCAGTTTCACTGAACCTAAATCAAGGTGTTTGCATGTCCACCCTCCCTCCAGAGCACCTGGGGGAGAATTTTCTCCTTATCTTTTCCAGCTTCTAGAGCTGTGTTCCTTTATTCCTTGGCTTATGTCCACTTCTTTCACGTTCAAAGCCAGCAGGGTAGCATCTAGCTTCAGTCCTTACCTTGCCTTATTCTTCTGTGTCTTATCCCCCTCTGCCTCACTCCTATAAGGATACCTGTTGTTACGTCGGACTCACCTGAACAATCCAGAATGATCTCCCTATCTCAACGTCTTTTAGGTAATCACATCTGCAAAATCCCTTTTGCCATATAAGGTCCAGGGATTTGTCATCCACGTATTCCAGTGACTAGGATCTGGATATCTTTGGGGATTACGATTCAGTCTACTACAGGGGGGGAAAAGAAGAGGACCTGGGAAAAGTGTCACCAAGAGTATAGTGGACACTGTTACTGGTCTGTCCAGCATCACTGCCACCACTGGAGAGCAGCCATGAGGTGTCATTCAGAGGGACCTTTGTCCAGTTCCAGGAGCGGGTCCTGACTGGCATAAGCTGCTCACTATGACAATCTCCCTGATTTTAGTGATGTATTCAGGAAAGGTCACTTGAACAAATTCAGACCAACTCAGGGCCCTCCCAGCCCTCTTCCATGGTGGTGGAAGGAGAAATTTTTTTCCTACTTGGATTTTGTTTCAGCTATCCCAGAGGTTAGGAAAAGAAGCCCAAGTGATTGCAGTCTTTATTTTATTTTATTTTTTACTATAAACCTCACAGTGATATTTGACTTATCAAATTATTCTATTGAATTGCATGAAGATTTTTTTGAATTGAAGTGGGAAAAATAATTTGATTTCAAAGAGAGAGAGCTAACAAATATAATGTAATTTCAGAGTATTGCTTATTATTCTCCACAAAATCATTTATTATTATTATTATTTATTTAACTTCAATGTTCATTGTCCAAGAAGTGTGTTGACTCCAAGAAATATTTTTTAAATGGAATATTCTGAGGACATCATTGTGGGAAAATGTTGAGCATCCTTGGTCTTTTCTGCTCATTGTGGATGTTTTCTAGAAGATGGCTCATCTTAGACACACTTCAGGCTTCTTATAAATTAGCAGTCAATCCTTTACAATACTGTATTTCTTAACTCTCTTGGTTTTCTTGGGTGACTCTTGTTGGAGAGAGAGCTCCTGTAATTACCTATGACAGGAAATTCTTTATCGGCCATTTCCCGGCACTAAGAGTACGGTGTGAGTGGCTTCTGTTCAGTCCAGCCTCCAGGTAAGAGCATGGGGATGTCCTCTCTGAACAGGTGTTTTGGGGAAGCTGCCGTAACTTCCAGGGCTCAAATCCAGAATCTCTTGCAGGACATGCTTCATGCGGTAGTGGTCAGATCATCACCTGCCATGCTTCATTGAACTTGGTGCTGAGTATGTCTGAGGGAGATTTCTCTGCCTCTATTGTCATCCTGGACCACAATCCCTCTCCTAGTTCTTGCCTTCTTGTCCCTTTGTTCTGACCCTGTGGAGTGACAGATTCTCCTGTGGAGGACAGCAGTGTCTCCATGTGTCAGCTCCTTTCTTTCCAGGGACTCTAGTGGTCCCAGGTAAAGAATGCTTGTGAGCTGTGCACAATGAACGGACACATTTTAAAAATGGGACAGGGTTTTAAAGATGGATGAGTTCAATGTCTCATCAAGTGTGGAAACAACGGCGAGAAAATCCCTGACATGCTGTCACCTTGTGTCAGACAAAGTCCTTCCAGTGACCCGACAGTCATATGAAATTCGTGGAATCAGATTTTAGGATTCAGAGCGGTCTTAAACATGATCTAAGGTAGTCTTTCTCAAGGTCAGGTCCATGGATCACTTGTATCAATCATTTGGGATGTTTGTTGAAGATTCAGGTCCTTGGACCCTACTACCTACTGAATCATACGCTATGGGCGTAAAGTCCATGCACCTGGCTAGAAGAGATGATCCTCTCTCTCTCTCTTTTTGCTTTTACATTTATTCAACAAATAGAAGAGCTGATTCTTAACTACACTGACATCAGAGATGAACTATACTAGACTAACTCCCCCATCCAATTCTCAAACCACCTTGACGTTTATGCATGTTACAGATTTTCCCCAGAAAGAGATATATATGCCCTACTCCCCCACCCCATATATCCTATTATATTATTCTTCTTGGGCCGCTATAACAAAATACCATAAGCTGGGCGGCTTAAACAACAGATATTTATTTCTCACAGTTCTGAGAAGTCCAAGATCAATGTGCCAGTGGATTCGATGTCTGATTAAGGTTCCTGTCCTGGGTTGTAGACAGCGATCTTCTTGCTGTAACCTCATGTGGCAGAGAGAGAGTGAGCTCTGTTCCCTTCCTCTTCTTATAAGAGAGCTAATGTTATCATGAGAGCTCTACCCTCATGACCTCAGCTCAACTGAATTACCTCCTAAAGGTCCCACTTCCAAATACCATCACACTGGGGATTAGGGCTTCAACATGAATTTGGGGGAAACACAAATATTCAGTTGATAACCTTGTGCTACTGTTCCCCCTGCCCAACCACCACCAAATTCCTGTCCTTCTTACCTCAAAGAACATTCATTCTATCTTCCCGTGAAAGTAGTGTCCCCAAGGCTCTGAGTGGCCCTGCCCCCTGGCTTTGGGAGATCCCTCTCCCATGGCTCTGGGTAGAGACTGGCTGGCTTATTGAAGCTGAGGCGATGGCCTTGATGACCTGTGAATTGCTTTCATGGTCAATCTCCCCTTTGTGCTGAAGAATAGTGCATGTTGGAAGCCTACCTTGATTCTGTCCTATTGTCTCTGTTTCCTTTAGTCCCAGCTGGCCATGTGTCTGCTGGTGTAATCCCATTGCTACTCCAGGATTCAACTGAGATGACCAATTAGGTCTTTGGTTCACATCCACACTAATTTTTTTTAGCAAATTATTGATCAGCCACATTAAAGGCTTCTTCGCCAAAGACCACCATAGTGGGGATTAGAATTTCAGCATATGAATTTGGGGTATAAACATTCAGTTCATACAACTATCATTTATCTAGTTGGAGGAGTCAATGTCATGGACTTTTTTTTTTTTTTTTTCACTGTTGCTCCGGACGTGCAGGCTCAGCGGCCATGGCTCATGGGCCCAGCCGCTCTGTGGCATGTGGGATCCTCCCGGACCGGGGCACGAACCCGCATCCCCTGCAATGGCAGGCAGACTCCCAACCACTGTGCCACCAGGCAAGCCCTGTCATGGACTTTTTAAAGCCAAGAGCCTCCTTGAGTTAGGCTTCTAATATTGTGACCTACACATTGCTC
Organism: Aethalodelphis obliquidens; assembly: GCF_003676395.1. Classification (NCBI taxonomy): domain Eukaryota; kingdom Metazoa; phylum Chordata; class Mammalia; order Artiodactyla; family Delphinidae; genus Aethalodelphis; species Aethalodelphis obliquidens. The sequence continues at coordinate 6,680,579 of NW_020838009.1, forward strand.
TTGGTGTATCAAGGGGTCCTCGTGTAGTTTGGCAGTTTTAGAGAAAAAATGATGAAACAATTCTACTTACATATGTTTTATAAATTCAAAGTGTAATATTATTCATAAATTTAAAATTTCATTGCACTCCTAGTTATTCTATTATAAAAGTTGTTTAAGCGATCCAGGTAATGCTTGGGAAAGTTAGTCTCAGCTCCCATTCAGCTAACAGCCCAGTGTTCCCCATGTTGTTTGTATTTGACAGGTGGTTAGCCCATTTGCTTTTTTGTTTTTGTTTTTGCGGTACGTGGGCCTCTCACTGTTGTGGCCTCTCCCGTTGCGGAGCACAGGCTCCGGACGTGCAGGCTCAGCGGCCATGGCTTACGGGCCCAGCCCCTCCGCGGCATGTGGGATCTTCCCGGACTGGGGCACGAACCCGTGTCCCCTGCATCGGCAGGCGGACTCTCAACCACTGCGCCACCAGGGAAGCCCCTTTTTTGTATTTTTACATTACTACATTGAAACTAATGTCTAGTGGTAGAAATCAGAGGTTAGGAGGGCTGAATGCAGAGGGCCTGCCCAGAAACTGCCAGGAGATGGAAGAACTGGCCTGGGTAACCCCCATCTACCACATCCTTCAGTGTAGGTGAGAATAGGACTGAGGAAGGGATGGGACCCTGCTGAGTCATAGCCAAAGCCTGGGGCTTTGCACACTTCTCCTCCAGGCAAAATGAGAAGTGCTCTAAGAATCACTTACAGAGGTTTGGACATTCAGTAATGTCTGTGTAATTTCCCTGGTGACACAGTGGTTAAGAATCTGCCTGCCAATGCAGGGGACATGGGTTTGATCCCTGTTCCGGGAAGATCCCACATGCTGCGGAGCAACTAAGCCTGTGTGCCACAACTACTGAGCCTGTGTTCTAGAGCCCGCAGGTCACAACTACTGAACCTGTGAGTCACAACTACTGAGCCGGCGTGCCTAGAGCCCATGTTCCACAGCAAGAGAAGCCACCGCAGTGAGAAGCCTGCGCACCACAACGAAGAGTAGCCCCCACTCGCCGCAACTAGAGAAAGCCCGTGTGCAGCAACGAAGATCCAATGCAGCCAAAAATAAATAAATAAATAAATAAATTTATTTTTAAAAATCCCCAAACTATAATGTCCGTGTGAGTGGGGGGCAGCGGGCTTCTCAATCCCTGGCTAGACATTTGCGTAGGCAGTGAATTGCTCCTATAAGCTATCTGTGCCTGTTCAAACAAAAGAAAAGAGGGGAGGGAGATGGCAGATAGAGGGGCAAGAGCGAGCGCCCTCCATCCCCATCCCTTTTATCTGGTGGGACAGGGTGGGCAGATTTCCTGCTTTTCAAGTGGACACCATGGAAGGTGTCAAGCAAGAGCAGCTGTAGGCTCACCAGAAAACAAGAGGATAAGGGCATCTCTCTGGAGGCAGGAGCTGGGGAGGGGACTTACTGAGGGATTAAGCTGGAGTGACTCTCCCAAGTAATAAAGAAAATGAGCATGAGGAAGCCACCTATGGCGTCCCCAAAGGAACACATGCGTGTCTCACAAAATAGTCTCCTGTACAGAGCACACTGGCTGCCAGAACAGCAATGACGCCAATTAAATAAAAACATCTAAAAAAAAAAAAAAATCTTTGCACCTTTTCTCTGATTTATCCTCCCCTGCCCTAAGGTGGGAGGAAAAAAGAGAGGGAGAAGTGCTCCAGAGAGCATGTATCATATCCTGCTCAAGTCTCTGGTCTGATGTCTGGCAGGTCCTGGGGAACAGGAGACGGGTGACATGACATCTGGTAAGTGATTGAAATTCAAAACCAACTGCATTAGACTGGGCTGTTAACTATCACATAAGTACTGGAAAGTGACTGAAAAGTTATGAGATTTGCCCAAATCGTCCTTAAATGGATGAGAAACGAGAGATCCGACTTATTGAGTTTGAAAGCAAAGATGAGAGAAAAACAAAAACCATTTCCTGTTGTGCTTATTTAGTTTCGACTCTTGAATAAATAGAGTTACACCCTTGAGTGGTCAATATCTTAAGTAGCGTGAATTTGTCACCTAAAGAGCAAAGATCACAATTTTTAAGGTTGAGAATGTGAGACCAGGGATTCAATTATGGGACAAACAACTTGATCATAAAGAGCTTAATTTTTCTCAAAGCAATAATTTACTTTCTTCATTGAAGAGAGAATCTTATATTGGGTATGTTTTAAAGTCACATCTAGGGCTCTCCTGGTGGCGCAGTGGTTAAGAATCCGCCTGCCAACTCAGGGGACACAGGTTCGATCCCTGGTCTGGGATGATCCCACATGCCGCGGAGTAGCTAAGCCCACACGCCACAACTACAGAGGCTGCACTCTAGAGCCCACGAGCCACAACTGCTGAGCCCACGTGCCACAGCTACTGAAGCCTGTGTGCCTAGGACCCGTGCTCCGCAACAAGAGAAGCCACAGCAGTGAGAAGCCCGTGCACCCCAATGAAGAGTAACCCCGCTCACCGCAACTAGAAAAAGCCTGTGTGCAGCAATGAAGACCCAATGCAGTGAAAAATAAAATAACTAAATAAATAAATTTTTAAAAAGTCACATCTATATGCTGCAACACGCTATGAAGAAATTCTGTTTAGATCCAAGTGTAACTGGAGACCATTTTCCTCTAAAGATAACAACAATGACGCCAACAATAATAATAAATTTAGCACTGCCTGTGTGCTGAGTTCTGTCTAAGGTGCTCTGTGTTTATCAACTCAGTATATATAAAATATATATACTTTTATAAAGATAAAAGTTTCTGATGTTCCTATTTTTGAAAATTCTTTACAAACTACAAAGGCCATATGATTATCAGAGGATATTACTGATACTGCAAGAATAACAATCACTAATATAATAAGAATGTTTCCTTGTTTCAGAAGTTGACTTGTGCGTTATGTTAATGTGAATTAAAAAAAAAAAAAGTTGTGTGCAGCATGTTTTTAAATCACAGCCTATCTTGTTGTTTCTTCAACGGGCAGCCCGTTGGAGACCATGGCCCTCTCTTCCATCCCATCCATATCCGGGGATTCTGGGTTCCTTCTGTGTGTGTCCAGACATTTTTTCTTGTGCACCTATGACGGAATTCTCCATACTAAACCTGAATCCTGCCTGTGTTGGTATAATGTCCTCAACTCTATTGTGAAACATGAAAATACTTCTCCTTGGGAGGGATCAGATCTTGTTCACCCTCCAGCTCCAACCAACACATTAAGCCCCAAGGGCTGACTTCTCTAGAATTGCATTGGGTGTCATTTCCAATTGCAAATAAGAACTCCAACGATTTGTCTTCAGAAGCAAAGCCATCTGCCTACGTCCAGCCTGGCCTCATGCCTTGATGATACCCCTCCACGCGTGGCCGGTGTGGTCAGCTGAACACTTAACCCTTTCGGGAAGTACTCACTACCCAGGGCTCGCTGTCTTCACTGGCATAGAACCTGCTCCCACCAGCTGGACTAGAAAGCTTCATTATTCAGAAGCCTTTGGGTAGAGGGCTCAGAAGGTTCTGGTGCTACCTAATACATCTTATTGTTTGTTGAGCACTGCACTCCAGGCTCTGTGGTAAGCACTTTACACACATTACATCATTTAATTCTCACAATGACCTTTTAGGGTACAGACTATTAAACTCATTTTGGAGGGAAAAAAATCATTTATATAACTCATTTAAGATCATACAGTTTGTAAGTGGTGGCGGTGGTATTTGAACTAGTGCAAACTGTCTTCAGAACTCACACTCTTAAATAACAATGCTTTACATATTTTCCTATTGTCCTCCTTACACTTGAACTTGGGCTAATGCAGTTTAAACCCGAGTCTACTCAAGCCCTAAACGGTTGCCTACGAGTCCTTTCAGTGCAGGCAGTCCATCTGTATAGCTCATTCTTTCTCACACTTTGAACAAACGATAAACCATGCTATCTGATTTTACATCAGGAAGGACGTGTGGTCAAAAGTATCTAAATAAATTCCTCAGCCCAGTGCTTCGCTTCACCTTTAAGGATACAACAAAGAGTCTGACCTGATGAATTACGTACTCATTCCTCTTCGCCACACATTTGGACCTGTTTCGTAGAAATAAATAATTGGATGTGAATTTAGCATCCGACCTCCAGATGGCACCAGAGAACCAGAAAAACCAGGATTCCGTTTCCAAAGATCCTTTGTGTTGCTTACAGGAGTCAGGCAGGCCAACGGAAACCACCCTGTTTGTCACAAGTCACCATCTGTGACACCCTCCCAGGAAGGGAGGTAATGAGGCTCTTTGCTAATGCCCGTTGCTGTTATAGATTCATGGCTGTGGAAATCTGATGCAAAAAAAACGCAAGCTTTGTCTTCTTGCAGGACCCCTAGAGATGCATTCTCTGGGGTCTCTTTGGAACAAACTTGGGGAGTGCTCAAAGATGTGTCACTACAGAGCTGACTTATGAAAGTTCTTGTTGCAAAGTCATCAGATATACAAAAATATCTGCTAGAAAAGCAGGAACATAAAAAGTCTACACAACCTTAGACTTTGTGGTTTATTCTCTTTTAAGATAGCAAAGTCCTGCTATGGTTTTCATCAAGCGGCAGAAAAAGACCAGATTGAAAACTGCAGCAAAGGGTCTGGGAGATGATTCACTAACTACAGGGTGAATTTGCATCAATCTGCAATCAGATACCTGTACACACTTTGTCTTCAAACCAATGCAGGAGAAGGCCTGGCTCAGCTGACAGGGGAACTGGCAGTTCTAACAGACAGTTGCTACCCACCTTACCTTCCTCCATCTGTTATTAGCTGATCTTGCAGACACAGGTTCTACCCAAGAAATCAAAGAGGCACCCCGACCTGCACCCTGCCCCTGCTATACAGTAAGTCTCCTATATATGAACGAGTTCCATCCCGAGAGCACGTTCATAAGTCTAATTTGTTCATAAGTCCAACAAAGTTAGCCTAGGTCCCCAACTAACACAATTGGCTCTATAGTACTGTACTGGAATAGGTTTATAATAATTTTCACACAAATAATGCATAAAAAACAAACACAAAATAAAGCAAACATTTTGACTCTTACAGTACCGTACCTTGAGAAGTACAGTAGTACAGTACAACAGCTGGCATGCAGGGGCTGGCATCGAGTAAACAGGCAAGAAGAGTTACTGACTGGAGGAGGGAGAGGAGGTGGGAGATGGTAGAGCTGAAGGATCGTCAGCAATTGGAGATGGAGGGCGAGCTGCAATTTCATTCATGCCTGACGTTGATGGAACGCACGTTCGTATCTTTGAAGGTTTGCAACCTGAAGGTTCGTATGTAGGGGACTTACTGTACTGCACATCTAGTCTTCCACAAGGAAGTCACACACTAGGGAAGCATGGGTCATAGTCAACCTCCTCACCCCCCAGCAGCATCAGCACCTTTGATCCTACGTTCATGGTTGAATTCTGCAGCACCAAGACACTCGCCCTAGCCAGACGCCAGTGTGCAAGGGGAGACCTGGAAGGTTCTTTCCCTGCCTCACCACCTGGCTCTGTCTCATCTCTCAGTTCATACGTCACCTCACTGGAGAGATCTCTCCTCACTGTTCTGTCTACAATGATTCCCAGTCACTCTCACCATCTCCCTTCTTACTTTCATCTAGCCCTTTCCAAGATAAGAATCATCTCATTTTATATTTTCCTGCCCCTGCCCCCGCCAGAGTTTATGGTTGAAGCAAGCAGGAACCTTTTCAGTCTGGCTCCTTCTGTATATCCAGCCTTGGCACGTTGGAGAAAGCTCAGGATGGATTGAATGAAGGATTGAATGATGACTGATAAGCTGGTTCATTTCTTTATTTTCTTCTGGTTGTGAAATTGGTTTGAAATATGGCTTGGGATCAAAGCCATTGCCAGAGAATATTTTGTCAACATAAATAGCTGAATTATGCCGTAGCAAAAGGCAGTGTATAACAAGAGGAGATTGTAGATAAACTAAAAGAATATATTTACTCCAGTGATGGAGCCATGAGACATGTTTTGAATCGTGATGAAAAAGAGAATCCAAAGGCATAAGAGTCCTGCTGGTGACTAGTTGCACAAAACGTGTACATTTCTATGAAAATAAGCATATCTGGGCTCAAAAAGGGCAGAGTAACATTGTCACTATCTCAGGTTTATTTTGCTATTTTATCTAGAGTTGCACAATCACATGAAACCTCCACTAACTCCCCAATCCAGAAGGGGGTGAGGAGCGCCTTGGATTCTGTCTGTATTTACAGTCTTGTACATCGCAGATTGCATTCTAACAGCCTTCCAGATGAGCTGGAAAAGGTCATCTGTCAGTACCTCCAGAAAGTTTTCTTAGACTCTTAACTCTGGTTCCTAGGCCATCTCACTCTGTATTTCTTTTTCATTGCACTGATCACAATTGTAATTAAGAAGGGAGTTGTGGAATTTGTGATCTAACCTCTTTTACCTCCCTTGGAATGTCGGCCCCTTGAAGGCAGCGACTGTGTCTGTTCCTGTTCAGTGCTACCTTCCCAACCCTGAGCCCAATGCCTGGGAAATCAAAAGTCATCAATTAAACATTGGTTGAATGAATGAATAGATACATTGAGCACTTTTTATGCTCCAAGTACTTTACTACATTCTTATCCACTTTTTTTGCCATTTCATCTCATACAAACCTGTCTAGAAGATGTCAGTTGTATCCTCTGTTGACAGATGAGAAACTGAGGCTTAAAAAGATGAAGCAATATAATTAAACAACAGCTGAACAATAACATTTACAAGTCACCCGTTTTAAATACTACTTCACTGAGTTGTGTGGATTATTTTGGAAAAAGGAGGTCTTGGCAAAGAAATGCCTGGAAGCACATCCCATTTTGAGAGAGTAATGATCTGTGACACCCTTCAAGGTGTTGAGGATTTGATGGGGTAGAGCACATAAAACACAGTGCCTTGCATATTGTAAATTCTCTACAAATATTATGAATTAGTAAATGGAAAGGGAGGAAACATCTCTCAAAAGGGGATAAAAATGCATTTGATCAAATTTAATATTCAACCTGATGAAAAGTGCTTTTTATACTTCTGTGTCCATCAGTATGGTGGTCTAGGGATTCTGAAAACTTCTGCTACTGCAAAATAAATAGCTGCTGGATAAATCAGAACAAGCATATCGTATAAGCGTTGCTGAACTTTCCAGAAAGTAAAGTGCTAAACTACCCTAGTGGGGACTGAATCCAGGATGTAAAAAAGCACAGACCTGGGAGCGTCACAGGTTCTACCCAAGAAACCAAAAAGGACAGCAAATGGGGGAACAAGAGATTAGGGCTTTGCCTGAGGAGGAGGGGGGATGAACTTGAGACACCCCACCACATCAGGACACTTAAAAGCGATACTCCCTCAAAAAGGGAGTTAAAACATTTACACCTGCTGCTGCAGAGCATCAACAAGGAAATCTGCTCATCTCCACACTCCTCTGGACTGGGGAGAACAAACAGACAGACAGACAAGAAGCCAAAAAAAGTATAACAAAACAAAACAAAATTTTTCACTCAGAAAAACTGTAACCCAAAACGAGACCTCATTCGAGCTTGGCGAGTGACTAGTTACTGCCTACAGGGCCATGACAATCCCCAGCTAAGAAAATGAAATTTAAATGGTATTGGGTTGGTAGTGCCCTTGACACTAAACAGAAGCAAATGCAGATCCTCTCTGGAGAAAACGATCCTCTACCCAGAGTCCTCAGGGTTCCCAGAGAATAAATTTAGCCAAGTACAAACTCATAAACAAAAAATTTCCAAACCAACTGCTATGAATTTGAGGATTGGCAGAACTCTTAAAAGAATAAAAATAGTGGGTATATTTTCCAATAGTAGACAAAGGATGGTAGAATAAGAGTGCATATGTGGGCAATTAATCGAAAGTAAGCAAAAAGAGAGAGAAAAGATACAAAAATATTAAAATAACATAAAATAATTTCAGATAAATACAACTAAATAATTGAGAACACAAAAAGGTGAAGGATCTAAACACATCTGTTAAGAGGCACAAATTGTGTTATAAGATTAAAAAGACACCAAATTTAGCTATCTGCTGACTATAAGAGACTAAAATACCATATAAGGACATTGAAATGACAGAAATATCAAAAGCAAAAGGTGAAAAGAGATACACCAGGAAAATGTTAACCAAAAGGAAGCTGATGTCTATTAATATCAAACAAAATGGTTTTTGAGACAAAACATCGATGAGTGTAGAATATCACTAACTAATAATGAAAGTGTCACTTCATCAGAGAGAGAGAATTCTAAACACAGTTACCTAAAATTGCATCAAAATATATAAAACTAATTACAAGGAAATGGTGACAAATTCATCAGTATATTAAGAAATTTCACTGCCCATATCAGTAGTAATTGTAGGTCGAACACACACACAGACACACAAATTGGAAACTTCGATAACACGGTTAATAAGGTAGATTTTATTGGACATATATAGCATCTGACAAGGAATACAATTTTTCTCGAATACACATGGAACAGTTATAAAATTTGGATAAGTCTTAAGCCATAAAGCCTCAACACATTTAAAATAATTATTTTCATACATGACACATTGTCTCACCATAGTGCAATGAAACTTGAAAGCAATAACACAATGATAATGAAAAATGCACCATGTGCTTAGGCATTTAAAAACTCATGAATCAAATACCCCAAAATGGAACTCTATAAACACATTAACATTGAATGCTAATAAAAGCACTACAATCGTATTACAATATGATGTTTTGATTATTTAGCCTATGAGATTATGAAGAATAAAAACAGGTTTGGGGTAATTTAGGCAACTCTTATGGATACATTCTTAAAGTCTTGAGTGCTTCCAGATGAGTCTATTTTATGATGATGAACTGATGCCCATCTTGGTATGATTTTTATTTCAGTATAGCAGCTCTAGTATCACCATCTCTAACTTCCCCTCCAAGTTCTTATGTTGAAGTCCTAACCCCCAATACCTCAAAATGTGGCTGGAGTTGGAGATAAGCCAAGTTAATTAATTTAAAGAGGCAATTAAAGTAAAATGAGAATGAGGCCATTGTGTGGACCCTAACCTAACCTGACTGATGTTCTCATGAAAAAAAAAACACACACCTACAAACCATGTGAGGACATAGCAAGAAGGCGGCCGTCTGCAAACCAAAGAGAGAGGCCTTGGAAGAAATTGAACCTGCCAACACCTTGATCTGGTTCACAGTCTCCAGAATTGTGTGAAAATAAATCTCTGCTTTTTAAGCCACCCAGTCTGTGGAATTTTGTTGCGGCAGCCCCAGCTGACACATACACTTACTAAGTATGTGCGAGTCCTAGCTCTCCAGGTGGTTTCTATGTGTAACCTTGTTGAAAAATTAAATATTTTCATGTCCACGTTCTAAGAAAGAAAGGGTACCAACAAGTGCTTCAATGGATCCCATTTAATCCTTATTTCCTTGAATGTACCCTCCTGCCTGGGCAGAGTCTGACAGACATAAGAAAAAGACTTTGCTCTGCTAATCTGCCCTTTTCTGCTCAGCTTTTGGCTTCAAACTGTAACCTGAGACTCTGAAATTGCTGAGTCCCTTGATCTCTCCTTATTCTTCTGAGTCTGAGAATGATCTCAGCAAGACTGTTCCTGGCGTTTGCTGTCATGTTTCTGAACATGACCAAGGCCAAGAAGAGAAAACATTGGTTCCTGATGCCATGCAGCTCAGAGTTCAGACAGTTCACCCTGGTCACAGAAAACTGAGGGCATGTCTGTTTTCTTGCAACTGCCCCATCAACCATAACATTAATTCCTCAACAGTGGATATGACACATGGGGAGTAACCAATGTTGGGACAATTTTGATTGAGGAGATGATTATGGATATTTTAATTAGGCAATTTAAATAATAAAAGTGATAACTGAGGTGTCAGATAGATAGGTGAGAGACTAGAGAGGAAATACAAGATACTGTAATGTTTCAGGCTTGTAAAAAATACTTAAGGTTTGATCTAGAATTTGGTAATGAAAAGGACTGAAAAATGGTGCAAAGCATTTCAAAAGAAATCGGCAGGATTTGAAAATCTTTTGTGATATAACTGGTGCATTTTGGGAGAAGGAGTAAGCTTGTGTATCTGGAAGAATTGGCAGAGTTGGCCCTTTTACCCTATTGCTCTTATTTGATAATTCTAGCTCTATTTTCCATTATCATTTTTTTGTTTTGGCAAAGAGGCTATGGTCAATTTATCAATTTTACATTAAATCTCTTCTTTAACATGTGATAAAAGTAAGTTACCTTTGATGCCTGTATCTTTGGATGACAGTAGGAGCTCAATTTCCAGGAAAGGAAGCCAACTTTAGAAGTTTTAAAAAGCTGAAACAACATCATACAACCATGTCCTCCTTGTAGAATCACAAGTGCGTTGAGTTTAAGCAAATGTAATTAGACCTGGAAATCAAATTAAAATATGGAGGACATGCTTTCTGTCCTGAGACATTTTCCTCTCTGCAAATCAGACAGAAAACATGTGTAATTTATGAGAATGCTGATTAAATTACCCTTTAGCAACCACCTTTTCATGGCATTGCTTCTCCAAAACCCACAAGAGCTGTAATGATCATGGAAGAAAAGTTTTTCATATAAGACTTTAAGAAAATAAAATTAAATAAAATGTGATAATTGATACAATTAACATTGGAGTCACTGGATGGTATAATCTTGGGGAAATCTGCTGATTTACATTCACAAATCTTTAAGTCAGACTATGCAACCAAAATAGGTTGAAAATTTGGTTTCTCTTGTGTGTTTGGACACTAATCAATCAATTGTATATATACTTCTATCGCTGGCTAAATATGGCCTTTGTGGCAAAAGATGTTTGCTAGTGTATGTTTGGTTTCATTGGTTTCTCAGCTTTACACATATTAGAAAATAAAGGGACCCTGATTTGGTGAGATAGCAGTAGAGAGAGTGGCAAAAACAAATGTACGTGATCCCCCTAAAATGATAATCTGCTGTTTCTCCCCTGTTCTCTTCCGCTGGTATGTGAGGGAACTTGGCAGATAGGAGATGTGGAGAAGCCCTGCTACTAGGGTACAGCGTGCAAATGTGATCTGGGCTCAGCAAATTGATTCCACCTCTCCTGCCTTCCCACTTAAATCATGCAAAGAACCTAAGAGGGAAGTGTTTTACCAGCACAAGTCTCAGGGAAGCACGCTTCCAACTTCAAGACATTTCAGCCCAATTTCTGCAGCCAAGGTCAGATGAAGGGAAAAGCCAATCAATATACGTTAAGTCACGTGAGAAAGAGGATCCAGTACAAGAGTGGTTGTGAGAGTCTCCCAGGAGAGTCCTGCAAACATCCCCAAGCTTAGAGAGATAGACTCAGGGGTCCATGAAAATTGCGAGGCTTGGTTTGAAAGCAACTGTCACTATACTGCAGCCCAGAAATTTCCCCGGATTTCTTGGGGATTGTACAATTTGTAGCGATAAAAGTTCCATCATTTCACAATGTGTACATATATCAAAACATCACATTTTACACCTTAAATATATATAATTATTATTTGTCAGTCATACCTCAATAAAGCTGGGGAAAAAAAGTAATACATATTCATTGTGGATATTTTGAAAATAATCATCTATCATCGGACCTCTCTGAGAAAATCATTATTAACCTTTTAGCTTTCTACTTCCTGTTATTTAAACGCATAGGCATGTTTATGCATGTAAAGTTGTTTTATCATGCTTTCTGAACTCATTTATATCATAATCATTTTATAATCACAAAAATTATCACCAAATATGGTTTTAAGGACACCATAAATGTTTGTACCATAATATATATATATTTTTTTTGCGGCACGCGGGCCTCTCACTGCCGTGGCCCCTCCCGCCGCGGAGCACAGGCTGCAGATGCGCAGCCTCATCGGCCATGGCTCACGGGCCCAGCCGCTCCACGGCACGTGGGATCCTCCCGGACCGGGGCACGAACCCGTGTCCCCTGCATCGGCAGGCAGACTCTCAACCACTGCGCCACCAGGGAAGCCCTGTACCATAATATTTTTAACCATTTTGCTATCATTGGATATTTATATTGTTTCTAATTTTCCTTTATTATTACTGCAATTAATGATTTTTGAATGTAAATCTAGCTCATAGTTGATTATTTTCTTAGAATATTTTCCAAGAGGTAGAATTGCTGGAGAAAGTGTACAGTATGAAGGTGATTGAAAATAAATTTTCAAATCGCCCTTTTGAGTGTTTGGATTCTTTTGCAGTTTACTATTGGGATGTGAGGGTGGTTCTTTAACCATCCTTGATAATCCTGATATATATCATTTAAAAGTCTTTGATAATTGGACAAACCAAAATGACAGTTTTGGTTTGTAACTTTTCACTTATTTTATTATTTTTGAAGTTAAACATATTTTGCACTGTGTTGGGACACTTGTTTGGCTGCTATAGTGAATTTTTGATATTGTGTATCAATTTTTCCATTATAGGAAAGGAGATAAGGAGAGCAGGGGTTCTATTTTGTCCCAGTATTCATCTCTGATTCCTCCCTGACCTCACACCCTATATTTCATCCATTATCAAATCCTAATCACTCCACCACAAAAATTTAAACAGAATCTGCTATCTCCTGCCTTGCACACTGATAAACCCAGACACAACCACCATCATCTTGCATCTGCACCAACAACTTCCCCATCTCCCTGCTTCCACTCTTACTCCTTTACCATGCATTCCCCAGAGGGATCTTTGAAAAATGAATCAGAGACATGATTCTCCCACTTAAACCCTCAAATGGGCTTTTCATCTCTCCTCATTTTCATCTTCATCCAATATGACCGCTGGACTTCTTTCTGAGTCTCTCAAACATGCCAAATTCCATTCAATTCTATTCAGTAAGTTCAAAGCCTTCGCACTTGCTGTTTTCTTTGCCCAGAAAGTTCTTCCCCAAGTCATCACATGGGACCTCTTCAGAGAGGTCTTTGACCATCTGGCCAAAATAGTCCTCCTTTGACCCACTCCAGTTACCTCTGTATTTGATTAGCCTATTTTCTTTAAGGTATGTTTCCGGTTATAAAATTACATACATACATATGTGTGTTGACAAGGGTGAACCAATAATCAAGGGTACCAAGAATACACAATGGAGAAAGGAGCGCCTCTTCAATAAATGGTGTTGGGAAAACTAAATATTTCACTTGCAGAAGAATGAACTTGGACCCCTATCTTACATCATGCACAAAAGTTAAGTCAAAATGGACCAGGGACTTAAACATAAGATCTGAAACCATAAAACTTCTGGAAAAAAATATAGGGAGAAAATGTTTTGACACTGGTCTTGACGATGATTTCTTAGATGTGACACAAAAAACACATACAACAAAAGCAAAAATGGACAAGTGGGACTATAACAAACTAAAAATCTCCTGCACAGCAAAGGGAACAACTAATGAAATGAAAAGAAAAATTGGGGGATAAGAGAAAATATTTGTAAACCATATCTGACAAAGGGTTAATATTCAAATATATAGGGAACTACTACAACTCAATAGCAAAAAACAAACAACATGATTAAAAATGAGCAAAGAAATGGAGTAGACATTTCTGCGAAGAAGACATGGAAATAGCCAACAGGTATATGGTAAGATGATTAAAATCACTAATCACCAGAAAAATGCAAGTCAAAAACCACAATTAGGTATTACCTCACATTTTTTAGGATGACTTAACAAAAAACCAAAAGGTAAGTGTGTTGGTGAGAATGTGGAGAAAAGGGAATGCTTGTACACTGTTGGTGGAAAAGTAAATTGGTGGAACCACTATGGAAAATAGTATGGAGGTTCCTTAAAAAAATAGACATACTACATGACCCAGCAATTCCACTTCTGGCTATATATATCTAAAGGAATTGAAATAAGGATCTCAAAGAGTTATCTGCGCTCCCATGTTCATCGCAGCATTTTTCACAATAGCCAACACATAGAAACAACCTAAGTGTTCATCAATGGACAAATGGATAAAGAAACTATGCTATACAGGCAATGGAATATTATTCAGCCTTTAAAAAGAGGAAATCTTGCCATTTGCATCAATATGTATGGACCTTGAGAGTATTATGCTAAGTGAAATAAGCTAGATACAGAAGGACAAATACAGCATGAGTCCTCAGTTATATGAGGAATCTAAAATAGTCAAACCCACAGAAGCAGAGAGTAGAAAGCTGGGCTGGAGGAGAGGGGGAAATTGGGAGGTATTAGTCAAAAGGTACAAACCTGCAGTTATGTAAGATAAATAAATCCTAGAGATTTAAATATATTTATTTATTTATTTGGCTGCATTGGGTCTTAGTTGCAGCACGTGGGATCTTTGTTGAGGCATGCGGGATCTTTCATTGTGGTGCGCGGGCTTCTCTCTAGTTGTGGTGCACGGGCTTTCTCTTCTCTAGCTGTGGAATGTGGGCTCCAGTGCGTGGGCTCTGTAGTTTGTGGCACGCAGGCTGTCTCACTGAGGCGCGGGAGCTCAGTAGTTGTGGCTCATGGGCTCTAGAGCACAGGCTCAGTATTTGTAGAGCATGGGCTTAGTTGTCCCGCAACACGTGGGATCTTAGTTCCCCGACCAGGGATCGAACCTGCGTCCCCTGCATTGGAAGGTGGATTCTTTACCACTGTGCCACCAGGGAAGTCCCAATCCTAGAGATTTGATGTGCAGCATAGTGCCTGTGGTTAACAGTACTGTAGTATATACTTAAAAATTTGTTAAGAAGATAGATCTTATGTTAAGTGTTCTTATCACAAATAATAATAATAATAATGGCAGGAGGAAACTTGAAGGTGATGGATATGTTTATGGCATTGACTGTGGTGATGGTTTCATGGGTGTATGCTTATCTCCAACTTCATCAAATTGTATACATTGAATAGGTACGATATCTTTTTAGAATAAATAAATTTATTTATTTATTTAGGCTGCGTTGGGTCTTCGTTGTTCCGTGCGGGCTTTCTCTAGTTGCGGCGAGCGGGGGCTACTCTTCGTTGCCGTGAGCGTGCTTCAGTAGTTGCAGCACGCAGGCTCAGTAGTTGTGGCACACGGGCTTAGTTGCTCTGCGGCATGTGGGATCCTTCCCGACCAGGGATCGGACCCGTGTCCCCTGTGTTGGCAGGTGGATTCTTAACCACTGAGCCACCAGGGAAATCCTGACTAGGTACAGTATTTTGTATGTCAGTCATACCTCAATGAAGTGTGTGTGTATATGTATATGTATTTCTTTCTGTGTTTACGGTCTCTCCTCTCTTTAGCATTATTAAACATGATGAGGGCAGAAACTTTATATTTTATAGGCTAGGGCACAGAGACAGTCCTTGAGTCATAACAAGCATTTAATTAATCGTTGTTAAATAAATGAACGACTAAATATCTGTCAGGCATAGAGCACAATGATGGCCACATAGTAATTGTTAAGTAAATGGAACTTGCTCTTATTATTGTTACACCGTGAAATGTTATTTATCCATCATTGGAGAGAGATTGAAATCTTGCTTTGTGTTGCTTTTATCTTTCCTATCAACTTTTTGGCCCCTGTAATGTTAATCCTCCTATTCAAACAAGAAAAACATAGTAAAAATAGTGTCTCAGAGTGTATTTAAATATAAAGCTTGTTATAGGCACAATGCATTCAGTAACCAGGAACCCTAGTCTCTAATTAAAATAAAATTCGTGAGTTGAAAGAAGCCTTTAATGGCTTTGCTTGAGGCATTTGTTAGGGATTGACCAAAAGACAACACAGGCTGATGCATTGTTCCTGCCTTGAGAAGGATTTTGGACTTTTATTTCATAGCTTATATAAGAAATCTAACCTTACCATCAATTACTCTTGGTATCTTGGAATAGCTTTACGTTAAATATATATTCACATAATGCAAATGATATGTTAGAGTGTGTTCGAATTCTTAGCAAAGCTAGGCTGCAGATAAAATTTAGAACAGAAGGAATTACAATAACAAATGAGCAGTGCTTCGTTAACAGCAGGGCTTTTTGGGTTGTTTGTTTGTTTGCAAAATATAACAGCCAAGAATACGGCACCTTTGTGTTTCTCTACCTTTTTTGCAGTGTTACTCTGCGCATGTCTGGGTTGGTGCTGTGGAGCATTATGGGTACCTTTTTTGCCCATAGGAAGAAGAGAGCTGCTCACAGGCTGGTGGATAGGAGGGATGGGACTAAAACCAGGGTTTACAACCAGTGATTCTAAAGAAGGCAGTAGGACATGCATAAAGAAAAGGCACCCTGCAATATGGTGGCTAATTTCATGGAAATACTAGTTGCAGAAGCCCCGCTTGGCAGTGTTTCTTAACCCTCTGTGGTGATGGAAATTTGTTTCCTTTTTTAAGCAAAATGCACATGTGTGCCTATACCAATAATCTGAACACAATTTTAGGAGACATATGCTCTCTCCATGGACACTATGGGCATATGCTCTCTCCATGGACACTTGAAGATGGGAGATTTCTTACATCTTGCAAAGCATCAATGGCTTCAACAAAAGAGAACTGACCTTTTGTGAGTTTTCAGATAATGCAAAATAGAACTGCGTTAGCCTTAGGAAGAAAAAAACATTTTTCTATGTAGTGACTTAGATTTTACAATGCAATCTACCTAAGTCTTTCGGCATTTTCGAAATAGCAAAAGACAGACCCAGTAAATTTTTTCAGGACCACAGAAAAAGTGTGGTTAGAAGAATATCTAACACTTGGAAATAAAGCCAAAGGATGACTCCATGTCCTTTGAAATGTCATACTGGGGCACTATTTCATAATCCTTCCCCTAAAGGTTATTTATCATCTAGCCGAATACACCTACACTTGACTTTGTTACCCCTTGATTAGAACCCACACACTGTGAAGTTACATGCTCATTTGTGTATTTCTGTGTTTGGTAAAAAAATAATTCCAAATATTACTTTTGTTTAATCATGCTGTACAACTCTACAGAGTTTTATATCTATTAGCAAATTCATTTCAGCCTTTCTTGGACTGACTGACTCCATCAATCTTTATTCCTTGAATTGTTCTCTTAAGAGTTTACCACCTTACTGGTCTCTCGTTAACTGAGTTGAAAAAAATATTTGGCGCGCACTCATTCTATATTTGTATGAGTCATGTACGCTGTAATTTGACAGTGGGGATGGCCCTGCATTGTGGTTTTAAGAGTACTTTGCAGCGTGGAGGTTGCCTGGAAGCCACAGGCTACAAATCAGATGCAGAAGCTCCTTCATTATCAGGAGTGCTCTGGATATGGTCCTGAACATTGATGCATGTAACTAGGAGGGAGCAGAACCAAGCTCACTGCATAACCTGGGCTTGTAATGAGAGATCGTGAGCCTGCTTGAGAGGAAGATGGAAATGCCTTGGAGGGAGAGGGGGTAGCTCACATATCCAAGGACAGAATCAGAATTCAGAAAGGCCTTGGAAAACTGGAACATTGGGTTGAAATAAACCACATGTAACGCAAAAAAGGAAAACTACATTTGAGGGCTCATAGTATCAATTGCAAAATATTTGAATCCTTTGACTCTGTAGTCCCACATATGTAAATCTATCCCGAGTTAATATTAAAAAATATGGGAGGAGATTTTTGCACAAAAATGTTAATTGCAGTGTTGTTAAGAATAATGAAAAATTGGAAGCAATTGAAATGTCAACAATATGGGAATGATTAAGTAAATTGTAGAGCATCTAATTCATGGGTTTTTTTCCTAACAAATCAAAAAGAACATGTATTATGAAATATAGCACATAGTAGAAAAGTGTACACTACATAAATGTGCAATTTACTGAATTATCCTAAAAGGAACAGTCAGATAACCACCACCCACACCAAAAAATGAAGCACTACCAGCACCCCGTTAGTTCTCATGTGTTCCTTCCAAACCAAAAACCCCTTAAAATAATCGTTGGTCTGAATTTTATGATAATCACTTAAATTTTTTTTGTTATAGTTTTACCACGTAAGTATGTATTCCTCAACACTATAGTTTAGCTTTGCCTTTTGAAATTTATTTAAATGGGATTTTTTTTGTTTGTTTGGATATTTTTGCTTAACACGATTTTTTCCTTTCTTAAAAAATTGAGAAATAATAAAGATGCCATACAATTCGTCCATTTAAAGTGTACAATTCAGCGTTTTTTAGTATCATCACAAAGTTGTGCAGCCATCATCACTAATTCCAGAACATTTTTATTATCCCCCCCAAAACCCTCTACCCATTAGTGGTCATTCCTTACTTCTCCTTTCCTCCGGCTCCTGGCAATTACTAACCTACCTTCTGTCCTTGTGGATTTGCCTCTTCCGGATATTTCTGGATATAAAAGGAATTATACAGTATGTGGTTTTTGTGTCAGGCTCCTTTCACTTCACATACTGTTTTCAACGTCATCCACTTTACAGCGTATTTTGGGACTTCATTTCTTTTCATGACTGAGTAACATGCCAATGTAAGGATATACCACATTCTACTTATCCATTCGTGAGGTGATGGACATTTGGGTTGCTTCCATTTTGGGGGTTATCAGAAATAATGCTGCTATAAATGTTTGCGTGCAAGTTTTTGTATACATATATGTTTACATTTCTCTTAGGGATATACCAAAGTATGTAACAGCTGGATCCCATGGAACTCTGTATTTAACCATTTGAAGAACTGCCTAAACTGGTTTTCAAAGCAATTGCACCATATTACATTCCCACCAGCAATGTGTGGTGGTTCCAGTTTTTCCACATCCTCGCCAACCCCTGTTATCATCCATCGTTTTGATTATAACCATCCTGGTGATTGCGAAGTGGTATCTCATTGGGGTGTTGGATTTGCCTTTCTGTAACTTTGAGCATCTTTTCATGGACTCGTTGGCCATTTGTATATCTTCCTTGGAGAAATGTCTATTCAAATCTTTTGTCCATTTTTTTTCCACCCCAAACTCCTGGCAACTAGTGATCTTTTTACTGTCTCCACAGTTTTGTCTTTTCCAGATTGCCATGAAGTCAGAATCCTACAGTATGTAGCCTTTTCATATTGGCTTCTTTCACTTAGTGGTATGCATTTAAGGGTCCTCCATGTCTTTTCATGACTGTATAGCTCATTTCTTTTTTTAAGTATTCTTTATTTTTTTTATTTAATTTATTTTTGGCTGCGTCGGATCTTAGTTGCGGCACACAGGATCCTCGTTGAGGCATGGGGGCTCTTCATTGTGGTGTGCAGGCTTCTCTCTAGTTGTGGCACACGGGCTCCAGAGTGTGTGGGCTCTATAGTTTGCAGCACACAGGCTCTCCAGTTGAGGCATGCGAGCTCAGTAGCTGTGGCGCTCGGGCTTAATTGCCCCGCAGCATGTGGGATCTTAGTTCCCTGACCAGGGATCAAACCTGCATCCCCTGCATTGTAAGGCATATTCTTTACCACTGGACCACCAGGGAAGTCCCTCTCATTTCTATTATTGAATAGTATGCCATTGTATGGGTATACCACAGTCTGTTTAAGTTAATTGCTTCCAAGTTTTGATCATTATAAATAAAGCTTCTCTAAAAATTAGTGTGCAACGTTTTGTGTGGACATACAGTTTCAGCTTGAGTAAATATCAAAGAGCATTTTTTCTGGATCATATGGTAAGACTATATTTAGTTTTGTAAGAACCTGCCAAACTGTCTTCCAAAATGTACCATTTTGTATCCCCATCAGCAATGAGTGAGAGTTCCTGTTGCTCTATGTTCTTGCCAGTTTTTGGTATTGAAAATACTCTCAGTGTTTTGGATTTTTGCTGTTCTGATAGATGTGTAATGGTATCTCCTTGTCTGAATTTGCATTTCCCTGATGACATGATGTTTGAGAACCTTTTTATATGCTTATTTGCCATCTATGTATTTTCTTTGGAGACGTGTCTGGTCAGATCTTTTGCCCACATTTTAATTGGGTTGTTTTCTTGTTGTTGAGCTTTAATAATTTTTTATATTTTAGATACCAGTCCTTTCCAAGATATGTAGTTTGAAAATATTTTCCCCCATCTGTGACTTTTCATTCTCTCCATGGTATATTTCAAGCAGGAGAAAGTTTTAAATTTAATGAAGTTCAACTTATCATTATTTTCTTTCATGGATCACGTTTTGGTGTCCTCTAGTTTTTCGAGCATATTTAGGTAATGGATTTAAAGTCTTTGTTTAACAAGTCCAACATGTGCACTTCCTCAGGGACGATATCTGCTGACTGGTTCTTTTCCTACGTATATATGTCATACTTTCTGGTTTCTCCACACATCTCGTAAATATTTTTGTTAAAAACTGAACATTTTAAATAATATACTGTGGCAGCTCTTGAAATCAGATTCTCTCCATCTGTAGGATTTACTATTATTGCTGTTTGTTGTTATTGTTGCTGCTGCTTTTTAAAAAATCTCTTTCTTCAATTAATTCTGTAAATTCTGTATATTTTTCTTGTGTGACCTCTGACGTCTTTGCATGGTCAGTTGAGTGGTCAGGTAATGGTTGGACACGATGTACTTAAATTCATGGAATCATTAAGTCTCCCTGTCTTTACTGAGAATTCTGTATATGTTGGGGGCATGCTTTCAACATTCAGCCACCTAACTTATTATTCTGTCTTAGTCTTCTCTCTTAACTGGCACAGAACCTCAAGGTCGGTCAGATGTGAGAGCTTTAGAGCTTTCTTAGGATTTTCCTGAGCCTGTGCACAACCCCATATATACGTGTGTTCTTCTAGATTCCTAGGAAAGTGCTCAAGCTTTTCAAAGCATCCTCTGGAAATCTCACTCCCTAGCTTTTCCTTTCAAGTTTTTGGTCTACTTGTTATTTGCTTCAATTGTTATTGTCATTTCAGGTAGCCGTGATGTTGAACAATTGCTGCTAATTTTTTTTTAACAAATGTCACTGGGCAAAAATCTATTGGCATTGTGTGACCTCTGAGTCAAGTCAAATAAAGACAATCCTTGTGTGTGTTGTTTTCCAGGGAACTGCCGGACAGGTCAAATAGCGGTAATTCTCTGACAGTGGGGCTTTGAAAGAGCTTCAACCCGCTCTGGCCCCTTGAGTGACTGACAGGCTGCCACCATAATAGGGCAAGTTAAAATATCCCAAGGCTCATTATTTTTATCAAGATTCCAGCCCCTCCCCCCTTTTTGAATAAACATTCACTTTGTTGCAAGTCTTTGGTTAATTTCTAGAATTTTGAAAAAGTTAACTTTGTCAATTTTTGGTATGTTTTTATTGCTTTTATGGAGAGGATTTTCAGAGGTCTTTAGTACATCATTCTCACTCATATCTTAATATTATCATTTTAAGATTCATCCATGTTTTTGATTGGTTTCCATCTTAATATTCTGGTCCAGTGAACCATCCTCCCCTAAGTGGGAAGCACCCCTTTATCCTGCAACTAAGCACTTGATTATGCAGAAAAATTCCACCTGTCTGGCCAATCCGGTGGATGTCCTATCCAGGTAATTTCTGTACCCACAATCAAAACTAATATTCTTTATAGCTACTAAAAACAGTCCAAACAGTATCAGAAACCTATTGCTTCATCATAAGAGGTAACGGTACACATTCCTAAGACCCTATCTGACCATAGGATGATTTGAGGACATCTCAGTTTTCTCCAAATTATGAATTTGTTAAGGAAAAACCTACTCAGTTTTTCTACCTGTGTTTCTCTCCTGGGTATCTCCTCTACTTTTACATAGATACTTCATTTCTGATACTTCTGGTCACCAAAGGTGTGGAAGTTTTCCCCCACATCAAGCCATTCAGCAACACCATCTGGGTGTGCTACAGTTTAGCTCAGTTTTGACACTACTTGCCTAGAGAGGGCATCAGATCCCACAGGTTAAGGGCTCAGTCCCACAAGACTGCCCAGCATGGCCAGCCACATGCACTTCGGATGCCAGTTGCAAGCCCTGGTTTTCGTCTGTGTTTCTGACCAACTGGCTGTGAATTGGAGGTTTCCACAAACCCCTCCTTGGGTTTGATGAATTTGCTTCCTTCGGCAGATTTGCTGAGGACTTAGGCTCAGAAGACAGCCTCTCAGATCGCTCTGAGGGATGGTCTGAAGAGGTCAGAGAGGAGCCAGGATACACGGGAGTTTTGTAATAAAAACCAGGTAGTTGGAGGATCAAAAGATTGCTGTTAGTTAAAGAAAACCAGACATCTCAAGTAAATGAATTTAGTGCTTTTCTAGGTATGGAAAGTTGCAAGAAGCTGGGCTCACTGAAAGCATTCCTTTGATAGGCACCTCAGCTGTCTAGGGCCAGTATCCTGCTTTTCTCCATCCTGAATTCCCTCAGGGCGCACGGTTGGGTGAGGCTACAGTGGCTGCTGGCTGGATGGCCCAACTTCTTTTGTTTACTGATACAGGAGGAGACATTTTTCATCCACAAGTGGCTCACAGAACTCAGGGAAATACTTACTTCCATTTGCCAGTTTGTAAAAGGATATGATAAAGGATACAGATGAACAGCCGGATGGAAGAGATGCATAGGGCAAGTTATGGTGGAAGGGGTGTGGAGCGTCCAGGCCCTCTCTGGGCATCTCCACGTGTTCATCAACATGGAACCCCCATACTTTGGGATTTTTATGGAGGCCTCATCACGTAGTCATGATGGATCATAAACTCCATTTTCAGGCCTCCTCCCTTCTCAAGAGAATGGGGGGCAGGGCTGAAAATTCTAAGTGTCTAATCATGGATTGGTCTTTCCAGTGACCAGCCCTCATCCAGGAGCCCACCCAGAGTCACCTCATTAGAACAAAAGACACTCCTATCACCCAGGAAATTATAAGGGTTTCAGGAGCCCTGTGTAAGGAACCAGGGGCAGAGACCAGCATAAATTTTCTGTTAACTCTCAGGATTGTAGGAGTCCATGAAGAATTCTAATCGTACTAATAATTCATTACTCACTCCAAACCAGAAGACTCTCATCAGAAGAGGAGTGATATGGAAACCAAGGGAGCTTTCACCCGTGCTCCTCAAGGTTCGATAATATGGACCCGGCTGTTCTCTTCTGTAGGAATTTTGTAATGAGAGTTAAGTCACTGGGGGTAGTTCAGGAAGATCTAGTATTTCCTTAGATTCAGGTCACTGGGTTACACACTTGGGTCTGATGCTTACAAGTTCATCTGAACTTTAATCTCCTCATTTGTAAAACTGGGAGAGTATGACCCACCACACAGCTTGTGGTAAGGATTAAATGAGATAATATTTATGAGAGAAGTGAAAGCTATTCTAACCTAAGGGCTTATCAGGATGACCTAGAAAATACCCCTGAATCTGGGTCCCAAGACAATGTTGCTGCCAGGGGGCATCTACTTCTGCCATGCCTTGGGCACACCTCACAAGGTTCAGATTTAATTGGCCTTGAGTGTGTCCTGAGTATCTGGGGTTTTTGAAAAGCTCCCCAGGTGACCTATCATGCAGTCAGGGTAGCTT
Source organism: Aethalodelphis obliquidens (assembly GCF_003676395.1). Classification (NCBI taxonomy): domain Eukaryota; kingdom Metazoa; phylum Chordata; class Mammalia; order Artiodactyla; family Delphinidae; genus Aethalodelphis; species Aethalodelphis obliquidens. The sequence goes on from NW_020838009.1 coordinate 6,704,078, forward strand.
CATCCTGCTAAGAATAGTTAAAAGAGAAGAAGGCTTCAAAATGATGGCTTACAGATCTCTGTTTATCTCCATGGCTGCAACTGACAGCTTGGGTTTTGCTTCCAGAAAGCTTAAAAAAAGAAACAAAATGAGGGAATGTGTGAAAACAGTTCTTGAAATAACTCTCAGGGATGCTTGAATCCACGCAGGAGAATAAAGATGAAAAGACCAGCAGGCTTCTTTCACTGTTCTGGATTTTCTGTGCTGAAAATGAAATGATCACCTAACCTAGATATGGCTTTTTAAATTCTCTTTTCAAGGTTTTATTTTCTGTAGCAGTCTCTCCTACTGTTGTAAAATACTTCAGCAATAACGAACGTCTGAACACGTTTCAATAATGCAAAAGAGGACTATGTTTGTGGCTATTCCTAAAGGCAATGTGTGTCTTCTACACAGAGGATCCACCTGCCTGCACCACACACCTCCCCCTCCCCCGCCAATGAAGCCAACATGATTCTTTGTTTCTTTCTTCCTTTGACTCCTTCTGACTCATTTCAGAACTGTTGGTGTTCTGACCTAACAGTGTCACCTCATTGCGGGTGAAGTGAATTGCAGACCCAACAATTCTTCCTTATCATCTCCTTTCTTCCTATTCAGAAAAATAATACAGAAGACATGAAGCCCGCATTTACTGTATTCAAAGATTGATCGATTGATTCCACCTAGGGCAAACTTATTCCAAAAAAAAGAAAACTTATATACTTTGACACCTGTTGTTAGTATCTGGAGGAGGAAATAAGGGTCCTCTCCAACACTTGGATATAAATTGGTAAGAGCCACACACCCACACTGGTTATAATTAGTCATCTAAGGGATCAAATTAAAAGATTACCTGTGATCCCGTGATTGCAATTTGAGAGACATCCACAACTCCAGACAAGATGACTGGAGAGTCATCTTAAGGAGGATGAACGTGAAAGTGATTTTATTTAATTCAAAGATACATAAATATCACACCTTCATTTCCAAGTTTATCTTAGAAAATTGAAATCACCTTCTTTGTCCCACTCAGTGGCTTTTTTCTTGAAATCTTTTTTTATCTAGTATTATATTGCTGGCCTTATCCTTTATTTTATTTTATATTTTTTATTTATATTTGCTTATAAAAGCTTTCTCAATTCCTTTAATTTAAAATTTCTGTACTCTTTTTGTTGCATTGTTAAAATGTCATAATTCTTTTGCTTTTTAAAAAACTTTTGTATCCAGCCTTCCTACAATTCTCTCCTCCATCCCTATCCCCTCCCCCCACCCCCCAAAATAATACCTGGGAATATGACTGGAGTTGCACTAAACTAACAGATTATTTTTTAAGAAAGAACAGCAATTGATTAAGGATATTGACTTTCCCCACATAGGAATACGGTATGTCTTTCCATATCTGTATCAAAATCTTTCCTTTTTTTCCCCCAGATCTTTCATGTCCTCCAGTCTTGAAAATTTCCACTCTAAATCCTATATGATTTTTAAATTCTGTGAAGTTTTGCCTTTTACTTTGATCCATTTACATTTGTTGTCATGAGTTGGCTCTGAGGACTCTGGCTGCAAGACTATCACAGAACTAGCCAAAGCCACAGCGATGATTCTAGACAAGGGTTTTCAAGGAAACTCTTTTTTTGTTGTAAAATTTGACAGCTTGCGAAACAGGTCCAAGATGAAGTGGGACTATTCCTGTACCAGGAAGGAAGCCCTGCTGTATCAAGCATAGCATGAAGCACATGCCCAAAGTGAGGGAAAACTGCCCAAAGGAAGGACTGTTACAGGGGTCTCCATGGGCTCCAGGTCCATCACCTCCCTCGGGGCTGGTCAAATGGCATAGGGTCTGGGTATCTGTAGGGAGATCCCCAACTGTGCTTAAGTGATCCAGCGAGAATCCATTCACTTGTTTCTGGAGGAAACAGAGGGACAGGATCTAAGGCTAAACACATTTAAGGACCAAACGTGGAAACAAAAACATTCCAGGGTATAAATATATAAATAGCACGCAAGTGTCAGGAAAAAAACATACTTTGGGAATTTTTTTTTTTCAGGAAGAAAAGTAAAATCAAGACATCAAATTTTGCTGTGAGTTTTTTATAAAATTAAAAAAAATTTTGCTTTATTTATTTTGAGGATATATCATTCACTGCATAAAAGTTTATGACAATAGTTCTTCATTTCAATTGATCTCCTTCCAATGTGTGACTTCGTTTATATCATTGAATGTTTTTCACATTTATTTTCGAATGTAATACACATCTGTCTAACACAAATTTGTTTTCCTTGATTTTAAATATTCTTTTTTAAACAGCATAAACTTAGGTTTATATTTTTGACCCAGTCTATGAGGTTTTGTCTTTTACATAAATGTTTTAATCTATTTATGTTTGTTATTTTGATATTTTTTGAAAGGTTGGCTAGGTAGGTATATATGTGGTATTAGGTCTCTAAATTACTCAATTATATTCAGATTTGCAGTGAAAAAATTTAACTTCTTTAGTTTTTAATCTAGTTTTTCTGGTTCCCGCACTTTCACTGAATAGCTGGGGGCAAGTAAGGAATTTAATAAAATTTCATGCATTTTCCCATTTCTTTTGGTTAAATGTTTACTCTTTTAGATTCCCTACCTACCCACTTATATGAATGTGGGGGAGGAAATATCCTTCTTAGATGGTCTTTGATACTTTTCAAAACGCATAAAAGTAATTTGGAAGTAAGTTTCTCAAATAAAGCAATATTTCTAAAACAAAAGCAAAGGAAAGAGCAAAGATGCATTCAAAATAAATATAGAATGATTTAAAAACCTTAAACTAAATGTTCGTATTTTAAATAATTATTTCACTTGAAGATGTAAGCACTGCTTTTAAACTCAGATAATATGATATTAGATACGGTTAAAAATGAATGCTCTTCATTTTTCTTTCTGTTTCTGTTCCACAAATATAGGCACTGTTAACAATTTGGATTGCAGTGGATTTTCTGCTTATACATATGAAAATATACCATATATAATATTATTTAAATGTGTTCATATGCTAATATCTGTTGTGTTTCCTTTTATATGACTTCGTGTGACTTATGTGTTTCATCGTTTCCTTTCGTTTGTCTTTTAGTTCATGGTATTTATTTTTGTCTTCTCCAGTGATTACGCACTTTAAATTCTTTAAATATTTTAAATTACTTGCTTTATATTCTGCAAGTGATGGGAATGGAGTCACATCATTTGAGTATCCAATTTGGGCAAATTCAACTCTGAGACTGGAGAGAAAGAGGCTGAGAGAATGCTTTCATCTTCTCATTTGCCTTCCCAAGGACTTTTCCCCAAATGCCAGAAGGAAAAGAAAGGCATCACTTTAAACGTACAGAACAATGAAGGGAAAAAAAGATCACATCTTTTGAACTTCAAGGGCCTGATTCCTAGTAATCTAAAGGAGACAGTGATTTTTTTGCAGGGTAGATTTGGCTACACGCTTTTTCTTTTAACCTTTTGCACTGATTTTAGATTCTCACTCCAGCATCAGAGGCAATCCATTGTAGTCTTGAATTCCTCAGAAGCCTTTTAAAAACCTGTTTCTCTGATTTTTGGAGCCAAGACTGAAATGTAACCTTTACTACCCCACCTAATTGAGGCGCACCTTTACGAAGGAAAGAGATGCCAGGGGCTGGGATCAGAGGGCCAGGCCAGGGCCATACCGTGTCTGCCTCCCTCTGCCTGGAGAAACAGGCTCCCTCTTCGAGGACAGGTGGCATGCACTGTCTTCACTAGTACTTTCCAATCTCCCCAGAAAAATAGGAATTGTGTTAATCTCTCTGCTCCTATAATATTTCCTGTTCCTCTGATCTAACAGGAAAATATGGTGTTGTAATTCGTTATATAGATTGATACCTCAGCTTTTCTGAAGGCAGAGAATCCATTCTTATATCTTTACATTTCAGTGCTAAACAGTACCCCGACTATGCTTGGAGCTTGGAAAATATTTCTGAATGTGGGAATTATATACTGAATAAATGGGTAATTAAATAAAATGAGAAGAAGTGAACACTATACTTTTTTTCATTAAGTCTAAGATACAAAAATTTCTACCTTCTGATGTTGGAAAGCAGGATGCATTTCATAGTCCACGATGTGTCATGGTTTCTTGGGAAGCTTTTCTTATTTCTTAATGTTCCAGGGCTGGTATGGCCCAAAGGTTACTGCAGGACAAGGTTGGCCTTGAAAATAGTTGGCCACTGACTTCCCGTGTCTGAAGTCCCCTCTAGAATGAAGGTTGTTCTCTGATAACGTTCTGCACCAGATTAAACAACAATTAAGTGTAAAAATGCTTTAATCCAGTTTTTAAAGTCTATAGTATCTACTACTGAAAGAGGAGTAGGAAGATGAGCATACTTGTCACAAAGGTAATATGACAGTAAATCTGCAGAGTCTTACAACTTCTGTATCTTTTATTTCAGGATATCTGGAATATTTCCTAAGAGAATGATTGCTTGAAAAAAGATTAACATACAAAGAAGTTCAATGCAGCATTATTTATAACAGCAACATAGTAGAAATTATACAAATGACTGAAAGATAGGAATTTTAAATACAGTAAGAAATAGTTACATATATATATCTAATAGGGCCCTTGGAAGTCATTAAAATAATATTGTAGAAGAATATTCAATGATATGCAAAATACTTATGATGTACCGTTAAGTACAAATGGCTGAATGAGAACATTATGTATAGAATTACCTCTTTTAAAAATAAAATTAGATATGAATTATATGTAATTATTATATGTGTATACTTAAACATGCACATAGAGAAATACCAGCTAAAAAGTTACAAGTAGTGATTACTTTGGAGTCTGAAATTATACGTGATTTAATGAAAAAATATTTAATTATGAGAATTCAAACACAATATTACAAAGAATAGAATAATGAACCCCCATGGACTCAACACCTAATTTCAGTTGTTAACTCATGGCCAATCGAGTTTCATTTACATTTCCATATTAACCCTCCCACCTACCCCAACTGGTTTATTCTGAAGCAGATCTAGGCATTGCATAATTTCATTTGTGACATTTCAGCGTGCATATCTAAAACATAAAGGGTCTTAATAAACTATCCACACTACCACTATCAAACTAACCTAATTGTTAGTACTCCTCAGTATCAGTATTAAGTGTTCAAATTTTCTCAATTCATTCACTAATACATTAATATACAAAATATTAATATATGTATAATGTAAATATATATGAGTATGTAAGAATATATATTGTTTGGTTTATTCAAATCAAAGTCTAAAAATGACATTTGGTTGATACATCATCTAAGTGTACTTTAATCTATAGATTCCAACTCCCTGTCTCTATTTTTCCCCTGCCATTTATTTGTTGGAGAAACCGGGTTGCTCATCCTGTAAAATTCCCATACTCTGGATTTTCTCAGTTGCATCCCCATAGTATGCATAGTATATTTCACTACCTTCTGTATTTCCTGAACCTTGTAGCTGGATCTAGAGGCTTGATTAGACGCAGGTTAAAGTTTTTAGCAAGAATACCCCCATTGCTGATCATCACTTACATCCATTATTCCATTAGGGGCTGCAAACCGCTGATAGTTTTTCTTCTTTAGCTGGAATAATTCTATATAGAAAAACTTCCCCTCATCAATTATTTGATTGTACTGAGGTATAGTTTGTATAGCAAAGGCAGGATAAATGCTTGTGTCTTTTCTTTATACACCTGCTTACGGAACAATGAGTTCATCCCCAGCATCTTCCAAAGATGATCAACCAGTTTTTAAAGTGTTGTTATGAACACATGGATTTAAATAATTTAGCATGTCTCATCTATTGCAGTTATTACTCCTACTGTTGCTTAAATTTCCCCATCTCTGTCTGGTAAGAGCCACTTGAAGTTGGCTTGTGAATTTTTCTGACCTGACCTTGTTTTCTGGGAGTGTTGAGAGAATGACACAGAAGATGCTGGGGAGAGAAAGACAATCATGTATGCCGTGGTCTGCCATCTTGATATCATCTTGAGGGGGATGGGAAGCCACAGAAGGGACTTAAGCAAGGAATGACTTGGAAAGCAAGGAATGACTTGGAAGGGACCCAGAGTGGAACTGCAGATGGATTCTGCAGATGTTCAGATCAAATGATGGCAGTGGGGAGGGAGCGGAGTGGGGCAGATTTGAGAGGTGTTCTTCTTGCACTCTAAGAGCACCCATTCTTAGGGTGCTTTTTCCTAGATGCTGGTTCTTTAACCGGGTCTCAAAGAGATTTATTCACATCTTCAGATGGTTATCCAAACATGATTTGGAAGAAAATCCTGAACCCAGGGCCTCTCTGATCTCAGCTAGTTCATCAGAAATATAGTCGAGGGCACATTATCAGCTCCCATAAATCTGCGGGGTTTAGACAGTGACGGGGACACTTTTATTAACTTTCTAAGTATCTCCTAACAGAGGAGACCTTGAGAGTGGCACATGTTCCTTTATCAATCATTATCTGGAGCAGTGCTTCTCAAAATAGGGCTTGTGAACAGGAGCCCCTCCTGAGCTATTTGTCACTGGTCTGCAATGAGATAAATATAGGAACTGAGAGTAAGCGTTAGAACTTTTATAGCAATTGGACAGAGTGAGTAATTTTATGTCTGTTTAATCTAAACATTAAAACAAATCCCTGGGCTTCCCTGGTGGCACAGTGGTTGAGAGTCCGCCTGCCGATGCAGGGAACACGGGTTCGTGCCCCGGTCCGGGAAGATCCCACATGCCGCGGAGCAGCTGGGCCCGTGAGCCATGGCCGCTGAGCCTGCGCGTCCGGAGCCTGTGCTCCGCAATGGGAGAGGCCACAACAGTGAGAGGCCCGCGTACCGCCAAAAAAAAAAAAAAAAAAAATCCCTGAGGATTATATTTGGTACCTTTTAAATTTCATCTTTATAAAAATTCACTTTCATTATCTTTTCCAAGATGATTGGTCAGTGGTGTGTTGGGGGGACGGGGGGCGGAAACGTGTTACTTTCCACACAGAATTTGAGAAATGCTGGTGCAGAAAACATTCTAATATCTCCTGACTGCGGTGAAGAGGGAGCTCATAGTTGTAAACGGTGACCTTAAATACTCATTTGGAAGTCGTTTGGGAAGAAATCCACACATAGAGAAGTTTATGCTGGCAAAAAAGAGACAAAATGTAAATGCAATTATCTTTGCCATGTAGCACACATTTATAGTCATTGTTAAGTAGTTCTGTGTTTTCGATTACAAACTTGAAATTGCAGGAGAGGAAAATGCCTCATACGTGATGTCCTGATTGTATGCATTCCACTAACAATTCAACCTGCTAGATCTTTGTACGGAAAATGTATTCATTAGCATAAATTATGTACGCAGATGAAAACGTGCGCTAGCTCTTCTTAATAGCCATTTTAAGCCATTTCTGACTCACCCCTGCCTAAGTTTCCAAAAAATACAAGTGGTAGGAACTAATTAATCAGGGTCTGTTTTTGTCAGCCTCCAAGAGTCAGAGCGAAGGCAAGCAATTGATTTTGCTGCTTTTGAAAAACCTTGTTTGGTAAGTCATCCTTGCCAACAGGATAAATGTTGGCTGGCTTCAGGAAAAACTAGAAGATATAACAGTGCTGGAATAGAGCCGTCAGACCGCCTGTGATAGAAAAAGTAACTTTGAGGAAAAGCCATGTAACTTTGCCCCAATTTCTCCCCTTAGATTATGTTCGACAACACACAGATGGTGAAGGCTCAGGAAAAAGTGTGCCCAGGACACATTCTGATTTTCTTACCCACCAGACAGAAAACGCATTGGAGAGAATTTTATTCTCCCCCAGATTAAATTTGATACGACCACTTGAAGACTCACTATATTGGTGAAATGAAACATGGCAATGTTTCTCAAGTTTACAGGATTGAGTATTCTTCCCAGGACAGACACAGCACAGCTCCATCTTGGGAAGATGGAGCAGAACACAGAGAGCATCTCTTAAAGGGACACTGGATCTCCTGGTTAGTGCTGTGTACTCTTCCTTTATTGAGTTAGATTATAGGATACCACAAAATTTACATATTTATTAAATGTCATGATAAAAAAGTAGTGGAATGACTTCATTTTGCATACTGTGGGAAAGTATACGTGATTTAATATTCAATAAATTTGGAGCAATTTGCTATTCATCTGAAAAAAATGAATTGTTTCTCTACGTCATATTTATAAAAAATTAATTCCCAACATTGTAAAAACCCCTGAGTGTCAAACAGCAGCAGCAGCCATTCTATAACCTGGGGATTTGGGAAACCATTAAACTAATACAGGAAATTGCACATCTTTAAAGAAAAATAGTAAAAATTTTTTTGCATCACAGAAGATACAAACAAAATCAAAGTTTATTGATAACTGAGAAAATATTTGCAGTGACTGTAATTGAAGTATCCGTTAGGATAATTTCACCTGCAAATAATACACTATCCCCACCCCCAAAATGGCCTAATGCTATTTTCATCAGTTTTTGGGGGGAGTGGCATATCTCTTTCAGAAGGCCTCCACTCCCATAAACTTTTTCTTATGTCTTATTGGACATATTAGGACATGAGGCCACTTTCATACCAGTTTCTGGAAAATGGGAATGATATTTTCATCCTGGGTTAGGAATCGATACTACTTCTTTACCTGGGCCTGAGAACTTTGTCACCTGATACTTAAGAAATTCAGGGTTTTGTTGTCAAGGCAGAGGTGCAGGGTAGGGGGTAGGGGGGTATCATTGTCCCGTAGTAGTAAATAGTTTTAATATGAAAAAGAGCTCCTTCAAATTGGTAAGTGAAAAAGCCCAATGGAAATTTGGGTAAAGAAGATGAATTAGGCAATTCCAACCAGAGAGAATTTTAATGGTCCCTAAGGCAGAAGAGACTGTCAACCTTGCCGGTAGGTTGCCACAAAATCAAACTGCAAAAATTAAAAGAGAGAGAGAGAGAGAGAGAGAGAGAGAGAGAGAGAATACCAAATGAGTGGAAATAGAAAATTGCTAGAGCCTTCCCAGAAAGTGATTTTATTAAAATGTAAAGCATTTATTCTTTGAATAATTTAACTTGAGGAATCAACAATATCAATAGACAAGGGTATATGAATAAGAATGTCTATTGAAAAGTTGTTTGTAGTAGCCAAATAAAACATTGAAATAACCTAACTTTTCATCCAAAGGAAGGTGGCTGAATGAATTGTGCTACAACTGTGACATGGGATATTATTAGCTAATAAAAGGAATAAGTCAGATATGTAGTTGGGAAGGAGTTGGGACGTAAGGGAAAAACATAAGTAAACAAATTAGAAAGTCATGGAAAAAGTGTACAAAAACATACATCACTGATTCTGTTTATAAGGATAAAATTTGGAACAGAGTTGCAGTGTCCAGGAAATGTTCAGTTAACCTGAAGAAGGAAACACTCTAGGACCTAGAACCCCACATTTAGAGACATGCACCGAAGGGTGCACTGTAACTGTTCTCATGGTAAAAACTGGAAACAGCCTCAAGGCCCAACAGTAGTAGAATAAACAAATTAACTTGTACCATCATGTATAAATATACTACATTTTGTAAGGATATTATTACAATACAGTAAAAAGTGAATACATTACAATTATATATAAAACATATTAACTATAAAAGATATTGAACAAATGAAAGCAAGTTGTAGAATATGTATAGTATGATAGTTTATATGAAATTTAAAATCAAGGAAACAATTATTTCTAACAAGAGAGAGCTGGTCAAAGATGCATACCAACTTCAAGATGGGGTTATTGCTACTGGGGAAGAAAAGTAGGATGGACAATGAGATTAAGGCTTCAACTCTACCAGTAAAGCTTTGCTTCTTAAAAAATATGGAAATTGTTGGCAGGTGTCAAATCTGGGTATCGGTACGTGAGATTTCACAATACTATTTTCTGTATCTTTTTTTTTTTTTTTTTTGTGCGGTACGCAGGCCTCTCACTGTTGTGGCCTCTCCCGTTGCGGAGCACAGGCTCCGGACGCGCAGGCTCAGCTGCCACGGCTCACGGGCCCAGCCACTCCACGGCATGTGGGATCTTCCCGGACCGGGGCACGAACCCGTGTCCCCTGCGTCGGCAGGCAGACTCTCAACCGCTGAGCCACCAGGGAAGCCCTTTTCCGTATCTTTTGAATATTTTAAATCTTTTATAATAAGAATATATTTTAAAGGGGAAGTTTCGATTCACTTGGCTTGTTTATTAATCCATGAGGTTTGTTCCTTTCATCCACGATCTTCCACATTTACTTTAAAAACTCACATCTTTATTAAAGCAGAAAAAACAATATTCAGACAGAAATTGAACTTAGTACCTAATAAATTAATCTATATCTAAGCATTGCTTCATTTTGAAATAAATTCTCTGGATCACCTCAAACGTAATTCAGCCTCATGTAGTGAAAAATCCCAATTGTTTCTGAAATAGACCCAGATTTAAACCATGACCCCCAAATTTCCTAACTGTATAATCAAGGAAATTATTTAAAAAATTGAGCCTGGCTCACTGAATGTTAACGTGACTTGGCATAATTTGGTGGTTATTGTAAAGACCAAATAAAATGTATGTTAAATGCCTAGCACAATACTTAGTAGGTATTTGGTATTCAAAGACAATGGTAAGTATAATCACAGATAATATTCACTGAGATCTTAACTATTTCCTACCTCTTTGTGTGCATTTAATCATCTCAACAACCCTGTAGATACATTTATGATGCTCTTTATTTTCTGATGCAATTAAATAACTTGCCAACAGTTAGCAAGTATTTAGAACTTAAACTCAAGTTTGTCTGACACCAAATTCTGTGTGCATAAACACTAAGCTACAGGATGAGAAAGCCATATATATATATATATATATATATATATATATTTTTTTTTTTAGAAGTCTGTAAATTTTGTGATTCTGACCTGGATCTCAATGAACATACCTATGCTACACCAGCTAGCTCAGAATCCAAACTTAATAAGACCTGACTCCTGATTGATGTTGAGCCAGCCCTGGTTTCTGCATCCTATTTCTTAAGGAGTGAGCAAAGGTTTTGAAAGTTCAAAGCCAAACACAAATAATGAGATAGTCCAGGATCCCCCACACTTCACCTGTGAGGGTGGGTACTCAGGGGCTTTGAGGTAGAAAATATTGGTGAATCTTACCAGAGAGACTGTTACTTCAGCTCCACGGGCTGCTTCCTCTCCAACCTACTTTCCAAGATGACCACCGCTTACCTTGGAGAACAGGACAGTATATGCTGCAGCTGCTATTTCTTCTCCAACTCTCTGCAGTAACTCATCAGTTTCTCTCCCTACAGCTGACGTGGTCTGAGAAGTGGGGCGATGCTCAAGAAGGCCGTTCTTTGTCCTTGTTTCTGTGCAACCGTCTCTTCTCCTGTCTGGTCACCAACAATCTAATGGTCAGGCTTTCCATTGTGTCTTTGCTTCCCTGCATCTTTTTCTGAGGCTGGTTGTATGCTCTTTACAGCTATTACAGTGCTTTCATGAGGCCCTAACAGGAGCTTCCCACAATGAGAAAGCAAAACACATATTGACTATAATGAAAGTACAAGGTTTAACTTTTAATGGAACCACAAGAATTACAGCTCCCTCCTCCTCTTCCTTCTCCTCTTCTTTCTTCTGCTTCCTTTTAACTTTTCAAAATTTCAAAAATACACAAAAGTGTAAAGAAAGAGGAGTAGAACTAGCCCCCATGAAGAACTCATTCCATGGCTTTAAACACCTTGCCAATATTGTTTCATCTATCTCTCCTTTATTTTTTTGCTGATTTTAAAGAACATCTAAAGGATCTTTTCATTTTTGCCTGTGGTGCAGCATGTCATCGGTTTGTTCCTTCAAATGCACTCCCTACCTTTTAGCTCCTTGCTCTGTGTCCAAAGAAACTTAGCTTCGTCTATATCATGGATTCCTTTCCTTCTGGCTTCCTATTAGGTTTGGCAAATGAGGAGTATTACCAAGAGATTGGAAGGTAGGAGAAGAATGAGGTTGGAAATGTATATCCCTAGCTGCATTTGTTGGGTCCCAATGGCTTGGCCACATCCCTTGCCCAAAGATGCAGCTCTTGTCAGGCAATCTTCACCATACAGCTCTCCCTGGATTCATCAGATTATCCAGTTTGTGTGCCATCTTTTCCTACTGGGATCCTGGCTGGTCTACCCCCACCCTCATCCTCTGAGCCTGTTTTTATTCCTGTACATCTGCGTCTTTGTTCCTTCAGGCTGCTATAACAAAAATACCATAGACTGAGTAGCTTATCAACAACAAAAATTCATTTTTCACAGTTCTGGAGGCTAGCAAGTCCAAGAGCAGAGTGTTGGCAGGTTTGGTGTCTGGGGAGAGGTAGATGGCTGCCTTTTCATCATGTCCTCACATGGCAGAAGGGGCAAGGGAGCTCTCTGGGGTCTCTCTTATAAGGGCACTAATCCCTTTCATGAGGACTTTGCCTTCATGACCTAATCATGTCTCAAAGGCTCCACCTCCAAATACCATCACATTGGGTATTAGGTTTCAAAATATGAATTTTAAGGGGGGGGGAGGTGGGACACAGACTTCAGTTCATTGCACTCCCTGTGCCAATTAATAGTCACTAACCATATAATATACTAAGATTGAAACTGAATATTAACCCATTCTCTGGCATTCCTCATACCTGATAAGACCTGGTTAAAGCCTCCTCTCAACTACATATTTTCAGTGACATCGTTCAGAATTCCAAGATCACATTGACTTCAGCCAGAGTTATATTTTTATTTATTTATTTAAAGTAATTTATTTATTTATTTTGGCTGCGTTGGGTCTTCGTTGCTGCACGCGGGCTTTCTCTAGTTCTGGTGAGTGGGGGCTACTCTTTGTTGCGGTGTGTGGGCTTCTCATTGCGGTGGCTTCTCTTGTCGTGGAGCATGGGCTCTAGGTGCAAGCGCTTCTGTAGTTGTGGCTCGCGGGCTCTAGAGTGCAGGCTCAGTAGTTGTGGCGCACGGGCTTACTTACTCTGTGACATGTGGGATCTTCCCGGACCAGGGCTTAAACCCGTGTCCCCTGCATTGGCAGGTGGATTCTTGACCACTGTGCCACCAGGGAAGCCCAGAGTTATATTTTTAAAATGTAGTTCTGGCCACTAAAAGCGTTGGTAGATTTTGGTAATTCTCCAAGGTCTGAAGAATTAAGTGAGGTGTTCTGGTCGATACATGTATGTGTACTAAGAAAGCCCTTTTATATCCTCTAAATAAATGACTACTGCGAAACTTGAAAATTTTCTACTTATGTATAGGTTCATTTTTATCTTAATATGCTTAGGATCATCAATGTTTATACCATATAGAAGGAGGGAGTAATGAAGTAGAAATAAAGCATGTAATAGAGAGGATGAACAAGGTCAAAAGTTAGTTCTTCAATAGATGAAGCCTTAAATGTAGAAGACAAAGCTATAAAACTTTTAGAAGAAAATACAAAAGAATATGCTTATGACCTTGGCATAGGGGAAGAATTCTTAAGCAAGACACATAAAGCATACTCCAGAGAACAAGACTGATACATTTCACTCCATTAAATTAAGAATTTATGTTTAACAAAAGGCCCATAAATAAAGTGACGTGGCAATGTATAATATCCAGAATATATAAATAATTTTAACTGATGAATTAGAAAAAGAAAATGGCTCATAGAAAAATAGGCAAAATCTTGAACAAGTATCATATAGAAGAAGAAATGAATGACCAAAAAATCTTATGAAAAGACTCTCAATATTATTTGAACTCAGAAAAGGCAAAGCAAAACTACAATGATATTTCATTTCACACCCATCACACTGGCAAAAGTATTCAAATGTGTAAAATCGAATGTTGACAAGGACGTGGAGAAACAGGAACTCTTCTAACTGTACCGGAGGAAGTGTGAATTGGTGTAGCACGACTTGAATACAATTTGTCATTCTCTAATGCAGTTGAAGATAAACATCCCTCTAGACTTCCTGTTCCCATTTCTAGATATCTAGTTAGACATTTAGAAATAAGTCCTTGAAAATGTTCATCAGGAGACAGAATCAAGACGTTCATAGCTCAGTAAAGAACAAAAAAAAAAAAATCTAACAAAAATCCAAATATACATTATGAATAGACTGAATTCATGTATTGGGTGTATTTGCACAATGGAATATGACACAGCAATAAAAACATAAACCACAGCTATAGACAGCAACAAGGATGCCTCTTAGCCTCGGTGAATTAAAGGTAGTCATAAAATAATGCATACAATATAAATCCATTTACAAAAAGTGTTTTTAAAGTGCAAAAACCAAATAATGTACTGTTTAAGAATGCATAGGTATATGGCAGACCATGAAGAAAATGAAAGGAGCAATGAACCCCAAATTCCCGGTGGGACTTCCTCTGAAGGAAAAAGGAAAACGGTGGTGGTCTCCACTTTCTGACAGACGGGTTCCTGGCCCCTGACTGGCCGCCGGTCCTCACCAGGCAGCCTTGGAGGTCGTGGGCGGCCAGAATTGGTTCTGATTGGTTGATGCCTGTGCCTGAGTCTATTCTGACAGTTAAATAGGCTTAATACTCATCTTGGTGTGTGGATAGTTATTCTTTCCATGTTACAAATATTTTTGTGACTGTTTGTACCAGTAGAACTCAATGGAATAGGAGAATCTATGGAGGAGAATGTGAAGAGGACTTAGTTTTGGATTTCCATCCTCTCCTAAATCATAGACTTAAAAGCCAGACTTAATGACCGGTTAAAAAATGAGTAACTAAAAAGATGAGACAGTACGGTAACTTGGAAAAAGAAAGAAACTAAAAGCTTAAGGAAAACAGAATTTAAGAATTTAGAAGTTAAATACAAGGAAATGAAGGGGGGGCAAAAGAATGATATATCAGGACTTTGACAGGTAATATTACAAGTTTAAAACATATTAACAATCTATGGAGAAATTAAAAGCAATCACAAGAGAAAAAACCAGTGGCTCAGAACTTACAGTGATCTAATTACGTCATAGTTAAACTACCAAAGGGTGATAATGAAAATTCACAGAAGATAAATAATTAAAAAGAAACTTATAAATCAGATTAACAAATGAAAATTATGAAAGCTGGAAGCTCACTCATTATTCAAAAAATATGATTTTTTCTATGTGCCAGAAAAAGGGCTCACCACTGGAAATTAAAGCTCAGACATCAACGGACATAAAAATTATGTTGATGTTAAATTATTAAAGGGTAAATAATAAAAGATATAAAATATTTAAAGGACAAATAGACACAAATTTTAAAGGACCGTAAAAATGAGAGGTAAAAGGGATTATGAAATCCTGAAAGCTTAGAAGGTTAAAATGAGATGAAACAAATTAAGGTGCTTTAAGAGAAATGTTATCAGTCCAACGTTAAGAAACCAAAAAGCTTAGTGGTAACAGCACACGTTGGGAGTGATCACTTGCTGGTGGTGTGGCCATGAGCATGTGCCTTGTCTGCCTCCTACTTGCCTGGTTTGTAAAAAGCGGATAATAATGGTTCCTACTTGGGGGGTTTGTGGGGATCAAATGAGGTCACGAGTATAAAGCAATTAACGCAGTGCCTGGCTGAGGTCAGCTCTCAACAGCAGTTAATCATTCCCTAAGATAAGCCCAAACGACTAATTTTGGAAACTATAGGACTGAGGAAAGGAAAGGAAAGACAGGACCCAAAGGAAGGCAGTCAAGCCTCGTTTTTCCTGCTCAGCCAGGCCTGTAGCTGAGCTGTCTTAGGACCAGGTCGGGGTGGGGTGGGGGGGGTGGGAGGGTCTTAAGAGCTGACCCCAGTGAGAGGGTCATAACCTCTGACCTCTCGCTCTTGCCTATGACCTTTTACAAGTTTGGACCTCTGATGTCTGCCGCCAGATTCTGGAGCACTCAGAGGTGGGAATGAGGCCCTCCCAGAAGGCAGCCGTCTTGCCCTGCTGGTGTCCCTGCCCCTCTCCACACCCCGCCCCCCCAATGGCAGTCAGCCCTGTTTAGATCCACAATTAATTCCCCAATCCCTCAAACCTGCTAGGAATCTCTTCAGTTTCCTTTGGGGTATGTTCTTGACGGGTGTAGAAGAGTACCAATCTTAACATCCCAACTCAATGATGACCAGGTCACCCTGGCTTTTTAGTCATTCGCGACAACACTTAAAAATCTTCCTCTGGGGCTTCCCTGGTGGCACAGTGGTTGAGAGTCCGCTTGCCGATGCAGGGGACGCCGGTTCGTGCCCCGGCCCGGGAAGATCCCACATGCCGTGGAGGGGCTGGGCCCGTGAGCCATGGCCGCTGAGCCTGCGCGTCCGGAGCCTGTGCTCCGCAACGGGAGAGGCCACAGCAGTGAGAGGCCCGCGTACCGCAAAAAAAAAAAAAAAAAAAAATCTTCCTCTGATGTCCTGCTCCGTGTCAGCCTGTGAGGAGTTTCACCATGTAGTCAGGGCACACTGCAGAAACCACCACTTGTGATACTAAACAAGCAGAGACAAATGAAAACAATCTGTCTAGGCTTGTTTTTTTCTTTTCCTTTTTCCTAAACTTTACTTTCACGGGGAGAGAAAAGGAGCTTTATTTTAGGATATGAATACTTCTGGATGATTTGCACACTGGCATTTGTATATTGCATGGAAATATGTTAAAAGTGAAAAAAAAAAAGAGAGAGCAAATTGGCAAAGGTCTGTATCAAATCACAGAGGAGAACAACTTTCAGGGATTGCTAAGTGGGAAAGTAATATCTGAAGTGATCTTGCAGTCAGGAATATTGGCAATGTCAAAAGTGTTCCATTTTATCCTCCAGCAGAAGCAGACTTTGCAAGCAAATCTGGCAGAGTGAAAGATCCTAAAGTGTGTTCTTAACTCTGCACATTTTCTTTCATGTAAAGTGCCAATAAAGAAAATGAAAGAACTGAAGGAGGTACAGAGGGGGAATGAATTCTCCTTTGCTGTCCACACAGCACTGGAGAAGACGAAGAAGGCAGTTGTATGCATTGGCATTACACAAGAGAATGTCTTTTCTTTTCTTCATTTTAATAGTTTTATTAGTTCTTGTTGATGTCAAAATTCTCTAGAGAGCATCTATAAGGCATGTCTAAAACAGCCGAAAGAATCCCAGAACAGAGATTCTGTCCACTCTGTCAACTTAGAGCTAAATGTAATGTAAGAGAATGTAAAAGAAATCTCTTGAATCTGGTAAAAACATGGCAGTCGGCGGCCACATATTCATAAATGTATTCTTCTCACATATCCCCCTTAAAGTGACCACGGCTGAGGAAGGGTTTGTACCATCACTCGAATTCCAGAAACTTCAAAAATATTTCACGAACCATGATGAAGTTAAGCTGACATGGGAGAAACTTAATGCACAGTTGAATTTCAAGAGAAGGAAGTTAGTCCACCTGTGTAAAGCCCCTCCCTTTCGAAGTTCCATTGACATGACCAAAGAAATATGGAAATAGGAGAGGAAAATCAGTCTCAGTGCTTAAAAAGAGAAAATGTCCTCAGTGTGCCAGAAATTTGGGGGAACTTCTACATGGTATACACGCGTAGGACCAGATTGAGGGGTGCACCAACCACCCTGCAACTTCCAGGAGCCTCAAGTTCACAGCAGCTTAGACGGGGAATGATGGTGACAGGGGGCCGTTGGAGAGACAGGGTGAGTTTCTTCCAGTAGCTCAGCGAAATGCCTGATGCTGACAGGAAGAAGAGGGTCGGCAGCCACTTTACAGAAGGTACAGAACATCAGTCTATGAGTAGCCATCTGCGACCTCAAGGAGAAGAGTTCATTTCTACTTCTTGCCCTGGACTGAGTTTGCATAACCCAGCTCTGAGGCTCTCCTTTGCATAGCATCCCTAGCCTCACTGAACTTGGTGACCAGAGTCACGGGCATTGGTGGACTTGTAAGTGTCCTGGGATGTTGCCACGGGTTTTAAGGGATCAAGCGCAAAAGGGTATCCTTCTTGCTCAATTACCTATGGGCAAAGTGATGCCTGCTGTCAGAGGGACACTTGCTAAAAAGGCAACAGATATCGCCTCTGGGCTTATACGGTGGACAGGCTTCCTGCTTAAGGGCAGCTCAGGCAGACTGTAAAAGTGACCTAGCTCCTACTCTTAGTGCGCTCCCTGCCCCAGACCCTGCTGGCTTCTCTGTCCCATCACTTCCCTCCTGGTGTTCCCTGAATCCTTCAGGCCCAGGGTGAATGTGTGTGTGTGTGTGTGTGTGTGTGTGTGTGTGTATATGTGAGTGTGTGTATGTAGAGGGTGGAGTCAAAGAGTTGCCTTCCCTCTCCTGTTTTTTTCTAAAGTCTTTGTCTAATCTTTCATTCTTTTCCTTTTCTCCCAAGACCTGTGTTTTCGCTATCAAAGCCAGAGAGGAGCTACTTTTATCTCTTTCTGCTGTCACATTCTCCTTCAGAAATAATGAGCAGAGAATAATCCAGCTCCTGCAAAGAAAGAGTTGGGGGTGAAACAAAGAGATGAAATAAATATTGGCAGGTGGGGATACTTTATAAATATTTCAAAAATATCATTCTGCCACATATTTGATTGAAAAATTTCTGTCCCCTACATTGACTCTTTTTTATGGGTTTGAAAGCCTAAGTTAAAATCCTATCTATATTAGTCTGGGATCACCAGAGAAACAGAACCAATAACCAATTCCTTATAATAAATCTCTTTATTATATAATATATATATAATAACTATCTGCTCTCCTGGTCCTCCAGCTTGCCAACTACAGATCTCTCTCTCCCTCTCTCTCTCTCTCTCTATGTGTGTGTGTGTGTGTGTGTGTGTGTGTGTGTATATATATATATATATATATACAGTTGGCCCTCTGTATCCATGGGTTCCACATCCATGGATTCAACTAACCATGAATAGAAAATATTTGAAAAAAAATTCCAGAGAGTTCCAAAAAGCAAAACCTAAATTTGCCATGTGCTATTTATATAGAATTTACATTGTTTTCAGAGCTCTTTACATAGCGTTTATGTTGTGTTAAGTATTATAAATAATTTAGAGATGATTTAAAGTATGCAGGTAGATGTGTGTAGGTTTTATGCAAATACTGCACCATTTTATATAAGGGACTTGAGCATCGTTGAATTTTTTTTTTTAATAAATGTATTTATTTTATTTATTTATTTTTGGCTGTGTTGGGTCCTCGTTGCTGTGCACGGGCTTTAGTTGCAGTGAGCAGGGACTACTCTTCATTGTGGTGTGTGGGCTTCTCATTGCGGTGGCTTCTCTTATTGCAGAGCACGGGTTCTAGGTGGGTGGGCTTCAGTAGTTGTGGCACGCGGGCTCTGGAGTGCAGGCTCAGTAGTTGTGGCGCACGGGCTTAGTTGCTCCGCAGCATGTGGAATCTTCCCAGACCAGGGATTGAACCCGTGTCCCCTGCATTGGCAGGCGGGTTCTTAACAACTGCGCCACCAGGGAAGTCCCTTCTGCATTCTTTATTGCTGCCAAGACAGTCTCTCTTTTAAGGCTGTCCCCTACACTTGTTTTGCCATAAGTTCAGATGCTTCCCATGCTTCATGAAGTGCTTGAAGCCCATTCATGGCTTTGCCCTTGCTCTTCTTTCTCACTCCTGTCTTTGAATGGCTAGTTTCCTTCCTTTATCCTTCAGATCTTGATGCAATGGCATGTGCTCGGAAAGGCTTTCCTTGACCATTTAATCTAAAATAGAATCCCTTCCCCCAATGCATCCATAAGATGTCACATTTCTTCGTTATTATCATCTTTTATTGTCAACCATTAGAATGTATGCTCCATGAGAGCAAGACCTTGGAGTGGTTATCACTCGCCTAAAAGATTGCCCTGCACAACAGAACAAATATCCATTAAATTAATGATGACTCCCAAGTATTTCCTAGTAATGGGAGCTGGAACCATTTCCATGGTTCTATAGCCTCTTATTAGAGCAAAGGTCAAGATATATTTTACAGTCTAAAATGTTATAATGATAAACTCTTTAGGATGTTTGAATCTGTGTATCAGTATTTCCATAATTAAAAAAACCTTATGTGATCAAATATGCCCATTGTTTTCTTTTATTCACTCTGGATTTCTTGTCTGAGTCAGAAAGATCTCTCATAATTTTTGTAATCTTGTTATTTAAATATTTTAAATCATTTATTTTTCAATATGAACTTTATTTTATTAATACAAACTGAAGGGTTTCTGTTTGGAACTTTATTATAGTCACATATCAGTTTCACTCAGTAGGAGAACAGTATGGAGGTTCCTAAAAAACTAAAAATAGAATTACCATATGATCCAGCAATCCCACTCCTGGGCATATACCCGGAGAAAACCATAATTCAAAAAGATACATGCACCCCATGTTCACTGAAGCACTATTTACAATAGCCAGGACATGGAAGCAAAATAAATGTCCATCAATGGAAGAATGGACAAAGAAGATGTAGTACATATATACAATGGAATATTACGCAGCCATAAAAAGGAACGAAACTGTGCAATTTGCAGAGATGTGGATGGACCTTGAGACTGTCATACAGAGTGAAGTAAGTCAGAAAGAGAAAAACAAATATTGTATAATATCGCTTATATGTGGAAACTAGAAAATGATTCAGATGAACTTAATTGCAAAGCAGAAATAGAGACACAGATGTAGAGAACAAATGTATGGTTACTGGGGGGTGGGGGAAGAGGGAGTTGGGATGAATTGGGAGATTGGGATTGACATACATAGACTACTATGTATAAAATAGATAACTAATGAGAACCTACTGTATAGCACAGGGAACTCTACTCAATGCTGTGTGGTGAACTAAATGGGAAGTAAATCCAAAAAAGAGGGGATATATGTACACATATAGCTGATTCATTTTGCTGTACAGCAGAAAATAACACAACATTGTAAAGCAACTATACTCCAATAAAAATTAATTTAAAAATTTCACCCAATGAGTTAAGAATTTAATGCATTCTCCTCCTCATGGCCTCCAAGACCCTATGTGACCTGTCATTGTCCATCACTCCATTTCACCTCCTGTCCTCCTCCTTTCTCACTGGGCTCAAGCCTCACTGGAATTAGTTGATTTCCTCAATTACTCCACACTTCTTACTGCTTGGAGCCTTCACATTTTCTACTCCCTTTGCCCAGAACACTCTTCTGCAATCCATCACCTGCAGGCTACTTCTCATCATTCATGTTTCATTTGAAATATCACAGCAGAGAGAAGTTCCCTCTGGCCCCAAACTGTGAGAGACACTCCGTAAATCTCCTCTCTATCAACTGATTCTTGTTAGCTTTTCATTGCACTTACTACCATCTGAAATTATTCTGTGTGTCATTTGTTTACTTGACTATGGCCTGTCTCCTCGGAACAGAATAAAAGCATCAAGCAAAGAAGAGTTGTTTCTGACTAGTTCACTGTGTGTTTCTAGCATTTAGAAAAAAGACCTGGAATTAGCAGGAACCCATATACTTGTTCATGAGCGCATGAATAAAGGAAGGCATAAATGGAATCTCAGCAAATATATTTAAAAGTGAAACTTTAGAAAATTCTATTTTAAAATTTAAAATGGTATTCTGAAGACATTGTATCTCTGAAAAGGCATCATCTTTTCTCCACCACCTTTCTCTTCCCCATCTCCACTGTACTAAGATTGTCTAGTTAAAGAATTCTCTAATAGGATACTCTGCAACAATGGAAATGTCTTAGATCTGCACTGTCCAACAGAGTAGCTACTAGCCTTATGTATTTATTGAGCACTTGGAATGTGGATAATATGATTGAGGAATTGAACTTAAAATTTTAGTTTATCTAAATTTAAATAACTTTGTGTGGTTAATGGCTACTATACTGGATAGTTCAGATCTAGAATTTTCAATCTAAGTTAATACAAATGTGCTTTTATTTCTTTTTCCCTTGCTTTTTTTTGTAGACAAAAATATATATTACAATCTATATGTTCAAACTTTCTCCTTTATCTTTTTTTTTTTTTTTTTTTTTTTTTTGCGGTACGCGTGCCTCTCACTGTTGTGGCCTCTCTCCTTATGGAGCACAGGCTCCGGACGTGCAGGCTCAGCGGCCATGGCTCACGGGCCCAGCTGCTCCACAGCAGGTGGGATCTTCCCAGACTGGGGCACGAACCCGTATCCCCTGCATCGGCAAGTGGACTCTCAACCACTGCGCCACCAGGGAAGCCCTCCTTTATCTTTTATAATAAATTTTTAGACTTTTTTGAAATGGAAAAGTCTTTATTATCTAACATTTATTTTATTTTTTTATTTTTAATTAAAAAAAAATTTTTGGGGGGCTGCACCGTGCAGCATGTGGGAACCTAATTCCATGACCAGGGATCAAACCCATGCCCCTTGCATTGGAAGCATGGAGTCTTAACCACTGGACCACCAGGGAAGTCCCTAATGTTGATTTTGAAAGTAAGGAACATAATAAGATCTACAACCTCATATCATTTACGTAAATTAATTAGAAGCACCTTTATGTGTAATTAGTCTAACATTTTATAAGAATGTCTTTGATATATATTTGTCTTAGATATGTATAGTGTCTTTGAGATCTATATCTCTCTATATATAACCTATGGATATAGATATACAACTTTGATACACAACATGACAAACATGTAGATGACAGTATCATCTGAAAAACTGGTAGTTTTTTCATCTCAAATATTTAAATCTCATTTATTTTTCTTGTCTGCTCACAAGTGACTGAAGTTCCAAACCAATGTTAAATAATAATAGTAACAGGAGATATTTATAATTAAAAAAATATATATATCAGAGAAATTAGTCAAACACATTAGGTTCTGTATCTGTAGGAGTGAAGAATTGACACAAAAAGTAAGGAAAAAGGAAAATCAGAAATTTGCTTGCACAGACTGGTGATGACAGCTTGTCATGAACTGAGGAGTCTGGTTAACTCAATTCTTCGTGCTTTGGATCTAAATATCACATTACATCATTGCCATGCACTAAATTGTGGTCCCTCAAATTTCATATGTTGAAGCTCCAACCCCTAATGCAACTGTTTCTGGAGACAGTAATTCAGGTTAAATGAGGTCGTAAGGGTAGGGCCTTAACCCAATAGAACTGGGGCCGAATAAGAAGACAACAAGAGACAGCTCTTTCTCTCTCTCTCTCTTTCTCCCTTATTCTCTCTCTGCCATGTGAGGACACAGTGAGAAGGCAGCCATCTGCCTGCCAAGAAGAGGGCTCTCACCAGAACCCAACCGTGTTGGCACCTCCATCTTGGACTTCCAGTCTCCAGAACTTCACGAAAATAAATCTCTTTTGTTTAAGCCACCCAGCCTATGGTATTCTGTTATGGCAGCCCAAGCTGACTAAGACAATCATATAATATTTTTATTCCACGAAAATGTGATATTTCAAAGTTTGGATTGTTTGATAAGTGGTATTTGCTCAGTTGGCTAAACATTTTTGTTAAAAAACAAAGTTTATTTCTACTTCATATATTACACTAAAGTAAATAAATGTAAGTGTAAGTAACAAAGTAATAAAGGAAAATTCTAAACAAAATACAAAACAGAAACAGACTCACAGACTTAGAGAACGAACTTATGGTTACCAGTGGGGAAGGGTGGGGGGACAGATAGTTAGGGAGTTTGGGATTGACATGTCCACACAACTATATTTAAAATGGGTAACCAACAAGGACCTACTGTATAACACAGGGAACTCTGCTCAATATTCTGTAACAACCTAATTGGGAAAAGAATTTGAAAAAGAACAGATATGTGTGTATGTATAACCAAATCACTTTGTTGTACCTCTGAAACTAACACAACGTTGTTAGTCACCTATACTCCAATATAAAATAAAAAGTTAAAAAAATAAATTATTTCTTAAAATTATATTTTCTAATTGTTTGTAACATGCATAAAAACAATAAAGTTGATTTTTAACATTAAAAAATAAATAAAATATATTATCACAGGGTTTTTTTCTACAATATTAACATGGAAGACAAAGTTATAATGAAAATAATAGGTGGAGAGACCTTCAAGATGGTGGAGGAGTAAGACATGGACATCACCTTCCTCCCCACAAATACATCAGAAATACATCTACATGTGGAACAACTCCTACAGAACACCTACTGAATGCTGGCAGAAGACCTCAGACTTCCCAAAAGACATATATATATATTTTTTTCCTTTTTCTCTTTTTGTGTGTATGTGTATGCTTCTTTATGTGATTTTGTCTGTATAACTTTGCTTTTACCATTTGTCCTAGGGTTCTGTCCTTTTTTTTTTTTTTTAGTATAGTTTTTAGTGCTTATTATCATTGGTGGATTTGTTTTTTGGTTTGGTTGCTCTCTTCTTTCTTTCTTTCTTTTTTATCCTTTTTAAAAATTATTTTTAATTTTTTATTTTAATAACTTTATTTTCTTCCTTTCTTTCTTTCCTTCTTTTTTCTCCCTTTTCTTCTGAGCTGTGTGGCTGACAGGTTCTTTTTGCTCTGGCTGGGTGTCAGACATGAGCCTTTGAGGTGGGAGAGCTGAGTTCAGGACATTGGTCCACCAGAGACCTCCCAGTTGAATGTAATATCAAATGGCGAAAGCTTTCCCAGCGATCACCATCTCAAAGCTAAGACCCAGCTCCACTGAACGACCAGGAAGCTACAGTCCAGGACACCCTATGCCAAACAACTAGCAAGACAGGAACACCACCCATTAGCAGAGATGCTACCTAAAATCATAATAAGGTCACAGACACCCCCAAACACACCACTGGACGTGGTCTTGCCCACCAGAAAGGCAAGATCCAGCCTCATCCACCAGAACACAAGCACCAGTCTCCTCCACCAGGAAGCCTACACAACCCACTGAACCAACCTTAGCCACTGGGGGCAGACACTAAAAACAATGGGAATGATGAACCTGCAGCCTGCAAAAAGGAGACCCCAAACACAGTAAGATAAGCAAAATGAGAAGACAGAGAAACACCCAGCAGATGAAGGAACAAGGTAAAAACCCACCAGACCTAACAAATGAAGAGGAAATAAGCAGTCTACCTGAAAAAGAATTCAGAGTAATGATAGTAAAGATGGCCCAAAATCTTGGAACTAGAATGGAGAAAATACAAGAAATGTTTAACAAAGATCTAGAAGAACAAAAGAGCAAACAAGCAATGATGAACAACACAATAAATGAAATTTAAAATTCTCTAGAAGGAATCAATAGCAGAATAATGGAGGCAGATGAATGACCTGAAAGATAAAATAGTGGAAATAACTACCACAGAGCAGAATAAAGAAAAAAGAATGAAAAGACTTGAGGACAATCTCAGAGACCTCTGGAACAACATTCAATGCACCAACATTCGAATTACAGGGGTCCCAGAAGAAGAAGAGAAAAAGAAAGGGACTGAGGAAATATTTGAAGAGATTATAGTCTAAAACTTCCCTAATATGGCAAAGGAAATAGTCAATCAAGTCCAGGAAGTGCAGAGAGTCCCATACAGGATTAAATCCAAGGAGAAACATGTCAAGACACATATTAATCAAACTATCAAAAATTAAATACAAAGAAAACATATTAAAAGAAGCAAGGGAAATACAACAAATAACATACAAGAGAATCCCCATAAGGTTAACAGCTGATCTTTCAGCAGAAACTCTGCAAGCCAGAAGGGAGTGGCAGGACATTTTTAAAGCGATGAAAGGGAAAGACCTAGAACCAAGATTACTCTACCCAGCAAGGATCTCATTCAGATTCGAAGGAGAAATTAAAACCTTTAAAGACAAGGAAAAGCTAAGAGAATTCAGCACCAGCAAACCAGCTTTACAACAATTGCTAAATGAACTTCTCTAGACAGGAAACACAAGAGAAAGAAAAGGCCTACAATAACAAACCCAAAATAATTAAGAAAATGGTAATAGGACATACATATTGATAATTACCTTAAATGTAAATGGATTAAATGCTCCAACCAAAAGACATAGACTGGCTGAATGGATACAAAAACAAGACCTGTATATATGCTGTCTACAAGAGACCCACTTCAGACCTAGGGACACATAGAGACTGAAAGTGAGGGGATGGCAAAAGATATTCCATGCAATTGGAAATCAAAAGAAAGCTGGAGTAGCAAATCTCATATCAGATAAAATAGACTTTAAAATAAATAATATTACAAGAGACAAAGAAGGACACTACAAAATGATCAAGGGTTCAATCCAAGAAGAAGATATAACACTTGTAAATATTTATGCACCCAACATAGGAGCACCTCAATACATAAGGCAAATGCTAACAGCCATAAAAGTGGAAATTGACAGTAACACAATCATAGTAGGAGACGTTAACACCCCACTTTCACCAATGGACAGATCATCCAAAATGAAAATAAATAAGGAAACACAAGCTTTGAATGATATATTAAACAAGATGGACTTAATTGATATTTAAAGGACATTCCATCCAAAAACAACAGAATACACTTTCTTCTCAGGTGCTCATGGAACATCCTTCAGGATAGTTCATATCTTGGGTCACAAATTAAGCCTTGGTAAATTTAAGAAAATTGAAATCATATCGAGTATCTTTTCTGACCACAACACTATGAGACTAGATATCAATTACAGGAAAAAAACTGTAAAAAATACAAACACATGGAGACTAAACAATACACTACTAAATAACCAAGAGATCACTGAAGAAATCAAAGAGGAAATCAAAAAATACCTAGAAACAAATGACAATGAAAACACAATGACCCAAAACCTATGGGATGCAGCAAATGCAGTTCTAAGAGGGAAGTTTATAGCAATACAATCTTACTTCAAGAAACAAGAAACATCTCAAATAAACAACCTAACCTTACACCTAAGGCAATTAGAGAAAGAACAAAAACCCTCAAAGTTAGCAGAAGGAAAGAAATCATAATGATCAGGTCAGAAATAAAGGAAAAAGAAATGAAGGAAACAATAGCAAAGATCAATAAAACTAAAAGCTGGTTCTTTGAGAAGATAAACAAAATTGATAAACCATTAGCCAGACTCATCAAGAAAAAAAGGGAGAAGACTCAAATCAATAGAACTAAAAATGAAAAAGGAGAAGTAACAACTGACACTGCAGAAATACAAAGGATCATGAGAGGTTACTACAAGCAACTCTATGCCAATAAAATGGACAATCTGGAAGAAAGGGACAAAATATTAGAAGAGCACAACCTTCCAAGACTGAACCAGGAAGAAATAGAAAATATAAACAGACCAATCACAAGCACTGAAATTGAAACTGTGATTAAAAATCTTCCAACAAACAAAAGCCCAGGACCAGATGGCTTCACAGGCGAATTCTATCAAACATTTACAGAAGAGCTAATACCTATCCTTCTCAAACTCTTCCAAAATATAGCAGAGGGAGGAACACTCCCAAACTCATTCTATGAGGCCACCATCACCCTGATACCAAAACCAGACAAAGACATCACAAACAAAGATAACTACAGGCTAATATCACTGATGAACACAGATGCAAAAATCCTCAACAAAATACTAGCAAACAGAATCCAACAGCACATTAAAAGGATCATACACCATGATCAAGTGGGGTTTATTCCAGGAATGCAAGGATTCTTCAATATACACAAATCAATCAATGTGATAAACCCTATTAACAAATTGAAGGAGAAAAACCTATGCTCATCTAAATAGATTCAGAAAAAGTTTTCAACAAAATTCAGCACCCATTTATGGTAAAAACCCTCCAGAAAGTAGGCATAGAGGGAACTTACCTCAACATAATAAGGGCCATATATGACAAACCCACAGCCAACATCATTCTCCATGGTGAAAAACTGAAACCAATTCATGTAAGATCAGGAACAAGACAAGGTTGTCCACTCTCACCACTATTATTCAACATAGATTTGGAAGTTTAGCCACAGCAATCAGAGAAGAAAAGGAAATAAAAGGAATCCAAATCGGAAAAGAAGAAGTAAAGCTGTCACTGTTTGCAGATGACATGATATTATACATAGAGAATCCTAAAGATGCTACCAGAAAACTACTAGAGCTAATCAGTGAATTTGGTAAAGTTGCAGGATACAAAACTAATGCACAGAAATCTCTTGCATTCCTATACACTAATGATGAAAAATCTGAAAGAGAAATTAAGGAAAGACTCCCATTTACCATTGCAACAAAAAGAATAAAATACCTAGGAATAAACCTACCTAAGGAGAAAAAAGACCTGTATGCAGAAAACTTTAAGACACTGATGAAAGAAATTAAAGATGATACAAACAGATGGAGAGATATACCATGTTCTTGGACTGGAAGAATCAACATTGTGAAAATGACCATAGTATCCAAAGCAGTCTACAGATTCAATGCAATCCCTATCAAACTACCACTGGCATTTTTCACAGAACTAGAACAAAAAATTTCACAGTTTGTATGGAAACACAAAAGACCCCCAATAGCCAAAGCAATCTTGAGAACGAAAAACGGAGCTGGAGGAATCAGGCTCCCTGACTTCAGACTATACTACAAAGCTACAGCAATCAAGCTACAGTATGGTACTGGCACAAAAACAGAAATATAGACCAGTGGAACAGGATAGAAAGCCAAGAGATAAACTCACACACATATGGTCACCTTATTTTTGGTAAAGGAGGCAAGAATATACAATGGAGAAAAGACAACCTCTTCAATAAGTGGTGTGGGGAAAACTGGACAGGTACACGTAAAAGAATGAAATTAGAGCACTCACTAACACCATACACAAAAATAAACTCAAAATGGATTAAAAACCTAAATGTAAGGCCATACACTATCAAACTCTTAGAGGAAAACATGGGCAGAACCCTCTATGACATAAATCGCAGCAAGATCCTTTTTGACCTACCTCCTAGAGAAATGGAAATAAAAACAAAAATAAACAAATGGGACCCAATGAAACTGCAAAGCTTTTGCACAGCAAAGGAAACCATTAACAAGACAAAAAGACAACCCTCAGAATGGGAGAAAATATTTACAAATGAAGCAACTGACAAGGATTAATCTCCAAAATTTATAAACAGATCATGCAGCTCAATATCAACAAAACAAACAACCCAATCCAAAAATGGGCAGAAGACCTAAATTGGCATTTCTCCAAAGAAGACATACATATTGCCCAGAAACACATGAAAGGATGCTCAACATCACTAATCATTAGAGAAATGCAAATCAAACTACAATGAGGTATCACCTCACACCAGTCAGAATGGCCATCATCAAAAAATCTACAAACAATAAATGCTAGAGAGGGTGTGGAGAAAAGGGAACACTCTGGCATTGTTGGTGGGAATGTAAATTGATACAGCCACTATGGAGAACAGTATGGCGGTTCCTTAAAAAATTACAAATAGAATTATCATAAGACCCAGCAATCCCACTACTGGGTATATACCCTGAGAAAACCATAATTCAAAAAGTCATGTACTTCAATGTTCATTGCAGATCTATTTACAATAGCCAGGACATGGAAACAACCTAAGTGTCCATTGACAGATAAATGGATAAAGAAGATGTGTCACATATATACAATGGAATATTACTCAGCCATAAAAGAAATGAAATTGAGTTATTGTTAGTGAGGTGGATGGACTTACATTCTGTCATACAGGGTGAAGTAAGTCAGAAAGAGAAAGACAAATACCGTATGCTAACACATATATATGGAATCTAAAAAAAAAAAAAAAAATTGGTTCTGAAGAACCTAGTGGCAGGACAGGAATAAAGACACAAACTTAGAGAATGGACTTGAGGATATGGGGAGGGGGAAGGGTAAGCTGGGACGAAGTGAGAGAGTAGCATGGACATATATACACTACCAAATGTAAAATAGATAGCTAGTGGGAAGCAGCCGCATAGCACAGGGAGATCAGCTCGGTGCTTTGTGACCACCTAGAGGGGTGGGATAGGGAGGGTGGGAGGGAGACGCAAGAGGGAAGAGATATGGGGATATATGCATATGTATAGCTGATTCACTTTGTTATAAAGCAGAAACTAACACACCATTGTAAAGCAATTACACTCCAGTAAAGATGTTAAAAAAAAAAAAAAAGAAAATAATAGGTGAAACTCCACTGAAGACCACAGTCAAAACTCTTCCATCCAGCGATAGCCTTGGTCCCACATTCAACATCGTTTATTATTGCTATTTTTTAGTATCTTCACAACACTTACCGATGTCTGGAATTATATTACTTTATTCATTTGTTAATATATTTATATTACCTGCTCCATTCCCTTTTGTTTACTTGTTATGTTTTTTTTTAATTGGAGTTTAATTGTTTTACAATGTTGTGTCGGTTTCTGCTGTACAATGAAGTGAATCAGTTATATGTGTACATATATCCCCTCCCTCTTGGACCTCCCTCTCTCCACCCCATCCCACCCATCTAGGTCATCACAGAGCACCGAGATGAGCTCCCTGTGCTATACAGCAGGTTCCCACTAGCTGTCTATTTTCCATCACTTTTAATGTCAGCTCCATAGAGCAAGGACCGTCTATCCTGTTCTTAATGTATTCTCAGCAATCTGGTCCAGGACAAATAGAGGCAGAGTCAATATTGGTTCAGCCAAGTACGTTTTCTTACTGATTTGTAAGAGTTTTTAAATGTTAGGGGTGCTAAACTTCTATCATCTGTATCAGGGGTTGGCAAACTTTTTCTCTAATGGATCAGATAGTAAATACTTGACAATTTGCAACACAACTACTCAGCTCTGCCATTCTCCTATGAAAGCAGTGTAGACAAAACATACATGAATGGGTGTAGCTATGTGCCAATGAAACTTGTTTTAAAAATAAGAGGCAGGCAGAATTTGACTCTCAGAATGCAGCTGTTAACCCCTGTTTTACATTGTAAATATTTTTCCATTTTGTTGCTTGCCATTTAATTTTATACTTTTATGTACAGATATTTAAAATTTTTATGTAGTCTTCGGTGTCAAACTTGGTAAAAAATTTTTTGCTTTATTTAGAATTTTCCTAGAAGGTCTCTCTTCACACCGAATAATAGAATTATTCTCTGAATTACTAATAAAATATTGAATTCTTATTAAATTCCCTTTTAGTCTTTTATTTTACCCTCTACGACACAGATTCCAAATGTAAACTTTTATCCTGTGATCTGTGCATAATGGTCTTCCCACAGGGATGTTCATCACAGGTTTATTATTATAGCCACTTTAAAAAGCAACCTTACTGTCTAATAATTTGGAATTAGATGTATAATCAATATAAAATCATTTTCATGATTTTTATTCATATTGATCAATATGTATTCAAATATGAATAAAAAACACGAAAATGTTCTTATAGAATATTCAATGACCAGGAAATGTGTCCACAACATATTAAGTAAACAAAATCAAATCACAAAAGAGTACCTACTGTATTACTTGTTTAAAACAATATTGGCACATATTTAGTGTACAATAAATATTTGTTGAATGAATAAGTGAATAAATGAATGAATGGGAAAATAGAGAAAGAAATGTAGAGGGTTTTTTTTTTTGACAATATAGTAGCAGACCTAAAATGCTTGATTTAAGACCAAACAAAAAAGTACGTAAAACACATATTTTAGTATATGTTACTGGCTTTTTGCTCATTTCCATTGCGCCATGACAGTCCCGGCTTGACCATGTAGGGACAAAAAAAACTCCCCCCGCCTGACATGGAGGAAGAGCTGATGATGGAAACTTGACATCTACTCACGAATGAGGAAGAAAGTGGTCTTCTCCCCCTGCCCACTTTCCTTTTGATTAGAAAACTGTAGCCCACTAAGTTCTTAGGGCGGCACCCTCTTGCCCTCCCCCTTGTAAACCTCACAAGCATCCTATTCTAATAAGTCAGTTCTCATCTACCAAAAGAATTAAGTAAAACATTCTTTTCTAAAGCACTGCATGGCTTACAGGAGAGAAAAGGAGTTTTTTTGGTTCCAGAAGCCACAGCAAATTGGGGTTGCATCAGAATAAACATATATGGAGCTGGTTGTGCCTGGATTGTATCTGGTAACCTTGGAATTTTCAGAACTGCAGTGAGGAGGGGGGAAAGAAAATCTCAATCCAAAAGATGATTAAAAAAAGGAAAAACAGTAGAGAAGTGGGGCAAAATAAAATGGTTGAAATGCAGACAAATATATCAGTAAATGGACTAAATGCACCAGTGAATTAAACAAAGATTGTTGTTAATCTTGGTAAAAGAAACTAAATCCAACTCTATGCAGTCTATAAAAAAGATACATAAGCCATAGCAGGTTATGGAAGGTTAGGAAGTCAAGGATGGAAAATTAACACAGGGTAAAACTAAACAAGAGAAAGCTGATGTAACTATATGAATACAAACAAAATAGAATCAGAGCAAATTTCCTATAATTCCAGGTACGGCCCCTGCATAAAAAGGGAGGGGTATAAATAAGGCTGAAATGGCACATATGACCTAGACCCCCCCTTTCCTGTTGTGAATGTGGCTGAGCAGCTGGCTGTCTTTCCAGCCCCCTTTCCTAGAGGCGAGGAGCTCTGGGTTAGGCCTAAGGAGGCCTGGAGATCAGAGTTCCATCTGTAGGTAGCTCGTGTGGGATTGAACAAGCATATACACAGGAGTCAGAAGGCCCAAGTTCAAATCCTCAGGCAAAGCCTTTAGCTTCCCTAAAAATCCATGTCTTAATCTGTGGAAGGGAAATACCTACATCCTCCCAATGACCACCCTCCCTTGGCCATATGGGACACACAGAGCTGAGAAAGCAGGGGGAAGCAGAGGTAGATAGGCCTGGCTGGAGTCTCTGGCCTCCCATACATTTATGACATGGCTTTGGCCAGTTACCAACATCTGGATCATCGATTTTGTGCTCTGTAAAATGGGGCTGATGCCACTACCTTATGGGTTGTGGTGAGTATAGAGAAACCCAAGTAGAAGTGATTGTCTCCCAGTAAACAGTAAAGGAGCCATGGCCAATCATACGTGAAAGTGCTGTAAACCATAAAGTGCTAACCAAACACAGGGAAAACTATAATTAGTTAATAATTCTAAAAATTATGATTATCACTACTAACCTAGTTACAGTAAGTCCTCTACATACGAACCTTCAAGTGGCGAACTTTCAAAGATGTGAACGTGCATTCACATGTCCAATCAAGCAAGTCAGTTCACGTGTCTGGCGGACATGATCACATGTGTGTACCCTCTACAAGTGGCTGTGCTTTTGTGTACTTTACTGTACAGTACCGTATAGAGTACAGCAGTGCAGTATCTTTATTTCAAGCCCAGGATGTCCAGAAGCAAGCATAAAAGCAGTGCTATATAGCCGATTGAGGTAGTTGGGTACCTAGGCTAACTTTGTTGGACTTATGAACAAATTGGACTTATGAACACACTCTTGGAACGGAACTCATTCCTATGTAGGGGACTTAATGTAGTCAAGTTTCCTCAGGGTGTAGAAGAGTCTTCATGGGTCTGCTCAAGCAAAATTAATTGAGTCTAGGTTTCTCTCTTTCCCACGTTTATTTATTTAGTAATTACTTCACACTGAAGGGAAAGCAAGCTGTGGTTTGGTGCTGGGTGGGAAAAGAAAAGAGCAAGGGAGAGCGAACAAGAGGCCACGTGTGCTCACGAGATTAGGGCATAAGGTTTAGGGTGAGGATTGATTTCCTTTGCTGTGCAGTTTCAAGTCTGGGATTGAAGTTCCCCGGATGTGTGGAAGGGAGAACAGAATGATGCTGTCACTCCCTCAGGGCTGCTGGCCTGGGCATGGGCTGCACAGAGTCGGGGGAGCAGGACAGACTGAAGACGATTTAGGGGCCCACCAGCTCTCTCCTTCTCTGTTTCTTTGCTGCTTCCACTTAACACACTGGCCCGAGCACAGGTAAGTTCTCTCTGCTTCCAGACCACTGGCTGCTTGTGCCTGTAGTCTCAGACCAGGAGAAAAGATAGATGAAAACATTTTTTTCTTCTATTTATTTTTCTTAAATGTGATAGGCACTAAAGGAAAAAGGTGAAAGAAAATATACAAGTAAACTTAGACCTGTTTCTTTTTTATTTTTATTTTTTGCTTCTGAGGACAGTAACAGGATCCCCACATTTTACTTTATCTTATTTTAAAAATTATTTTTGGCTGTATTGGGTCTTCGTTGCTGTGCACAGTCTTTCCCTAGTTGCGGCGAGCAGGGGCTACTCTTCATTGTGGTGCGAGGTCTTCTCATTACGGTGGCTTCTCTTGTTGTGGAGCCTGGGTTCTAGGCACAGGGGCTTCATTAGTTGTGGCACGCGGGCTCAGTAGTTGTGGCACATGGGCCCTAGAGCGCGTGGGCTTCAGTAGTTGTGGCTCACAGGCTTAGCTGCTCCGCGGCATGCGAAATCTTCCCGGACCAGGGCTCGAGCCCGTGTCCCCTGCATTGGCAGGCGGATTCTTAACCCCTGCGCCACCAGGGAAGTCCCTGCCCACATTTTAGACACTAAAGTATAGTCATTTTCACAAATCAAATGATTTAAGTAATACAGTTATCTTTTTCTTGCTGTGATTTATTTTTTGAAAATTGCTCATGGCTTTTGCAAAAATGATAATCATTGTAAAACATTTGCTATGTGTGTAAAGAACAAAGCAAAAATCACAGTGAAATCTACTGATAGAATTTGTACCTAAAGTATTCATACACCAAAACAAAGAAATAAACAAAAATAAAACCAAAACGCCTCCCCCACCTCCCCCCCCCAGCAAACCAAAGGACAGTGGCCTTTTCTAGAGTGTTTTTTCTCCCAAGAAACGTGACGTTTTCTCAGAAGAATATTTTCATTCATTGTGACCAGAGATGTTACATATTACAGGGTGGTAATGAAGGTTTCTGGTTTCGTCCTAAATGTGCCATTTAGTGTGTGACCTTGAGACGCTACTTTTTCTTACCTGGGCCTCAGTTTCCTCAATTCTGAGTTGAGAGGGTTGGACAGGATTCCCGGATCTCTTCCAAATACACTGGCGGGAGGCTGGAGAGACTTCTCAGTGTTTTATTTTAAATTCCCACTAGGGGGCAGCATTTGCATAGTCAAATGTAAACTCTACCGCAAGCAGAATTGAGCTTGGATTTGCAAAATTGTTAGAACCCAGAATCCATCTCTGCAGAGGACAATAGTATAAGCGGGTAGGGACTGCAGTCCTGCATGAAGTGCTAGGCCTCTGTGCCCGCCCACGGCTCCTCTAGGAGGGCAGCCTGTCGTGCCAGCTCCAAGTGTCCAGACGGAGGGAGGCTCTGACACCGGCTTTCAGCCTGTTGAGTGTTGGGTTTGTCTTGATGACTGAAAGCTTTCTGGCTTGCATTTAGTATCTTCAGTGAGGATATAGTATGTTTTGTTTCACTTACTAATTAGTTTTTTCTTTCCCTGGTCCTTAAATATGGACAGAGACATCAGCGCGAACGTCACCCCTGAACTTGAGCAATTATCTTAGTGTGTAGTTTTCGCAAAGACGTCTGGAAATCTACTAGGTGCTGGCTCTGTGAGATGCGTGGCAAGCCCAGCTAATGGGGAGTCATCCCAGAGCCGAAGCTGTCCAATCCCGAGGTTCTAGAATCCCAGGGTGCACCACGAACCAAGTCCACATTTAATCTCCAGGGTGACCCGGGATCCAGAGGCTCTGGAGAGTTATTTATGTGGTGGAGGCAAATGGGAGAAGGTCACAACAGGGCTCCGCTCCCCAACATTGCCTTTAACTGTGCCCTCCCTACACCAAACCTCCCATCTCTTCTCACCAAAAACAGCTCTAAGGCTGCTGAGGAGCTGGCCCGGCTGCGCATGGCTGAGGCATCCATCAGGACGAGTCAGTGACTGTATGTTGGTCCCCTAGTCCTGGTAGGAGCTGCTGCAGGGTATACAGCATCATGAGACAGGTTTGACGCCTGGGCAGTTGGACGTCTCTCATCAACATACAAACTGTGTACACCTATGATCTAACCATCAATCCCACGTCAAGGAAATTCCCCTAAGCAGATAAGAACACGAATGTGAGAGGCATATGTGAAAAGCCGTTCCTCACAGAATTATTAATAGTTAAAAAATAGAAAAAAATTTTCTGTGGCCTTCCAAATGGAACTCAAATAAATAACGGTATACAGGAACCATTTAATGAGAAGTAATATGTATCATGGGGAGGCGTTCATGATATGTTGTCCAGTGCAATAGAGAAGTTCTAGAACAGCAAAACACAGTGACACCTTTTGAAAGATGTCTACACGTCGGTGTGAATATGTGCCCTTAGAGAGTTGTCTGAGAGAATGTTCGCCAGAACACGAACAGAGGTACGTGCTGCTTTTTTTATTTCACGTATAGGGTTCATTCTTATTTTTAAATTGCAGCATAGTTGATTGACAATGTTGCGTTAGTTTCAGGTGTACAGCAAAGTGATTCAATTCTACATACATATATATCTATTTTTTCCCCTTTGGGTTATTACAAAATACTGAGTAGAGTTCCCTGTGCTCTACGGTAGGCCCTTGTCGGTTATCTATTTTATATATAGTAGTGTATATGTTAACCCCAATGTGCATGCCATTTTTACAAACACTCTTGGGCAGTGTATTAGTCAGAGTTCCCCAGAGAAGCAGAAACAACGGGATGTACGTATGTATACATATATATATATATATGTATATAATATGCATATATGGAGATAGAGAGAGAGAGAGATTTAAATGTTAATCTCATCCAAAGAACACCCTTACAGAAACATGCCAAATAATACTTGGGAAAATACCTGGGCACTGTGGCCCAGTCAGGTTGACACATAATGTTAACCATCCCAGGCAGTGCCCAGGATACACTGATGTTGGTGCTGGTTGCGGGGTCCCTGAGAGTTTCAAAAGGAGTCATTCCAGCAGCTTCTCAGGAGATGGGGTACAGGGGACATGGAGGGGTCCTGACTCTGGGCACATGCTATCTGAGTTTTGCTGTACTTGACCAGCTAGAGAAAATTGGGATCCCATAGAGAGTTACTGGCTTGAACAAAAATCTATCAAGAAAAATAAGGAATTTGAGCTTCCCCCAATGCAAGAGGTGCCCCTGGGGAATTTGAGCTCTTTTCCTATATTGGACAAAATTTGAATTTTCATGTATAATGGCAGACCTCACACACACACACACACACACACAAACAATTGAAAACAAAAGTTTGCATCTCTTACATGGGTGTGACCTGTTTCAATGCCTCCAATATGGCGCCTTTGTCTGCACACCCTTTAAGGTCCTCCTACGTTTCCTTACCTAAGACCAGCACACCTGGCTAGAAGCAATGGCTAGTTATTAGTTTTAAAGGTACAACTTGCCAAAAATGCAGCCTTTGTTCAAAAAAAAAATTTGTGTGTATTCTCAATATTTCCTGTTCCCTTTTGGGGTCTGGAGGCAGGAAAATTAGGACATGACAGCTGGTTCAGGTGAAATTTATTCAGGGTAGGTCATTATGGTCCATTTGGTAGAACGCTCTGCTCACCTTCCTAGAGAAAAGCCCACTCTCCTTTACTCTGATGTCCCTAGCATATTCCTCAGCCACTTTCTAAAGAGGGGCAAGGCATTCCGCTCCACAGCATTCCTGGTCCTGCCATGCCTCCTGAGGATGCCGCAACCTGGAGGTTTTTGATGCGGGGGGGCTAGCTAGGTCATCGTGACTCCCCAGGGTCTGGGAGCCCCTCTTGCTTTGGGAACCATAGTGTCGAGCCTTCCCAGAGCAATGTCAGAGGAAGCCCTTTCCTCCTCTCCACCCCTCCGTCAGGCTTGGGTATATGTGCTGATGGGAGCAGAGGTCCAGGAAAGAGAGCTAGACACCCAGCCCAGCCTAAGCCAGCCCGCCCTTCAAGTCTTCAGTCCATCTGAAGTCAGGCTCTTCCCACGAGCAATTAGTCTTCATGACAAATGACAGAGGTTCTAAAACTGGGATCTGAGTGAGATTTGTAGAAGAAATGATAAATCAACCCAGAAGATATCAAATCATAGCAGCAGCGTTGATTCCTATTAGTATGAGAAGCAGAAAGCACAATGTTGGGGACTGTGTTCCTTTTGGCATGAGTCTTCTTGTGTAATTATTCGCTCTTCCTGAACACCCTGGGATTTCCATACGGAGAGTTCAGCAGGAGAAGTAATCTGCAACCCCTGCTTAAGGCTCTCTTTTTATTTCCTCGTGAATTGTTTAGCCAACTGTCGTTTGGGCAGGGAACTTTCGGTCACTGCAGCTTCTAACTAAGATCTCTTTTCAGAATGGATTCAGCAAACATAGATGTGGACCATTCGCTTTGCTTACCCTGGCCCGGCCGCCACGCTCGTGGAAGCATTTCCAAGTTCAATGTTTAGCTTGGGAATACGCAGAAAGACGTTCATTTGTTTGCTTTGCATCACCTGAGATTGGAGGTTTAGGAAAGAGGCGAACTTGATTTTCGAATCAATGTCGGTCCAAGTTGTAAATACAACCTGCCTTAAGGTCTGCCCCCCTAAGCTGGCCTTTCGCTTGCTGGCCACACTCGTCTAAATGCACAATCCTTTCTCCCTTTCCTGACCTATTTTTCTTCTTTGCAGTTTTCTCCACCTAACACAGTATCGATGCTTATCTTAGTCATTGTGTTCATTGTCTCCCTCCAATTCCTGCTGTAAGATGTCTTCACAAGGGTGAGAAACTGTGTTTGTCTTGTTCACTGTCACAACACCAGGGATGGGTACAGGGGCTCTCAAGCAATACCTGCTGAAACATGGATGTACCTAGAGATCGTCATACCGAGTGAAGTAAGTCACACAGAGAAAGAGAAATACCGTATGATATCGTTTATAGGCAGAATCTAAAAAGAAACGATACAAATGAACTTATTTACAAAACAGAAACAGACTCACAGACTTAGAGAATGAACGTATGGTTACCGGGGGGAAGGGTGGGGGAGAGGGAGAGTTAGGGAGTTCGGGATTGACATGTACACACTGCTGTGTTTAAAATAGAAAACCAACAAAGACCTACTCTATAGCACAGGGCACTCTGCTCAATACTATGTTACAACCTAAATAGGAAAAGAATTTGAAAAAGAAGAGATACATGTATATGTATAACTGAATCACTTCCCTGTGCACCTGAAACTATCACAACATTGTTAGTCAACTACACTCCAACATAAAATAAAAAGTTAAAAAAAAAAAAGGAAATACCTGCTGAAAAATGAATGAGTGAACACATTTCAATGACCTTGTCCTAGGTCTGTCCTTTGTACTTTACACAATAAATCGAATCCCGTCTCATTGGAAATAATTCTCTAGCTCTTTGTTATTTATCAGGTACTAGCAGACGTAAGCTTCCATCAACCTAGGAAAATCTAGATGATCAGTCTTTACAGGAAGGGAGCATTTATTGAACGAACACTATAGTAAACTGCAGGGAGTGTTCAGGTGCTGTTCTAGGGGGGCTGCAAATTTTACCCCATTGAATTCTCTTAACAACCCTATGAGGTAAGTACTGGTGTTATCAGCCCATTTTACAGATGGGGAAGTGAGGCTCAGAGTGGTTAAGCAGATTGCTTGGGGGCACATAGCTGGTAAGTGGCAGAGGCAGGATCAGACCTGGGAAATCTGGCTGGAGGGTCCTCCCACTGCTGCCTGCTGCCTGGCCCGGCCTGGCTGGTGAGGCGCCAGCAGTCTGCAGGGAAGATGGGAGTGATAGATGCGCAGGAAGGGCCCTGCCTTTTGGAAGAGACAAGACATACTTTGAGCTGAATGTGCCCATGAATGGCGTAGCCCCGCCCCACAGGGGGCAAGGGATATGGACGCCTCCCTGCGGCTACTTCTCAGCTTCCCAGGACGACCACCCCAGGGGTCATCTGGGAGGGCAAAGGGACCCCGTTCCAAGCCCTGCCGGGGCTCTGAGCAGAAGCCACCCTACTCCTGGGTCTGCTTGTCAAGGGAGTGGAGCCAGCAGGGTGGAAGGAAGGGGCAAGGTCATTTGTGTGTGCCGGTGGAGGGTGGGCAGTATTGAACTTGAGGTTCCCATAAGTTCACTCCTCAGTCTTTTCTCCTCAGAAATGTGCCAGGGCTCTTGCTTGAGTCCTCCAACTCAATTGGCAGTGCCCTTCAGGGTCTTCTGTGGAGCAGGGGCAGCTGGCCTTGTGGAAGGGGAGAGAGAATGAGGACAGAACCAAGGCTCTTCAGCTTCTGTGCAGAAGCTCCCTCCCACTGCACTGGGGAAAGCCATGCCACCAGGTCAAGCCCGATGCCAGTGGGGCAAGAAACATTTGTCCCTCAGGGGTGGACCTTCTAGGGAAGGACAGTACATTTTTTGACAGTCCTACGGTCTGCCATAGCAGGGTTTATCTAAGGGAACAGGTGATAGGTTTGATGGGGGCTTTTGATGACTTGAAAAGAAGTCCTGCAAGATACGCTGAAGACGCAGGTTGGGCTAATTCATGGAGACCAACTTCAAGGAGTACGGACTTCACAGA
Organism: Aethalodelphis obliquidens; assembly: GCF_003676395.1. NCBI lineage: Eukaryota > Metazoa > Chordata > Mammalia > Artiodactyla > Delphinidae > Aethalodelphis > Aethalodelphis obliquidens. The sequence continues at coordinate 6,744,607 of NW_020838009.1, forward strand.
AAGCAACTGGGAGCAGTGGAGGGCTGCTGAGCAGGGGAGCGACACAGTCAGAACCGTGTTTCTTATTTATTTATTTATTTTTGGCCACATTGGGTCTTCGTTTCTGTGCGAGGGCTTTCTCTAGTTGTGGCGAGCGGGGGCCACTCTTCATCGCGGTGCGCGGGCCTCTCACTGTTGCAGCCTCTCTTGTTGCGGAGCACGGGCTCCAGACGCGCAGGCTCAGTAGTTGTGGCTCATGGGCCCAGTTGCTCTGCGGCATGTGGGATCTTCCCGGACCAGGGCTCGAACCCGTGTCCCCTGCATTGGCAGGCAGATTCTCAACCACTGCGCCACCAGGGAAGCCCAGAACTATGTTTCTTAAGGAGTAGGATTGGCCAGTTAAGTGCACTGCATACTAGGCTTGTGCTGTATGATAATAAAATGTAATTCCTTCCACCAAGGGCAGTTCACTCAAAGCATCCTAAGTCAGGATACTTGGACGCTAGCCTGCAAAACAGTGCCAGTCTGGCTACAGGAGAATCTCGGCAAATCCCGGAGGCTGTACCTCTCAAATGTATCATTAATAGCATTACTGCTCATCACCTGCACTGTTCTCACCCCAGTATAGCCACCAGAAGCTTGTCTCTGACTACTGCTCCCAGCTGCCACCCTTTCCCCTCTGTAGAAGAAGGGATCCACACACACACACACACACACACACACACACACACACACACACACGGAAGTAGGCAGATTTTTTTTTAAACATCTTTATTGGGGTATAACTGCTTTACAATGTTGTGTTACTTTCTGCTGTATAACAAAGTGAATCAGCTATACGTATACATATATCCCCATATCCCCTCCCTCTTGCGTCTCCCTCCCACCCTCCCATCCCACCCCTCTAGGTGGTCACAAAGCACCGAGCTGATCTCCCTGTGCTATGCGGCTGCTTCCCACTGGCTATCTATTTTACATATGGTAGTGTATATATGTCCATGCCACTCTCTCGCTTCGTCCCAGCTTACCCTTCCCCCTCCCCGTGTCCTCAAGTCCATTCTCTACACCTGCATCTTTGTTCCTGTCCTGTCCCTAGGTTCTTCAGAACCTTTTTTTTTTTTTTTAGATTCCATATATATGTGTTAGCATACGGTATTTGTTTTTCTCTTTCTGACTTACTTCACTCTGTATGAGAGACTCCAGGTCCATCCACCTCACTAGAAATAGCTCAATTTCGTTTCTTTTTATGGCTGAGTAATATTCCATTGTATATATGTGCCACATCTTCTTTATCCATTCATCTGTCAATGGGCATTTAGGTTGCTTCCGTGTCCTGGCTATTGTAAATAGTGCTGCAATGAACATTGTGGTACATGACTCTTTGAATTATGGTTTTCTCAGGGTATATGCCCAGTAGTGAGATTGCTGGGTCGTAGGCAGACTTTAAAGGGACTTTGGAGACAATGTGAATCTATGCTACAGAATTCAAATGATCTGATTTCTGTGTGAGATATTCCTGTTCTTAATGTTTTCTTAGCCATTTTTGGACTTTCAGGGCCAACCTCCCACCGCTGCTCAGTCTTGCTCTCTTTCTCTCCTGACTCCCAGGTTAATTCTTGTTCATTTCCAGTGCGGACCGGTTCAGCCATATCTCTGGCGCTCCAAATCCACGCCACAAATAATCCTCGTGCCTGCCGTGGTGCTACTTTAATTTTTCCACCTTCTCTTAGGTTTATGGAGTTGTATCTCTCTCTCCCCTTTCTCCCTATCCATCCAGTGGCTTGGTGGAGATAGCTTACGCTGGCTCAGGAGAGCTGATTATACACAGTTCTTCCCAACTCTGCATTCAGTGGCAAAGTGCTGATACCTTAAGATCGGTCATGGTGGGTGTATTTACCCCAGAGAAAGCAGCAAGGGCTGCACATCAGGGCTTTATCTTCCCAGAGGGCCGGTTGTTAAACACGGATCAGCATACCACTGGATCTAGCTATGATCTGTTTCAGTCATGTGTCACAATGTCTAGCAAAATGGAATCATAATGTTGTTTTGCAACTACTTTCTAGGTGAACAACTGTTTGTGGTATTTAATGCATTTCTGTTGAACTTCATTGTATGAAGGCACCGTGGTTTATCCAGCCTGCCCCTGGCCATTTGTGTGTTTCCAATATTGTCACATGACAAACGACAAGACATTTATAGACATCTGCTTTGGGACATCTTTATTTACTTAGAATCATGATGAAGACCAGAATGGCTGGGTCTCAGGGTGTTTGTAGTTTTAAAGTTCTTCATCTACATTGCCAAGTCGACCTCCAGAAAGGCTGGAGCTAGTTACATATTCACAGGCAGCACATAACCATGCCCGATTCTCTTCACTTCTCCCGCAGTTTAATCTATAAATTTACCATAGCCCTATTTCAAAAATATTAAGAGGAGTTTTACTCAATGAACCTAAAGCTGATAAGTAAGTGTGCAAGAATGTTCAGGATAAGGTAGGACTTACCCTGCAGGATGTCAAAATTTATTACCAAGCTTCAGACAATCTGAATAACTGGCCCTGGCACCAGAATCAATTGATCAGTTGCTAAAAATCAGACTAGTGCTTGTCTGTTGTTTATGTGCACCTGTCTGCTCAAATCTAGTGTGTGCTAAGCACAGAATTTCACCAGTTTCATATTGGTGGGACAAAAATAGATTAATCAAAAATTAATGCAAGGATAATGATATTATAGAAAGAATTAAGCAAGATCTCTCTTCAACCTTCAACAAACAAAACAAAAAATAATATATTAAAGTGAAATTTAGACAAAAAAATACAACATAGGTGGATTTCTGTAATTAGGAAGTAGGGAAGCCCTTTCTAAGCATGACTGATTGATTTGTATTTCATAAACAGTTAAAAAGCCATAAAGTAATTCTTAAAACAATTGAAAAAATAAAAAATATCTTTGTAAAATATACAGCAACGATTCAATTTGCATTCTGTATTAAAAGCTGCTACAAATTAATAAGGAAAATAGAGAAAAACTGGTGAGTAACATAAACAATCAGTTTATAAATAAAAAATAAGTTCTCTCATATATAAATAAATGAAAATTTTTCTTTATATGTACAATATTCTGTCATATTTGTTGTAGCTGCCTTATATTTAGTTATTTTAATTTTCTTTTGGTTTTTCATTGTTTCTTACATAAAATATTTTAGTTTTATATAAATGTAATTCATTGAGCTTTAACTTTGTGACTTTTCTCTAAATTCTAGAAATCTGATGGTCAATTTGATTTAAGTTTTGAAAATATTTTGTTTTCCATATTTTCTGTATTTTTATCATTTAACTCTTCTTTAAAATGACATTATTTTATTTTTTAAAATTTTTGTCTGCGTTGGGTCTTTGTTGCGGTGCGCGGGCTTCTCATTGCAGTGGCTTCTCGTTGTGGAGCCTGGGCTCTAGGAGTGCAAGCTTCAGTAGTTGTGGCACGAGGGCTCAGTAGTTGTGGCCCACGGACTTAGTTGCTCCGTGGCATGTGGGATCTTCCTGGACCAGGGCTCGAACCCGTGTCCCCTGCATTGGCAGGTGGATTTTTTTTTTTTTTTTTTTTTTTTTTGCGGTACGCGGGCCTCTCCCCGTTGCGGCCTCTCCCGTTGCGGAGCACAGGCTCCGGACGCGCAGGCTCAGCGGCCATGGCTCACGGGCCCAGCCGCTCCACGGCATGTGGGATCCTCCCGGACTGGGGCACGAACCCGTGTTCCCTGCATCGGCAGGCGGACTCCCAACCACTGCGCCACCAGGGAAGCCCTCGATTTTATGATTATATAACATTTCAACAATGCATGTGCTTGCTGCACTCCAAGAGCAAAAAGCCTTCATTTTCAATGTAAATATATGAGTAATGGTTACTGCACACCATTTTGGGGTGCATCTTCGGTTCATAAAGAACATGCCCCTAGGAAAGATGTAGGGTAGATGCTGAGTGTGAGCCTTCTGACATTGCCACAGGGAAGTTCCTTCTCACTGGGAGTGGAATTCTGGGAGCAAAAGTAGAGAAAAAGAGGTCAGGAGAGAATAGAGAAAAAGGGGATGTGAAAACAGGCTCTGAGCTTCACCTCTAGAGGTTTATTCAGACATGATCTCATACGTGTTTATCAATATAACGTCCTTATAAGATGATCAGGAAGTGGTTATCATTGCCTGAACTAGAAGGGGAGATGAGAGTCCTCAGGGGTCCACAGAGGTCAGAACCTCTCTCCTAAGAAGTCGTCTGTTACAATAATCAGGAATATAACAAGGTGGGTTAGTAGCCTCAGAGGTCCACATAGTCTTAAGGAGAGGGGTCGTTATTTTAAAATAAACGACCGTCATTGTTGAGACAAGAAAGTAAGATGCTTTACAAAGGCAATTGTTTTTATGGCTCTCCCTGAATTTAATCATCTTACTTGCAGGTGTTGACAGAGACCCAGAAGAGAGCTCTAACCATCAGTCGGCACAGCCCCATCTCAGGATGAAAGGGGGTTTCAGCTCATGGCTTTGTGCTCAGAGAGGGACTATGAATTCCCACGTAGAGGAAGGTGTGCTTCATCCAGCAACAGGAGCCGCTTTGGAGCTTGTTATTCGAAGTTGGCAGGATGGAGGAGGGTCCGGCGCAGGGGCCAGGTTTGTAGTTGAAAGGGCCGGTGGTCAAGTGACTAGAGATGGGAGAATTTGATGCGCTTTGGGCAGAAGCCCTGGCTGCAGCCTCACTGCAGCGAATCACCCCGTGGCACTCTGCCCGTCATAACAATCCTGGAAATCTTCCAAGAGGCCTGCCGCGGACCGGCTTGCTCATACAGTCTGGTTTTGTGTGTGCCCTGAAGAACATTCGCCCTGATCTCAACAGGGAAGCATGTGTTGGGGGCTGAATAAGCCCACGTTATATACCTTTATGAAGGCTCCTAGCACTTCTGCAGCTGGGCAGCAACATTAAATGTGTACTCCTAAAAGTTCAATGTGGATATCTAACCTTTCATGATGGAGGAGAATGTGGGTCTCTTTATCACCACCCCCAAAACCCAAGGGCTCCAATGTCGGGGACTGGCGGCTTTCCCAAAGCACTGGGATTTTTCTTTTTTTTCTTTTTTTCTCCTAAGAAACCACAGCTGAGAATTTAACTATATCAGGGCTGGAGATTACTGGAAGAAATTGAGGTTTCATTGTTTAGGAACTGAGCCTATGTTTTCCTTTCTTTTCGTTTTCCTTTGTTTCATCCCCAACAGTCTTGGCATGGCACTCCAGCTGCTCAGCCAGCCCACCTGCATCTCTGAGGTGATAGTTACCAAGGTGCTTTGCCCAAAATTGACACCCAGTAACGTGTTGACTGGTTGATCACTTAATTACATCCTGTGTATTTTTTCATTTTTTTCAAGCAGCTTTGTAGTAGACCCAGCAACACAGTGCGTCAGTGTTAAGGACTAATCAACTCGTGTATTTCTGCAGTATTATTCCCTTTACAGAGTATATTTATTCTCATCTATCACCTTGTCCCCCACACACAGCAACTCTGCAAAGGCTGTATTAACCCTGGGTCAACAATTGTTTTTCTGTAAAGGCTCTGTGTTCAAATGGTCTTTGTTTCAGCTACTCAGCTCTACCATTGCGGCATGAAAGCAGCCCCGGACAATGGGTTAATGAATGGATGTGACTGTGTTCTAATAAAACTTTATTTATAGAAACAGCTAGTGGGCTGGATATGGTCTGTGGGCCATAGTTGGCTAATCCCTGAATATTGATGACCTGATTGCCCACTACGAATGCAGTGCTCCAAGAGGTTCTTTCTTGTTTCTTTGTTTGTTTAGTCTATTTCCACTCTAACTCATTTTCAAAAGAATTTTTTTTTTTTCCTGCTCATTTTGGACTCAGCCATAAGAGTTCATAATAATCGACTTTGGGTCATGACAGTTACTCCCACCCCCACTTCATCTAGATTTCCTGCTCCTTTTAGCCTACTAAAGTCGCTGCCCATTGGGCTTAAAAAATGATTAATGCAAGAAATAAGCTAAAGCAACATCAGTGTTGCTCCTAACCCATAAGCCAAATGGTATTGGAAAGGACTATGAAGGATAGAACAGCTCTTCTTCCTGAGCTTCTGCGGGAGCCAAGACCTGTGCTATGCCCGTTAGCCTTGAGGGACAGTCACTCCCTTCATTTAAAGATGAGAAAACCAAGGCCCAGAGCAGTTAAATGAACCCCTCAAGGTCATACACAAGGTTACATATAGGCGCACAGGGTCCCACACTCAGAAAGGACCCTACCCCCCAACTTATGCTTGGTTTCATGCTCTGTTGTCACCCTCAAGAGAATTTTAATACTTTTTGAACAAAGAGCTGGTCCTGATTATACAGCCCATCAGAGGAGAGGTGGGACTCAGACCCAGCTCTGTGTGACCCCACTGGCCTTTTCACAAATCTGGGTGCAATGCTCACTCTTAATCCCAAGTGATTGGACGGAGTGAAGATGCTGTCTTTGTCGTCAGGCTCAGCTTTACTCGGATATATATTTGTAGGGGAAAAATAGAACTGTGCTCAAGGGACCAAATCTAGGGGACCTGCATAAAAGATGCAAAACTCAAAATGAAAAGATTTTAAAATTATGGGGTCCAAGAGATCACAAAGGCAAAAGATAGTTTACATTTGTGTAGTGTGTTGACTTTTATAATCCGCCATAATCCTTGCAATTTCCCTTTAAATGGACATCATTATCTCGGATTTCAATGAGGTAACTGAAACCCAGCAAAAATTAAACAAGACAGGCTGTAGATCCAATGTTTCTCTCTCCCAATGGGAAGGATCCCCTGTTTCAGGTCTCATCTCAACATCCAAGTTTATAAGTGATTCCTGGAAAGGAAAATAATTAATTCCAGGTATGAGGCACACTCACTCTCCTCTCTGCCTACAAAGACTTAAAGAAAAGCAAAAAATGTACCATTTCCTCTAAAAAGAGTCCCTCCTTCCCTTCATCTGTTGGACTAGAGGATGTGGCTTTCGGTCCGATGGGTTTCCTTGGGACAGACTCAACCAGAAAAGCTTTGTGTGTGCTCCAAAGGGGATGTTAAGTGGGACCCCCATAAAACTTAAGTAGAAGCAAGATTTTTTCCTGGAAAATACCCACTCTGATGTGGCCATACATTATGTTTTAAAGTGCTGTCTCAGCAAGAAGAAGAAGAAAAGCTGACGGCTCCCAGATTCGTAGCATGAATTTTAGGTCCAACATTCACAGGGAAACATTCATTTCACCAAAGGCCTTCCCAGAATTTGAAACAAGGCTGGGGTGCAGTTGAGAAGGCTGCAGTCTAGGAGCCATAGCTAGCCAGCTGGTGAAAAGTGAATTCTGCAAGCCAGATAGGATGGCCACCTCCTCCGTGGGGTGTTGAGGGGTTTAGCCAAAGAGGAGAATGTGGAGCCCAGGTGAGAGGCAGCTGCCATGTTGGGGCCCAGGCTCCACCACTTCCTTGCAGTGCGACCCAGCTACCTTCCTTTTGTGGTACTTCAATGTCTTCAGATACCACGATGCTGATGGTAACAATGTCATCCAGTGCTGTCGGGCTAAAGCAAAGCATCAATATTCGCTCTATTTTGTTTTTGTTTTTAATCCACAGAGAGTACACTCTCATAACATAACGTAAATATTGGTATTGCATTTCCAGACCCTGAAGGCGATCATATCTGGATGGTAGAATTACCTGCAAGAAAATTACACTACAGAATGAGAGTACTCAGGGTCCCAGCAGGAAAGAGATGGCACAGTGTGGAGGAGTTTAACGAAGGGCCTATTTCCAAGGGTGGAGTAGGTCATGGAAGCCAAATGAGGGAGGGTGAAGCATGTTGGGGTTCTCGGTTGCCTAGAGGGACCAGGGTAGGGAGTATTTCCCAGAACCTGGAGAGAGCTACAGCTGCAGGAGTGGGCCAGAGATAGAGGAACTTTGTGGGGTGGAGGGGCCAGGTAGAGAAATGCTTGTTCTCACCTCACTCTCCTCTCACTGTCTCTCCTGGCAATGCCTCCGTGGGCCAAACCCAGTTGGAACCCAGAGGGCAAACGAACCCACTGATGCGTTGCTAAGAGTCTGCCTGTGGGGTGGAGGAGGGATGAGAGTGGATCTGAGATGCAAACAGAGAATATCTGGCACAAGAGACATTCAAAAGCAACGATTTGCAAGTCTGGTTGATTCTTCTGCTCATGTGGGGACACACACACACACACACACACACACACATTGAGGACACACACATGAATGCATATTCAGCATATATAGCCTTGTCCTTAGATATGCTAATTTAGAAGATCTGCAACGAGGATGGTGTCCCCCGGGGTGATCTTGATGGTCACACAGATTTGGGATCCACAGAAAGATGTTCTCTAAACGCGCTTTCATCCCCAGCATGTAACAGATCTGCAGCAACACATGTGCTGCAAAGATCCGATCTCTTGAAGTGTTTGCCCGACTGCCCCCTACTCAGTTCAAAACAACCAGTCCCAGTTGAACATCTGTGATGGACAAAGCCTGTGGTCGCCTTTTCTGCGTGGAATTTGCTTTCTGTCTCCCACAAATGCATATAAGATAAAAGATTCTGTAAGAATAAAATACTTTCATAAAACTTCAAGGCAATGATTGGGGCAATAGTATAAGAGAGCAGTGAAATGCAGAGTCAGTTTTAGACAAATTTCTCTGCTTGAGAAGGAAGTGGCATTTATGTATCCTCATAGCAACTGGTGGGGTAGGTGATTCCATACGAACCCTTTTCACAGACCAGCAGGGTAAGGGCTTCTGGGGCTTCCAGAAGAATTGTTCTTTCTTTGTGGTTTTAATAAGAGTTCAAGAATTGTTCAGAGTCTTGTAAATGTTATTTTAATAATCCCCTTAAATTTTATCTGTTGCTGTTACCCCTTGAAATATGATTTATTTAGATTGCTAATCCCACTCATTCAGGAAATGCCAAGAGGTATTCTGTGGGGAAATGATGCCTCTTACAGTGTAAATTTTCTCCTTTACCTTTGCTCATATCATGGCAGAATTTTTCTTATCCCTTGTGAGGCACCTGCATCAGTCCCTTCCTCCATAAAAAAAATTAGAAGTTATATTTTACAACTGTGTTGGTATAAAGATGAATACAGTAAGTCTCCTACATACGAACGAATTCAGTTCCGAGAGCGCGTTTGTAAATTGAATTCGCTCGTAAGTCCAATTTGCTCGTAAGTCCAACAAATTTAGCCTAGATGCCCAACTAACACAATCGGCTATACAGTACTGTATCGTAATAGGTTTATGATACTTTTCACACAAACAATACATAAAAAACAAAAAAACACAAGAAATAAAGAAAACATTTAATACTACAGTACAGTACCTTGAGAAGTACCCTAGTACCAGCTACATCACTGTTGCTTTTACGCTTGCTTCCGAATATCCTGGGCTTGAAATAAAGATACTCTACTAGTGTACTCTCTACAGTACTGTACAAAGTACACAAAAGCACAACCACTTGTAGAGGATGCACGCACGTGACAATGCTAGACACGTGAACTAACTTACGTGACTGGACATGAGAACGCAAGTTGACATCTTTGACAGTTTGCAACGTGAAGGTTCGTATGTAGTGGATTTACTGTATAACCCAGGCTGGATTATATTCCTTTTTTTCTTCTATTTAAATTAAAATTATAACATTTTTGTAGGGCCCTAAAAGTGTTCGGGTCCGTAGCACTGTGCCTGCCGTGTCACTTGGCCCTGAGTATTAAGTGATGCTCCCTCAAGCGCACAGTTGGTAAGCAGAGTTCTAATCAGCTGGCAGGTTCTGGAGCTATAGATTTCAACCTTGACCTCATCTTTGGGTAAGCTGGGAGGTTTCCCCAAATTCTCATCGTCAGCTTTCACCCCAGACCAGGGAACACGCACTAACTCGGTGAAGTTCTCAGGGAATCCTGGCATGTGACAAGGTTGAGGACCACGCTTGGAAGTCCTGGCTTTCTCCTCTGTCCCCCATGCTGCCTTCTACGGGAGCACAGAAGACACAAGCTCTTATCTACCAGCCGCTACTTCCTGGAACTAAGGTGAGGGTGCATGTGTGCTTAGAGCAACGTCCCTGCTGTTCTCTCCAGCCTTTTCCTCCCTTCCTGGCCTCTCACTATAGCCTAAATGGGACTCCTACCGGTCCTGGGAGCGGTTTCCCAATGTGGAATCTCCTCTCCATCCACCTGGACACACATCCAGCCCTACCGCGCAGCAGGCCTTCAGTGGCTGCAGTGGCTGACGGACTTCTCTGAATCCCTATGCTCAGAGCCAGGCTTGGGGGGCGCCAGCGGGCAGGATGGCCTTGGGCTTTCCAGACTGTGGAGCCGTGGCTCCAGGGCAGCACAGAGGCCTGCTCCACACGTGAGACACACGTGAGACAGGCCTGGGCCCCCTCGGGGCAGTATTTCTCCCTCCACCTTCACATCCTGACTCGCAGGAGGATGCAGGCTGGCCGACTGCACCCAGCTGCTGTGTCCCGTCACTTTCATGCTCACTTCAGTGTTGCTTTTGATCACTTCCAACTCATTTCATCTGGATTCAGATGTTCGGGGAAGGGAGAGGGCCTGGGTGTAGAGCAATATTAACCCATATTTAAGAAGAGAGCATGAAACATCAGAACTATGAGTCTCCCTTCAAGACCATCTTTTTTTAAAAATTAATTAATGAATTAATTATTGAAATAGATTTGATTTACAATGTCATGTTCGTTTCTAGTGTACAGCAAAGTGATTCAGATATATAAATACATATATATACACATATAGTCTTCATATTCTTTTCTATTATAGTTCATTGCTAGATATTGAATATAGTTCCCTGTGCTATACAGTAGGTCCTTGTTTATCTGTTTTATATATAGTAGTGTGTATCTGTTAATCTCAAACTCCTAATTTATCCCCTTCTCCCCACTTTCCCCTTTGGTAACCATACGTTTGTTTTCTATGTCTGTGAGTCTGTTTCTGTTTCTTAAGTAAGTTCATTTGTATTATGTTTTAGATTCCACATATAAGTTAATAAAGGGAAATCCGAGAAGCAAATCACTTGGACCTGATAGCACTTGTTTATTCATTGACGGTGTCCTCAGTCTCTTTTGGGCGCTAATCAGAAGGCTGAAATAAAGAGTCTTAGTTATCAACTGATCAGCTAAGCTGATGGTCCAAGTAATGCTACATTTCACTATGTTCTATGCTCAGTTATAGTGGTAGAGTTCCTCTCTTGTGTTTTCCTGCCAGTTAAAGCAAAGAAATTAGGAATCTCTTGTCACTCAGATAAAATCCAAAGGTTGTTACCCCTGACTTACGAGGCCGGACGTGAGCTGTCTTCCTGCCACTTCTGTGACTCACCTCCTGGGTCCCCTTTTCACTAGACTCCAGCCTCCTGACCTCCTGACTCTTCTCTTGGTGTGTTCCCAATGCTCCTGCTTCAGGGCTTCTCCCTCGTGGTTCCCTTTGTCTAGAACGTTCTTGCCAAAGATATCCCCAGGGCTCATTTCCTCACTTCAGTTAAAGTCTCTTCTCCATTGTTACCTTCTCAGAGAGGACTTCCCTGACCACCATATAGAACAGCATCCCGCACCCCAAGCCCACACTCTCTCCATCTACCCTGATTCTTCTTCCCAGCCCTGTACGTATCTTGAATGGGTTTCTCCTGGCTCACTTTTACCAGAGTACGAGGGCTTTCACTAAAGGAAATGTGAGACACATCGCTTCCTCCCCACACCATGGAGAGAATCTACAAAGAAGATGTAGGAAAAATGGCTCCATGATTTAGCCATATCAAGAATATGCAAAGGGCAGCTAGAGATGATCGTACTAGGTGAAGTCAGAAAGAGAAAGACAAATACCATATGATATGACTTATATGTGGAAATACGGCACAAATGAACCTATCTACCAAACAGAAACAGACATAGAGAACAGACTGGTGGTTGCCACGGGGGAGCGGGGGAGGGAGAGGGATGGACTGGGAGTTTGGGGTCGGTAGATGCAAACTATTACATATAGAATGGATAAACAACGAGGTCCTCCTGTATAGCACAGGGGACTATATTCAATATCCCGTGATGAACCATAACGGAGAAGAATATAACAAACGCATACATGTGTATAACTGAGTCACTGTGCTGTACAGCAGAGATTGGCACAGCATTGGAAATCAACTCTACTTCAATAAAAAAATGTGAAAAAAAAGAATCTACAAAGTGGCAGATAGAGTTTTGGGGGAGCCCTTTTTTCCCCCTGTGGGGACAGGTGTGTCACTATGCTGTGAATCCTCCTTCCTTTCTGGTCTCAGGCCTTAGTGATAGAGGAATCTGAGGGCTTCCTGCCGCCCGGGGTCACAGTGGGGATGACGCATGGGGAACAATACCGACTCCTGCCTGAGCATTCCAAGGTGGCCCAGGGCGGCAGGATGCAGCTGTCTGCTTTGGGATCACATTGCCCTGCAGAGTTTACCAGAATAAATGATGCATGACTATTTGCTGTGACGATGTGGATGAAGGTGCAGAGAGCAGTAGCCGTTTGAAGTCCTCCCCAGGAAGAATGACTTCCCAGGACTCAGGAGCTATAATAGGGGCCCCTGCTCAGGATCTAAGATGAACCTACAGATGCACCCCTGAGAGGCAGACTCAGCTGTAACTATCCACCCACCAAGCCCAGCATGAGTGACAGGGTCAGCTCTCTCCAGCTCGGAGCGCCTGCCTGAAGCTGAAGTTTGGATCTGGGGAAGGCCACGTGGTTAGAAAGAGGATAACTCTATCTCACCCCCCTCATTGCCATGGCCAGCACAGTCAGCTGCAGCCGGGGCACATCAGAGAGCTGTGATGCTGGTGCAAGTCTGGAGTTTTGATTCTTGGATAAGAATAGGCATTCTAACTACTAAACTGAGATTATATTTGTGACTGCAAGGAATCATACGACTTTATTTGTTGGCTTGTTGTTTGTTTTTCACCTGAGTGTGAACAGAAAAGTCTTGAACTCATTGGAATATTCATCTAGGGGCAGAAGAAGGCTCACTCCTCTCTGAATATATTTTAACCAGGAAAGAGAGAGAATGGACATTGGTACTTGTTCAATACACCAGTTTCACACTTATTACCATCAGACATTTTATATACATGCATTTGACTGTTTGTTTATTTTCTGTCCCCTCTACAAGTTTCAAGCTTCAGGAGGGAAGCAGTTTGTCGATTTTGTTCTTTGCTCTATCTCTACTGCCTAGAACTTCAGTGCCTGTAGAGGGTACACGTTCAATAAACCTCTTTTTTGAATAAATGAATACAATTATCTTACTTTTAGGTATCTTATCAGACTACCTTTGCCCACCTGAAACGCATACTTTGACACATGTATGGAAGTCAATGTTTGTGAAACCAGATTACATGAATAACAATGGAGAACCAAGCCGTTCAATTTAATAAATATTTATTAAGAGCCAAAAGCCATGAAAGACAAAGACTTTGAGTCTCCTCTCTTACAGGAGAGAAGGAGTGTACTGAAGTTACTGAGAGCTGAAGAGGGGAAAACAGAAAAGCAGCACTGAAGCAAAGCTGATCTTGCTTCGTAACCACAATCCCGTGTGTACTGCAAAAAAGACACTGAAATGTATGTGCAGCAGAGGCTGGAGAAAGCGGTGTGGTCTTGCATAGAGCATTTCATCCTCTGGCTCTAGCTCAGCTCTGCCAGGTGGAGTAGCTGAACAAATCTTGCCCCCGATTTTTTTTTTTCTGTCTTAAGCATCCTATTCATTCTGAGTCTCTGGAGACATAATAAAAAAATAAATGCTCTAATAAATATATATTTTTCTGATTTACGAAGCTATGGAAACAGAGTATCTTCCAAAGTATACAATTTAAATCGTGGAGTAACGCACTTGGTGAACTGTCTTTTTAAAGACTACGGAATCTGTAAATTACTTGAGCTCTTCTCTATTAAAAAAAAATCTCTGATTGAGCAAAAATATTAGGAGATCTATTAAGCAATTTAAGCTCTATCCATATCAGTCAGTACTATGCAGCCATTAAAATTGTATAGAAAGACAAATATCATATGTCATCACTTATATGTGGAATCTAAAAAGATGATACAATGAACTTCTTTACATAACAGAAACAGACTCACAGACCTAGAAAACACTTATGGTTACCAAAGGGGAAGGGGACAGGGGAGGGATAAATTAGGAGTTTGGGATGAACAGATACAAACTACTATATATAAAATAGATGAACAACAAGGTCCAACTGTATAGCACAGGGAACTATATTCAATATCTTTTAATAAACTATAATGGGAAATAATCTAAAAAAGAATATATGTATAACTGAATCACTTTGCTGTACACCAGAAACGAACACATTGTAAATCAACTGTACTTCAATAAAAATTAAAAAAATAAAATAAATAAAATTGTATAGAAGAACGTTGGATGATGTGGAAAGATGTCCATGGTATATATTGAGAGAGCAAAAGTGGGTCCCAAGGCCGTGGCTCTGTGATGACCTAGGACAGTGCTTCTAACAATTTGTTGATTGTGACCCACACTGAGAAATATAACAGTGATGCAGTTCCCAGCCCTCCCATGCCCCACACTTGAAAGAGACATTTTACAAAACTCTGACTTTCTTCTAATCGTTCATTTTTATTCATTGAACAAGAATTTTATGAACTCCCTACTCCCTTCCCTCATCTCTTCCTTTTCAATGCTCGTCACAACACCTAAATCAATTTCATGGCATGTTAATATGGGTCAGAGCCTACAGTTTGAAAACCACTGACAGAGAAGATAAACAGTGACCACTTCCTGAGGGAGGGAAGCCCCTCAGCGAACCCAGGGTTCTGAGCCATTTCAGGAATTAAAACAGTTAATTTGGCCACAACTCTGTTATGCAGTTAGGACGTTTATCTCCGTTTTATGGATGAGGTAAGTGGGGCCAAGAAAGTGAAATTACCTGTACAGATCCATGAATCAGGAGAGCAGGGTAGCACAAACTCTCACTCATCACTCTCTTCTCTTCCCAGGGGTATTACTCATGATATTATGTTTAACCTGTCTTTAAAAAAATACAGATGAACAGGGCTTCCCTGGTGGCGCAGTGGTTGAGAGTCCGCCTGCTGATGCAGGGGACACGGGTTCGTGCCCCGGTCCGGGAAGATCCCACATGCCGTGGAGCGGCTGGGCACGTGAGCCATGGCCGCTGAGCCTGCGCGTCCGGAGCCTGTGCTCCGCAACGGGAGAGGCCACAACAGTGAGAGGACCGTGTACCACACAAAAAATAAATAAAAAAAAAATAAATAAAATACAGATGAACAAAGTCAGGAGATCTATACCAGAAAGTAGACAGGGCTTATCTCTCAGTGGTGAATTGGGTGAGTTTAGTTTTCTTCTTTCTGCTTGTTTGCAGAAAATTGCATTTCCAATTTTTTAAAAATTAAAACATTGCTTTCGTCATAAGAAGAAAGTTCATAGTATTCACCTCATTTACTTATTTCTGAGTTTGATACTGAATGTTGTTGAAAAATTCGTCTTGTTCAACTAATCGTCATTCATCTAAATTTTTCTAAACATCCTTTCATGTGGCTCTGGGCAATTCATTTGAATTATCAAGAGAGGTTATACGAAATCATTCCAATGGTCAGTGATGACTCCTCTGACTTCTGAGGGCTGTTCATCAACAGAAATCACCTGTCAAGGCCAGTTTCTATTTGCTAATGAGAGGGAAAATTTGCATATGCCCTTTATTTTGTAGAATATCCATGTTGTCATCGTGAAAATTATGAGGACCTTTTTGTAGTCTCCAATGCTCATTCTGCTTTTGCCCACTTGTACTAGGAAGTTCTCATTAGAATAGGATTTAAGAAAACAAATTTCATGTACAAGTATAATTCTTCACCTCACAGCTCACATAAGACTTCAGAGAGATCTTTCTCCCTCTACCAAGAAGATGCCAGACTCCATTATTGCACACCCCCTTAGTGTCTTGCAATTCCTCTTTTAGATAAGCTCTCAATGACAATTATTTCTTTACTACTTCTCTTCCAGGAGCCTGTATGTAGCACCAGGGCAGGGACTGTGCCCCTCTGGTTCCTAGCTTTATCCCCAGCCCTGGTCCATTGTCTAGCATATAGTAGAGACTCAATAAGTATTTACTGACAGAATGAACATGTGAATAATGAATGTATCTACAGATGAATGAATAAATACATGAAATATGGAAAGCACATTTACAAAAATTCCTTTTATTCCTCGGGTGAAGTCCATTCAAGGTCTTACTTTGAACTGAATCCTGAAAAATTAAGACAGGCTTTCAAATTTGCCTATAAAGGACCACAACCATGGTTTCCAATTTACTCAAAATTCAATAAAGAAGACCACTTTTTAACATAAGAAATGTACAGATTTCAACATGATACTGAAGAACTTCTAACATCTGGGGATGAAAAGCATTCATAAGACATATGGAGTCTCAAATATAATAACTCTTTAGCCCCTCAGGGGTCTGTGGCAATAGGATGGATTCCAGAAGACTCAAAAATCTAACTCTCATTTACCTGCTGAATCTGATTCAAAATGCAATAAATATTTTTTTCTCAACAATTTTCTTCCTTAACTGAAGAATATCAAATCAGGAAAGCTTAGATTTTTTTTTTGTATTTATTCTGAATATTGGTATAAGTATTCATACAGGCACTGGTCTTAATAAGTTGTGTCCTCCATTTTGGGAAAAAGTAACATGGAAAATAATGGCAACATTGACTAAGCATCAAACCAGAGGTCAGATATAGGATTTTGAAAAAAATGTCAGTATAAAGAAGTACTTTAATGTTTGAAACTCTCATATGTAAAACTTTAATATTCTTTTAAGCCTGGAAGAATGATCAGATTTATATATCTTGTATCCAAGTAAGACGATTTATGTTCTGCATTTCAACAAAGTACAAAATGATTCCAGTATTTTTGCTTCTATTAAAATTGTAAAAAATTAATGTTGCCAGAATTATATCTACATTAATTTTTAAAAGTTCATATATCCTATTGACACATGGTTGCCTTACCAATGTTTAAGGTCTTTCATATTAACATTTTAAACTAATATATTGACTTTTGTGGCAAGAGAGATGTTTCATAATTGTTAAACATGAAACGTCAGCCAATTCCTAACATAAAAGGTCTTGAGCTGGAACTCAGACCACTGCAGCTGAAATAACTCTGAAGGTCCATGATGATAGAAATTTTGGGAGTGCTGAAAGAAAGCGGAATCTAGAACTACTTTTTGCTGCTGAGGAGGGGTGCCACTGTTGAGGCGACACTAGCAAGAACAGTATGCAGAAAAGAAAAAAGAAGTTCTCTCCTATCTCTGTCCTCTGAGATCCCCCTTGCCCTCCATGTTGGCAGGACTTACCGTGAAGTCATCTGGCAAAGAAACATACTCCAAGACCCAGAATCACAAGACACAGCCTACAAGAGTGGATTTGGGTGAAAGACAATAGATAAGTGACTGCCACAGCCAATTTTCTTTTGAGAATCTTGAAGAGTCTAGTTTATTCATTCAAGGAGGAAAAGGGAACTTTATGAATAAGCTTTCTATGAGGAATTACCATTGGTACTCTTGGGGTTTTTCTGAATCGGAATCTAAGTAAGCCTTGCAAATTTACCGTTGAATTAGTGCAATGGTATGAAGTGATTTGAGAACACAGGCCTACTGTGAACGTTTTGCACAAAGTTAGGGAAATCTACATATTATAAGTGACAAAGCAGAATAAAACGTGGAAAAGAACTCGTAGCAATAGCATCCAGTGAAGATTAACAAATAGAAATTCACATTAAATTCACCCCATAGTCCCAGCATATTAATTTCATTCAACCTTCTCCAATTTCCAAATTCATTTTAGAATTATGAGGCTGTCCAGTCTCGTTTATACTTTTGTTATGCCATTCCTATTTCCCAGCCTGTAAAATGTAGTAATTTGGCCTGTTATGCTTAGATAAACACCTGGAAGCTCTCTTGGGAAAGATCCCAAGTCTAGACATAGTTTAAAAAAAAATCTTCACATGTGTTTCTTATTATAAGAAATTATTACTCTGCAGACAAGAGAAAATTCCCATGTCTTCAGTGAGTTGCCAATTATGTCACATTCTGTGATGAAGCATTTATGACTAATATACAAATACTTGCCTCCAAAAAGTAGAATAATAAAGGGGAAGATAGAGAAGAAAAATGATTTTATCTGAACTGCTAGAAGACTTATTTTTTTTAATGCAAGCCTTAGATTATAGGAAGGAGAGACGACTCACAACAATCTACCAAGTAAATTGTGTTGTTGTATTTTATAATTTTGGCAACACTACTTATGAGAAATCTGACCACACCACTTTGGGTTTTAAGACAGCAATCTCTGCAAATCCATTTAGCTACTATTGTTTCTAAAATTTAAATTTAAATATAACTTCTTGTTGTTGTTGTTCTCATTATTATTATTAGTATTATTACTACTATTATATAATAGGAAACTATATATAATATTATTCAGTTCTAGGGAAAGGTACAATGCACAAATCAGTAATTCTAAACATTTCATCAAAATACAATGCTATCAAGAATAGACTCAAGGAGGACCAGCCAGTTACAGTTACAATTACACAGGTGTGAACTATGCATCACTGGCAGCTCTCAGTAGATGCTTAAATGTCCACTAACATCTTTTTCTTAGGGCAGCTAGAAATGATGATCTCTGAACAGGTAGAGAGAGAAAAAATATAGATTTGTTACCTAATTGCGAACTCCACAAAATTAGGGATGCCTTGATAGTGCTCGATTTTAGCTAATATTTTATATAGAAAACTCGCCAAGTAACGTTGGAGAATAATCAGTTGTCAGGCAGGGATTTTGACAGATTGAGAAGTTGGAGTACTAACTTGGATCACTTTGGGTTTGCATAATAAATACAGTAAAATAAAATTAAAACTTGAGAAATAATCAAAACTACCTTCTGTGATTCCTTTGGTAGTAACTCTCTTCTTGATCTGACTGATTACTGGATCCTTAATCTTAGAAACTAAAAGTTTCATCAGATTGAATTGCCCATCGTTTCTCTCAGCCATGCCTAAAAGACCAAAAGAATGTGCACAAAATTTATGGAAAAAAGCTGTACTAACTCATAGACACAATATTCACTATTTTAAGTGAACAGCAATAATAAAACATATTTATGAACAGACATTTGAAAAGATTCAGTAATAGAGAAAAGAACCACCTGATATCTCAGAGAAATAATTTCTCTTTTTTTGGAAGACTATAACCTGAAAGAAAATGCTTGAAAATCTCTCATCTCATTTATGAAACTACAGCATAGAGTCATGGAAGAGGAGGAATGGAGGACCAGCAGAGTGCTCACATTGGAAATGGAAAATGCATCACAAAAGTGAAGAATACAACAGGCAGTAATGGCAAATTCGATGTAATAATTAGTATTCTTGGTTTCACTGAATAGAATAGATTAACCTGAAGAACTTATTGGATCATATAACTGGATATTCCTGAGGAATAAACTTAGTTTCAGGCATGGATTGATTCTGAATGTCAAATGGTGTTATCAACTTTATCTATTTTGCAACTTTTCTTGTCTCTGTTTTTCTTTGACTTTGGCTCCAATCTTTCTTATTCTATTCAGACTTTTAAATTACCTGGCGAGATATTCATCAGAAACCCTACATGCTTTCAGCTCATCATGCTAAAGGGAAAAACCCCTCAAATTCCCCCAAAATATCCCAAGGAAAATGCTACCCTTGGAAAAAGTCAAATATTCATATCTGAAATTATCACTGTACCCACTGGAATGCAGTACTATGATTGTCAAATACATATTCCTGTGTCTGGCACTGGAGTTGGTACCATAACTAGTAACCATACCAGCACTATATGAGATAGAGAAATTCCTAAGAGAACCAGAATAAGTGCAATAGGTTTTAATGTTTACCCTAAACAATATTAACCACTACCTGCGACTCTGTGAAATCCAAAGAAATAAATCAATGAATTAAAACACAACATCATTAAATTCTCCAAGAACTCAGGGAGGAAAAAAACAAATCAAAATAATCAGAAGTTAAGACATGTGGACTTGTGCGTTTATGTGTGTGTGTGTGTGTGTGTGTGTGTGTGTGTGTGTGTGTGTGTGTGAGAGAGAGAGAGAGAGAGAGAGAGAGAGAGAGAGAGATAATTGACTTTATTTCTTTTTATTGAGAAATAAAAAGAGAAATAATTGACATACAGTGTTGGGTAAGTTTAAGGTATACAGGAGACACGTGGACGTTTCTGTGAAAGAGCCAATGTTGTTGCTTTTTAAAAATTTTTATATATTAAAAATTTTTTATTGTAATCCAATGTTCTTAAAGTAAGAATCCAGAAGGAGAGAGTACAACACATGGGGAAGAGGCAGCAATCAAACGTCCAGCAGGGTCCCATGATGCTGAACTCTGAACAGTTGTCCCCAGTACAGCCTTTGTGGCTGCTCCCTGGTATCTGGGGAAATTGGGTACCAATAGTAAAGCATATGGAATTGAATTAACAAAATCTCTATTTTTTTCTAATAGTACAATTTGCTTTTGTTTCTTGAAACTGAAAACATATTTAAAAAAAAGAGAGAAAGGCTCAATTTACCTTCTCCAAAGCCAAAGGTTCAGCACAAAAAGAAAACAAAAAAACTTGATACCATTCATTGGTGTTCTTCTGTGAAGAAATCAGATCATTTTTCTACAGGACCTACCTTCCAACAGTTGCCATTTTTCAAAATCTCAGACAACAATTAGGCAGCAAGGAAAATAGGCTCTGTGTGTGTTAAGAGGGATATGTCTTTCAAATGAGGCGTTGTAGGAGAGAGTTGAACATGGGAAACTGCCAGTGGATGTTCATATTAGGAATCATGGTTTGTTTTTTTTCTGATTTCTTTGGTTCAAAATTGCAGGCTCCTAGCTACCTCTTTTGGAAACACACCAATGGAGAATCTCCATTAGAATGGTTATAATACATGAAAACTGAAACAGTAAGTTGTACAAGTGGGCAGAGAAGGACAAATTGAAATCTCTAACATGATGTATTAGTAGACTGTGTATCCAAGGCTGGAAACAAAATTCTCTTAATTTATCTGTGGAAAAATAAAGAGCATAAAATCAACAAGGAGCCTATGAAAATACATTACAGAGCAAGGAAAAGAAATACACATTTAGAAGATGCAAAGTAAGAGTGCTATTATGAAAGTGATATACTTCAGTATCCAAAAGAAAAATTCTGAAAACTTTTGGTATCATGAAAAGAATTTAAGCCAATATAGATTCTCTGCATAGAAACAGAATCGTAAAAGAATGAAATGAAAAGATGAAAATAAATGACATGAATAACTGGAAGAGGTAAAGATGATCACAAATCAAAACTATCTCTGCAACATTGAAGTATTTGTTGGAGTCATTAAAAGAGTGAGCTAGTATAAAGAGGAATTAAATAAGCAAAGTGGAAACCAACTTTGTAACTTTCAGATTTCAGAGGACACCCTTAATCTCATGGGAAACCATGAGATAAAAGATTCTAAGTATGAATGACAGCAAAACCATCACCAACAGATAAAAGAGTAGTTCTAGAAGAGATATTACAATAGGTGGATGATAAGAAATACACAGAGATAGAATAGGAGAATTTTTTTCTGAATCAAAGAAAATAAATAAAAATTCAACTCAAGAGGTTAGACAGAAAATGAACAAGCACTAGTACCCAAAGAAAGCAGAAACAGGAACTAAGATTAAAAAGCAATTATTAAAATAGAAAATATAAATTTGAAAAGAGGAGGATAAAATTGATAGCTGTTTCTATGAAAAGAGGAAAAAACAGTTAAATTTCTGGTCTGAAACAAAAATGCACAGTGAGTAACTTTAGGAATAAAAACAGAGAAAAGTCAAAGATACAGGAGAAATTGTGAATAGAAAAAGAACATTGTTCACATTTAGGCAATTCAATTAAAAGGTAGGCTCTCTTGGATTCAGGTGAGACAAAATTTTTTTTAAGAACTAAGATCATTTTAAAGTACAAAGTAGGGGCTTCCCTGATGGCACAGTGGTTAAAAATCTGCCTGCCAATGCAGGGGACACGGGTTTGATCCTTGGTCTGGGAAGATTTCTACATGCCACAGAGCAACTAAGCCTGCGAGCCACAACTACTGAGCCTGTGTGCCACAACTACTGGAGCCTGTGCGCCTAGAGCCCGTGCTCCACAACAAGAGAAACCTGAGCACTGAAACAAAGAGTAGCCCCTGCTCGCCACAACCAGAGAAAGCCCGCGCGCAGCAGCGAAGAGCCAACGCAACCAAAAATAAAATTAATTAATTTAAAAAAAAGAATATTTTTTTAAAAAGTACAAAGTAAAAGTCCAACAAGCATCTAGGCAGAAATGAAACAGTTACTTACACAGTCACGTAAATCAGGCTGCCACATACTTCTCTAGTGTAATAATAATGTTAGAAATAAAATAGAGCAATTATAGGTGTCCTGGAGGAGAAAGAAAAGGTTGTGACACTTCAGTATATCCATCCAAGGTCTTCATGCTCATGTTTGATTGGAGTAGAGATATTCCCAGCTATGTAAGGACTCAAAAAATATATCATGCACTTTGCTTAAAAATTTTATTTCAAAAGATAATCCTTCTAAAGAAATGAAGTCAATTTACGAGTTTAAGAATTAGATCACTATAGTATAAAAAGTCTGATATTGGGCATAGAAATCTATTAAATAGAGCTAAACCAAAATATCTTCTTGCTGCAATTACAAAGCAGATATTATTAAAATTTTACTCTTTAAAAAAAGATATATAAAATAAAAACAATAATCTCAAATTCTAATAATATCAAAAATATGGAAAAGTGAACAATGGACAGATAGAAAAGTAAAATGTGTCAAACTTCTTACTGCAAATTAAAAATACTATTTCACATGTGACTTTGATAAATAGAGACGATGGCTTAAAGTAAAAATCTTACCCTTTAAAATTTAAACCTGTAGAATTTAAAATAGATTATCTTTAAAATATGGGAGAAAATAAAAACAAAAGCAGAAAAAGGGTGTATTTGAAGGTTATTGGGTAGCTTATAGAATCCACGGAAAGGCTGGGGCTGGAGGGCAGTTTCTGGGAGGCAAAGCAGCTAAGATTTTGCTAAGAATAATCTCCCAGATACTGCTCATGACGCTTGCCTTTGACGCCGCTGGAACCACTCACCGTGCTGCTGGCTTTCCTGGTTCCTGCTGCAGGTTCTGCTGGCCACTCACTACTGCCCACGGCTGTAGCTCTTGGACACTCACTCTTGTTCCATGGGACTCTAGACCCTCAGCTCACCACAGCCATCAAGAACAATCTGTAACGGATCCAGAATCTTCGGGTCACTCCCTCAAGAGTCGTCATCAAATCATCTGTTCTCTGATACATGCCCATGAGGTAGCTACGGTCTAATCATGAAAATTACCCGATAAGCTTTTTAATGATGCTTGGGACTCACAATGGAAACTCAAATCTGGTAGTTCTCTGTTGAAAATCAATCTCCCTCCCTCATTACCTTAAAAAGCTACCCATAAGCTTCCAATGGCCAGGCAGGTTCAGGTACTGCTGCTGTAGAGACTATACTGAGAACAGAAGACCAAGGACATAGCCGTGACTGCAGAATGGGACAGGAGAAAGGCAACTGAGAGATGAGCCCTGCCCATTGGTTTGGGAGGAGAGAGGAAGGAATCCAACGGAATACAGCATGCTTGAAGCATTTTCAAGCCTCCGGGATTGATGAGAATTACTTAAGTAGGAGGAAAACTGAGAACAGACATTGAAGAGATCGTGCACAGAAAATCTGAAATTAGAGCCAAGGTGGTCACATGTGCAGACATCTGGGGAACTGAGTTCAAAGGGGAGCAGGGCTGGGTAGGGATAAGAATGCAAACCTAGGTTAACATTCTGGGCTGTTCAGAGCTCCAGGTAAGGAATAGAATTAGTCTTTTTCATGGAAGAGCTGCTTTGTGGTTTCTGACCTGTCTCTGCTCATACGTTTTAAGCTAAAATGTATTACAGAAGATTTTCAGTGTGAAGAGAGGGGGTCAGGAAATTGAAGCCAGACACCATGGCTCTTTAGATGACCCTGCTCCTTGTCTCCGAACATTTTTATGAACAGTTTTCAAGGAGTGGGGCGAGGAAATATTGTGTGTCTACTAGGTAGGATTGGAAACAGTTGACTCATACAAACGTGGCCAACATGAAATAGTCCACAGAGATATGGAATATTTGAGATGGACAAAATTAGACTGGGAAATCATATCTGTCAGGCAAAAGAAAAATTGTCCCAAGTATCAATGAAGCCAATTCTTTTTGCAACAAAAGTATAAAGAGATTGATGGGGCATGTGATTTCACTTCTAAAGGGGAATTCAAAACAGGAAAATTTCTGGAAAGAAAATCATTATAAGGACTTGAAATAGTTTCCCTAAAGAATGCATTTGCAATGAATGATTCTGTAACTCATGCTAGCTTAAGAGTTCTGGTAAACCAGTGTGGTTGTTAAAAGATAAGCTCCAGAATTGGGGACTGAATGCGTAGGTAACAAGTTGCAGAGAAACTTCTTGAATGAAATAGCAGAAGTTGCTCATCCAGGAGATTTAAATAGGTCCTTAGATACAGGGAAGACCCTCTTAATTCAGAAAAACTAATATAGCTTTAATTACTAAGCAAAAAGAGAAGGTGTTAGAGAGTAGAAAATCTGCCCCCAATGATAGGAAAGGTCGAAGAAACTTGATATGAAATGAGATATTAAACCAGATGAAGAAGTAGACACAAAGCTGGAGCTAGACTCCCTGGGTCTCAACTGTATAATTAAAATAAATCTCATTGTGCTAATGTAGTAGGTTTTTTTTTCTTTAAGATTATACATTTGAAAAGCGAAGGGAGAAGCAGAGAACAACTTCATGTTTCAAGAGCATGCTACATAAAGAATATTGTTATGTGAAAGCAAAGGTTTACTCAGCAATCCTTCAATGGTGGCATTCCAAGTCTTAGATTATTTACTTCTTCATGCTAGAGCGAGTAAGAGTGGGTATGAAATACTGATGAATCGCCTTCATCATGCTGGAGCTAAGTATACAGCAGATTATAGGAATATCATTCATTCATTCAGATCAGGAAGAATGGCTATTGAATAGGGTTCCAGCTGCCTCTGTCCCATCACTTGTGGTCTAGGGAAGCTGGTACCTTATTCAGCTCCAAGCCTGGAACAGGTGACCTCTACTTAAGCCAATCAGTGTTCTCCATTCCCCTGGCCATAAAGATTTGTTTCCGGATGGACAAATCAGAACCAACAAGTCTCAGTTCCATGGTGTGTCTGAGTTATCAGGGAAGCCTCTCTTTTCCCACAACATCTGGAATTGTGTGGTGCTGGAAAGCTTGGCCTATTACCCCGGGTAGCAGGGAGGCTCAGTAGAAACAAAGAAGTAAATACAATCCTTAAAAAAATTAAAATGAAGACTAAAAATTGTAGTATTCATTACTTTCAAATAATGAGCAAAATCAAAGACTAGAAGACATCTTCTCATGTTAACCCATAGACTCCTCTTTATCTTAAATCCGGTTTGGTTGCATTTTCTGTCACTTGTAAAAGAGAGTCCTAAGTGCAACATTTCCCTAAGTTTTGTGCACTTGATGGATAGAAAGACTGATATGTGTGTTAAGGTTTCTCCAAACAAATATGATCTTTTACTTCCATAAATCTTGTTTACTATATTTTATGTCTATGCCATTTGGTTTTTTTTTTAAAAAAACTTCTGTTTTTTGTCTGTATTTACTACATATTGTACTTTTTAACACTAACAGAAGCATCTTTTTGTGCTGTTCACTTCTTTTTGCCTCAGTTACTGCTTTGTCTGTTACTGTTCTCCCATCTTTGTTTGGATTTGCCTGATCTCTTTGACTTCCCTTTATTTGAACTCATCTATTGAATTCACCACTGCATCTCCAAGGTCTAGCACAATGCCCAGGATATAGTAGATGCTCAATAAATACTTTGGGGATAATTTCATGGGTTTTTGTTTTGAAAGACAAATCTGAGAGATATAAAAGTATTTTCTACTTGTAATATTCTCTAATAGGCTTGTTTTCTTTACTGTTTTCTTTTCTTCCTTTCTTGATAGATTTTTGTATTTCTAATCATTTATTTTGTCTCATTATTTGGAAGTAATGAAAACTACATTTTTTTGTCTTTGTTTTAATTTTTTTAAGGACCATATTTTTCTTTGTTTCCATCAACACCATGATGTGACTGCAAGTTGACATATTCATTTCTTTATTGGTTGATTCTTATGGTACAAAGGAAATATTGGAAACATTATACAGGCCATAAAAAAACTTATCATTAACATTGTAGTATGTGGCATATTTCTTTAGCAATTATCATTATTTTTTTCACTGTACTTTCCTACATTCTTTGCTGGCTTTTGGGAATTTGGGATGATGCCACAGTGAGCTAATAAAGATCTGTATGGATTCAAGTGCCTCTAAAAAGATGAAGTTTAGTCCTCAAACTAATTCTAACAAAAAATGCACACTTATATTAATTTTTAAAAACAAAGTGAAAAAATAGTTCAAATGGCAGGGCTCAGATGGAGAAAATATGCCTTTATTTTGGCCCACAGAAATAAAGAGGTGTGGGAGGATTTCAACAGAATCTCAAATACCAGTATTTGTTAGTATTCTCCCTTTAGTCTTTATTCTCCCGTAGGCATCGGTAGAGCTTTATTTTTCAGCGTTATGGGTTCTGTGCCTTTGCATTTCCCTCTTCTCTCAGCTGTTCCCCGGAATTCCTTTATCTTTATAGTCAACCAGTGTAATATGAATACGATAGTTAGAGGGACTAACATCTGTACTCATACACCTGGAACAAATTCTAGGACATTTGTGGCAAGGATTGAGGATTAAAAAAATCTAAATAAATAAATGTATTTAACAAGAAAGCAATGTCCAGGTTCACAAGCTATGCATGCTCAGTGATCCTCGTGCTGTGTAGGCTTTACCTGAGTATTCTTACTGGAAACCATATTATTTTTCTGCAAAGCCCAGAGTATGGCTTCAGGGTGACCATCACATCATGAAACAGTGATCCATTTTGATATACTTCAGTTATTCCAGTCTGTCTAGGAATCTGCTGGTTGCAGGGAAGGACAAAATGCCTCCAGACTGAGGCATCAGAGTTCAACAGGAAATGGTAATATCGGTGGGTTCTTACTCTCCTTCTCTCTCTCGCTCACCCTCCCTCTCCCCTTCCCTGCCCCCTCTCTCTGCCTGGGGTCTAGGAGCTGATGGATGTATGGTACAAGACACATGGGCGACCACCCAGCCTGGGGGAGCCAGTTGCCTTTTGTTACCTGGGATTTATTGGGCTGATGTTCCATCGTCTCTTAGGAACAATCCCTACCAGGTTGGCCTCCTCCTTGAAACCGAGTTGTGGTGGACATAGCCCATTGCCTTTGACTAATACACAGAGCAGTAGTGATGTCATGGATGCAGAGGGTAGAACTCTGCACATGTGACTCAAACGGCAGCCAAATACACAAAATTACTGGAAACCAACAGACTAAAAACTGGTGAGTTCCAAGCTGATATGATGGAGTAAACCTAAATATGAAAAATAATCTTACAACACAAAATGAAATGAATATAAATTTGTTACAAGAACAACAAAATTCACCAACAGTGATTAATCTAAGAAAAGATGGGGGGATTAATCTAAAGCCATGAACTCCCCAAACTGGTGATCAAATAAACAAAAGATTCTTGTCTGTAGCTAGGAATCGTAGTGCAGAGTTATTTCCTTAATCCCTCCCTCATCCTTAGAACAATGGTTCCAGTCTTTTTTTTTTTTAATCACATATTTTTATTCTAGATGATATTGACTAACTCCCTGCCATTAAAGATGCAACAATTAGCATTCTCACAGGTCCACCAATCTCTGGGTCTATGCTTTTCAATTTCATTGCGTTGATGATTTTAACCATCTAAACGTAGGCAATAGAAAGATGTCTGGAGTAACGTTTAGGGAAAAAAAAAAAACACAGTAATTTTTTTCCCTGAAATAATTCCACTCAGGAGGGTCCTATATCTTGGGGACATTTTAAGGCTTTATGGACAGTGTAATTGATGCTCCCACAGTGCAAACTTGATATGTCTGAGGGTCTGTGTCCAGCTCCTTAGTTAGAGGACTCTAACAAACTATTTCTTATGCCTACTAACTTCAGATAAAAACCTTCAGCGGTTCCTGAAGGAATTCCTTCCATTGGAATAACAGAAAGCTTAGGTGAAAATGACAGCACCCTCATTATGGATTGAACTGTATACACAGTTTATTTGAAGAGTCAATTACAGCATACATTGACAACAGATGACAAATAACATAACATACGGTTCTGGTGTTAACTCCCAATGCTTTCTCCCTAGGCAATGGGTAAATTCCTGATCCAGATGTGGTGGGGAGAAATGTTTTTGCTCTGGCCCAGACTGTCATGTCCTTTAGGGATTAAGTCTGCATTATCTATGGAATGTCCTTTGTTTCCCCACAGTCCATTTGCCAATTGTCATTCCACGGTCACCCCCTGGTGTTACAAAACAAACAAACACACAACTCAGTTTCCCTGTTGTCAGCAGCCCAAGATTTATCCTCATCAGGTGAAGAGTCTTAAACAAACTGTGCTTAATCTTTAAGCATCTCTTTTTTTCAGCCAGGAACTTGACAGATCTCTGCAAACACTAGGGCTTGCAGTGTGCACACTTCAAAACAGACCTGTTTAACACAGACGTGACCTCCCTTCCTAGGCCGTGTCTCCGCTCTGGTCTGTATGTTCTTTAATTCACACTTTATCTTCCTCTGAGCTGTGCCCTGGCAGAGGCCGGGATTTTATGTGGCTATAAAACCATTCTGTCTTTTGTGAGAAGACAACAGATTCTGGAGAGAGTTCAATGTGAAAAGTCATGCTTGGTGCGGAAGTCATTGATTTTACGATACTCTTGGCTTCTCTCTTTTCTCAGCATTTCCCTGATTTTAACACATGATGATTTCCCTTTGGCTTTTTCGCGTTAACCTCCCAATAAGTACTCTCAACTACTTCCTAAATGTTTAAAGAACCTAATACAAAGACAGATTTGGGTTGATAGTGTAACCTTAGACCAAAGGCATTTTACAACGCTATTCTGCAAGGAATTTTTGGCCCATGAATAATGGTTCAGAGCGTTATTTATAATCTCAAGATAATATCCGCACCACTTTCTAATCTTACTGGATATACTGGACACGCACGTTAAATACAAGTCAGATTCTGTGTGGGAGAGGAGAAGAACGCTCAGATTTATTGAATCTCCATGTGTGTCGGAGACTAGACTTCTCTTATTTAATTCTCTTAACAACCATATGAAGTAGGTATGATTCCCATTTTTCTAATAAAGAACAGTTTACGTAAGTTTTTTAGGTCATTCTCCAATAATCAATGGGATTGTCCAAGTCTGTCAGATTCTAAAACCTATCCTTTCCCTACTAAACATAATGCATTTACCAGATTATAAATGTTGGGGACCGATTTTTAAAAGACTTCCAAATATTTATAACATTCTTTATTTCAGACAGCCCAAGGTTGCTTTGCAAGGCTGATGCCGCTGTTTCATAACTAGGGATAATAGAGACAGGTCAAGGTCTGAGCATCATCAAGAAATTCTTACAAAGATCCCAGGGGTATCCAGGAATCCACGTGGTATTTATTAGAAAGATTTTTGCAAATGAATTGCTTTGAGGATTTTAGTGGAGGAAGTCGGTCTGGGAGACCCTCCTGTTGCATATGGGCTGCATTTCACTCAAAGGGGTCTTTGTTCCAGCTCAGCTCGGGAAAGAGGTCAGGCAGTGGTCAGCAGAGGAAACCACTGCTGAGAAGTCTGGGCCCTGAGCTGTCATTCCTCCACTTTGCTTTGGACTAGGGACAAGAAATCCTTTATGGGCTCGTGCGGTGAAAACTGATGGAAGCCAGCTTTGTTCTATTTTTGTAATATATTTCTGGTTGAGTTAACTCTACGGAAAAAAATAGTCAGTGGGTTTGTGTGTTTATATAGACCCTTCATCTTGCTACTTTGTGCCAAGTTTCCCGAGTCTGCAAGGAAGTGAAGCCAGACGTGCTCTGCGTCCTGGGTTCTCACCCCAGTGACCTCTTAATCTTTCCAAGTTTACCCAGCACTCTCACGGCAGCATTTGCATGGAAATGGATCTCTCAGCTCCTGGCTTTTGGCAGGAGGATACTTCCTTCATATGGAAAAGTGTTTAATACCAATTTAAAGGTCTGTCTAGCCATTGTACACCCCTAGCCCCTCCTCCCTCAGTGCCCACTGGCACAGAGTATGGAAATCTAACTTTTAATCACCCTTTTCAAAATGCCCCCAAATTTTCTTTCCAGGATATCCATTGCTTTTGAATTTTTTTTTTTTTTTTTTTTTTTTTTTTTGCGGTACGCGGGCCTCTCACTGTTGTGGCCTCTCCCGTTGCGGAGCACAGGCTCCGGACGCGCAGGCTCAGCAGCCATGGCTCACGGGCCCAGCCGCTCCGCGGCATGTGGGATCTACCCAGACCGGGGCACGAACCCGTGTCCCCTGCATCGGCAGGCGGACTCTCAACCACTGCGCCACCAGGGAAACCCGTCCATTGCTTTTCTAATGAGGATTTGCCCCAACTCTCTTTGAATCCTGCAAAGCGTAACTGCTACTATAAATTAAAATGATGTTTTTAATGTACTCAGGTTATTTTTTAGCTTCTCCTATTCTCATTAAACATAATTGCAGACAGGGAGAAGGTGGGTTCGTTTTTTTCATTCTCATGAACCAAAGCAAATGGAAATGGTTATGTTGGTGACACTGATATGATCCTGCCAAGTGTTTGGGTTTAAGGAATAAGTCTAATAAAGGCCAATATGAAGAAAAGGAGTGTATAGTGAGCATTCTCTGAAACTGAGGCATCAGATAGACAAAGCGATATATTTCAGTAAGTCATAACATTATTTTGTCTGTGTCTCCTTAAACAACATATGTATACCTCGTGGAAAATTACTAAGAATGCTAAAAGTGTTGGAAGAGTCTGAATATAAATGCAATACAAAATGTCATAAGATAAATATGCTATATATTACTTATATTACTTAAAGATGAATTATCAATTTAATGATCTTTCCCTGGCCAAGTTTTGCTTTTGTGGATAGCTGTTGCTTTGTTTTTTATTTTTAAATATTGTTATTATTTGAACTGTCCAATTTTTAAATTCATTTATTGTGGTCAAAATGGCTGTGTTCTACTCCTGACTGCCAGTAATCCACTAAGTGACCTTTGGAGAACCACTTACACACATTCTTTCTGGTTCCCCAAAGATTATTTTATTCTTTAAGCCATGATTCTGTTACCCTCAATACACTCCCATTAAATTACATGTCTTGAAAAGAACTGTCTTATCCCCAGTAACCTGGGCTACTCATTCTTGCTTAGCAGTTGGTTTCTTTTTTTTACATTTTAATATACAGTGCAAGCAGCATTTTAGCAGCAACAAAAGAAGAAGAGAAAAACATTAAGAAAATTTCCCAGTGATATACTATCATTGTATATCACCTTTCTCCATGTCTGGGAATTTCTTCACCACATTTTCACATATGCCCACATAATTTTACATAGGTATACTCAGAGTTTCGGCAGAATTTATTTTGCCTTTCACTTCATCTTATATTCTAAGCATTCTCTGTGTTGCTGGGAAATTTATTCACTTAACAATGTCTCTTATATGGGCTTCTAAGAGTCAGTTAATATAAAAAGTCATAATTACCTTCTTAAAAGGCTACCTAATGTCTGCATAATATACCATAAAGAAACATCATTGAAGCATACCCTTTTATTGAATGTTTAGGTTCTCAATGTTCTGTATTATAAGTAAAGAAATAAAGTAGGTCTTCTCGCATCCAACTCTTTTCTTATATTGACAGCTCCCTACTCTCACAGTCTGCTTGGGTAAATTTTGCTGAGTATCTTTGTGGAGGTTTCTCTGGTTATTGTAGCACCAGGTGAGAATTCCAGCTCATTTGCTTCCTAGTCCTATGGCACTGAATAAGCATTTAAACTTTCGGAACCTGTTCTCTCACCTGTATGATGTTGATAATAAACCCTGCTTTCCATACTTATTGTGAAGATCAAGTGTGACTGATTATGAAAGCATATAACCTGAAAACTAGAATGGCGTAGACCCTTACTAGAATCTGATTGTGCTTTTTTGCCAAATTACATCTCAAAAATCATAGACATCTATACCACTACCAGTAATATGTGAGAGTATTATTGTCACTAAAATCTCACAAATATTATTTATCCTTTTTATATTTTGAAAATTGATGAGGCATTCACTGATGCCTAGTGCTGTGATTTTTTTTGAGTAATTTTAAAATGGAAATATAATTTATACACAGAAATGCAAAAATCAGAAATGTGCAGCCCAATGAATTTTTACAAAGTGTACATATACATAAAACAATAGAATATTATTATTGGCATCCTATAAGCCCCGACATACCTTTCTGTCATTACCTCATGACCAAAGGAAACCAATATTCTAACTTCTATTAGTATAGATGAATTTTGTCAGTTTTTGAAGTTTTTATTAATGGCATCATATAGTATGTTCTTTTTTTTCTGGATTAGATCACTCACTATATTTATGAAATCCATGTTGCATATAGCAGTAATTCATTTATTCCATGGTCTAAATAGATCATATTTTATTTATCCATTCTAGTATTGATAGCATGGAGTTTCCAGTTTGGGCTCTTATAAATAATCCTGCTGTGAACATTTTCATACATGTCTTTAGATGTATACATAGTATGAATTTCTTTTGGGGCTCTTCCTGCAAGTAGAATTTCTGCGTCATATAGAACGCAATTGTTCAACTTTCATAGGTATTGCCCAAGAGTTTTCCAAATGGCTGTGATTTACATTCCCACCAGATGTATGAGAATTCCAGTTGTTCCACATCACCACCGACACTATGCAGTTTCTACCTTTTTCATTACAGACATTCTTGTGCTGTAGCCACTCCAGCAGATGTGTAGTGATATTTCACAGTGGTTTTAATTTGAATTTCCCTGACATCTAATGAGGATGAACACTATTTCATGTGCTTATTGGCCATTCCAATACCTTCTTGCAAGAAGTATCTGTTCAAACTTTTCATCCATGTTTTTCCTTTTGGATTTTTTCCTTTTCTTATTGGTTTTTACAAATCCATCAAATTCTGGATGCAAGTTATTTTCAAATATGTGTACTGAACAAATATCTTCCCCCAACTGGAGGTTTGTCTTTTCATTTTCCTAATGATCTATTATGATAATCAAAGTTCTTATTTTAATGCAACCTAATTTATTACGGTTTTTTTAGCACTCTTTTGTGCTCTATTTAAGAAAACTTTGCCTAACAGTGCTATCTGATTAAAAGGATTACTGGTTTATCTACAATTCATCTGGATTTAATTTTTGTGAAGGAAGGATGGTCAAGTTTGAGTGTTTTCCTATATGGACATCTAACCAAATAAGCACTATTTCTTGCTCACCAGTTCAGCAATATTGTGTCATCTTTATCATATATCAACTGATCATTTATGTGTTTGGTCTGTTTCTGGACTCTTTTATCTATTTCATTGGTATATTTTTCTACACTTGTGCCAATACCACTACCTTTAACACTGCAGTTTATAAGTCTTGACATCTGGTAGTATATGTTTTCCAACTTTCTTGTTCTTTAAGATTACTTTAACTATTCTCAGTCATTTGCAGTTCTATATACATTTGAATCATCCATTTTCAATTTCTACATGAAATAGTGGGATTTTGATTGATAGTGTTTTAAATCTGCAGGTCAGTTTGTGCAAACTGACTTCTTTATGATATTGACTCTTCTAATCCATGGGCATAGTATATCCTCTTTATTTAACATCAATAACATATTGTAGTTTTTAGTGTAGATGTTTTGTATACTTCCTTTATTAAATTAGCACATGTGTTATCTGCACCTTTTGGATGATTACATGAATTTTTTCTTTTCTTTTTTAATATGGTGATATTCATTAATTGATTTCCAGTGTTAAACCAATCTTGTAGCCCTGGAGTTAATCTCACCTGGTTGTGATGTATTATCTGTTATATATTGCTGGATTCAGTTTGCTAATATTTTGTCTGTGTTCATGAGAGAGTGTAGCCTATAATTTTCTCTAATGTAATTGATTTTTGTAACAGAGTTATGCTGACTGCTACAAGAACACACACATACGCACACATTTATCCCTTTCTGCAATTATGTTTAATGAGACTAGAGATCCTAAAAATAACATGGACATAGAAAAATCATACTTTTAATTCATAACAAAAAGATAGTCTTAGCCAACGAGAACTGAAAAGGAACATCCTTTATCTGGTAAAGGTATCTATAAGAAACTCACGCTCAGTATCATACCTGACAATCAGTTATTCAAACTTTCCCAGTGAAATTGAGAAAGATACAGGAAAACCCATTAGCCCTACCATTATACATTACTTTACTATATCAGTAACTTCTACCAGTGCAATAAGGCAAGAAACTAACTAAAAGTCATAAGGATTTGGAAGGAATAAATAAAACTGTTTTTATTCACAAACATGTGATTGTAATAAAGAAAATCCAAAATAATCTGAAGACAAAAAGTTAGAATTAATAAATGAATTTAACAAGCTTATTGTTAAATACATTAACATAGAGTCACTAGTATCTCTGTGTAGAAGTGGCAAATAATTGGAAAATTAAATTTAAGAAGACACATTTTATAATATCAAAAACTACAAAATACTTAAGAATAAATATAAAACAGAATGAAAATTATCATATGGAAATTCAGATCTTCAGGAAGGAGTAAATTGCACTAGACATGGTACCTATTAGGGTATATAAAGAATATTTTCCTTTATTTTATTAAATCCTCTAAAATTCTATTCAGTACTTAAATAAAAAATAAAAACAATGTGTTTTTGTTTTGTAATACTTGGAACTAAAATGTTTGAGATAATAGTACAAAGAACAAGGTGGAATGTAAATGGAATTATATTGTAGGTTCTTACACTGTGCATAAATTACTATAATATTAATTCAAGGTAGACTGTAAAAAGTTAAAGATACATATTGTAATTTTTAGAGCAACTACTAAAACATAATAGAGATGGTCAAAAAACAAATAGAAAAATAAAATGGAATACTAAAAATGGATTTGTGAAATAAGGAACAAAGAACAGAGAGACTAAATTGGAAATAAATAACAATTTAATAGTCTCAAGTGCAACTATATTGATAATTACATTAAATGTAAATGGATGAAATGTTCCAAATAAAAGACAGAGATTTTCAGATCAGATAAGAAGCAAGATCCAACTCCATTTTCTTTACAAAGAGACACATTTCAAACTTGAATTTAAAAATAAAAGGATAGAAAAATATACACCATGCTAAGAGCAAACATATAAAAGCTTATGTAGCTATATTGATAATCAGAAAATAGATTTCAAGACAATAAATCTTGTTGTAATAAGAGGATTAGTTTATGAAGAATATATAGTGATCCTATAAGCGTAGTATCTAATAACAGACCTTCAAAATACATGAAACATCATCAGTAGGAACGAACACATGACAAACTTCAAATCATGGATGAATCTGACAACAAACAGCACAGAGAGTGAAAGAAGCAGATACAGTATATTACATACTGATGATTTCATTTATATGAAGTTCTATACCAGGCAAATTAAGTTATGGCAATAGAAATCCAACAAGTGGCTGCCTGGGGCAGTGCATGTTGCTGGGAATTGACAGCAAAGGTGCACAAGGGAAGTTTCCTAGGTGACGAAAATGTTCAGTAGCTTTAATGTGATGGTAGTTACACAGGTGTATACATTTGTCAAAACTCATCAAACATACGTTTAATATGTATACATTCTATTATATGTCACTTATACCTCAATAAAACTGATCTTTAGAAAAGTAAAAAAGTAGTAGAGATGGCCTTGCTTACCTCAATGTGTCCCTTTCTCTTTTCCATATTGGCCCCTCAAGTTCTGCCTGCTTTGGTTGTTTTCCAATGCCTGCAAGGAGCTATTTTGTTGTTTATTTCTTTTAGTATGATACCTGAAATGTATAACTGTTCCTAGTGAGAGGTTTGTTCTCATATAATATCTTCCATCATAGGTAGAAGTGGAAGTCCTGTTGCTATTTTTTTAATTACTAGAAAAATTAAACACTTTCAATATGAGGTTAAAAAAAAAAGTTAAGTGTCTTGCCCAAAGATCACGTTGCTTCCAAGTTGAGAATTAGGATCAGAACTCAATCTTTTTCCAGAGTCCACACTTTCAATTACCGTGTTTATGGAGAGGATGGCTCTGATAGGTGAACATGGGAAGGTGGGATCCTATGGCCCACTTACAGATAATTTTTCTGCTGCATGAATTATGAGAGGGAGTTAAGCCAGGATTTTCAGAAGGTAAGATCATGTCTCTTGGTGCCGCTGCTCAAAATGTTTGGTTTTTC
Organism: Aethalodelphis obliquidens; assembly: GCF_003676395.1. Lineage (NCBI taxonomy): Eukaryota > Metazoa > Chordata > Mammalia > Artiodactyla > Delphinidae > Aethalodelphis > Aethalodelphis obliquidens. Next base: position 6,781,287 of record NW_020838009.1, read on the forward strand.
AATGACCTTTCAGTCTAAAGAGGCTTGTGGGAAGGATCATCTTGGCATCACCACTGTCTTCTCCTGGATACTAATTGAAACCTTATTCAAAGCCAAGCATACTTATGAAGAAAAACCTGCTGCCCAAAGTGGAAAACACATTCCGCATAAAAGATTTTGGGGTTATCTGAGAATAGATAATGGAGTGTTGAGTGTATTCTGTCATTTTTATTCTAAACTTTGATTCAGTTTAGTGAACATAACCTTAAATACAACAGCCAGACACTTTTCTATTGCTTAAAAAATGTTCAATTTGAACAAGAAGTCAGGATGCTCCTATCCCAGGAAGTTTTCCATCTTAGCTCTGGTTTGTCCAAGACAGGTCTACAACCTTGGCTTGAGTATGTAGTAAACTTCTAGATTATGTCCTTTTACTGAACATAGCTTCCAAAAGTAATGTAGGCTAAATGAGCTAGGTTTACAGGAGATACAGCTTTTATCATAGGGCTACAGTTAAAGGCATTATAGTATAGAGGATAGAATCCCTTCTCAAAAATTGATTCCTATTTACCAGTTCAACAGTAAAGGGAATGAACTCATCACTGTTTCTCAGCTCCCAAAGACTCATTTCATTGATTATCTTGGGCAATTTCATCTTGTGCATGCCTTCAGCTACCATCTATATCAGAGGGTCTTAACCTTAAGTAATGGGATCACCAAAGGTCAATGATCTTTCTGAGATTATATTTAATAATTCATGTGTGAATGTCTGTTTGCTCCCAGATCCCATTCCTTGTTCTTTCCTAGATCTGCTCTCCAAAGCAGAGGGACTGACCGACACCCTGCAGGATCCTGTTCCATGCTCCCATGTCAGCTGGTTTCCCTCTAGGCTTGGCTAATGAGACACATTGGAAATGGAAGGGAGAGAGAAGTTAAGGTATTTCTCCCTTTCTTCTATCCTCAGGTAACTTCACTCATAGGGCATGTATCTCCTCCAGGGCTTCAATTTCTGCAGGAAAGGTTTGCTGTGGTTCCAGCTTCTGTCTGACAAACCTCGGTTCCTGTGCTCCAGTGACACCACCTTCACTCTGTCCATCCCACCAAGCAGAGGAAGTGCGTTCCTGCTTTTGCCAGTCGTTGACTTCCTTCATCTCACTCTGTTTGTCTACTTAGTCCCTCCATTGTTTACACAAGTGTTGCCTGCATTCAAATATCTTTGTGGATAATTATTAATTTCTCTCTTTTCCTGGCTAAATCTTATTATAGGATAATAAGGCGTGGGACTTTCTCTGTTATCCTGGCATTGCTGCTAAGGCACCAGTGTAAAGACAAAGGGTGCTGAGTAACCTACACTCGGGAGATAGTCCCAGAGAGGTGCCTACAATGGAATCAGTGAGTTCTCAGGGTCTCTCAAGGACTTCTTGACCTGGTCCAGCCTGTCTAAGAAGGGGAAAAAGGGAGAAGAAGAGCATCTTATCAAGGTTCCCTGTGTACTTGGAGACAAAATTTCCCTCCATCATATAAGACTACAAGACAATAATCTGTAAAGACTGGGTGGACCTGTAAGAAATGAAGATTGACATTTTTTCACCCCTTAATGGATGCCAGATAAGGCAGAGGAATTGCTGATGTGACCTTATATCTGAGCAAGAACAACAAAAACAGGAAAGGGATGGTTGGGCTGAAAATGGGGGCACTAAAGGAATAGGAGTATACTCCCTCTCTTTGTAGGGTCAAGGCTACATGACCACAGGTCAAATGCAAGCCAGTGAAGGTGAGGGTGTTGGAGTTATCTTGCCAGAACACCATAATAGGGCTGCCCATCAGGCGAGGACACCATGGACCAGGCTGTGGGTTTAATCCAGGGAAAGAAGTCATATCCATGTGGTAGGGAGACCTAGGGAGCTTAACGTGTCCACATGTACCTCCTGAGAGCCTCAATAACGAGTCAGGGTAGCCCAAGACACAGTGACCTTGCCCAGCTGAATGTGGTCCACCCTCACCTCTTCACCCTGCCTGGGAACAGAGGAGGAGAAGGAAGGGGAGGAGGATAGAAGCATCAAGAACAGTGCCCATACCTACTCCTGCAGCCAAACCCTCTAATAGAAAGAGTGGTTGATATTGGGGACTGTGGAGAGCTTGGTCTCAGACAGGTAGTTGATGTTTTAAGTTCTCAAAGCAAAGATGATTAAAAAGTTATGAAATCTGCTTTAGGTATCATTAAGGAATAAGAAAGACAAATTAAGTACAAGATGAGCATGAACAGAAAAAAGAAAGTTGATGTTTCTACCCCCCTCGATTTCAGATTCTCCAATGAACCCATTATAAGTATGCGTGTTTTCTGGAGAGACAGAACATAGCTTTCATCACTTTGTCGAGAGGTTCAGAGCTCCAGATGGTCCAAACCGCTAGCATGCATAGTAATGACTCCAAGCCTTTATTTCTTGCCTTGATATCTCTTTTGAACACCAACCTTGGATTTTTAATTGTATACCATTTACTTTTTTCCCTATCATCCTCTCTTTTTCCCTCATTGTATTCATCATAATCTGTTATTATTTGACTTATCTATCCATTTACTGTCAGTCTCCTTCACTAGAATGCATGCTGCACCAAGGGACCCTGTTGTCTTGGTTACCGTTTTATCTTTAGAACCCAATATAGTGCCTGGCACTAGTAGGCTCAAAAGTGTTTCCAGGAAGTGTCCCATAGACATCTGAAACCTACCATGTCACAAATGAAGCTCATCTCAGACCTGCTCTTACTCTCTTTTTTATTTTTATTTTTTTCTTTTTTAAAAATTAATTAATTTATTTATTTTTGGCTGGTGTTGGGTCTTCGTTGCTGCACGTGGGCTTTCTCTAGCTGCAGCGAGGGGGGGCTACTCTTCGTTGCGGTGCACAGACTTCTCAGTGAGGTGGCTTCTCACTGTGGTGGCTTCTCTTGTTACGGAGCATGGACTCTAGGCGTGTGGGCTTCAGTAGTTGTGGCGCATGGGCTCAGCAGTTGTGGCACGTGGGCTCAGTAGTTGTGGCTCACGGGCCCTAGAGCGCAGGCTCAGTAGTTGTGGTGCAGGGGCTTAGTTGCTCCGCGGCAATGTGGGATCTTCCCAGATCAGGGCTTGAACCCGTGTCCCCTGCATTGGCAGGTGGATTCTTAACCACTGTGCCACCGGGTAGCCCCCCTGCTCTTTCTGTTGATTACTCTAAAATTGAAAATGATCTCTCACTCCATCTCCCAGACGCAATCAATTTCTAAATCTTGCCACAGGTACCTGAGAAATGGTTCATTACTCTAACCCTAGCTCTTAACCCACACTGCTTCTGCTTTCATTTTGCTTCTTCTCTCTCATCAACCTCCCAACCAGTCTCATTGCCTCTGGTCTTCCCATTCCAGTGGTTCTGAAGCACTTATTCTAGAGGTATTGCTCTGGAAGGCAAACCTAACAGTCCTCTGCTCAAAGATTTCTGTTGCCACCACTTCCTGATAGGATAAAGTCCAAATTCTTCATGTGGCTTTTGTGACCATGCAGAATTTGGACCCTGTTCATCTCTCCAGACCCATGCTCTGTCAGCCCCTGAAACCGTCCGTGCAGGCACTTTGACATTCCATGCTCTCCCCAAACTTGATAGCACCCTGCCCCTGCCTCCCCATCCCTGACTTTTATTTCCCTCCCAAATTACCCTTAGTCTTCCAGACTCAGATCAAAGTCTGTGCTGCTTTTCCTGATTCCCTCCTTGCTCTTAACTGGGTACGTTTCTTACCACCTTTGAGGCTGACTGTTCAACCTGCAAAATGCACAAAATGAGAAAGATAGATAGGCCAAAGAGCGTGGGCCAGTGTATGTGATGGTGTCAACGGTGCCACTTAACCTCTGCAGAACTTCAACATAGGCGCTATTTCATCTTTGTTTTACTGAAGAGTAAACTGAGGCACACAGAATCGTCCAGGATTTCAGAGTCAGCACTCTAACGCCCACACTACTTTCTGGACCTCATGGGGGAAGTGATGCTTGCTGCCATGCAGCTACTTGTTGGTGGTGGAGTCAAGACCTGAATGTGGTCACCTCCTGCCTAGTCGAGTGCTCTGTGTAGACCTTCAGAGGGTGAACTGACTTCTGGGAAAGATGGAGATTCACCCAGGAACATGAAACTGTAGTGAGAAACCAGAATGGAAACGAGGAGGAAAACCAACTGTCTGGCCTGTGGCTGCCACTGAGCCAGGCTGAGCTTGGGGACGAGCTTTGATGCCTCCAAGGCCTTGAGCAAAGCATGTGGATGTCGACCTACAGGGATCATAGGTTATCATCTGCAGTTACTCAGCTGTGCATATTTTCTTCCTTGAACCAGAGCCATTTAGGTTTCAACAATAAAAGGAGTCCACTTTGACCAGAATGTATCTCACAGCTCTTCTCTGATAATAACACGATGGAGTGGGCTGGGCTTCCTGTTGCAGGGGAGGAGGAGTGAGAGGGGAAGAGCGTCTTGCCCTCTGGAAGGCTACGAGGTTCAGGGAGGTCTGCTGTGGCTCAGCCCTATTTGTCAGCCTGTACGCAGGACTCCAGAAGTGTGGGGCTCACGTTGGCTGGTCAGAGGAATGGCTACTCCTGCTTGGAAGGTGAAAATATTGAAAGATTTTGAGATGAACAAAGATCTGTTTCACCTGGAAAACTTTAGTATTAGCGATTCCCTTCATTGTATGGTGTTCTATAGTTTACAAAGCCCTTTCACAGGTGCCATCTCACTTGATTCTTTATACTAAACCTAGGCAACAGGGTCATAGCTCAAAGTGTGTGTGTTTTCTGTGTATCTCCCCCTCTCTCTGCTCCTTTTCCCCACCACCACCCCACAGGGAACCAGATCAAAAGTTTAATAGCAGAGTCATTTTTCTACTCTCTCTCTCTCTCTTTTTTTTTTAATTTGACATTTTTATGGAAAGTTTAGATTCACATGCAGGTGTAAGCAATAACAGAGAGAGCTCCTAGTGTGCCCTTTGTCCAGTTGTTCGAATTGGTAACATTTTGCAAAACTATCTGCAGTATCACAGTTAGAATATTGACGTTGCTAGGATCCACAGTCTTACTTAGATTTTTCTAGCTTTGCTTTTACTCATTTGTTTCTTTGTGTATATTTAGTTCTAAACATTTTCCCAGTTGTTGTTTTTTTCTTTTTAAATTTTTATTGGAGTATAGTTGCTTTACAATATTGTGTTAGTTTCTACTGTACAGCAAAGTGATTCAGCTATACGTATACATATATCCTCTCTTTTTTGTATTTCCTTCCCATTTAGGTCACCACAGAGCACTGAGTAGAGTTCCCTGTGCTATACAGTAGGTTCTCATTAGTTATCTACTTTATGCATAGTATCAGTAGTGTAGTAGCAGCAGCATAGCACAGGGAGATCAGCTCCGTGCTTTGTGACCACCTAGAGGGGTGGGATAGGGAGGGTGGGAGGGAGGCTCAAGAGGGAGGGGATTTGGGGATATATGTATGCATATGGCTGATTCACTTTGGTGCACAACAGAAACTAACACAGTATTGTGAAGCAATTATACTCCAATAAAGATCTATTAAAAAATAGTGTATGTATGTCAATCCCAATCTCCCAATATTTTTCTACTTGTTAAGCTGGATGAGACCAGACATGAGAAGGAAGGGTGAAGAAGCAGAAGGTAATATGAACAAGAGAGAAGGGGCAGAAAGAACAGGGGTTTGAAGTAGGGAGGTGCAAAGGGGTCTTCTTTCAGGAAGACCAAGAAGTGGGGTAGAAGGGACTGAGTGCCAGTTGCCTGTGGATGACTCATCAAGCAATAGTCTAGACATTTGTAAGGTCCATTAACATCAGGTGGGAAACTTGGACAACTTGTGTGGCAAGGGGATGAGGAAGGGAAAAGTTCACACAAGTTGGTGCTGAGTGAAGTAGTTTGGAGTTTCTCTGTGTGCTAGGGTCATGGAGAACACACTTACACATGCGGAGGGCAGGTTTACAGCTATAGAGTAGGTATAACAGGTACAGTAAGTCCCCTACATGTGAATCTTCAAGCTGCGAACTTTCAAAGATGCGAACCTGTGTTCGCATGTCCAATCATGAAAGTTAGTTCATGTGTCTGGTGTACCTTGTCATGTGCATGCATCCTGTACAAGTGGCTGTGCTTTTGTGTACTTTACTGTACAGTACTGTATAGAGGACAGTAGTACAGAATCTTTATTTTAAGCCCAGGATGTCTGGAAGCAAGTGTAAATGCAGCAGTGATATAGCTGGTACTTTTCAAGGTACTGTACTATAAGATTAAAAATGTTTTCTCGGGCTTCCCTGGTGGCGCAGTGGTTGAGAGTCCGCCTGCCGGTGCAGGGGACACGGGTTCGTGCCCCGGTCCGGGAAGATCCCACATGCCGCGGAGCGGCTGGGCCCGTGAGCCATGGCCGCTGAGCCTGCGCGTCCGGAGCCTGTGCTCCTCAACGGGAGAGACCACAACGGTGAGAGGCCCGCGTACCGCAAAAAAAAAAAAAGAAAAAAAAGTTTTCTTTATTTTTTGTATTTGTCTTTTATGTATTATTTGTGTGAAAAGTATTAGAAACCTATTACAGTACAGTACTATATACCCAATTGCATTAGTTGGATACCTAGGCTAACTTTGTAGGACTTATGAACAAATTAGACTTACGAACATGTTCTTGGAATGGAACTTGTTCGTATGTAGGGGACTTGCTGTATTATCAACTATTCTTAATAAATGATGAATCTGAAGCCAAAAAAGTATGGAAAATTCACCCAAGACATAGAGTCAGGAAGTGGCAAGATCTGCACTCAGACCTGAATCTTCTGATGATTACTCCAATGGAATTTATTTTCTTTATTAAATTTTTTTTTATTTTTTAAATTAAACTTTATTATTATTACTTTTTAAATATTTATTTTTATTTATTATCATTTTTATTTTTGGCTGCATTGGGTCTTCATTGCTGCACGCGGGCTTTCTCTAGTTGCGGCGAGCAGGGGCTACTGTTAGTTGTGGTGTGTGGGCTCAGTAGTTGTGGCCCGTGAGCTCTAGAGCGCAGGCTCAGTAGTTGTGGCGCACGGGCTTAGCTGCTCTGCGGCATGTGGGATCTTCCCGGACCAGGGCTTGAACCTGTGTCCCCTACATTGGCAGGTGGATTCTTAACCACTGCGCCACCAGGGAAGCCCCCCAAAATATTTTTTATTTTTAAAATTAAAAGAAAAATTGAAGTATAGTTGATTTACAATGTTGTGTTAGTTTCAGGTGTATCCAATGGATTTTCTTCTGCAGAAGGTACCCTGCTGTACTTAGCTAAATAACAGTTCCTACAAAAGTTCTTGTTCGTTTTCAGCTTTCACAGTGTCAAGACTAGCCAGCTGGTATGTCAACCTGGGTAGCAGGGGTTAAGATGGTTAGGGCAGATTGAAAGGTGAAGTAGGAGAGACTAAAAGTCTAAGAGACCAAAAATTTAGACACAACCTTACCGGTAATCAGGAAAATGCAAATTAAAACAGTAAGGCAATACTTCTTCATGCAACAGAATGAAGTCGTCAAAAAACATCAAGTTTGATAATATCGGAGAAAATACGGACATTCTTTCCACACTGCAAGTGAGAAGCCTTATTGGTAAGGCTTTAGAGGGCCATAAAAATATGTATGTCCTATATTCCAGTCATTCTCAGTATCTTCATAGAGAACCATTCTAAACGCGCAGAAGAAAACACATTCATTGCTAAATGTTTTTTATCGCAGTGAAAACTGGTACCAATTATCCAATGCCTAAAGTAAAAAAAAAAGAAAAAATTTTTAAATTAAAAAAACCCACTCTTGTTCACTTTCTGGCTATTCACACTAAATAAAAATATAAAGATAGACTTACATGGATGGCAGAGAAGGTTCCCCGTGAGATACTGTTGAGTGGACAATGCATGTATTAAAATACCATTTATGCAAACACATGCCCATGAAGCAATATTATAAAATTTTGTATGGACCTATATCTGTACAATTGAAGATAAGAAGGTCTGAATGAGTTGGAATTTTTCTGTGAGCTAGGACAATGGTGAACAAGCTGACAAATTTACATCTAAAAAGTACAACCATCAAACGGACCTCTGGGTTGGAGACACAGACTGGGCTGGAGATGAAGAGAGGCATTTATCGGTAAAGTCTGAATTTTGGCAATGAGATTATACTGGTTTCCTACTCGTGTAATTATGCACACACACAGGCACAGAAATATATATAATACATCCACATACATACATGTGCTCTTGGGAGCAGCAGGAAGGAGACTGATCGTCACAGTCGTGGGAGGACTAGGCTAGGGCAGGGGGTGCCCAGAAATTCCTTGAGAGCATCTTTCACCTTCAGAACTAGAGCAGCTCCCCTCGCTCTGCGCTGCTGGGCCAGGCCCCCTTGATTTATTTTATTTTATTGTTGTTTTATTTCCCTCTATAAAAATACCATGTGCTCACTATAGAACATTTGGGAAATACAGAAAAAGTAGCAGGGAGACGAAAACAATCCCTCCGTCGTCCCACAACCCAGAAGTAACTGTTGTTAAGCACTGGTTGTATCTACTTTCTGGACTTTTTAAAGTACATTGTTTACATGGTTCTAATCATATGGCCGATATCTAATGGTATTTATTGATTTTATGTCACTTTTATGACCACCCGTGTAGTAGGTGTTCACTCTAATACGTATTCTTTTAAGGTAGAAAATTTTGCAGAAATAAAGATCCTGAAGAAAAATTGAAAACCATCCAGGTTCCCACCGCCCACAGTAAACATTTTCTTATGTTTTCTTATTTATTTTTAATGTAATATTATATAGTTGAAAGCAGAATGTACCTACTGATTTTTAAGTGTAGTTACAAAGGAGAGCAGTACCAGGGAAAGATGATATGAAGAGAGTCTTAATGAAGGTTAATAGCTGCCTTAATTTTTACTAGTTTCTATTTCTTCAAAATGATGTAGGATATTTAATATGGTTCTTATATGTGCAGAGTATCAAGATTCCAGTTGCTTATGCAGCACTGCATTTTATTTTTAAAAATATTTTTCCTAGAATAGCTACCACATTCACTATTGTTTTTGTTAGGAATAGTTAATTACTTAAAGAAACAAACCAAAAAACCAAATCTAGTAATTCTGAACAAGGAAATCCTGCTACTCAGTCTAAACTGCCATGTTCCGAGTTTTTTGCATTTTTTTCATATTTCAGTTGACTGCCTTACGTTTTCAAGTAAAATTTGCACAAAGGTATGTAGACAATGTATTTCTGAAGTTTTTGTATATTTAAGATACAATATACTCTTCTTCGACAAAGGAGAGTTGGAATGGTAAAAAATTTGAGGTTTCAGGATGGTTTTTTTCTCTCTCAAATCTTCAGATATTGCTTTATTCTTCTGGGGCATTTAATCTTATAGATATTATCTCAATTTTTCTTCCTTTTAATGTAACTTGTTTTCTGCTAGGAAGCTTACACATTTTCTCATAATCATTACAATTTTTAAAAATCATAATTTCAGGATCTTCCTTGTAAGAAATTCTTTTTAAAATTTTTTTCCCCAGCGTGTGTCCTGTCATCTCAACTTTGTGAAGCCAGGACTCCTTTCTTCCAGTTCATAATCGTGTGTTAGATTTCTTGCTGCCTCGGCTCTGGACGGTCGACCCTGTGCTTTCTCAGGGCCCTTGCTGCCCCTTCCAGCTTCTCCTCATTGTGCGAAAGTGGTGGGTTGTGCTGGGTCACTCCTTTGTCTGCCTGGGTTGGATTTGAATTCCCTTTTCAGATGGAACCCTGAAAGGCACATGGCTGTGCGCAGGTCCCAGTTCAAGTCCCAGCAATTTTTAAGTCTGCCCTAGTGTGATCCTGCTGGCCTCAGAGGAGCGCTCCTTCTAACCCATCCTAATTCCTTCCCTTTCTCACTCTCAGCAATCTGCCATCAGTACAGGCAGCGACATGGGTGGCAGTGTACAAACAGTAGGGAGGTCAGTAGTTCCAGGGAGGTCGGTGACACTCAGCAGACAAAATGAGAGTGATCACAGAAGTGAAAGGGGAGCCAGAACAATGTCAGGACAAAAGATAGCAGAATAACCCAGGCTGTGAGTGAAGACCGCCTTCTCCTCCCTCTGACTCTTAGTAATAATACCAATTTGCACTCACCTCGTGCTCACTCTCAGTGCTTTGATCTCTTAGCTCATCTGCTCCTCACGATAATCCTGTGGAGTGGACATACCATTCATATGCCCATTTTACAGATGACGAAACTGAGGCAGAGAATGTAACTACGTTGCTCAAGTTTACAGAGTCAGTGAGGGGCAGAATAAGGATGCAAAGCCAGAATGCTACCCCCAGTGCCGTGTTCTTAACCACCATGCTTCAAACCTCTCAATGAACTAAAATTAGGAGGGTGATTTCTGGAAAAGACTCAACTTCTTTCTCATCAACTGAGTAGATAACCAGACCACTGGTATTCAGAGTACAGAGTTACAACGACACACTTGTACAAAACAATGGTTGAAGCCTGGAGTCACATGGATTACATTATTATTATTATTATTATTATTATTATGATTATTATTACATTGCTATCAGTCTCTCCCTGTCTCCTCCTTCACCTTCTGCATGTTGCTTATGGGGAGTCCTGCTCCTAGGATGCAAGGAACTCTTGCTAGTCCTTCCTCTGTTTCTTGCCCAGGTGCTTCCTGGAAATTGCTGTTTCCAATGGACATAGAGGTACTGAATTGCTCATCACTCAAAAATGTTACAGCATTGTAGCCACACAGTAGAGCAACTGCTGCTCATTTTCCTTGTGAATATACAGTCCTTCTATTTCAGAGCCAGTGGTGGGGAGGTGGGAACAAACAGTGATGGGGAGGGGAAACGGGGTTGTAATTATTTCTAAAGGTAGATAGGTTCATTCTGCTACAATTGAAGTAACTGAAGAATTACAAATGAATGAATGAATGAATGAATGAAATGATCTAGTCAGGAGATCATGCCTCCACTTGCCTCAGCTATTATAATTATTTTTCCTGCAATGAATGACTCCCTTCTGTCCATGAAAACTCCACACCCAATGGATAAAGAAGATGTGGTACATATATACAATGGAACATTACTCAACCATAAAAAGGAACAAAATTGTGCCATTTGCAGAGACGTGGATGGACCTAGAGACTCTCATACAGAGAGAAGTAAGTCAGAAGGAGAAAAACAAATATCATATATTAATGCATATATGTAGAATCTAGAAAAATGGTACAGATGATCTTATTGGCAAAGTAGAAATAGAAACACAGACATAGAGAACAAACATATGGACACCAAGGGGGGGAAGGGGGGTGGGATGAATTGGGAGATTGGGATTGACCTATATACTCTATTGATACTATGTATAAAACAAATAACTAATGAGAACTTACTGTATAGCACAGGGAACTCTGCTCAGTGCTCTGTGGTGACCTAAATGGGAAGGAAATCCAAAAAAGAGGGGATATATGTATACGAATAGCTGATTCCCTTTGCTGTACAGTAGAAACTTGCACAACACTGTAGAGCAACTATATTCCAATAAGAGTTAATAAAAAAAAAGAGAAAACTCCACATTCAAAACTCTCCTGAACTCTTCCAGCCTTTGTCCATATCCCTGTCCCTAAGACCCTATTCTTTGTATTGTTCTCACTACTGATTGAACAGCAACTATACATCACTTTATAGTTTTCAGTGTTGTGCATGTGCTCCTCATATAGAAAAGTTAGATCACCAAGGGACCATAATTGATTGATTGATTTTCTTTCTCCTTACTGCTTCTAGCAGAGTATTAAATATATAACTAAGCTACCAATTACTGAGTGCCTTCCAAGGGTCAAGACTTTCCACGAGTTGCTTAATGAGAATTGCCGTAGTTAATCTCACAAGAGCCCAGTAAGTAGGTATTTATATCCCGATTTAACAGAAGAGGAAAATGAAACTCCAAGACATTACATAATTTACTCACCTTGGGATTGAATCCTAGTCTGCCAGACGCTAAAGCCCACACTCTTAACACAATGCCATTAAGGTGTTTTCATCCCAAAAGACACAGACATGGTTGAAATAGAAGAAAAGGTAAAATTATAAGTGTTTTAAACTTTTTCCTGAGAGAAAACTCTGTTAAAGCACAATTCTGCTAAAGAAAATTTTATTGTTGGTGATATAATGCTTTCATCCATTTCAAAGGCATAGTCTGAGTCTTCTGGCCCAGTTTCTATGCTTTGGTTGAACAGAATCTGGGAAATGGGTAGCCGGAGCTGAGTAATTAACAGGAAATAGACTGGTTTGTTCATTTCCATTTAAAAAGTAAGACAGGGGGCAGAGTCAAGATGGTAGACTAGGAGGACATGGAATTCGCATCTCTGCACAACTAGGGCACCTACCAGGCACTGGTGGGGGACCACAGACACATAAGGGGATGGGAGGAACCCCTAGAGACTGGGTAGGACATGGGGTGTGGGGGAAGTGAGGGGGGAGGAGAAGTGGAGGCAGGATGGGACCAGCATCCCTGAGGGGTGGCTGGGGGAGGGGAAAGCATCCCACACCCAAAGGGGGGAAGTGGGGGACCATTGGGAGGGCAAAGGATCAAAAGGAAGTGTGGTCAGGTTTCCCCTGCCCACCTAGGCCCCCAGGAGCCTGCTGAGATCCCCAGCCTGATCCTCTGACCACCGAGGCCCCCTCCAGCCACGAGTCCTGAGGGAGTGGGAGGGAGGGAAAGGGGAGCAAAAGTAAAGGCTAGACCTCTGGGACCGGCACCCCTGAGGGGTGGCTGGGGGAGGGGAAGAGTTCCTACACCCAGCGGGACCGCCCACAGTTAGGGGTCCAGGGGGGACAGGGGAGACCCTGGGGGAGACCCTGTGGGGGTGGTGCTGAGGAACGGAAGGAAATGCGGTCAGTGCTTTCCCTGTCCACTTAGGCACTGGGGAGCCTTTTGGGCTCCTGGACCTAATCCTCTGCCCTTGGAGCCTCCCTCCCGCCACACAGAGCACCCCCCACCCCCACCCAGCCCCCTACCTCTACATTCGGAGACCCCCTCTGAGACCCCCTCCAAGGTGCTGGGCCTAAACCCCCCACACACACCCTCACCCAGGGCCTTACCTCCAAACTCCGAACTCCACACTCCAGAGGTCCCCCCTTGGACGTGCTGTCTCTCACCTTCCATGCAGGTCCTAAGCAGAGGCCCTACCCCATGCTTGAAAGTCACTCGCCTAGGTCCCACCCCAAGGCTTTTTCTGGCTGCATAGGTCCTGAGCCTAGGCCCCACCCCACACTCAAAGGTCAGCCACCCCAGGCTCCGCCCCACCCTAAACCCCACTACAGCCTAAGTTCCACCCCTGCCTAAACTCTGCCCCCCATAGTTGTTACTTCACCTTTTTCATTTCTAATTCTACTGATGTGAGTCATCTCCCTTTTTTTCTTGATGAGTCGGCTAATGGTTTATCAATTTTGTTTATCTTCTCAAAGAACCAACTTTTAGTTTTATTGATCTTTGCTATCATTTCCTTCAATTCTTTTTCATTTATTTCTGATCTGATCTTTATGATTTCTTTCCTTCTGTTAACTTTGGGGTTTTTTTTGTTCTTCTTTCTCTAATTGCTTTAGGTGCAAGGTTAGGTTGTTTATTTGAGATGTTGCTTGTTTCTTGAGTTAGGCTTGTATAGCTATAAACTCCCCTATTAGAACTGCTTTTGCTGCCTCCCATAGGTTTTTGGTCATCGTGTTTTTATTGTCATTTGTTTCTAGGTATTTTTTTATTTCCTCTTTGATTTCTCCAGCGATCTCTTTGTTATTTAGTAGTGTATTGTTTAGCCTCCATGTGTTTGTATTTTTTACAGATCTTTTCCTGTAATTGATATCTAGCCTCATAGCGTTCTGGTCGGAAAAGATACTTGATACGATTTCAATTTTCTTAAATTTACCAAGGCTTGACTTGTGACCCAAGATATGATCTATCCTGGAGAATGTTCCATGAGCACTTGAGAAGAAATTGTATTCTGTTGTTCTTGTATGGAATGCCCTCTAAATATCAATTAAGTCCATCTTGTTTAATGTATCATTTAAAGCTTGTGTTTCCTTATTTATTTTCATTTTGGATGATCTGTCCATTGGGGAAAGTGGGGTGTTCATGTCCCCTACTATGATTGTATTACTGTCAATTTCGCATATTATGACTGTTAGCATTTGCCTTATGTATTTAGGTGCTCCTATGTTGGGTGCATAAATATTTACAATTGTTATATCTTCTTCTTGGATTGATCTCTTGATCATTATGTAGTGTCCTTCCTTGTCTTTTGTAGTAGTCTTTATTTTAAAGTCTATTTTGTCTGATATGAGTATTGCTACTCCAGCTTTCTTTTGTTTTCCAATTGCATGGAATATCTTTTTCCATCCCCTCACTTTCAGTCTGTATGTGTCCCTAGGTCTGAAGTGGGTCTCTTGTAGACTGCATATATACAGGTCTTGTTTTTGTATCCATTCAGCCAGTCTATGTCTTTTGGTTGGAGAATTTAATCCATTTACATTTAAGGTAGTTATTGATATGTAGGTTCCTATTACCATTTTCTTACTTATTTTGGGTTTGTTATTGTAGGTCTTTTCCTTCTCTTGTGTTTCCTGTATAGAGAAATTCCTTTAGCATTTGTTGTAAAGCTAGTTTGGTGGTGCTGAATTCTCTTAGCTTTTGCTTGTCTTAAAGGTTTTAATTTCTCCTTCGAATCTGAATGAGATCCTTGCTGGGTAGAGTAATCTTGGTTGTACGTTTTTCCCTTTCATCACTTTAAATATGTCCTGCCACTCCCTTCTGGCTTGCAGAGTTTCTGCTGAAAGGTCAGCTGTTAACCTTATGGAGATTCCTTTGTATGTTCTTTGTTGTTTTTCCCTTGCTGCTTTTAATGTTTTTTCTTTGTATTTAATTTTTGGTAGTTTGATTAATATGTGTCTTTGTGTGTTTCTCCTTGGATTTAACCTGTATGGGACTCTCTGTGCTTCCTGGACTTGATTAACTATTTCCTTTCCCATATTAGGAAAGTTTTCGACTATAATCTCTTCAAATATTTTCTCAGCCCCTTTCTTTTTCTCTTCTTCTTCTGGGACCCCTATAATTCAAATGTTGGTGCATTTAATGTTGTGCCAGTTGTCTCTGAGACTGTCCTCAATTGTTTTCATTCTTTATTCCTTTATTCTGCTCTACGGTAGTGATTTCCAATATTTTATCTTCCAAGTCACTTATCCATTTTCTGCCTTAGTTATTGTGCTATTGATTCCTTTTAGAAGATTTTTAATTTCATTTATTGTGTTGTTCATCATTGTTTGTTTGCTCTTTTGTTCTTCTAGGTCCTTGTTAAATGCTTCTTGTATTTTCTCCATTCTATTTCCAAGATTTTGGATCATCTTTACTATCATTACTCTGAATTCTTTTTCAGGTAGACTGCCTATTTCTTTATCATTTGTTTGGTCTGGTGGGTTTTTACCTTGCTCCTTCATCTGCTGTGTATTTCTCTGTCTTCTCATTTTGCTTAACTTACTGTGTTTGGGGTCTCCTTTTTGCACACTGCAGGTTCGTAGTTTCCATTGTTTTTGGTGTCTGCCTGCAGTGGGTGACATTGGTCAGTGGGTTGTGTAGGCTTCCTGGTGGAGGGGACTGGTGCCTGCGTTCTGGTGGATGAGGCTGGATCTTGTCTTTCTGGTGGGCAGGACCACGTCCGGTGGTGTGTTTTGGGTGTCTGTGACCTTATTATGATTTTAGGCAGCTAATGGGTGGGGTTGTGTTCCTGTCTTGCTAGTTGTTTGGCATAGGGTGTCCAGGACTGTAGCTTGCTGGTCATTCAGTGGAGCTAGGTGTTAGTATTGAGATGGATATCTCTGGGAGAGCTTTTGCTGTTTGATATTACATGGAACTGGGAGGTCTCTGGTGGACAAATATCCTGTACTCAGCTCTCCCACCTCAGAAGCACAGGCCTGACACCTGTACAGAGCACCAAGACCTTGTCAGCCACATGGCTCAGAAGACAAGGGAGAAAAATAAAATAAAATAAAATAAAATAATTAAAATAGAAAAATTTAAAAATTATTAAAAATAAAAAAATTAAAATGTAATAGAAAAAAAAAATGGACAGACAGAACCCTAGGACAAATGGTAAAAGCAAAGCTATACAGACAAAATCACACAAAGAAGCATACACATACACACTCACAAAAAGAGAAAAAGGAAAAAACAATATATCTCTGTATATAAAAAAAAGGAAGAGAGCAACTACATCAATAAACAAATCTACCAATGAAAATAAACTCTAAATACTAAACTAAGATAAACATAAAACCAGAAACAAATTAGATGCAGAAAGCAAACCCCAAATCTACCGTTGCTCCCAATGTCCACCACCTCAATTTGGGATGATTCATTGCCTATTCAGGTATTCCAGAGATGCAGGGTACATCAAGTTGATTATGGAGATTTAATCCACTGCTCCTGAGGCTGCTGGGAGAGATTTCCCTTTCTCTTCTTTGTTCGCACAGCTCCTGGTGTTCAGCTATGGATTTGGCCCCGCCTCTGTTTGTTGGTCGCCTGAGGGCATCTGTTTCCCCTCCAGACAGGACGGGGTTAAAGTAGCAGCTGATTAGGGGGCTCTGGCTCACTCAGGCTGTGGGGAGGGAGGGGTACGGAATGCGGAGCGAGCCTGTAGTGTCAGAGGACAGCGTGATGTTGCAACAGCCTGAGGCACACCATGTGTTCTCCTGGGGAAGTTGCCCCTAGATCACGGGACTCTGGCAGTGGCGAGCTGCACACACTCCTGGGAGGGGAGGTGTGGGTAGTGCCCTGTGCTTGCACACAGGCTTCTTGGTGGCTGCAGCGGCAGCCTTAGCGTTTCATTCCCGTCTCTGGTGTCCATGCTGATAGCTGCAGCTCGTACCCATCTCTGGAGCTCATTTAGGCAGTGCTCTGAATCCCCTCTCCTTGCACACCCCGAAACAATGGTCTCTTGCGTCTTTGGAAGGTCCAGACTTTTTCCCAGACTCCCTCCCGGCTAGCTGTGGTGCACTAGCCCCCTTCAGGCTGTGTTCACACAGCCAACCCCAGTCCTCTCCCTAGGATCTGACCTCCAAAGCCCGAGCCTCAGCTCTCAGCCCCCACCCGCCCCGGCGGGTGAGCAGACAAGCCTCTCGGGCCAGTGAGTGCTGGTCGGCACCGATCCTCTGTGCAGGAATCTCTCCACTTTGCCCTCTGCACGCCTGTTGCTGAGCTCTCCTCCGTGGCTCTGAAGCTTCCCCACCGCCATCCCCTGTCTCCCCCAGTGAAGGGGCTTCCTAGTGTTTGGCAACTTTTCCTCCTTCAAAGCTCCCTCCCAGAGGTGCAGGTCCTGTTCCTATTCTTTTGTCTCTGTTTTTTCTTTTTTCTTTTGCCCTACCCAGGTACGTGGGGAATTTCTTGCCTTTTGGGAAGTCTGAGGTCTTCTGTCAGCGTTCATTAGGTGTTCTGTAGGAGTTGTTCCACATATAGATGTATTTCTGTTGTATTTGTGGGGAGGAAGGTGATCTCCACGTCTTATTCCTCCACCGTCTTGAAGGTCTCTCAAAACAAATTCTTTTGCACAAGCAAAGGAAACTACAACAAGATGAAAAGACAACCCTCAGAATGGGAGAAAATATTTGCAGATGAAGCAACTGACAAAGGACTAATCTTCAAAACATACAAGTAACTCATGCAGCTCAATATCAAAAAAACAATCCAATCCCAAAATGGGCAGAAGACCTAAATAGACATTTCTCCAAAAAAGATATACAGATTGCCAACAAACACATGAAAGGATGCTCAACATCACTAATCATTAGAGAAATGCAAATCAAAACTACAATTAGGTATCACCTCACACCAGTCAGCATGGCCATCATCAAAAAATCTACAAACAATAAATGCTGGAGAGGGTGTGGAGAAAAGTGAGCCCTCTTGCACTGTTGGTGGGAATGTAGATTGATTCAGCCACTATGAAGAACAGTATGGAAGTTCCTTTAAAAATTAAAAATAGAATTACCACATGATCCAGCAATCCCACTACTGGGCATATACCCTGAGAAAACCATAATTCAGAAAGATACACATATCACAATGTTCAGTGCAGCACTATTTACAATAGCCAAGACATGGAAACAACCTTAATGTCCATCAACAGATGAATGGATAAAGATGTGGCACATATATACAATGGAATATTACTCAGCCATAAAAAGGAACGAAACTGAGTTATTTGTAGTCAGGTGGATGGACCTAGAGTCTGTCATACAGAATGAAGTAAGTCAGAAAGAGAAAAACAAATACCGTATGCTAATGCATATATATGGAATTTTAAAAAGTGGCACTGATGAACCTAGTGGCAAGGCAGTAATAAAGACGCAGATGTAGAGAATGGACTTGAGGGCATGGGGGTGGGGAAGGGGAAGCTGGGACGAAGTGAGAGGGTAGCATTGACATATATACACTACCGAATGTAAAATGGATGGCTAGTTGGAAGCTGCTGCATAGCAGAAGGGGATCAACTCGATGCTTTGTGATGACCTAGAGGGGTAGAATAGGGAGGGTGGGAGAGAGGTTCAAGAGAGAGGGGATAAGGGAATATATGTATACATATAGCCGATTCACTCTGTTGTACAGCAGAATGTAACAGAACATTGTAGAGCATTTATACTCCAAAAAAGATGTGAAAAAAAAAAAAAAGTAAGGCAGAATTGTTTGCGTGAAAAGGCAAAACTGAGGAAGGGTGGAAAGACAAAGTTGACTACTTCGTTTCATCTGGGGGAATTTTGTTTTGGGGTCAGAGTTGAGAAGGAAGGGTGGAGAGAGAGTTGAGAGCAGCTATAGTACATGAGAGATACAACTGAGAAGGAGGGAAGAGGATATTAAATCCTGTAACTGGTGTTTATGGATGATTTTGCAAATGAAAGTAATGCCTTTAAAGGGGTTGTCTGGCTCCACAGAGCCGCTGACTCTAGAAGTAATCAGATTGGAGCATTTTCATAAGAAAGATGAAGGATGAGGATAACTGAAACCAGGCTGTACAAAAACACAAGGTTCTCTTAGAAAAAATTTTACTACGGGAGAAGGGGGTGGTGGTGGAGTGTAACACCAGATGCAACAGATGAGATGCAGGTAAGATTTAGTTTGACTTCTAAAACAATTCTTAGTAAAGTCTAGTAATAAGGACAAAGCAGCGATATGCTTTCAACTCACTCTATATAATACATCATTTTGGTATGAAATATTCTGTACATCATAGCAAGGTGTTTGTAAGATACAAAGAATACCTACATAGCTAAAGAACTAGAATTTTATTAATATTTTTGAGGTCCCCTATGGATCCTCCCAGAATTAATTTCTGACCTGAATCTTCTGCTTACTATTCCTTTGCCTTTCTTTAAATCTTAATGCATAGATTTGCATTGATAAACAGTGTATTTTAGTTTTGCATGTCTTTGAACTCTATGTAGATGTCCTCATACATCTATATTTGGGACGTGGGATATATATTCTATGGCTTCCTTTTTCCATTTTGAGAGTATAATCCATTTGGATTCAGGCAGCTGAAATTCCCCTATTTTCACTGCTGTGTAATGTTCAGTTCTGAGAATATACCCACATTTATTTATCCATTTTTTCTGTCAAACATTAAGATTATGTGCAATTGTTTTTGCTTTAATAAAAACATCAAGATGGCATTCTGTATTAGTCAGGGTTCTCCAGAGAAACAGAACCAATAGGAAGTATATATACACACACACATATATTCATTCTATTCTATATGCATTCCTTCTATTCCTGAATATATATAAAATATATATATTTATGTATTTGTGTGTGTGTATATATATATATATAGAGAGAGAGAGAGAGAGACAGACAGACAGACAGAAAAGCTTATTTTAGTAGTTGGCTCATGGAATTATGCAGGCTGAGAAGTCCCACAATCTACTGTCCTCAAGCTGGAGAATGAGGAAAGCCAGTGGTATAGTTCAGTCTGAGTCCAAAAGCCTGAGAACCAGGGGAGTTGATGATGAAAGTCATGGTCACAGTCTGAAGGAAGTCAGAGCACTGATGTCCAAGGGAAGGACAAGATGGATGTCCCAGCTCAAGCAAAGAGAACAAATTCTCCCTTCCTCTGCCTTTTGCTCCATTAAGGCCCTCAACAGATAGGATGATGCCCACCAGCACTGGTGAGGGTGATCTTATTTACTCAATCTACTGACTCAAATGCTCATCTCTTGCGGAAACATCTTCACAGCCACACCCAGAAATAACGTTCTACTGGCTATCGGGGCACCCCTTCACCCTGCCAAGCGGACACATAAAATTAACCATTACTCATTCTAAAATATGTCTCCTGGAATGTGGAAGACCTTATCAAGTATACATAATTCTGAGGGTGGAATTGCTGGATCACAGGGTGTTTCACAGTCACCTTCACTGCTTTTCAAACTCACAGTTTCCCCCACCAGTGTCTGAGTCCAGTGGGTCCCGCTGGGAACATCTAACTGCACAATTTGGTCAGTTTGCTCGGTGTCTTGTTGTGATTTTAATTTACATTTCTTTGACTACTAATCAAGTAGGGCATCTTTTCCTACGTTTATTGGACATTCATTCATGTTTCCTCTTTTGTGAAATGTCTGATTATTTGGCTTGCCAAGTTTTAAAATTGGGTTACCTTTTTCGTACTGATTTATTATTTTATTCCAAAACAAACTCTTTCTGTTACATGTTTGGTGAACATCTCCTTATTTGTAACTTAAAAAAAAAATTGTCTTATGATGTCTTTGGTCAATAGAAGTGTTAAATTTTAATGTTGCATTTTTCAGTCTTTTTAAAAAATGGGACATAACCTAAAAATCCCATAGGGCTTTTTATGAGATAATCGTATCATTTATAAATAATGATGACTTATTTTCTTTCTTTCTAATCCTTACCCTCTTATCTTCTATAAGGTAGTCTTACTATATGGCCAGCACATGTTTTGACTGATGGGTGTTCTCTTTTTCCTTGATTCTAAAGAAAATGTTTTTAAGTTTTTCCATCAATGGTGATGTTCACTACAGGGTTTTTTTTGGGGGTTTTTTTGGTATATACTTATTATCTAGGTAAAGAATTTCCTTCTATTTCTAAATTGCTAAGTGTTTGCGTGTGTGTGTGTGTGTGTGTGTGTGTGTGTGTGTGTGTTGTCTTTAGATCAGGACCGGATGTTTAATTTTATTGAATGATTTTTTTCTGCGTTAGTTGAAATAATTTGGCAGCCATGTGGTTGCTCGTGAATGAGTTCTGCCCATGGTATACAAGTGGAAATGGGGTTCACGACTTTGGGAAACATTATTAAATGGCAGATATGTATTATCCTTCCATTTTCTCCTCCTCATGTGCTGGAATAGAGATGTGATGGCAGGAATCATGGCAGGCATTTGGGATCACGAGGAGACCCTGGGAACAGAAGCCATACCCAGCAGAGAGAAGACTGGGATTCTGTACCAACAAACACTGTGTCAGTTCTGGACTGTCTCTTTCCATTTCTTGAGAAAGAAATACAACTGTTACCTTGTTTAAGATAGTTTCTGTTTATTTTTTTCCTTGTCACAGGCAAACTTAATCCTAACTAAGATTAAAACCTTACAAAAGAAGCATCTGAAGTAGTTATTCCAAATCCTTTTTAATTTTTCTAGTGGGAAAAAATAATATTTGCTGAAACTAAAGCTATTTCTTCATGATGATGTCTCTTTGGGAGTGGGGAGGCTGGAACAAGGCCTGGAAATGATGTCTTGGAGTTTTAACATTCCCATATGCTTTATGTAATAAAAATCAGAGCTTCTGGATAGCTTTTTAGAAATTCAAGATGAATGAACTCCAAAACCAAAATGTGATGTAATACCCAAAGTATAAAAGGCCTACACTCTGTCCCTTATCTCAATGTGAAGAGTACAAAATTTACCTCTTTTTTTTCTATAGCCACTCACCAGCTAAAGATACAGAGATTGCCCTGTGACAGTCAAAATGACTGGTAACATTGCACACAGAAGATAGGAGAGGCCTTTAAACACAATGTTTGCCTTTTCTCCTAGTGACTTCAAAGCTTGTCAGATACACCTATCCTTGTCTAACAGAGCAATATTTATGCACTGCTGACAGAAGGCTGGTTTCTATGACATATTATGTGGTGATCTGATAAACACTTTCAGCCTCATGTGAGCACTGTTATGAAATATACGATTAACTCTTTTCAGTAACTTAGCTCCTCTACAAAGAGTATATCAACATTTCAGATGGGTCATTCAGCAATTTCAACCCAGATAAATGACATTGCACCCTTTAAAAATGGAGACTTTCATTATGGATAATTTATACTCAAGGCAAAAATCTATATGACTAATAGGAGAAGAAGAAGAAGAAAATACAATAATTACATCACCTTGTAGCAGCAGTTCTCAAACTTGACCCTGAATCTGTAGGGCTTGCTAAAACAGAACACTAGGCTCCACCCCCAGAGCTTCTGATTCAATAGACCTGGGCAGGGCCAGAGAATCTGCATATTTGACAAGGTTCATGGTGATGCTGATGCTTCTGGTTCTGGCACCCTACTTTGAGGACCATGGACTGAGAGTAATGGCTGTTACCCTAATGATGTCGATCTTTTCCATCTTCTCACTAGCAAAACATAACCATTCTTGTCAAAGTCACTGATAACGTGCACACTGCTAAATACCAGGGTCATGTCTTGGCTCTTCTCATTAAAAAGAATATATATTTATTTATCTATTTATTTATTTTTGGCTGCATTGGGTCTTCGTTGCTGCACGCGGGCTTTCTCTAGTTGCGGCAAGCAGGGGCTACTCTTTGTTGCAGTGTGCGGGCTTCTCATTGTGGTGGCTTCTCTTCTTGTGGAGCATGGGCTCTAGGTGCACAGGTTTCAGTTGTTGTGGCATATGGACTCAGTGGTTGTGGCTCGTGGGCTCTAGAGCATAGGATCAGTAGTTGTGGCGCATGGTCTTAGCTGCTCCATGGTATGTGGGATCTTCCCAGACCAGGGTTCAAACCTGTGTCCCCTGCATTGGCAGGTGGATTCTTAACCACTGTGCCACCAGGGAAGCCCTTGACTCTTCTCATTTTGACTTAGTAGCAGAATGAGACACAAATTAATCATTTCGTCCTCTTGATACACTTGTCCTCACTTGGCTTCTGAGTTCTCCTTCTTCCTGTTTCCTTATTTCCTCATTACTGAGCACAAATAAGGGAGTGCTCCAGCGCTGAGTCCTTCGACCTCTGTTTTACTCTAGCTACACTCACTCCTTTGATGATCTCTTCCAGTCAGATGCATGACTTTCAAATATCACCTCTATGCAGAAAAGTCTCCTGTTTGCATGCCCAGGCTGGTCATACTCCCTGGAAACTTGCATATAGATAGACTCATAAGCCAACTTCCCATTCAGTGCCTCCTCTTGATATCCAACAGACATCTCAAACTAAACAAGCCCAACGCTGAACACCTGATGGTCCCTCATCTGATTTCTGCAGGCTTCCCCATCACTCTGAATGGCAGCCCCGTCCACCAGTGGACCAAAGCAAAAATTTGTAGTCTTGTTACATCTTCTAATTTTTTTCAGCAAATGACGTCAATTCTTCCTTCAAAATGTATCCAGTATTCCACCACATTTTTGGCTACTACCCTAGTCCAAGCCACTAATATCTCTTAACTAGAAACTGCGCTAGGCTTCTAGGCAGTCCCCTTGCTTTCACCTTGATCCCTCCTACAGTGGCAAGAGGGATCCTTCAAAATGATATACAAAAATGTATATCAGATCATGTCACTTTTTTATTAATTTTAATATAATTTTGTTTAATTGAAGTATAGTCGATTTAAAATGTTGTCTTGGTTTCTGGTATACAGCAAAGTTATTCAGTTATATGTATATATGTGGATATATATATATATTTTTCATATTCTTTCCTATTATAGGTTGTTACAAGATATTGATTATCATTCCCCGTCCTATACAGTAGGACCTTGTTGTTTATCTATTTTATATATAGTAGTTTGTATCTGCTAATCCCAAACTCCTAATTTATCCCTCTCTCCACTACCTTTCCTCTTTGGTAACCATAAGTTTGTTTTCTATGTCTGTGAGTCTGTTTCTGTTTAGTAAATAGGTTCATTTGAATCATACTTTAGATTCCACATATAAGTAATATCATGATATTTGTCTTTCTCTGTCTGACTTACTTAGTACGATAATTTTTAGGTCCATCCATATTGCTGCAAATGGCATTATTTCATTCTTTTTTATGGCTGAGTAATATTCCATTGTATATGTTTACCACATCTTCTTCTAAGCTGTGATTTCGGTAGGTTAGGTGAATTAAATGCATTTTTGACTTAACGAGATTTTCAGCTTATGATGGTTTTATCAGGACAAAACCCCATCGAAAGTTGAGGATGATCTGTATTTGCTATCACTGATTTTCTCTCCTTGCCCAAATTTCATATTTATGACTCTTCACAAAAGGATTTTGATATTTTCAATGATTTTTAATTTTTTCTTAAACTTCTAAGAAACCAATCACTTATTGCATACATTTGTAATCTTTGCCTCAATTTTTGTTTGCCTTTTGACTGTGTTTGTCACATTTTTAAATGTATGCAAGTTTGGGGTTTTTATATAATCAAATCAATCAGTTTTTCTGAAATGCTTCCCAACTTTTTGTCAGAAAGTCTTTCACATATAAACATAGGTTTATCATTTCTTCTCATACGTTTATGGGTCCATTTAACATTTACCTCCAAACCATTTGAGATTTGTTTTAGTGATTGAGTTGAGGTCCAGATCTAACTTGTATGAATATGTAGTTACCCAATTGTCTCCAAACTATTTATTTAAAAATCTAAGAGATCAAGTCCATCCCTTTTGAGAGAGAGAGAAAGAAAGAGAAAGAGAGAGAAAGAGATTCTCACGTAAGCATTATACCAGATGAATTTTATTATCCTTTTCTTTCTGAAACTAATTCAATCTGATTTTTTGTACAATCACTTTTTTTAGTTGATCATTTTGTTTTTTTCAGGTACATATTCCCATGATCTGTGTTAATAATAACATGTCTTTATTGTGTTTATTTTTATTCATTATCTTGGCTGGCACCTTCAGTAAAATGGTAAGTATTTTTAGTCAGAGCAGAAAGTGTGTAAAAAGAAGGGTTTATTGCAGAGATGCAAGGTTAATTAGATGTCATAAAATTTGTTAACACATTCAGTCATGTTAGTAGATCATAGAAAAATAGCGATCGGCAAAAAAGTATTTAATAAAATTCCACCTCTTCCTAAATGTAAAACCAAGATTGAACTATATTCCTATTATACTTAATTTGAAAAAATGTCAACCCAGAGAGTGATATTCTGTTTAAAGATACAACAGGGTAAGTCTGGAAGAGGGTAAGAATGGTTGCTTTCTAATTTATTTGTTTTCATAACATTTTCTTGATCAACTTTTCTTTTTTCTTTCACATCAGAAATTATGCACTTTATTTCTATTTTAATTTGGATACCAATTAAATTTAAATTAATTAATTAATTAAATTTAGTTAATTTAAAATTTTTAGAAAAACATTTTTTAAATGAAGGTCGAAAATTAATTAGTATGTATTGATCCTCCCTTAAAAGGGAGGTATTAAGCAGAAGTTGAGTCCCTTCATCCTGACCTGCTCTGCAGAGCAGTTTTTGTGGCCATGAGCTGTAACACTAAATCTCTATGATGAAGACCAATTACATTGACTTCTGAACCTCTAGTTTCATGGCCCTCATGACCTGGCACCTGGCACTACTTCTGCAGTCCCATCTGCTCTGCTGCCCCTCCCCACTCCCTCTCCAGCCACACCAGCAAAAGGTCAGTTCCGGAGAGGCTCCGCCCCCTTCCCCACCTCAGGGTCCTTGCGCAAACAACTCCCCCTACTTGGGATATTCTTCCCTTTTATCCCCTTGTCCTAATTCATTCCCACTCATCCTCTGTATCTCAAATCAAACATCACTCCTGCATACCCTGATAATGTTTTGTCCCTTTTCACGTATGGTATTTACTAGAATTGGTGATTATGTACTTTTGTGTGCGTAATTACATGCTGTCTTTTCTCCACTAGTCTATAAATTCCACGTGGGCAGAGACTGTGTTTGGATGACCATATTACCTCCAAAACATTTTTTTAATTGAGTAAATGAAGGATACATATCTTAATATTAATTTGTATACTCATACTAACAGTGATTTTCACCTCCATTTGTATCTTACCAATTTCATTGTTTATTGGCTGGGGGAGCTCCTTTGTTTCAATAGGTGATGGTCAGAATGATGAGGCCAGGATAGGGTCACACCTCATTGTATGTCACCTTTCCTCTCGATCATGCAAACCCTCTCCTGGGGATTCAGATACATTCTGTGGAGCACAAAGGTTTTTATC
The DNA here is from genome assembly GCF_003676395.1 of Aethalodelphis obliquidens. Taxonomy (NCBI): domain Eukaryota; kingdom Metazoa; phylum Chordata; class Mammalia; order Artiodactyla; family Delphinidae; genus Aethalodelphis; species Aethalodelphis obliquidens. The sequence goes on from NW_020838009.1 coordinate 6,807,773, forward strand.
TCAGTATTAGAGGCAAAGTACTGTACAAGACAAGGAGGGTTGGTGAAATCAATTTACAGATTATGGGACAGATCAGAAAATGTGTTTCAGATTTTCCAAGCCCTGGGTCATGTCTCAGTTCATGTCAGTGACCTTCAAATTAGTTCCCGCGAGACATTGCCTTGGGCTTCCAAGGAAAATTATTTTCTGCATTTTCCAACTGTTTTATAATGAGCAAGCCATTTCTTTCATGATTAAAAATAAAACATAAACCAAAATAGAATGGCTCTTCACCAACTTTGGACCTTTTGTGGAAACCAGTTCTACAACAGGCTATTTCAGTTTTGGACCTAAACTCCAGCTGTAAGAGGATGTTTATTTCTTGCTGCATTTGGTAAATTTGTCTGCACTTAGAATATACTGCCATTACTTCGGTGATCATTTGGAAACCCGTCTGCAATGGTGTGCTGGGATTGCCTCATGCCAATTTGCAAGGGTTGAACGTCATACTTTCAGGAATTTTGCAAGTCATTTGTGAAACCCTCAGTAGCTTGAAATCAGCCCTGGTGGAAGTTTTACACCATGGAATTTGGCAAATTCTACAAATCAGGGCATTTCCCCCCTAGAGAGCTGACTGTTAAACATTTACCAATACGCCACTGAAGCAGGCTTGAACGATGGACTATTCCCCTGGGCAGTTTACAGGCCTAGCCTTTAACTCTGAGCAGAGTAATCCTTCACGTGTTTGGTTAACCAAGAGAGAATTTGGAATGTTGCCCTGCTCTATGAATGATTTATTATATTAGGTGCTTGACCAAATCAATTTGAGGGGACTTCATTCTGTGGACTAGACATATTTGAATATTTTAATGAACAATGAGGCAAAATTGCAAGATGCCAAGAAGCTTAGAGACCAGTCAAACGGTTATACCACTGCTCATTTATTTTCTACACACACACACACCTTATGGTGCATCTAAGAATAGTCAAGTACTCCACCTGAGTATTCAGCCCACTGCTTTTTGAGATTAATTCTTATTTCTTATATCTGAGCAGAGCTAAAACCTCCTTTTTCTGTGTGTGGGACAGATATGAGGTCTTAGGTCATTTTAATTCAAACAGGAGAGGGGTTCTTTTCCTCCTAATACCTTTCTGAAGGCAAAAAGGATGAGCAGTGATACTATCCAATGAGAACTCCATTATCAAAGATGGGCAGTGATACCTTCAAACAGAACATTATCCCCCCAGTTCAAGTGAGATTAATGGGCAGTTCCCTTACTATTCTTTAGCAGCTGTAGTAAAGAGTAAGCTGGTACATATTTTGAACAAGAGTTTTCTTCCAGAAACTGTGTCAGCTGTTTCACGTCCATTTGTTCCTAAACGGTAACATTGACCTTTCTGAGAACAATGCATGCAGATCATTATGGGTCTCAAGTTGAGAATAATGGTTAAAAGTCACAATTTGTTTTCTTCTCTTTTCCCCAAGACGAAAACACACACACACACACACACACACACACACACACACACACACACACACGCATGCACGTGCACACACACACACGGAATACACAATGAATGTCAGCGAGGCTCTAAGTCTATACAGAGGGATTTGACTACGGGTCTCCTGGGCTATCTGCACAGCATAAACATTGGTTCAATTTAGCACTAATAATTTTGTATTAGTCATGAGAGAAACTGGGTGCACTGAGTAGTCAGGCTGTTAATTCTGCTTTCATCTACATTGCTGTTCAATTCTCATCTGAGATTTCATTGCATATTCCTCAGAGTCTCTTCAACTATTCTAATGTCCCAAATCTCAATCCCTGTCTCCTATTTTTTTCTAAATAGAGAAGCTGTCTAAAGTAAAAGGCAGAAAAATAAAAGAGACACAAGGATGTAAACAGTAGCTTTCCTTAGAAAAGAGAGAGACCTAGATGATTCTAAAAGTGCCAATATCAAGATTATTATGTTCAGGACTTCCCTGGTGGCACAGTGGTTAAGAATCTGCCTACCAGTGCAGCAGACACGGGTTCCATCCCTGGTCCAGGAAGATCCCACATGCTGCAGAGCAACTAAGCCCGTGAGACACAGCTACTGAGCCTGCGCTCTAGAGCCCACGAGCCACAACTACTGAGCCCGCGTGCCTAGAGCCTGTGCTCTGCAACAAGAGAAGCCACTGCAATGAGAAGCCTGCTCGCCGCAACAAAGAGAAAGCCTGTGCGCAGCAACGGAGACCAAAATAAATAAATTAATTTAAGAAAAAGGATATTTGTCCATTAAAAAAATATTATTATGTTCATTTCTTTTTGTTTCTCTAATGTGTTCGTATTTCATGTTTTTATATTTTGGGAAAATATTTATTTAATTAATTGGTAAATGGTGATCTTTGGAGGAATTGCCTGAAAGGTTTAATCATGTCGCTCCCTTTGCTCAATTGAAATTAGGGCCCGGTATGAACCCTGTTTCAAGACTCTGTTTTAGAATCCTCAGTTTTGACATGTTTGCTGTATGGTTTCTATATGTGGAGCTCCCATCCGTTTATAGCACCATACGCAAGTCTCGAGCAATCTGTCCCTGTGCAAAGGTTGTGTCATTGTTCTATCCTGGACTGGCTCCCCGCCAAAGAACAGTATCTCCAAGGAAACCTGGGGCTGGTTGCCATGGACACTCCCTTTGCTGATAAGTCACATCACACCTCTCCACTTCTAAACACACCCACGAAGCAAGTCTTTTGGGTGATCAAGCAATTCTATTCATTGATATTTCCAAACCTCACAAGTTCACATTCATTTCATGTTCAAGGAATAGATGTACAGAGGAACCTCTCAAATATTTGTACCTGTCGAGACTAGCATGTAGTGAAGGCATCTCTCTGCAGTTTGGTTTTGTGCCATGGAGAATAAGTAAGCTTCAGCAAATATCAGGCCTGAATTGGAGTGATTCCACTGAAATGATCAGAGCAGCAGGCGTGGGGACTGCTGTGAAATCTGGTCCTTGTAACCAGATTATACTCGATTCACTGCTACTTGATTAAGGCTTACATTCCTCTGTGTTTCCTATGGGGCTTCACAATGAGACTGGGGTGCCCTGCAGGGGTCATTCATGCTAGCAGCGTAAATGTTCGACAAGTGACAATTTTTTAACAGTGAATATTTTGCTTATGATTTCACAGTGATTAGAGAGCAGATGCCTGTCACTTTATTAGTATCTCCTGAGAAGTTTTTCTCTTAAATCTGGAGAGCTGTTGGTAGTAGAAAAGTGGGTTTTACTCAAAATCTTCTGACTGGATCTGTTTTCTAGTACAAAACATTTTGAGCTGCCAGTCTAGCTAATTCTGCTCGCTCACTGGAAATTCTATATGAAAACCAAAGAGGGCAGGGCTTCCCTGGTGGCGCAGTGGTTGAGAGTCTGCCTGCCGATGCAGGGGACGTGGGTTCGTGCCCCGGTCTGGGAAGATCCCACATGCTGCGGAGCAGCTGGGCCCGTGAGCCATGGCCGCTGAGCCTGCGCGTCCGGAGCCTGTGCTCCGCAACGGGAGAGGCCACAACAGTGAGAGGCCCACGTACCACAAGAAAAAAAAAAAAACAAAAAAAAAAAACCCAAAGAGGGTGATCTCCTTGAGACATCATCCCATGGTTCAGTTGGTTATTTGACCACACATTCTTTTGGGTCTTTACTCACTACTTGACCACTAAAATTAACTGTGAAACAAAGAGATACCAGACAAGAGCTGTGGTTTCCCATCAATCCACAAAGATGAGGTCATAGATATTTAAATGTTTAATGTAAACCAACAGTATATGTGAACAGACAGAGAGGAAAATATGAAAACATATACTTCACATTGTTAACATTTGTTATCTCAGAGGGCAGGGGAGTGGGTGAAATTAGAGAGTAGGTGGAGGAACATTACTAACTCTTTCCTCTAAATATCTCTGTAGTGTTGGCGTTTTAAAATGAGGGTGTGTTATTTTTGCAGTTCAAGGGGAAAATTATTTTTTTTAAAGAAAACCGATGGCAATTTTTCATTTTGAACATATAGTTATGTGCTGTGAATATAAAAAAGTGGATGCAGGGGCTTCCCTAGTGGCACAGTGGTTGAGAGTCCGCCTGTCGATGCAGGGGACGCGGGTTCGTGCCCCGGTCCGGGAAGATCCCACATGCCGCGGAGCGGCTGGGCCCGTGAGCCATCGCCGCTGAGCCTGCGCGTCCGGAGCCTGTGCTCCGCAATGGGAGAGGCCACAACAGTGAGAGGCCCGCGTACAGCAAAAAAAAAAAAAAAAAAGTGGATGCAGATAAGCTGTAGGAAGAGGTATGTTTTGTCTTTCGCAAGAGTGCAGGCTAAAGATTTCTTTATGGAAAGTTAGAAGAACTTAAGAATAAGAAGGTGACTCCCCCTGAGGGATGTAATTTCCCTTACCCTTCCCAAACATTGATGGCAGTGACCACTGTAGTGCGTACGTGGAGGGAAATCTGCCCTAGTGATGAAAACTCGGGAAAATGGGTGAAGGATATGACAATACATTTCACAGAAGGAAACCGTAAATGGCTAACTGGAATGTGAAGAAATGTTCAATATAACCAGTAATTGTATTAGTTAATTTTATGGGTGTCCTTTATTAAACAGATATCTTTAATTTTGATTTAGTCATGTATAAAATTATGCCTTTTAGAGTTTTATGCCTTTGGAAGCTTAGAAAGACCTTTGCCATCTAAAGGTTAAAAAAAAACCAAACAAATCTTTATAGATTTTATTAATCCACCTAGAGTTGAAATTTGCATATATTGTGTGATAGAAACCCAAAATGATATTCCTTCATTAAGTGAGCCATTTTTCCCCCAGTAAAAGTTGTTGAATAATGTAGCTTTTTCTAAGTGACAAATATCTTCTCCCAGTTCGTAACATCTTTTAATTTTTGTAAGATTAAGATTTCAAGATAGCCAACTTTAGCCATCTTTTCTTTTCTTTTATGTTTAACCCTTCTTGTTCCTGTTCAAGAAATCTTTCCCAATCCCGAGGGCAGAAAGATATTCATTTATATTTTCTACTAAAAAGTACTACCTTCTTTTGACATTTAAGCTCTTAATCCTTTTGGAGTTGATTTTGGGTTTTCAATGTAAAGTAAGGATACAACCTAATTTTTCCCCTATATGATTAATATATTTTCTGGCTTCATTTATTGGATAGTCACTTTTTTCCCCCAGTGATCTGTTATGTTACCTTTATCATTTATAAACATTCTATAATGTGAGCGTTAGTTTCTGAGCGCTCAGTTGTATTCCTTTGGGAATGGAATGTTGTTGTGTTTTTTTCTGTTGCTTCTATCTGCTGTATACTTGAATATTTTACATTTTATTTGATTTTGTATTAGATCCTTATATTTTCCAACTCCCCACTTGTACAAACAGTGCATTGTGATGAACTACTTCATATGAGCCCCTTTCCACACCTATGTAAGCCTTTCTTTAGGGCAGGGTTTCTCAACCTCAGAACCGTTGACATTTGGGAGGGATAGTTCTTAGTTGTGGTGAACTGCCCTGTGTGTTACAGGATGTTTAGCGGGCATCCCTGGCCTCTCTCCGCTAGAAGCCGATACCGTCCCCCTAATTGTGACAACCAAAAATATCTCCAGACATTGCTAAATGTCTCCTGGGAAGCAAAACTGCTCTGGCTGAGGACCCCTGCTCTAGGGTAGGCACTCAGGAAAGTGATTGGTGGGTTATTGTGTCTGTGAAATTTCGCTTAGGCCAAATTGCTTGCCCCAGCAGGGAAAGGTTCTGGTTTTCAGCCTTCTTGTCAACAAAAAATGTCATTCAATTTTCTTATTTGACTCATCTGGTGGCTATAAAATGGCATCTGATTGATTAATACAGTTCTATTCCATTGGGTAATTTGTTCACCCTTGTGTTTACAACACACTGTTCTAGATAATACAGCTGCACAGTAAGTCCTGATTTCTAGTCAAATACAGATCTTCTCCTTATTCTTCTTTTTCAAACATGTCTGGCTTTTTAGTACCCTTTTGTTAAGTTCCATGAAAAACTCTTTTAATTGGAGTTGTGTTAAATCTAGATTAATTTAGGGAAAATTAACATCATTTTGATATAAAATCTTCCTAACTGTGAGCATGGTGTGTTTCTCCACTCATATAGGTCTTCTTTATGTCTTTCAGTGAACTTTTATATTGATATGTGCAAGTCCTTTACATTTGTTAGACCCATTGCTAAGAATTTTATTGTTTTGGCTGCTACTGTAAATATGTTCTGTATAAATTACATTTTCCATTTGTTATTGTCATTGTACTTAATCAACTACGTTAACTTTTCCCTTATTATTTTCTGTTGCTCTACTTTTCCTAATGCCTTTGAAACAGGGTCATAAGCTGTTCTTCTGCTTATTAATTTGTTCTTCAGCTGTACCTATTCTGCTATTCAATTCATGCATTGTGTTTGGTTATCCCAATTCTTGTATTTTTCACATCCTGTATCTGTAATTGATTTTACCGTACAATTGCTTGTTTCTATTTTGTGCTACCAAAATTCTCTGTTAGTTAAAACTAATTTCTATATTTATTTTATATTCCTGCTTTTTTCTTCTCCATAAAACCTCAGCAATTTATGTTCTTTCTTGTATGCAGATTGTCTTAGACATTTTGGCACTTTTCTCACGGATTTCCTATTTTATTTTACTAAGGATAGCAGCTATCTTGGCAAGTCATGTGCACCCAGGGCAAAACACTCAGGGAGCAAAGTCTGGGTGATGTGCTTCAGAGAAGAGAGTCCCTGAGCTTGACCATGGCCTCATTCTCTGTCATCCTCCCTGTCGGATACCTTCCCATCTCTGTCTGCCCTTCCCCAGACTTTGAAATGCTTTCAGATTTGTCTCCTCTGGTTGTGATCACATAGTTTTCTGGGGTACTGGGCTTGCACTGCTGTTTTTCTGTCTCCCAATGGCAACGGTTTGCTCAAGGTTAAATCTGAAAGAGAAAAGACTCCCCACGTTTTCCTGCAATGTAATCCTCTACCCATCAGCCCTATTCTGCATCTCCAGGCTCTCTTTTGTTCCAGGCTGCCTCTTCCATCCACTGGGGTCTTCCCTGGGGTTTTTCATAGATTATCAGCATACACCTACTTTCTTCTTCCTCTTATGGAGTAAGTCAACTGACATCAACAGAAAATGACCATGTTTGTCTTATATAATATTTTTGTTTGAAATTCTACATTGCTATGATTTCAAGTCTATTCTTCTTATGTTCATTTTTTTTTTTTTTGCCTTATGCGGGCCTCTCACTGTTGTGGCGTCTCCCGCTACGGAGCACAGGCTCCGGACGCGCAGGCTCAGCAGCCATGGCTCATGGGCCCACCCGCTCCGTGGCATGCGGGATCTTCCCGGACCGGGGCACGAACCCATGTCCCCTGCATCGGCAGGCGGACTCCCAACCACTGCGCCACCAGGGAAGCCCATGTTCATTTGTTTTAAATATCTTTACCTATCCTTGTATTTTACTTTGCTTGCCTCTTTGTTTTAGGTGTCTTCTTGTAAAGTGCATAGTTATTAAAATATGTTTTCCATCCTCTTCTAAAAGGACATTTTTCTTCGCCAGTGTCTTAAAGATTAGACATCCTAGTTTTATATTTACCAATGATTTTAAAGTATGAAAACATTTTTAGCTGATTTATCAATATTTTGTGTTTCTCTTATTCGAGTGGTAATTGATCATGCTTCTATTTTCCCACTTGCCTAGTTCCTATCTCTCTGTCTTTGTTAATATAACCTGACGTTTTAAATTCTAACCATTATTAGTAAATTACAGTTCAAAGGCAATAGGTTCTCTATTTCAAGAATTATTTTAAAAATACACACGCATTCAACATTACAATCGACTTTACTACTATTTTGATTTATACTCTGTTGAACAAGCTTAAATTCTCATCATCACTTCTAGTGTATCATGACTTCCTCATTCTTGAGCTCTTAATTTTGCTTCTTCCCTGTGGATTTTGGTGTCGTATCTAAGGGTTTTTTTTAAACAAAAACACATGGATGCTATGTTTCTGAGCTTTTGCATATTTGAGAATGTTTCTCAGTTTCCATCACCCTTGAAATATGATCTTCATGGGAAATAATATCTGGATTGCATCCTCCTTCCTACAGAAATCAGTAACTATTGCTTTATTGACTTTTAGTGTTCTGCTGGGAAATAAATCTGTAACTATAACGTAATCACAATAAAAATTCACACAATTTGTCTTGACAAGAGAACCCGAACGTTTGTGTGGACAAATGAATGTGGAAGAAAGGTCAAGACATTTTTGAATAAACTTTTTGAATCAAATGTATAATGAGGGGAGAGTTGGCAATTCAAATATGAAAATATGTTATGAAGTTCTAGCAATTAAAAGAGCACTGGCTCAAGAACAAATACACAGACCATTGAAACAGACTTAGTATCAGATTTAGCATTAAGTAAAATTAACATTACAAAAAATGGGGAGAAAAGATAGAATATTTAACTTATGGTATTTTGAGAATGCAGTTATGGTACAAGGAAAATTCACTGATATCTTCAAATTGAATAATATACTTTATAATTTTTGAAAAACTAGTTTAATGTAGAATAACTAGAAATAAATATAACTGTGTAATAGATAAATTTGCAGTGAAGGTGGCCTCACTATGACAACCCTGTTTATCAACCATATGTGCAAAGTAATATTTCAGGAACAAGGAACATAATGATGAACAAGACAGTTATGATGCCTGCCCGGGGAGAGTTTATATTCTGTTACATATCATTAAAATCTCTAAGAATTGGGCTTCCCTGGTGGCGTGGTGGTTGAGAGTCCACCTGCCGATGCAGGGGGCACGGGTTCGTGCCCCGGTCAGGGAGGATCCCACATGCTGCGGAGCGGCCGGGCCCGTGAGCCATGGCCGCTGAGCCTGCCTGTCCGGAGCCTGTGCTCCGCAACGGGAGGGGCCGCAGCAGTGAGAGGCCCGCGTACCCCAGGGAAGGAAGAAGGAAAAAAAAAAATCTCTAAGAATAATCCAACATGGAAAAATCACACAATATATGAAAATGCACAATGGTTAAGAAAAGGGAGGTGGTGATGGCCAATGTGAGTAATCATGCAAATTATTCCTATGAAATAGATACACGATAAGAATTAAAAAATGGGAAGCATTATTCTAGTTTCAATGAGATTCAGAAGTATATCAATGAACAGGAAATATCTGAAATCAGGAAAACTACCTTTCAAATAAATACTCAAATATGAACATCAGAGTAAATAATGCAGAAAACAGATCAATTAGAACATCGTTTTAAGAAATATTTCCAGAAATCAAAAGAGAAAGATAAAAAGATGAATGTGAAGGAAAAGATGTGTAAAAATGGAGAACAAGACCTGGAGACCCAGCGTGACCTTAGCACCTCAGCACCCAGCAACCTCTTTGGCATCCTCTGTGTGTCCATGTAATGGCCATATCTGGCTCATGCAGAGAGGGGATGGGAAGGTTTCGGTCCAGTTCCCAGAGCTGACCTGGGACTCAAGATCATCTCATCCCTTTCATCATACTCATTTTTCTTTTCCTTTGTCTGTTTGTTGGTTTTTTCATTTTTTTACATTTATTTATTTATTTATTTGGGATTGGGTTCTTTGTTTTATTGATTTTTTTTAATTTTTGAATTTTATTTAATTTTTTTATACAGCAGGTTCTTATTAGTCATCAATTTTATAGACATCAGTGTATACATGTCAATCCCAATCTCCCAGTTCACCCCATCACCACCCCCGCCCCCCACCACTTTCCCCGCTTTGTGTCCATGCGTTTGTTCTCTATGTCTGTGTCTCAAATTCTGCCCTGCAAACCAGTTAATCTATACTATTTTTCTAGGTTCCACATATATGTGTTTAGATATGATATTTGTTTTTCTTTTTCTGACTTACTCAACTCTGTATGACAGTCTCTAGATCCATCCATGTCTCAACAAATGACCCAATTTCGTTCCTTTTTTTTTTTTTTTTTTTTGCGGTACGCGGGCCTCTCACTGCTGTGGCCCTTCCCACCGCGGAGCACAGGCCCCGGACGCGCAGGCCCAGCGGTCACGGCCCACAGGCCAGCCGCTTCGTGGCACGCGGGATCCCTCCGGACCGGGGCACGAACCCGCGTCCCCCGCATCGGCAGGCGAACTCCCAACCGCTGCACTACCAGGGAAGCCCCCCAATTTCGTTCCTTTTTATGGCTGAGTAATATTCCACTGTATATATGTACCACGTCTTCTTTATCCATTCATCTGTCAATGGGCATTTAGGTTGCTTCCATGACCTGGCTATTGTAAACAGTGCTGTAATGAACATTGGGGTGCATGTGTCTTTTTGAATTATGGTTTTCTCTGGGTATATGCACAGCAGTGGGATTGCTGGATCATATGGTAATTCTACTTTTAGATTTTTAAGGAACCTCCATACTGTTCTCCATAGTGACTGTATCAATTTACATTCCCACCAACAGTGCAGGAGGGTTCCCTTTTCTCCACACCCTCTCCAGCATTTGTTGTTGGTAGATTTTTTGATGATGGCCATTCTGAGTTGTGTGAGGTGATACCTCATTGTAGTTTTGATTTGCATTTCTCTAATAATTAGTGATGTTGAGCAGCTTTTCATGTGCTTCTTGGCCATCTGTATGTCTTATTTGGAGAAATGTCTATTTAGATCTTCTGCCCATTTTTGGATTGGGTTGTTTGATTTTTTAATATTGAGCTGCATGAGCTGTTTATATATTTTGGAGATTAATCCTTTGTCCGTTGATTCATTTGCAAATATTTTCTCCCATTCTGAGGATTGTCTTTTCGTCTTGTTTATGGTTTCCTTTGCTATGCAAAAGCTTTGAAGTTTCATTAGGTCCCATTTGTTTATTTTTGTTTTTATTTCCATTACTCTAGGAGGTGGATCAAAAAAGATCTTGTTGTGGGCTTCCTTGGTGGCGCAGTGGCTGAGAGTCCGCCTGCCGATGCAGGGGACACGGGTTTGTGCCCCCTTCTGGGAGGATCCCACATGCCGCGGAGCGGCTGGGCCCGTGAGCCATGGCCGCTGAGCCTGCGCGTCCGGAGCCTGTTCTCCGCAGTGGGGGAGGCCACAGCAGTGAGAGGCCCGCGTACCGCAAAAAAAAAAAAAAAAGATCTTGTTGTGATTTATGTCAAAGAGTGCTCTTCCTATGTTTTCCTCTAAGAATTTTATAATGTCCAGTCGTACATTTAGGTATCTAATCCATTTTGAGTTTATTTTTGTGTTAGGGAGTGTTCTACTTTCATTCTTTTACATGTGGCTGTCCAGTTTTCCCAGCACCACTTATTGAAGAGACTGTCTTTTTTCCATTGTATATCCTTGCCTCCTTTGTCATAGATTAGTTGGCCATAGGTGCATGGGTTTATCTCTGGGCTTTCTATCTTGTTCCATTGTTCTATGTTTCTGTTTCTGTGTCAGTACCATATTGTCTTGATTGCTGTAGCTTTATAGTATAGTCTGAAATAAGGGAGTCTGATTCTTCCAGCTCCGTTTTTTTCCCTCAGGACTGCTTTGGCTATTCGGGGTCTTTTGTGTCTCCATACAAATTTTAAGATTTTTTGTTCTAGTTCCATAAAAAATGCCATTGGTAATTTGATAGGGATTGCATTGAATCTGTAGATTGCTTTGGGTAGTGTAGTCATTTCACAATGTTGATTCTTCCAATCCAAGAACATGGTATATCTCTCCATCTGTTGGTATCACCTTTAGTTTCTTTCATTAGTGTTGTGTAGTTTTCTGCATACAGGTCTTTTGTCTCCCTAGGTAGGTTTATTCCTAGGTATTTTATTCTTTTTGTTGCAATGGTAAATGGAAGTGTTTCCTTAATTTCTCTTTCAGATTCTTCATCATTAGTGTATAGGAATGCAAGAGATTTCTGTACATTAATTTTGTATCCTGCAACTTTACGAAATTCATTGTTTAGCTCTAGTAGTTCTCTGGTGGCATCTTTAGGATTCTCTATGTATAGTATCATGTCATCTGCAAACAGTGACAGCTTTACTTCTTCTTTTCCAATTTGTATTCCTTTTATTTCTTCTTCTTCTCTGATTGCCATGGCTAGGACTTCCAAAACTATGCTGAATAATAGTGGCAAGAGTGGACATCCTTGTCTTGTTCCTGATCTTAGAGGAAATGCTTTCAGTTTTTTACCATTGAGAATGATGTTTGCTGTGGGTTTGTCATACATGGCCTTTATTTTGTTGAAGTAGGTTCCCTCTATGCCCACTTTCTGGAGAGTTTTTATCATAAATGGGTGTTGAATTTTGTTGGAAGCTTTTTCTGCATCTATTGAGATGATCATATGGTTTTTATTCTTCAGTTTGTTAATATGGCGTATCACATTTATTGATTTGCATATATTGAAGAATCCTTGCATCCCTGGGATAAATCCCACTTGATCATGGTGTATGATCCTTTTAATGTGTTGTTGGTTTCTGTTTGTTAGTATTTTGCTGAGGAGTTTTGCATCTATATTCATCAGTGATATTGGTCTGTAATTTTCTTCTTTTGTAGTATCTTTTTCTGGTTTTGGTATCAGTGTGATGGTGGCTTCATAGAATGAGTTTGGGAGTGTTCCTTCCTCTGCAATTTTTTGGAAGAGTGTGAGAAGGATGGGTGTTAGCTCTTCTCTAAATGTTTGATAGAATTCACCTGTGAAGCCCTCTGGTCCTGGACTTTTGTTTATTGGAATTTTTTTTTTTTTTTTTTTTTTGTGGTACGCGGGCCTCTCACTGTTTTGGCCTCTCCCATTGCAGAGCATATGCTCCGGATGCACAGGCTCAGCGGCCATGGCTCACGGGCCCAGCTGCTCCGTGGCATGTGGGATCTTCCCGGAACGGGGCACGAACCCGTGTCCCCTGCATCGGCAGGTGGACTCTCAACCACTGCGCCACCAGGGAAGCCCTGTAAAGCTTTTGATTTCTCCATCGAATCTTAATGAGATCCTTGCCGGGTAGAGTAATCTTTGTTGTACGTTCTTCCCTTTCATCACTTTAAGTATATCATGCCACTCCCTTCTAGCTTGTAGAGTTTCTGCTGAGAAATCAGCTGTTAACCTTATGGGAGTTCCCTTGTATGTTATTTGTTGTTTTTCCCTTGCTGCTTTTAATAATTTTTCTTTGTCTTTAATCTTTGCTAATTTGATTACTATGTTTCTCAGTGTGTTTCTCCTTGGGTTTATCCTGCCTGGGACTCTCTGTGCTTCCTGGACTTGGGTGGCTATTTCCTTTCCCATGTTAGGGGAGTTTTTGATTATAATCTCTTCAAATATTTTCTCAGGTCTTTTCCCTCTCTCTTCTCCTTCTGGGACCCCTAAAATGCAAATGTTGTTGCATTTAATGTTGTCCCAGAGGTTTCTTAGGCTGTCTTCATTTCTTTTCAGTCTTTCTTCTTTTTTCTGTTCTGCAGCAGTGAATTCCACTATTCTGTCTTCCAGGTCACTTATCCGTTCTTCTGCCTCAGTTATTCTGCTATTGATTCCTTCTAGTGTAGTTTTCATTTCAGTTATTGTATTGTTCATCTGTTTGTTTGTTCTTTAATTCTTCTAGGTCTTTGTTAAACATTTCTTGCATCTTCTCGATCTCTGCCTCCATTCTTTTTCTGAGGTCCTGGATCATCTTCACTATCATTATTCTGAATTCTTTTTCTGGAAGGTTGCCTATCTCCACTTCATTTAGTTGTTTTTCTGGGATTTTTCTGGGGTTTTATCTTGTTCCTTCATCTGGTACATAGCCCTCTGCCTTTTCATCTTGTCTATCTTTCTGTGAATGTGGTTTTTGTTCCACAGGCTGCAGATTGTAGTTCTTCTTGCTTCTGCTCTCTGCCCTCTGGTGGATGAAGCTATCTAATAGGCTTGTGCAAGTTTCCCGATGGTAGGGACTGGTGGTGGGTAGAGCTGACTGTTGCTCTGGTGGGCAGAGCTCAGTAAAACTTTAATCACTTGACTGCTGATGGGTGAGGCTGGGTTCCCTCCCTGTTGGTTGTTTAGCCTGAGGCAACCCAACGCTGGAGCCTACCTGGGCTCTTTGGTGGGGCTAATGGTGGACTCTGGGAAGGCTCACGCCAAGGAGTACTTCCCAGAAATTCTGTTGCCAGTGTCCTTGTCCCCACAGTGAGCCACAGCCACCCCCCGCCTCTGCATGAGACCCCCCAACACTAGCAGGTAGGTCTGGTTCAGTCTCGCCTGTGGTCACTGCTCTTTCCCCTGGGTCCCAGTGTGCACACTACTTGGTGTGTGCCCTCCAAGAGTGGAGTCTCTGTTTCCTCCAGTTCTGTTGAAGTCCTGCAATCAAATCCCAGTAACCTTCAAAGTCTGATTCTCTAGGAATTCCTCCTCCTGTTGCCAGACCCCCAGGTTGGGAAACCTGCCATGGGGCTGAGAACCTTCACTCCAGTGTGTGGACTTCAGTGGTAAAAGTGTTCTCCAGCCTGTGAGTCACCCACCCAGCAGTTATGGGATTTGATTTTACTGTGATTGCGCCCCTCCTATCGTCTCATCGTGGCTTCTCCTTTGTCTTTGGATGTGGGATATCATTTTTGGTGGGTTCCAGTGTCTTTCTGTCGATGATTGTCCAGCAGCTAGTTGTGATTCTGGTGTTCTCTCAAGAGGGAGTGAGAGCACCTCCTTCTACTCCGCCATCTTGGTTCCAATCCATCCTCATTTTTCTTGTCTCCTTTTCCAAGCTTCAAACCACCAAAAGGCTGCAAGTCAACTCACTCCACAAGTTTAATCTCATTTGAACTTATCTGGAACCATCCCACTAAAAATATAATAGGAATCCCAAAAGGAGAAAATGGGGCAGATGGAGAAGAAACGGTTAAGGAAGTCATAGAAGAACTTTTCCCTAAGTTTAGAAAATCTTCTCCTGTAAAAGGCTATTAGCATTGGAGATTTATTAGGGTGTGTGTGAGGTCAATCTTAAGCCATCATGTAACATGTGAGGATTCAGGTATTATCCCCTCAGTGTATTTATTCTTCATGAACCCATCACTCAAGGAAGTACCACAACCTACTGAGCAGTAAATAAAAGTTAAGGACTCAGATATGGGAAGGATGTGGTCTGAGAGCAATGGTACTAAGTGGTAAAACAGAAATATATATTTATTTAAATATTTATGTATTGCTGATATGGTATGGGATTTAACACAATTATTCAGATGTTAGAAATAATATCATTGGCATATCAGTCAGATTCTCCAGAAGAAACAGAACCAAAAATGTATGTGTGTGTGTATATATGTGTGTATATGTGTGTGTGTATGTGTGTATGCATGTGAGTGTGTATATGTGAGTGTGTGTGTATGAGTGTGTGTGTGTGTGACTGTGTGTGCATGTGAGTGTGTATACCTGAGTGTGTGTGTGAAGATGTTCAATGGAACATTAATTTTATGAACAGCATTACACAGAGATTTCTATCCACAGAAACTGTCATGCACCGCATTGAAATCATGTTTCTGAAGATTATTTAACAACATAGAAAAATCTTATATAATTTAAAGAAAATACGCCACACAATTGTATTTGTAGTACACATGTATTTTGTGAAAACCGTATGAGATATATATATATCTCATATATATATGCTTTTACAAGGTACACATGTAGATTTCTATTGCCCAGAAAAAAATACCAAATGGAAATACATCAAACTGTTAACAGTGGTCAACTATGTATGGTAGGGTTAAGGATTCATCTTTTCTTCTTAGTATTTTGTTTTTCAAATAGCTTCCTGTGGACATATTCTACTCTAATAATTGTTGCAAAATGTTATTTTTAAAAGAGAATCATCTGGTTTGACAGCATCTCTGACAGATGGCATGCCAGCCTGAACACTTCCAGTGTGTAGGGGTCTCAACATTCCCCAGGTTATCCATTCCATGGTGTGACAATCGTAATTATTAGAAAATGTCTCTTATATTGAGCCAAAATCTGTCTCTCTGTTAAATCTATTCATTGGTCAGAAGTGCATCTTCTCTTCTGCATGGCAATTTCTCAGATATTTGAAGAGAGCTGTCATGTCTGTTTCTCCTGGTTAAAACTCCTTAGCTTCTTTAACCATCCCTAGTATGGACAACATCTAGTTCATTGGCTTCTGAGTTGCACAATTATTATATGTTAGAGAAGAAAAGCTTAATTATCAGAGTCTGTTCTGCTTTGCTGAAAAGGGAAATACCAAGCCTGCCTGTGGCCATTTCTCCAAGCCCCAACTTGGTCTTCATTGTACCCTTACATGATAAATAAACTTATCTCAGAGCACTTTCAGGGGCAGCAGGTTCTCACCCACCTCTACGCCTTCCTTCTCCCTTCCCCAGCCAGGTCTCAGCCTCCTCTTCACTATCAGAATGAAATGCATTGCCTTTGTCGTGCTCAAGGCCGAGTTGCAAGGCATCTACTGTTGCCCTGCTATTCTCTTTATAGCTCTTCTTTAATTTTCTCTCTCGATTCCCTGTTTCTTTAAATTGTTAACCCATACTGTCTGCCTCTCCTCCCACCATATCCCCACCCTCACTCTAATTTTTAGATTTCAAGATGTCCTTGAAGAACAAGCTGTTTCTTCCATCTTCATCACACTTCATCTCCGAATAGCATTATTTTTCATTTCTTCTTACTTTAAAACTGCAATCACATTTTAATAATTTACTATCGAAGGAGCGAAGTTGAAACAGAAGACCAAAAGAAATAGAAAATACTGGATTATGAAATCATATTATATTCTAATAGAAAACTCTTAAGCCACAAAAAGTCACTTCTCTGTGTTCCAGAGAATAGTCACCTTCAGTACCATCCCATGATAATCTTAACCAAGAAAGAGAAAACTTGTTTTCAAATTCTCAAGTACAGCAAACACAATTTTACTCGCTTCCCAAAGAGTCTGCTTCTAGGGGTTCCCTGTGTGTAAGTGAGGATATTCCAGAGGAATAGAACCAATAGAATGTGTGTATATATAGAGAGATTTATTATAAGGAATCTGCTCAAGGACTTCCCTGGCAGTCCAGTGGTTAAGACTCCGTGCTTCCAATGCAGGGGGTTTGGGTACGATCCCTGGTCGAGGAACTAAGATCCCACATGCCATGCAGGACGTGGCCAAAAAAGAAAAAAAAAAAAAAGAATCTGCTCATGTGATTATGGAGGCTGGCATGTTCCCAAATCTGCAGGAGGGCTACAGAGCTGGAGATCCTGGTGTGCCAGAGGCCTTGAGACCCAGGAAGAGCTGATGATTCAGTTTGAGTCTGAAGGCAGGAAGAGTTGTGTTCCAGTTCAAGTCCGCAGGTCTCTCCTGGAGAATCTCGCTCTCTTTTGAGTGAGGATCAGTCTTTTGTTCTAGTCACTTCTTCCACTGATTGGATGAGGTCCACTTGCATTATGGAAAGCAATCTACTTTACTCAAAACCCACTGATTTAAATGTTAATTTCACCCAACGATACCTTCACAGAAACACCCATACTAATGCTTGACCAAGTATCTGGGCATCTCGTGTGACCCAGCCAAGTTGACACATAAAATTAACCACCACAGTCTGCTTATTGGAAACAATCTAAATACCCATGAATGAGTATTAGCTGAGTTCATGATAATACCAGGTAGAATATTATGAAGCTACTAAAACTCACAAGTAAATGATACCAAAAACTGCCTAAGTAAGATTCCATGAAGAAAGGCAGAATGAACAGAAATTCATATATCCGCAAAGGTAGTCTGGAACCTACCCAAAATAAATCAGCTTGCCAGCAATGACTAGAAGAAAAATCTAGAAAAAACATGGAGGGTGGTGGGGATGAGGGTATGCAATTTCTGAAATTTACAGTAAAATAATTTTTCTGGAAGTATGATACATCCAAATTGATGTCTCAATCATATGATCATACTTTCTGTTACACCCTGTAAAATTATCATTAAGTGGTCCCTTGAAAAATATCTAGGGGCTTTTATGCTAAGATTTGGGTTGAAATCAATGAAATTCCTTACCTAAATTAGAGAGGGATGTTTCTTTCCTTCAAACTTTCTTATTTCTTTTAAAACGAAGTGTCAAATCAAAGAGATTAAATGGATTTCTTTGAATATGTTCTTTGTGGTAAGGGTCCTAGTGATGCCAGGAAAAAAGGAAAGGGAAGAGCCATGAGCACAGCTGGCTACCTGTGTTGGGAGAACTCCCAAGCCTGTTAATCATGTAATACGCAGAAACAAGCAGCCTCCTGAAGGTCTCCGTTCTCTCTGTCTTCCTAGCCTTGGAAAGTGGGGAGCATCCACTTTAGAGGTTAAGGAACCTTGATCTGCCAAGAGTAGCATCCCCATTGCAAGCGACCGCGGTGTTCTCAGTCATTTCCCTGTCACGGGGCTGGGGCAGGTATGGGTCAGGACTGCAGCAACAGTAGATGGCTCTGCTATGGGAAGAGTGGGCAGAGACAACCACCAGGGAAGGTTGGGCCACCTGAAACTAACAGGAGTGAGAAGCTGTTACGCCCCGCCCAGCTCCCGAGGAGCACATTAGGGTAGGGCTGGGTAACATTATCAAAGCCCGCTGAGAGCCGAAGCTGAGGAGGATGGAGCCCAGCAGGAGCTGGAGTCACTGAGGGACCCAGCGAGTCTCAGAACCTCTGTGCCTCAGTAGGAAGCAAGGGTGGGAGAAATACCCTGACTCCTCTCCCATGGCTCTCGTCTCTTGACGGTGCCTCCCATTGGTGGAACTCACCAGAAGCCAGCGGACAAGGGAACCTGGAGGAGACGGTCCGTGAGGTTCAATCTTGAGTCACAAAGCAGGATGGAGAATAGGTCTCAGCTTATGCGGGCATGGGAAGGAGGACAAACAGAAAATAATCAGCACAGTGTGTTCTTTGCCAAGATGCATAGAAGAGGTAATAGGTTTCCCCAGGGCTTCACTTGACTTTTGTTAGAAAATAATAGACGTCTGATGGTTCTCTCTAAAGCGTAATCTAATTGGAGCGCGCGAGGAGAGCCCTGCAACCTCACTTGTGTAAAGGGCAGTTGGGGTTTAATGGTGAGCTTGGTCATCATCCTTCCCCACTGAGACACCTTCAGGGCAGGCTGGCTGGGAGGTGATATTATATTTGAGAGCAAGGTTCTTAACACCCATCAGGAACAGGGCAGGTACACTCAGGAAAAACCAGCTGCCTCCTACCCAGATGGAGAGGAGCAGAAGTCTCTGGGTGGTGTTTCACGAGCCAGTGTTTATACCCAGCCACATTTTCCACAAGGGTAAAGTCCTCTAAGTTTTTCTTATGCGTGTGTTTGTGCATCTCACCTGTCAGCACAGCTTTCGTGTCTCCAGTCTTGGTCACCTTAACGAGAAAGGGAGAAACGGTTAGCTCTTGGGTCAAACGTATAGTGGAGGCAGGTACCCAAGTTTCAGAAGCTCCATCTGTGTCACAGACAACTCTCAGAAATCAGGGAGGATACTACTTTCATCTAGGACGTGTACAATCCCAAAGATGACACAGACAATGATATTTAAATGCATTTCTTATCCTTGGTGTCTTTATATATTTTAGTGATAATCCTGGTCTGGCTCAGGACATGCTCTAAAATTTCCGTATGATCTCTGGATAGAGACAGATCTGCAGTGGAACATGATATTTATATTATTCTGGGTTGCTATCCAGCTCTCCCAGAAAGAACTGTGCCTGAGGGTTACCAAATCCTTATCAGATGTGAAATACAAATCCACAGATCCTCTCGCCAGCAACCCAACCGTTTGTCAAGGAATGCCCTCGGTGTTCACAGCCTGGTCCCTCCCCACCGTCAATGCACGCCCCCATCTCCCTTCAGCAGGCATTTCTCATTGTGCATCCGGCTTCTATACATTTTTTTTCTCTTGCTTTAGACTAAAATTATTGTGGTTTAATAATTTTCTTTGGAATCTCTGTCATCATTCAAGTCTGGGCCAACTGGACATCTGTTTGTTCATCAACTTTGTGATCCATTTTGTGTTCAATTCACTTCCAATTGTAGCCAATTTTTTTTTCCCCCACTTTGAGCTTTTCCTCAAATGTTGGCCAGATATTTCCTTTTATCCTTTACTTTCTCTTCTCAGCGTGTACCTAAACATTTTGTTAAATGGTGTTAGATTTACCACTGGTTCTGACCTAGTTCTACATCACACTCCATTTATTTCCCTGCCCATTCTTATTTTGTTTTTATTTTTTAAGAAAAGTTTCATCACAATTTTCAGTCTGATGAGTTGTTTGTGTTTTAAGTCTGCATGACCTCTCTCTGTCTCTCTTCTCTCTAATCTCCCTTAACTTTTACTCAACTCTCTGCTATGGAGTTGTAGCCCTCCTCGTTATTACGTGTGTCTCACCTGCCATATTATTACACTAATTTGTTAGACTGCATTCATGAGACTATCAGCCTGCCACCCCCACAAATTCCAGAAATCAGTCGTGTCTTAGTTTTGAGAAGATTTTTTTGTCCATTGCTAAGATTTCCATGTGTCAGAGAGTAAAATTCTAGAAAAAGGAGATTCCTTTAGCCAAGAGTGCAACCTTGCATTCGACACCACCTCTACACGACAATTATAGCTCCAAAATTCTGGCCCTGCTCCCAGCACTGCAGCCAGTTTGGATGGATTTTCTTTGGAAAGAGAAGATTCAGGAAGAGAGAACCTTTGGAAGTCGCAAATGATTTTTCATCCCCTCAAGAGCACTTTCCTGAGTCTTTCTTTCTTTCTTTTTTTTTTTTTTTACCACCCTCTGTGAGTTTTCCAAATTCCTCCTTCCCTTTTCCAGTCTGCAAACATTAAAGTGAGTTTCCTTATATATTTAAAATTTTAGTTCCTGGAACAACAGCCCAGGCTCCTATTTTTCAAAGACTGAAGCCCTCGCTCAGCTAGATCTAATCCAGAGAACTTTTTTGTTGCCCAAAAATCCAACTCTTGAAGCTGTCTTTCTGGAGCGTTTGGGACGAGCACAGACATAAAGGCAGGAAGACGATGGTCCTGGTATATATGACCATCCTGTCTCTGGGGAAATGTGAAAGGAAAGAGGTTTCCACTCACTGCTGTCCAGCCTGCCATGTGCAGCCTGCCTCTGCTTGATCCCTCTGAGGAGTGAGGCTGACTATATCTGGTTCCCTCCCTGAGTTTTTCTACCTCTCGGGTGACTGGTAACGAGATGCCTGCGTCTCTAGATGCTGAGCCTTGTTTGGTGTTTGGGTTCAGGTAGCCTTCCCAGTGAGGCTTGTGTACACATGGTACACTAGAATGGCAGTTTCCATGGGAAAAGGAAACTGACAGGCGGGAAAGATGCTATCAGGGGGGTATGTTGGTGTGTCTCACCTGTCAGATGCCAGTTCATAAGTGGTATTTGCTGGCATGGGGATAAGTCCTGTGCATTGGTTTGGAAAATTCTTTTTTTTTTTTTTTTTGTGGTACGCGGGCCTCTCACTGTTGTGGCCTCTCCCGTTGTGGAGCACAGGCTCCGGACGCGCAGGCTCAGCGGCCATGGCTCACGGGCCCAGCTGCTCCGCGGCATGTGGGATCTTCCCGGACCGGGGCACGAACCCGTGTCCCCTGCATCGGTAGGCGGACTCTCAACCACTACGCCACCAGGGAAGCCCGGAAAATTCTTTTTTAAGGTCAAAATTTTCCATGTAACCGGTTAAAGCACATGGAGTAGGTTTGAATATACAGAGTGATAAAACCCAGGTGTGGGATTTCTTTATTTTTCTCTGTAATTGAACTCTATCCAATTATATTGGTTCTTAAGCCTTCAATATTGCTGATTCCAGAAAAGGTTATCTCACCAACTCGAGGTAAACTCAGTCACCCCCAGTTTGAGAGTCAGTCTGTTGGGTAACCATTCAGTCATTGGAATATCTTCTCAGAGTTCAGTTCCTCTTTCCTTCCTTTCTCTCCCAGGATGATCTAAGTTGTGGGGTTGAGGCTGAGGAAGGAGAAAGAATATTGACAGCGGGGTAAATAAGATATTTGGGTCCACAATTCTTCTTTCAGATGGTACTCATCCCAGACAGTCTCTGATGACCTGTTAGCATCCACTATTTTTTATTAGACTATTTTATAGAGCATTTTTAAGTTCACAGCAAAACGGAGTAGGAAGTACACAGAGTTCCCATACGCCGCCTACTGCCTGTCCCCCTACATTCACAACCTTGCTCACTATGAACATATCCCATCAGGAGGAACATTTGTTGGAACTGATGAATCTACACTGATACATCATTATCATCCAAACACCGCAGTTTACACTGGATTCATTCTTGGTTTTGTCCCTTTTATGGGTTTGGACAAATATATAGTGACGTGTATCCACCATTATCGTATTATACAGAGTAGGTTCACTGCCCCCAGTATCCACCTAGTCATCCCTCCTCTCCACTTCAACCCCTGGCAACCACTGATCTTAAACTGTCTCCAGAGTTTTGCCGTCTCCAGATTGCCATACAGTATACAGTTGGAATCATACAGTAGGTAGCCTTTTCAGAGTGGCTACGTTCACTTAGGCTCGATAGCTCATTTCCTGTTAGTGTTGAATAATATCCCATTGTCTAGATGCGCTACAGTTTATTAATCCATTCACCTATAGAAGCGTATCTTGGTTGCTTCTAATTTTGGACAGTTACGAATAAAACATTATAACCGTCTGTGTATTTACATGTTGTTGTGTGGAATAAGTTTTCAACTCATTTGGGCAAATACCAAGGAAAGCACTTGCTAGATCTTATGGTAAGAGTGTGTTTAGTTTTGTGAGAAACTGTCAAACTGACTTCTACAGTGGCGATGCTGTGTTGCATTCCCCTACCACTGTATGAGAGTTCCTGTTGCTCCCTGTCCTCAACAGCATTTGGTGTCATCAAGTGTTCTAGATTTTGGCCATTCTAATAGGTGTGTAGTGGTATCTTGTTGTTGTTTTAACTTTCAGTTCCCGAATGACATACGATGTGGACCATGTTTTCGTGCTTATTGTCATCTGTGTATCTCCTTCCGTGAGGTGCCTGTTCAAGTCTTTTGTCCATTTTTCAGTTGAGTTGTTTCTTGAGTTGAGTTTTAAGAGTTCTTTGCATATTTTGGATAAGAGTTCTTTTATCAGATATATCTCTTCCAAATATTCTCATCTCATTCTCTTGACAGTGTCTTTTGCAGAGAAGATTTGAATTCTAATGAAGTCCAATTTATCAATTCCTTCTTTCATGGACTGAGCTTTTGGTGTTGTATCTAAAAAAAATCAGCTCTAGCCAAGGTCATCTAGCTTTTGTCCTGTATTACCTTATAGGAGTTTTATAGTTCTGCCTTTTACATTGAGGTCTGTGATCCATTTTGAGTTAATTTTTGTAAGAGTTAATAAGATCTGGGTCTGGATTCATTTTTTTGCACGTAGAGGTCCAGTTGTTCCAGCACAATCTGTTGAAAAGACTACCTTTTCTTCCTTGTATTGCCTTTGCTCCTTTGTCAAAGATCAGTTGACTATATTGATGTGGGTCTGTTTCTAAGCTCTCTATTCTTTCATTAATCTTTTGGACTATAGCATTCACTTTCGATATGCACCCTCTGCTATGACCTCTAATGAATGGCCAATGGCATACACATTGTCCCCTTGACATAAGCCCTATCTCAGTGGGTTGTTTGGATTCAGTCCTGGGTGTTTAGGACTCTGGAGGTGCTTCTGCCCTTATTCCCCGAGCACCTCCCCCAGTCATTACTAATCTACCTCTTCAGTTTTATGAAGAATGCACAGATGTCATCCCAAGAAGCAAGACATAAATCACCTCTGCTCTTGGGTTCTTCCTACAGCCTTCTGAATTCCTTGCCAAACCCATCTGGGAGGCAGCATGTCCTTCTTCTGCCAGAGTGTTGAATTTTTATTTTCTTTTGGGCAGGAACTAGATCTTATAACACTATGCAGTCTCTTTCCAAATTTTTTTTTTTTTTAGAAATTTTATGCCTTCCTCCTTTAGAGCCCTTGGTCTTTTTACTCTCAAAAGACCTCCTTTCTCTCTCAAAAACAAATAATCAAACAAAAGACTTATATTCTGCAACTGAAAACGTTGGCTTTAGAGACAATTATTTATGAGTTTAACAAATCCATTCAGCAACTTCACTGATGTCTGTTGTTATTGTTATTCCAGGGCCTGAGCTTTAGCCTTCTTCTCTGAGACCAGTCCATGGAACAAGTTATCATGACCTCCTGACGAGCGAGGAAAAGAAAACAGCATAAAAAAACATAAGACATAGAAAAGGAAAGTCTAGTTAATATCTCAGAATATCCTGGGTACACACATAGACACACACATGGATTTCAAACAGGAAAATAAATAACCTTGCAGGTCAAAAGAAATGGAACACTGTACACATGTTGGTCTAGTTCTCACTAACCTTTAATTGAGAAGCAGTTTTACATAGAAAAGACAACAATCGTGTATAGGTTAAAAGATCTAGCTTCTACATCTGCTTATACCACTAACTAGTGGTATAGCTCTAAGCTAGTTCTTATTTCAGTTACCTTATCTGTTAAATACGATATTTAACAAAATGTTTATTTAAATATTTAATAGCTACTATTAACGATGGAGCTGTGGTTATTGCACTTTTCCTTTCTTATCTGCATTTTCCAAAATGTTTAATGAACATGAATTTTAACCAGGTTTCTTTTCCTAGTTTTTTTTTAAAAAATGTAACATGCAGGGATTTCTATGAGATCTCATCGTCTTCACCTATCATACTGGCAAGTAGCCCACTCTTTAAGTGCCCCAAACACTTCATAAAAGCAAACAAAAGTCCTTTCCTGCCTGCTCAACCTTCTTATATGCTGCTTCTCCCTCAAATGCAATATTGAAAACTAAACTCATCACGAGTCATCCATCTGATACTTATTTGTTTGAACATCTATGACACAGTAGGCTCTTTCCCCTGGGTGGTACAAAAATAAGATGGCTCAGTCCCTGCCCTCAAGAAGCTCACAGTCTAGAGGGAAAGGAAGATGTGAATGAATGCTGGGCCGTGCCTAAGTTGCTCCAAATAAATGCACGGCTGCTCCCTGGTCCTTGGTTTCAGGTGTCTCCCTGCTCCCAGCAACTTGGGCGTCGTTTAGCTTTGGTTTCTCCCTTACCTCTCCCCTCATATGCAAGCAAAGCAAGGCTTATTAATCGCAGTTTCATGCTCTCTTTCCAGTCTCTCAGCCACTATTGCCCTTGTTTATACCTTTATTATTGCTCCACACCAGCCTTATGGGCTTTTCTGCTGTCAGTCTTTGCTTCCCATCCTTTCATACACACAACCAGAGTTAGCATTCAAAACCACAGCCCCAGGGCTGTCACCTCGGTCCGAAATGATTCATTGGCTCCCAATGTCAAGAGGATCAAAAGAGTCAAATCCCAATTTTCAGCTTGATAGTGAAAGAGACACCTTCCCACTGGGTTCCCGCTGACACCCCTCCCCCGTCCCCCATCCACACACCCTTTCCCATATTCCCACGGGCTCAGGCACACCCGGTCACAGACCGTCCTTGATTGCTATGTGTTCCAACCGGCTCACCCACTGGAGCATGAGTCTGGGTCCCGCAAGGAGCATATCTCATGCTCTTCCACACCATTTCCCTCTTTTCTCCGCCAACACAGCATACAGAGCAGAGCTTGGCGTAGATGTGCTGTCCAGTAAATGCGTTTGTATATCGAGAGAAGTGTTTTAGAAGTTTCACTGGCTCAAAGCAGTGAAGGGAGCTCAACACACACATGAAAGAGAGGCAGCACCGGGTAACAGAAAAAGCTCTGTATTCTGCAAAAGCCGGCACAGCATGCAGTGTCAGCCAGGCGATCAGAACCTGAATGCTGCGGCATCCTCCCTCCGGACATGAGAAAACTGAGGGCTGGAGAGGGAAAGGGAAGGGACAGACTCCATGTGACAGAGTCCTCAGCAGGGCAGGACTGGGGCTCAGGTCTCTGGAGCCCTGGACTCACTGTCTTTCCAACACACCAGGCTGCCCCCAAAATGTTCTATTCCAGTGACAGGCGATTTCATGGTTCTATCATTTTGATTCTGTTTTGGCATGGTCTGTGTCTCCAAGAAGCAAGCAAATAAACACTCTTAAGCCTCATTTATAATGTTTTCATACAATTCCAGAACCATTATCCAAAGGGCATTCATCCATTCTGGAGGAGAATTCAGGTTTGGGGAACTGTGATGCTGGAAGGTCCCTCACTAGTGGCCCAGCCCACCTTCCAGGGACAGGGATCCTGATGGGCGGTTGTCTTGCTCCTGATGGAAGGACAGATGGCAGCTGAGGAGAGCAGGGTCTCAATTTTAGCTCCACAAACTACCACCTAGAGCAAGTGATTTAACGTCACTGAACCTCAGTTTTCGCATCCACAAGACGATGGGGATGGAAGTTGGAACTGAATGTTCTGGAAGCTTCCGTACCTTCCTGCCTTTCACTCTGAAGCTCTAGCATTCTAATACATCTGTGACACCTGGGGGCCCATCTCACTGCTGAGTAGTTCTAACTGTGAGATCAGAAAGCGGAAAGCATGTCTGTCCTCCGACAGGAAACAGCCTTCTACAACTCACAATGAGATGGGACCCCGGGGGCAAGGAGACGGTGTCCTCTCTCTTGTCCAGTGACCGGGCTGCCCCACAGCCCTAGGTACAATGCAGAGTCTGTTCACCCTTGGATGCCCTTGAGGAAATGAGTTTTTTTCCCCTCTCAGTCTCTCCAGTTTTCCTACAGAGGCTGGCAAGCCCTTTAATTACACCCTGTCACAGACACAGAGAGGAACAATGCCATCAGGCCACTTGGGCAGCAAAGAGGAGACACCCTTCAGATTTTCCCTCTTGCCCCGGAGGGCCTCCCCTCTGCACCAACAATGGTGAATTCCTGGGCCCTGGCTGGGAAGGCCAATACTCCAGGAAGCAGCCCTGGGGCTGGGGTGAGGTGCAAGGGAGCAGGGCCTCTGAACTTTGATGTGTCAGGCAGAGATGGAAAAGGCCTCCTGCCTGATGGAGTTTCTTGATTCCCTTGATAAGAGTCCACAGAAAGGACTGTGACCTCAGCTCAGGACTGCAAGTTCAGTCAGGTGAACTGCTCTGCCGGATCCTGGTGCCTCCAGGTAACTTTAAGCCCTTTAATGAGAAGCAGGTAATGGAAGTGCGTGATCTAAATTTAATTCCAGAATGAAAGACAGCTTTCAGGCCTTATTAGAAGGCCTGGAATGAGCAGAAGGCTGCCTTTCAGAAAGGACCTTTTCTTTTGGAAATTATCCTGTATGAGCAACGAAAGGGCATCTGGAGATCACCTCGTCTAACCACCTCCACTCCTAATATGGATGACAACACATATTAATCATTATAATGGTCACCACCTCCATCATAAAGACTAACATGTATTGGGAACTGTTGCCAAGCACTCTGCTAAACGCTTTGCATGTACTATTTCATTTCATCTTCATGACAATTTTATGATGGAGGACCTATAATTGTTCCTATTTTACAGTTGAGGAAACGTCCTTCCTTCCTTCATTTTCTTTTTTCTTTCTTTCTCTTTCTTTCTTTCTTTCTTTCTTTCTTTGTTTCTTTCTTTCCTTCTTTCTTTCTTTCCTTCTCTCTGTCTCTCTCTGTCTCTCAGTCTGTCTCTCTCTCTCTTTTGTATAGAGGCAGAAAAACATCTCTGAGTGGATTGAAGAGTGATTAAGAGATGAGGCAGGGCTTCCCTGGTGGCGCAGTGGTTGAGAGTCCGCCTGCCGATGCAGGGAACACGGGTTCGTGTCCCGGTCCCGGAAGATCCCACATGCCACGGAGCGGCTGGGCCCGTGAGCCATGGCCGCTGAGCCTGCGTGTCCGAAGCCTGTGCTCCGCAATGGGAGAGGCCACAACAGTGAGAGGCCTGCATACCGCAAAAAAAAAGAGATGAGGCAGTGGATAATTCATCTGTGAAAGGATAAACATAGTAAGGATAGCAGCAGAGAAGGAAATGAAGCCTGGGGTGGGAGTGTCTGTTTACTAAAGGAGGGGAGAAACTCGATCCATGTTCACATTTAGGTGTTGATGGAAAGACAAACGTTTCCTGGGGAGGTGGGGCAGGGGTGGGAGTCAGAGCACAGGTGAAGGGGTTAGCCTTTTGTAAAAGGAGAGATATTTCCTCAAAAGACATCTTAGTGGAGAGAGACATAAACATCCCCTCCCTTGGGAAGTGTTCACTGATAAGTGTCTTGAAATGTCACTTAAAGGCATCTGTGCTTATATTTCAATTTTAAAGGGGACTGCATCTCCAAGGTAGCATAACAAAACAGTCGTGGACTGCTCTCAGGAACACAGAACCTCTCAACCTAAATATTGAAATATCTTCCAACAGACAGTCAGTAGATGGCAGGTGGCGGGTTGCGGGGGGCAGCGGGGTGTTATGGAAAAATTGGCACTGTGGGAGATGTGGGTTTGGATTCCCCTCTACCGTTCACCAGCCAGGTAACTTTGGGCCAGTGTTCTCAATCTGTCAGCACCTCAGTTTTCTCATTGCAAAAGGAGAACAAGAATAACTCCTATTTATCAAGTTCTCTGAGGATCAGACACAACGCATGTCACGCACCTCCCATGTAATGGGACCTACATGAACGTCAGGGTTCAGTTTAGAAAAACGTCTCTCACGGCATCAGTATTTGATGTGAAGCATGAAAAACTGGAATGAACACGCAGCTGATAATGACGTGGCACACCCGAGTGTTGTCCTACTGTGGCTGGGAATTCCTGTGTTAAATGTTAGTCTAGCGGCTCCAAGTTTACCTTAAAGCTCTTGTCAGCCCCACTACATTTTGATCAGTGTGTAAAGTGGGTATTTGTTGACACTGAAGATGCCTACTCTTGTAGAGAAATCTTTTAGAAGGACCATTAAGCCGAATGGGTTGAACAAAGGCTGGTCCCCCTGTTGAGAGTAAGAAGTGGTTCCTGGGGTTCAGAGGAATCATTATATTCGTTTCCCCCCTTCTCTGTTGTTTGGTTACTGTTGAGAAACATGATACATGTTTCTCAAAGATACAGATTAAAAAAAAGATATAGATTTAAAAAAAAAATTGAGCAGTTTTATGAGTGCAGTGCCAAATCGAAGAACTGGGTCTAGCATCTGCCATGCGATGGAGCCGGAAGACAGCCTCCTAGACCTTCAGGCTTCCTTCCACCCCTGCCACCCCTTCTCGGGGACAGCACCTGCCTTGGTTAGTCAACACCATGGAAAGGCAGAGAATGGCCGTGTCCTGCAGACGGGCTGATCCAAAATGAAAGATATCTGAAGAGCTGTGTCTAGCGTGCGTGCACACACACACACACACACACACACACACCAGTTTCTTCTACTTTCACCACTGGAAGGGAATGAAGGAGGCAGAAGAGAACAATGTAAATGTTACTTCAAACTGCTCCATCCTGAGAGGGCAAGTTCTCTCTTGGAAACATGAAGATGGGGAATCAAAGCTCTCGCCTCCACCTCAGTCAGGCTCAGAGTGAAACCAAATTCCTTGCTTTGTGGGCCTATCAGTGGGTGTGGTCTGGATGGCGAACGATTCTGAACCAACAGTGACAAGGCGTAAAACAGCCATCAGGGGAATTGAAATGTACTGTGGATATGTGTAGAGCTACGTCGACACACAGTTATACAGTGGTGCTTAATAATTCCCAACGCGTAGTTTGGTGCTGTTCTGACTTTTCAACTCTTCCTCAATGCCACCCCAGACTCCTTTGTTTGTTTTGCAATTGAGGAAGTTCAAGAAGGACCAAGAGATGAAAAGTTAAGACTCGGGTCTGAGTCTCCTAATAAGACCAGAGTCTTCAGAAAGAGAAGTGAATTGAGTGAGGAAAGTTAAAGGTGTGGAAACCTGACCATGAAGCCCCTGCCTTAAGGAGTTAGCAAGGCTCCTACCTTAGGAAGCACCAACCCCACAAGCCCAGAGGGACCAGTACAGCTGTCAGTCAACAACAGAACAAGCTTTGAAGACCAGCCCCTTGGCTGTGATTAATGCATATTAATGCTGTGATTTGCATATTCTTAACAAGGCAGCCTTGGAGAAATGAACCATAAAGGAGTAGTGTGCTACTCAGAGCTAATTTACAAATTATTCAAGGCAAAAGACTCTTAAAGATAATGAGGATGAAAGTTCATCTTTCCTAGAAAGTTTTCCTGTGCCAGGAAGTGTGCTATTTGCTTTGCATGGGTTACGCTAGTTCATGTTCATAAAGCCTTATGAGTTTCGGGACTCACAGTATCCACATCTTTACAGATGAGGAAACAGAGGCCAGGAGTTTCGAACCATTCCTCAAACACATAGAGCTTGCTCCTGCCTCCTGGCCCAGGCATTGCTGGTTTTCTTTGTCTGAAACACTCCTTCCCAGGTCTTCACAGGGACAGCCTTTCATACGCTTCGGATGTGTGCTCAAATATCATCTTCTCAGAGAGGCTTTCCCAGCACTGAAGATAAAAGAGCGTGCCCACCACTGCCCAGCTGCTAACTCTGTTGGGTTTCTCTTTTGGCAGGTATCACTACTTGAAACGAAACCTACATTTGTTTACCCCCTGTCACTCCAACTAGAATGTAAACTCCGTGAGAGCGAGGAATTGGCCCAATTTACCACTTCGTTCCCTGCCAAAAGCAGAGCCTGGCACATAGTAGGTGCTAAGTAAACACTTGCTTGATGACTGGATGCCTGAAGTGTCACTCTCAGTCGGCAGGATTTCCACATGGACCTTAGCGCGCTGCCTCCAGCAGCCTCTCTCCTTCCCGATGCTCCACGTGGCCCCTTCAGGTTGGTACTTGCTTCCTGGAAAAAGACCCTTCTGTTTCAAGATGGCACTGTCAGGAAACAAAAACAGAGACGCGTTAGGCACCTTGCAAATCAATTTTCCACTGTTGGTCCTTGGCTGGTTAATTTAAAGTCAGAGAACTGCAAATCATCAAGTTTTCTCGGAGATTGCTATTTTTTGAATATTTCCTTCCTCCACTTTTCTCTGTTCTTTCTTTCAGGAACTCCTATTACATAGACATACAGACTTTGGAATCTGCCTGCTACATCACATTTCCTGACATACTTTCTATCTCCTCGTCCCTTTGCATTGTGTTCTGGGGACATTATTTGACTTCAATGTGCATTTATTAATTTGATCTTTGCCTGTGTCCCTTGTGCTATTTATCTCAACAATTGAGTTTTCTACTTGAATTTTTATAGATGCACTATTTGCTATTATCTCTCGTGAATATTAACATCTCTAATTGTGAACCTCTTGACTATTACTCTGGATGGCAAGAGTTCTTTTTGTCAGGTTTGCTCATCCTTGCACGGTATCCATTTGTCCCGACACTGGGACGTGCTTGTGTGTGTGCCTGTCTCTTGGAATCTGAGCGTCTTCATCCAGCTGTGAGTCCTGGCTTGGCTGACCCCAGCCTGCTTCCCATGATCCCAGGAGGGACGGGGTGGGCTGCCAGCAGGTGTGCCACCTGAGAAGCCCCACCTGAGAGCCACCGTGCACGGGGACATTGCCTGTTTCTCTGACCCCAGGACCCCTGCTCACTGCCCCTGATTCAAAGCAGCTCCCACTGCTGTCTACTGTTTGGTTCAGGAGAGCTCTCCTGCGTCCACCATGGACCCCCAAACATCTCCCGGTGGTGGCCCGAGGGCTTCCTCCTGCTGGCGGCTTCCCAGGCTTCTCCAGAGCCAACACCACCGGTGGCAGCAGCAGCCCTTTCTGCTCTGCTTCTCTCGTACTATGAGAAATCCCTTTAATCTAGTCCCATGGGCTCTTACTCAAAGATTCCTTCTAATAACTGGCCCATGGGGAAAACAGCTTTTTGTCCCAGGGCAATGAGGACTGAATGGGGGTCTGCTAGGTCTTGCCCCAAGAGCTTTGCACTCTCTAGGCCCCCTTGGCATTTGGTTGTTTCATGGATTTTAAAAGAAGTCTCTAGTGCTGAGCCTACAAAACACACACACACACACACACACACACACACACACACACACACACACACACACAATAAACACACATACAAAACCCTCACTCATTTGAAAAATAGATAATATTGATGTAGGTGTCTATAATAAAGCCTCAGAGAGTTTACTGATAAGTCCTTTGATGAAGGGGCTGCCTGAGATCTCTGGGTTGCCAAATGCCACACCCTGGACTCCACTGTCCCCCGGGTGGGCGGACACTTACTCAGTGAGACACGTACCATTAGCCCAGGTAGAAAGTGCTATCCTCTCGCCGGCTGACCCTGTTTTTTCAGTCAGAGATGTAAGCCCCATGCTGTCTGTGGAGCCACCTTACAGATGAACAACCCTCAGAGCATCTGAGGAGAGAGCGCCTGGGAGCAGCCCCGCTGTTGCGTTTTCTTTTTTCCTTTCTGTCTTCTATTATATTAACTCAGCATATATACAACACAGACACACACAAAGACACACACATGCACACACACTAGGAATTTGGTATTAACCTGGTACATAGTGTGATATAAGTATTACTATTATCTTCATCATCATTATTAATCAATTTTGTTTTATTCCACTTTCCTCTGACTCGTTTGGTAGTTATTCATCCTATTCTCTTTTTTAGTGATGACTCTTATTTTTAAACAGGTATTTTTGATATAATGAACTCTAAAGTTAAAAATTAACCAATATAATATGTCTTTCTCCAACCGACAATACAAAGGGAAGCTTTAAATACAGTTTCCCTCTACTGCTTCCATGTTATTGCTGTTTAGCACTTAATTTTATATTTGTAAAATAAATTACACAAATTAACACTTTCTATAACATTTGATAGAACATTTTAAATGAATCAAAGTATTAACCAATTTCTTGAATAGGCTCTTTCTTCTCATTCTGTTCTTTCCTGTGGGATTCCATTTCCTTTTTGCTGAAGAACATCCTTTAGTGTTTCTTTAAGTGATGGTCTTTGAGAAGAAACAGTCTCTCAGTCTCATGAAACTGAAATGACTTCCTCATTTAATTTTTTTTTTTTTTTTTTTTTTTGGGTTTTTTGGGCCTCTCACTTTTTTGGCCTCTCCCGTTGCGGGGCACAGGCTCCGGGCGCGCAGGCTCAGCGGCCATGGCTCACGGGCCCAGCCGCTCCGCGGCATGTGGGATCTTCCCGGACCGGGGTACGAACCCGTGCCCCCTGCATCGGCAGATGGACTCTCAACCACTGCGCCACCAGGGAAGCCCCTCATTTACTTTAAAAAAAATTACGGATTAATCTTCCAAATGTTTGTAAAATACCAGGACACATACTAATGATCAGAGAGATATAATACGGGTACTAACTGAAATTGGCTGCAAGCTTGACACTTGTTAACCCACTTTTTAAAAATAAACTTTATCTTTTAGAACAGTTCTACATTTACAGAAAGATTTTGAACATAGTACAGAGAGTTTCCTTAGACCCCCTCTTTCAATTATATTTATTTTTGGTGGACAATCTGTTTATATCCATTGCCCATTTTTTCACCGAAATTTTGGTTTATTTGTTGTGAATTTGTAGGACCTAGTCATGCATTGGGGAAAATGGTGTGTGTGTGTGTTTGTGTGTGTGTGTGATATAATTTGCAGTAATTAACGCCCTAATTTTATCTATTTTAATTTTGCTTCTAGTTTTTTTTTTACTATGCAGAAATTTTGTATTTTTACGTAGTTACTTTTAATAGTACTTTATGGTTTGTATGTTCTATATCGTAGCTGAAAACTATTTTTTATTCTGATTTTGTAAAATAGCTCACATTTTCTTCCTTATTTAATAAGCAGTCTTTTCCCCTAATGATTTTAGATCCCCCTCCCATAGAGAATATTAAAACATGTCCCATTTTTGGGGTCTATTTATAGAATTTCTATTCTGTTTTATTGATCTGTTTCTTCAGGTGTCAATATCACATTGTTTTGTTAATGGATCGATATTACCTATATCTGGTATGATGTTGATGATATTGATGATATTGATGTGGCATTGATACATGTCCACTGCTGGCGTTTTACATTGGAATTTTAGAGCTCAGTAAAAAATATACAGCCAAATCCGTAAAAGTAGTCTTATCCTTTAATTCGGTAATAGCATTCCTATAAGTTATCAAGAGAAATAATTCAAATAAATGAACATTTTATATATATTTGCATTACTTATAATGGAGAAAAACCGGTAAGAGCCTAAATGGACAGTAATAAGGAAATCAGTAATTCATGTTGGGATCTAAATGAAATAATACTTACTCCTTAAACTAATAGTTATGAAAACTATGTAGCATACCAGAAAAAATTATGGATGTAACTAACTTTAAAAAGCAAAATAAAACACTATAACATATATGTAGGAAGCATATACACCTACGGGTACTTAGCAATAGTTAAGTTTTGTTCCTTTTTAAGAGATTACTTTAGTAAGAGATTTTTCAAAGTTTTAAACTGAGTATATAAAATATTTTCATGACCCTAAGTGCCTTTTTTTTTAACATCTTTATTGGAGTATAATTGCTTTACAACGGTGTGTTAGCTTCTGCTTTATAACAAAGTGAATCAGTTATACACATACATATGTTCCCATATCTCTTCCCTCTTGCGTCTCCCTCCCTCCCACCCTCCCCATCCCACCCCTCTAGGTGGTCACTTAGCACCGAGCTGTTCTCCCTGTGCTATGCGGTGGTTTCCCACTAGCTATCTATTTTACGTTTGATAGTGTATATATGTCCACGCCACTCTCTCGCCTCATCACAGCTTACCCTTCCCCCTCCCCATATCCTCACTTCCATTCTCTAGTAGGTCTGTGTCTTTATTCCCGTCTTACCCTTGGGTTCTTCATGACCTTTTTTTTTTTTTTTCTTAGATTCCATGTATATGTGTTAGCATACGGTATTTGTCTTTCTCTTTCTGACTTACTTCACTCTGTATGACAGACTCTAGGTCCATCCACCTCACTAAAAATAACTCAATTTCGTTTCTTTTTATGGCTGAGTAATATTCCATTGTATATATGTGCCACATCTTCTTTATCCATTCATCTGTTGATGGACACTTAGGTTGTTTCCATCTCCTGGCTATTGTAAACAGAGCTGCAGTGAACATTTTGGTACATGACTCTTTTTGAATTATGGTTTTCTCAGGGTATATGCCCAGTAGTGGGATTGCTGGGTCATATGGTCATTCTATTTGTAGTTTTTTAAGGAACCTCCTTACTGTTCTCCATAGTGGCTGTACCAATTCACATTCCCACCAGCAGTGCAAGAGTGTTCCCTTTTCTCCACACCCTCTCCAGCATTTATTGTTTCTAGATTTTTTGATGATGGCCATTCTGACTGGTGTGAGGTGATACCTCATTGTAGTTTGATTTGCATTTCTCTAATGATTAATGATGTTGAGCATTCTTTCATGTGTTTGTTGGCAATCTGTATATCTTCTTTGGGGAAATGTCTATTTAGGTCTTCTGCCCATTTTTGGATTAGGTTGTTTGTCTTTTTGTTATTGAGCTGCATGAGCTGCTTGTAAATTTTGGAGATTAATCCTTTGTCAGTTGCTTCATTTGCAAATATTTTCTCTGGCACAAAAACAGAAATATAGATCGATGGAACAGGATAGAAAGCCCAGAGATAAACCCACCCACATATGGTCAGCTTATCTTTGATAAAGGAGGCAGGAATGAATGTACAGTGGAGAAAGGACAGCCTCTTCAATAAGTGGTGCTGGGAAAACTGGACAGGTACATGCAAAAGTATGAGATTAGATCACTCCCTAACACCATACACAAAAATAAGCTCAAAATGGATTAAAGACCTAAATGTAAGGCCAGAAACTATCAAACTCTTAGAGGAAAATATAGGCAGAACACTCTATGACATAAATCACAGCAAGATCCTTTTTGACCCACCTCCTAGAGAAATGGAAATAAAAACAAAAATAAACAAATGGGACCTAACTGCCTTTTATTTGGAAGTTCTTTAAGGGTTATTTTGTTACATACTTACCCATTGTATTTTACTGTTTTTATCGTCAAGCCACAAGTCAGTTTGAAACACTTAAAAGGAACACTTTAATAATGTACTAATTACTTTGCTAAGAAATGGCTAATTCAGAGACGGCTATAGCAGAATGACATTAAAATCAGAATCATTAAAAATCACCTCTTTAGAGCTGTCATAGTGTCAAGCAGACTTATCACAGTTACACAAGTATTAGAAGAAGGATGGGGAGGAAGGAAAGGAGAAGAGAAAAGAAAAGGAGAAAAGAGGAGCTTATATAATTCTGGGTTTCAGGGTTTTCTTTTCTCCATATCAGGTATTTGGTATGGTATTTGCCCTACCCACCTCACAGGATGGTTCTAAGGCTCGAATGAAAGAAAACATGAACTTCAGTGAAAAGTTATTGTTATAATTGTAAAGGACTTATTAATGTCATTTCCCTTCTAAATGCTAAATGCAGTGCTCTACCTGCTTTGAGGGAATAATGCCACTGGTCTCGTTAATGCATGTAGAGGTTGCTAATATCTTACAGAGGTTTGGTTTAAAGAGAGGCCCATTATGTCTAGCTCCACACTTTGCAGGGAGCAGGTTCTTCTTTTTTCCCTTTGGGGGGAGCATCGCTTCACAAATCTTGACCTCACTAGAGGGTGAATGAGAAAATGCACAGGCCGACATTGACTTTGAAATATCTGACAGGACACAGGGCTGAAAGCATCTATCAATAATTCATTTCAGGTTATGGGGCATAACAGGATCCCCGCTGGTTTTAAAGCCATTAATTGGTTGTTAGACTCCATTAAGTCACTATGGACGTGAAAAGCATGTCTGAAGTTTTAAAAGACACAGATAATAAAGGCAGCTGTTTTTTCTTCTTTTCTCTCTCTCTCTGTCTCTCTCTCTCTTTTTTTTTTTTTTTTTTTCACTACTGGTGTGACTTCTTTGCCAGTGGGAAAAAAAGCTTAGGTCAAAAGGGGCTGAAAATTGAAAATTGAGAGCTATATATCTTTGGGCTTTTTATCTAGGAACCAATAAAAATGTAAGTCGTTCTCAAACCATTGCCCTTTCTCTCAATAAAACACATTTTTTATCTTGAATGTAAGTTTCCTGATGGTTGCTTCCTAATTTTGTAATGAATACTGTATGCAGATATTTTATTAAAAGTATGTATTTTAAAGACAAAAAAGAAACTCATAGGCTCAAAGTCAATCTGCCCCCCCAAAAATAAATAAATTTGCTAAAAATCACCTATTCACCAAAAACAAAGACAGATTCCTTAAACAAAGTCTAGTACAGTTTGTTGTAATCATTTGATCACTAAAACCTAAAGCAAAAACAGAGGCTGGAACCGAGAGTGCCAGGGATAGGGATCAATGCAGAATGACAGGGGACAAAGGGAGCGCAGGGCTTGGGTTGAATAATTTGGTAAAATAATGATGAAGTGAATTGGTCGTTCTGGAAGCTTATTTTTGATCAATTGACGTTTAGAGAACTGATTTTCGGTGCTTTGGCCTGTGTCTGAGTATCAACCATCAGCCAATGGCATCTTCCTTCTGGACTGCAGTGCTCTTACATTACCGTGAAGGGATTATAGGGAAATCTTTAAAGCCCTCCTTAGTTTTAAGATGTTCTCATTCTATCGCTGGTCTTTTTTTTTTTTTCTTGATTAACTTTTGTTGGAGTATAGTTGCTTTACAATGCTGTGTTAGTTTCTACTGTACAGCAAAGTGAATCAGCTATACGTATACATATGTTCCCTCTTCTTTTGGATTTCCTTCCCATTTAGGTCACCACAGAGCACTGAGTAGAGTTCCCTGTGCTATACAGCAGATTCTCATTAGTTATCTATTTTGTACATAGTATCAACAGTGTATATATGTTAATCCCAATTCCCAATTCATCCCGCACTTCCTCTTCCCGCCTTGGTGTCCATACATTTATTCTCTACATCTGTGTCTCTATTTCTGCTTTGCAAATAGGATCATCTATATCATTTTTCCAGATTCCACATTTATGCATCAATGCACGATATTTGTTTTTCTCTTTCTAATTTACTTCACTCTATATGGCAGTCTCTATGTCCATCCACGTCTCTACAAATGACCCAATTTCATTCCTTTTTATGGCTGAGTAAGATTCCATTGTATATATGTACCACATTTTCTTTATCCATTCCTCTGTTGACAGACATTTAGGTTTCTTCCATGTCCTGACTATTGTAAATAGTGCTGCAATGAACACTGGGGTGCATGTGTCTTTTTGAATTATGGTTTTCTCTGGGTATATGCCCAGTAGTGGGATTGCTGGATCATATGGTAACTCTATTTTTAGTTTTTTAAGGAATGGTCTTCCTCAATGACCACAAGTACACCAAGAAAACCACAACTTTACATTTGATTGTGAAACCATATGGAGGGCAATGACGTTTACCTGCCAAGAAGAGCTTTTTTTTCCCTTTGTGCCTTTAACATCTTACCTCTTGTTTTGAACACACTGCCTTTTCCCAAGCATTCAACTCTCATGAAAACCCAGACAAGAAGGTGGAACAAATATTTGTATCTCCATTTTTCAGATGAGAAAAATCAGACCTGGAAAGTTGAAGTGAATCTAAAGACAAAACACATAGAAACTTACGTACATTTTGAGAGAGATTTTTTTTTTATCTTGGGAAACATCTAGGCACCATTCTGTAAAGTCCTCACCTGATCCTTATGACAAGGGGCACCGGGGGGGATGATTACAAAGTGTCTGCTGAGTCCATGCAAAATACTTTCTTGGATCAAAATACAGTAATAATAATAAAACATCAGATGATGACCCCCTCTTCTTGATAGGTAGTGAAATAACCGTTCCAGTCTTTTCTCTGATTCTTCCATTTAGGAACTCTCCTTCTTTTTTTTCAGGTGAATATTCCATGCCCTTTTCCCCCACCCCCAGCTTTACTGAAGTATGATTGACAAAAATTGTATATATTTAAGGTATACAAAGTGATGTTTTGAAATACATACACAGTGTGAAATGATTACCGTCACTAAGCTAATTAACAGACCCATTGCCTCATATAGTCACCTTTATTGTGTGTGTGTGGTGAGAACACTTAAGATCTACTCTTAGCAAAATTTCAGGTATATAATAGAGTATTATCAACTCTAGTCACTATGCTGTTCATTAGATCCCCAGAACTTATCCAATGTATACTTGGAAGTTTGTACCCTTTGACCAATATATCTCTCCATTTCCCTTAATCCCCAGTCCCCAGGAACCACCGTTCTACTTTCTGCTTCTATGAGTTCAACCTTTTTCGATTTCACATATAAATGAGATCATGCAGTATTTGTCTTTCTGTGTCTGCTTTATTTCACTTAGCATAATGCCCTCTAGATTCATCCACGTTTTCACAAACAGCAGGATTTCCTTCTTTTTTTTAAAAGGCTGAGTAGTATCTCATTGTATATGTATCATACATATATGTGCATATGTATATCACATCACACCTTCTTTATCCATTCATCTGTCAGTGGACACTTAGGTTGTTTTCATATCTCGGCTGCTGTAAGCAATGCCACTCTAAACATGGGGGTAAAGTGCGTCCTTTCTTCTTTCTTTTTGCAGTAGTATGTGACTAGGGAAACTAGTACACAGGGACCCAAATGTTAATTTTTGGAATAAGCATATAATAAGCACCTTTCTACAAAAAGTACATGACAGTTTTCCAGTGTACATGTTATCATCACTGTTTAAAATTCCAACATTATAAAAGCAGCAGAAGCATGGATCAAAATGACTGATCCAGGGCTTCCCTGGTGGCGCAGTGGTTGAGAGTCCGCCTGCCGCTGCAGGGGACATGGGTTAGTGCCCCGGTCCGGGAAGATCCCACATGCCGCGGAGTGGCTGAGCCCGTGAGCCATGGCCGCTGAGCCTGCGCGTCCGGAGCCTGTG
Organism: Aethalodelphis obliquidens; assembly: GCF_003676395.1. Classification (NCBI taxonomy): domain Eukaryota; kingdom Metazoa; phylum Chordata; class Mammalia; order Artiodactyla; family Delphinidae; genus Aethalodelphis; species Aethalodelphis obliquidens. Next base: position 6,847,693 of record NW_020838009.1, read on the forward strand.
CTCCGCAACGGGAGAAGCCACAAGGGGGGGGGCCCCGCACACCGCAAAAAAAAAAAAAAAAAAAGACTGATCCGTACAATGCAATTACGCAGCCGCAGTTCACAGCCACTTAGATACATTCTTGAACAGGACGGGAAAGGTAATACAGGCATGGATATGGATGTTGTTGCTGGAATCTGGTACCAAATGATTCTGGCCTCACTGTTGCCATGGTGGAAACTGTGGCTCAGGTGACTCAGGGACTATGAAAATGAACCTTCAAAATCCAAGAAGTAAAACACAGACGCCTTCAAGCTTTCTGTAATCACTGTGTTTGTTTTCTTTTTCCACCACCATGGCTGTTTGTGGCAGGAGGGCTCTCCAAAGCAAATGCAAAGAATTGTGTTGAATATACTTAGAACTCACTATATATCTGAGCTCTTGCTCCATTCCTCTGCATACGAGATGTCCCAGAAGGGTGTCTACTTGAATCCAGTGGTTTCCAAAAATCTATTTTGAATTGCCTTATTTTTTCACATGTCTCAATTTCCTAATAATTATTATTATGACTTCTATCATGAATATCGGAGTATGTGCACCAGCATGCAGTTAAAATAAAGAGATCTCTGATATAGGAGTTCAGTCCTATTTTCAGAGGGCAAAACAGAGGCCCAGGGAACTTTAATGAATTATCCAAGGTCATGACTTGTAGGTCACAAAATCTCAAAGCGTTCTCACTCTTGCATTTTTTTCTCTATACAATATGAATTGTCCGTCCAGTCACCTTGAACCCTGCTTATAATCCAAAGAGTACTATCGGTCTTCAAAGTAGTAGTTCAATCGTCTCCATTGGAATATAATATATTTAAATGAGCTTTCGGATGTGTGCCCGGGTGAGTGTGTGTATATAAATTCAGTCTTGCAAATGACCAACTCTACAAGCCAACGTTGAACTTCACAGAGCTGTAAGTAGGCTTATTATTGTCATTTTCTAGGTTTGAAGTAACATAATTGAAGGAATTCATCTTTTGTATTTGTGTCCAAGAAACGATGTCAAGAACAACGGGATCTCGGATCTGCTCCAGATCTATGATTATGTGTGATTTAAACTTTCTTATGATAAAGGTACAGGAGAGAAGGGTGAGCAAGTCATGGAACACGGGGAGAGTAAGAGGAGGGCACGCATCTCTCTCTAGAAAAAGCCTCTCTTTGGTAGAAAGTTAGGAGGTCTCCCACTGTTCTTTTTCTACATAAAATACAACTCTTAACGAAAACAACAAGGTATAAATATTAACTAGGCCTAGTATGAAATTATGTATAACTAGGTACCATCCAAGTAAAGTAAGGTACAAACATATACACAAACTGTCCTTTAGGTGGATAATTTTTTTAATAAATTTATTTATTTTATTTATTTATTATTTTTGGTTGCGTTGGGTCTTTGTTGCTGCGCGCGGGCTTTTCTCTAGTTGGGGTGAATGGGGTCTACTCTTCCTTGCGGTGCGCAGGCTTCTCATTGTGGTGGCTTCTCTTGTTGCGAAGCACGGGCTCTAGGTGCATGGGCTTCAGTAGTTGTGGCTCTCAGGCTCAGTAGCTGTGGCTCACGGGCTCTAGAGAGCAGGCTCAGTAGTTGCGGCGCACGGGTTTAGTTGTTCCGCGGCATGTGGGATCTTCCTGGACCAGGGCTCGAACCTGTGTCCCCTGCACTGGCAGGTGGATTCCTAACCACTGCGCCACCAAGGAATCCCTAGGTGGATATTTTTTAAAGTGTTTTGAAGGAAACCCACTGGCTCCTTTAAATGTCTGGTATACAAGAAGCTTCTTAACCTGATGGAAACCAACCACAGGTCACAATAACAGCACCAAATCTCTTTTGAGACCCTTGAACACTGGCTCTGAACTCTGATATGACAGGATTGGGCAAAGGAAACAGGTGAGGCAAAAAGAAAAATTTTCTGATTGGAATAATAATCATAATTTTTTTGTAGCGTCAAGAGATTTTATGCATCACAGGTGTTGATAATTTTATTTTTCCAATTGAAGAAAACTGAGTGGGAGAGAACTGCCTTGGGGAACAAAAAGTCACTTTTCTCTGTTCTAAAGTGAAGAGAGGTTAAATAACCCAGTGGTCAATTCTGAGTGCACAGAAATGGTTACTTTATAAACAGGTAACAGGAGTGAAGCAATGGGTCTGGGGCTTCTTTTGCACACATTAAGAAACCTCACAAAGAATCAATAAAACCCGAACAATGGTTTTGCAAAATAACTGCACTTTTTTGGTTTCCTGCTATCTTGAAAATACAGTTTTATGTTCTGACAGTTCTTAGCATCTATACATGTTTTATCATGCATCCCTCCTTAAATTTTAATATAAACATTTGCTTCTGCTCTGCTGTGAATTTTTAAAAATTACTTCATAAAGGTCTTTGAAGACCAAATTGATCTGGAGCACCTGGAACTGAATAGAATTGAGATGAAGAAAACTTTGTTCTTATTTGACATCCGGTTCTGGGTGACATAAATTTTCTTTTCTGCAGAAGACTGTTCATTGAGTTATTAATTCCAAGTCATATATTTATCAAATCTGATCATTACACAAGCCACAAATTTTGTTTTAAAAAATGCAATGAATTAATACAATGAATTAGCAGATGTATTAATTCCATTAACCTTTTAGTATATCCCCTTCTATTCTTTGGTTCCACGCGTAATTCTGTAAATAAATTATATACACACAATACATAACCACATATGTATGTAACCTGTACTAATTAGATCATTCTGTACATTGTTTTGAAGCTTCTTATTTTTTTTATTTTATTTTTTTTGCGGTACATGGGTCTCTCACTGCTGTGGCCTCTCCCGTTGCGGAGCACAGGCTCCGGACGCGCAGGCTCAGCGGCCATGGCTCACAGGCCTAGCCACTCCGCGCATGTGGGATCTTCCCGGACCGGGGCACGAACCCGTGTCCCCTGCATCGGCAGGTGGACTCTCAACCACTGCGCCACCAGGGACGCCCCACCCTATTTTAATGATTAATATTTTATAATATAAATATTGTAGGCTGAATGGTGGCCCCCTAAAACAGCGGTCCCCGACCTTTTTGGCACCAGGGACAGGATTCGTGGAAGACAGTTTTTCCACAGCTGAGGGCGGGGCGGGGGTGTGTGGGTGATGGTCCAAGTGGTAATGCCAGCGATGGCGAGCAGCAGATGAAGCTTTGCTCGCTTGCCTGCTGCTGACCACCTGCTTTGCGGCCCCGGTTCATAACAGGCTGCGGACCTGCTGCGGTCTGCAGCCCAGGGGTTGGGGACCCCAGCAAAAAATATGTCCATTTCCTAATCTCTGGAATTTGTGAATATCACCTTACTGATAGGGTAAATGTCACCTTACATGGTAAAAGCTATGATTAAGTTGAAGATTTTTGAGAGAAGCTTATCCTTGATCATCCCCATGGGTCATAAATCCAATGACAAGTATTCTTATAGGGGTGCAGAGGAAGATTGGAGACATACATAGAAGAAAAGGCAGAAAATGGAGTGATAGGACCACAGCCCAGGAGTGCCAGGGCAGCTACCAGAAACTAGAAGAGGCAAGGAATGGATTCTCCCATTTAGCCCCTACCTGCACCCTGGAGGGAACATAGCCCTGGAGGATTTCAGACTTCTTGTCTCCAGAACTGTGAAAGAATAAATGTCTGTCATTCTAAGTCATGAAGTTTGTGGTAATTGGTTACAGCAACCTTAAGAGACAAATACAGTGCACTAATATCTAGACATGAAAATACTCATTCATTCTTTACTCTTAATATTTTTCCAATCCAGAGCCATTTTAGATTTGTTTTGTCAAAGTGTAATGAAAAATAAAATTATATTCTGATGCTAACTAGATAATGTTAAATGTGTAAAGTAAATTGACGACACTAATCCTTACACAAGGCAACATGGTATGGCTTTTAGATATGCTTCTTTTATGCCACTTAATAAAGCTTTGAGTTTTCTTCATATGGGCTTTGTCATTGAGTTTAAGTTTTTTGGTAAGTACACTATACATCATTGCTAATACAACTGAGGGTGATTTTATTTCTGCCATTGTATGTTCTAAGCCAGTGTTGTCTAATAGAACTTCCTGTGATGATGGAAATGTTCTGTATTTGCACCGACCAATAAGGCTGCCACCACTCATGGGGCTATTGAACATTTGAAATGGAGTTAGTGTCATTGAGGAACTGAATTTTTACATTTTATTTCATTTTAATTAATGTAAATTTAAATAGTCACACCTGGCTAGTGGCTTCAATATGGGAAAAAAATATACTCCTAAGTGATTATCAATGCTTTGTAGCAAGATGATTTAAGGCAGTATAGTAAAAGTGGTTAAGAGCCTGGGCCCTGGAGTTATGCGATCTGTGTTTATATCTTAGTGCCACCATTCTTAGCTCAGTAGACTTATGCTGGGCAACAACCCTAAGTACTGGTCTGCAGGGCAGAGGGGGAGATGGAGGAATCCTGAGGAAAGTAAGCATTGTCATATGGGGGACCTGCATCATCTGAGGCTTCATCAGAGTCTCCATATGGGTCACATTTTCCTGTTTCTTTGTATGTCTAGTAATTTTGGATAGCATACTGAACATTGTGAAAGATGTATTTAGGAGACTATATACTCTGTTATATTCCTCTAAAGAGCTTCGGTTTTTGTTTTTGTTTTTTGCTTTGTTTTAGCAGGCATTCAATTTGCCTGGGCTCAAACTCCAAACTCTTTCTCCCCTAGGCGAGAGGCAGTTAAAATCTCTCTTTTGTAATTTTATTCTTAGCTGGGCTATTTCGAGTCAGCCTATATATTTGTAGTTCAAAGGTTTACACATAAAAAACTGTGACTCCTCTTCTCTGGCTCATTCTTTGTTAGGATATTTCTGACCTGCTGTGATCATACTCTGGTTCTTCCAGCCAGTAAGAATGAGAGTTTCTAGTGTAAGCTTGTGGGTTTCTGTCTAGGTTTTAGCAGCTTCACATGGTGCTGACTGGAGTCTTCCCACAGGCAAAGAACAGTAAAAATAGAAAACACTTGGTCCAATTCCCTTCCTCCAAGCATCCAGTCTCCTACAGTTTCTCCCTGTTTGCAGTACCTCTCCAGTACCTCCATGAAGTTGTTTTAAAAATTTTGTCCAGAGCTTACAGTTTTCTACAGGAGATTTGGTCTCATAGGAGCCACTCTGCCATTCCTGAAAAAGTAATCTGTTTCTCAAATGTTAAAAATAATTCGTGTAGAAAAACATCTAGTCCCAAAACTTAGGTTGCAAGTGAGTTCATTGGGGAAGGAAAAGGAGACTCTGGAGAGAAGAATATAATTTTTGAATCAATGTCTGTATCTTTCTCTTTTATGAATATAGGCTTTTTTGTACTTCAATTTTTGATGAATTATATGTTTTCAGTCATGGATTTTTATCTAGATTGGGCCTGGTAAATGTTTCCTTGGGCAAGTAATGTAACATCTCTGAGCTCCTCCTTCATCTTTGTTAACAGGGTTGATCATGCCCCTGTAAGGAAGAGACTGAAATATTAGGCACTCCCTAAGTGTCCATTTTTCCGTATCAACTCATTATCACATGACTTATTCAAGTGTAATGACAGCACTTTATTCATCTTGGAAGCCACCAATCTGGGTCATTTTTGTTGCCACATAAATGTTTGTTAAATAAATAAGTAGACTCATGAATGTAGACAGCATTAAGATAAAATTCATACATGTATTAAGCTATTGTTTCAATGTAGGGATATTTTATTTCTCTGTCCACAGACTGAAATCTACTATGTTAATACCCATGTTCATAGAGATGAAGCGACACCCACTTAATTTTGACAGTAAACTATTTAGAACCGGCACTTCCATTTTTATGGTCTTTGTATACTCCTTATTACTATATAAATAAATAAATATAATTTTATGTACCTATTGAATAATAGTTACATTAAAAAGTTCTGCAGAAATACCTTGGTCTAAAATCAGGTTTCTTTGCTAGGTAATAAAAATATTTTCCCTGGAGCCATTTCTGGGGAAGTGTTATAACAGTCTAAAATCCAACCGTTGCCTAGTATAACTAATAAAAGATTTTGTAGTTGTAGGTCCTTACGAATGAAGTGAATTATATTAAGTATTGTGGAGAACATTTTCCTTGAGTGAAGAAAGCTGTTTATGTAACTAAGTTCTCAATTATGAGAAGGCCATGCAGATCTCAGCTTAAACCTGCAGGTGATGGAAGCAACTGCAGTTTTAGCAGTTGGAGGGATGAGTTTGCTCTTGGGTAAAGTATTTTGCTGTGGTCGTTTATTTAAATAATTTAAATCTGGTTCTCAGCCCTCACCAAACTGAATGACAGAATGTTTAATTATTCTTCAAAACTGGGCTTTGCTCCAATTCCATTTCAGTGTGAAATAAATCCAGGCTAGGGTCTCGTCTGTCTTGTCCCAATACACCCATTTATGCAACCATCACTTTTGGCATTCTGACCCAGGAAGACACACAGCAGTGCTGAGAATAAAGCACCTACTATGTGTTGTGGCACGTGCTGGGTACTGTGGGAGATTTGGGGGGAAAAAAAACCAACAGGGCATAACCCTTGAAGTCCAGGAAGAATTCCAGGGTCAAAAATGTACAATTTACAGCCTTTTGGATGTAAATGTTACTCTGAGAGTAGCTACAACCAGTATCAAATGGAAGGCTGTCTGTAAAAAGCAGAACCGTGGAACGTTTAGAAAAAAGTAATGAAAATGGCAGAAAATTCAGTTCTCAGCAGAATCCTGTCAACAGGAGAAATGCTATTTCCACAAATCCCTGAGTGAGGAAGGCGTGCAGAGGGCCTCCCGGGCCATCCATAAAACATGAAACCAAGAACAGAGCAGATGAAGAAAGTTTTCTATTTTCTTTCTGACTTAGCCTTAACTTGTGGTTTACGTAAAAAAAAAAAGACTAAGCTCTTCTTGGGGCCATTACAGGGCTGTGCAGCTATGTGCTTGCACTGACATTGTTTATTTCAGAACATCTGTGCCATAATTTTTGGTCATGCCTGTGGAATAAATGAGGTCATCTCTTTGGATGTTTATATAGCTGAGAAATAATCAAAACCAATGCACCAGAAATGGATTCCCTTTCCCAGATTTTTAAGCACTTTTGCCCTTTTCATATCACCACTCAAGTTTGCTCAACCCAGCAACAAAATGGTTGTTGAATTAATTAATGAGCATCATCTCCCTCTAAACTTTGCCAGTCTTGCCCCTTCTCTCTCAACACGCATACACACACACACACACACACACACACACACACACACACACACACACAGTGCAAAGCATAAAAGAAAGATAAACAATGTGGAATTACAATGAGCTGAGTTCTAGACTTGGTGCTGTCATCAGTTACTTCTGGCACCTCAGGCAGATCCATCCCCCCACCTGTCACCAGGGTCAACTGTCTTTGTTCCTCATCTCCTTAAAATCCTTCTTTGACTTCCCATCATGTACAAGGCAAAGTCCATAAGATCCTTCACGTTGTGGCCCCTGCCTACCTTTCCAGAATCATCTCTCACAATTCCACTAAAATGGACCCTGTTAGTAACCATTCTTCACTACTTACAACCTTCCATTTAGACATGCTCTTTCTTCCCTCCCTGTCCTTTTTGCATGCGCTTTCACCTGAGTGAATGTCGTCACCTTGTCTGTCCATCCTCCTTCTCCCTCAGCACATCAACCACATCCGTAAAGCCATTGAGATGTAGCTACAGTTGACACAAAGGCAGCTCAAGGTCGAGAATGGGTACAATATTGCCGATCTGTGATTGTGGTTTTCTTTAAACTGGGAAAGGCTGTGCTCTCAGATGGCAGGATCAGTGCATCCATTTGACATGAGGAATTAGAAGTTTTCTTCTTGGTACCTACAACCTTTGGACATCTTCAACCTCTTTATCTACTTCCAGGTTTTTTTTTCTTTTGTTCTTTTCTTTCTCTCTCTTTCTTCCCTTCTTTCCTTCCTCCCTCCCTCACTTCCATATTCCTCCCTTCCTTTCTTGCTTTGGTCCTAGTCATGCTGGAAAGGATTAATACAACCAGGACAAGCCTCAGTGGCAGTGAGATGATCTATGCCTTGGGTCATGCATTATTTGGGTGCTCCTGAGACCTAGAGTTCTCATCCTAGTGGTCATTGTACTTCCTCTCTTGAAGGACTAGCTTCTCCACCAGCCTCTTTCTAGAAGCACACACCTGAAGGCAAATTATTCTGAAACGGTCCCTCTCAGTGTCTATCCTCCTTTCTACTCTACCCTCCTAGAAAAGACACTGATGGAAATAATCCAAGAAAACTTCAAACAGAGAAAAAAACCTACAGCGCAGTTGAGGTTTGGGAAGCATGCCCACTGCATGCCCTAAGTTTTGAGGAGTTCCTTCTATCTACAGTGTAGGTGGGCTCATGCTGAAGGAAGTTGTTAAGCCGTGCTTTTTCTTCCCCAGAAAGTGATGCAGAGTAGAGGGACCAGAGGGGTATTTTACCAGTGACTCCAAATCAGAAGGAGGAAGAGTTACATGTGACAGTGGTTCCACTAAAAGACAAGGGCAACCCTATTACCAGTGGGGACCAACATTTGTTGGTGGCTTCTGAAAGGAACAGTAGACCCTCACGAAGTAGAAAGTCTGGGGATAGCAGGCTTTATGACCTGGCCCAACTTCTCGATAATAGGAGAGCCACTTCTTATAAAACTAGACATTCTTCCATGCCCAGGGTGGCAGGAATCTTGACATGGCCAAGCCACATGCTTGGAGCAGAGAACTAGGAAATCAGACCTCATGCCCAGCAGGTTTACCAAACTCTGAGGAGGAGGCCACTTGAAGAGATGACCCTTCCTCCTAGACTGCTCTTGACTTCATCCTCTGTAGACCTTTAGTGCCGGATTGCTGAACTGACATGGCTGCTTATACTACCAGGCTTTGATCTTAAGACTGAAGAGGAGAATTCTAACAAGTAGCCAGGTAAACTGCAAGGGACCCACCCAGAATCTTTTGAAGGTCATAGCAAGCTAGGACAGGGCCGTGCGTGAGTGAGTTAGAATACAGAGGCCCTTTGGGGAGATGCCCTCACTGTTCATCACAGCTTAGCAGGCAGATCAGGGGCTGGGTTTCAGCCCCACTCACCACCTCCACCGGGGGCCTTTGAGCAGGGTGGCCCTGCGAAGAAGACTTGCCCTCTTTCTAACATAACAGGAAACAAACAAATAAGATAAGGCCTACCAAAAACTCATTCGCATCTAAGTAGGAGACAAATATCACCCACAAGAAATAGAACATGAGCATACTTTTACAAGAGATTTACCACAGGTGACTTTTTGCATTTTTATTATATAGGCAGTGATTCATGGTCAAAAGTAACAAGAATTAGGAAATACTGATAAGCTAAATGAAAAATAAAAAGCCATCCATGGCCTCCTCTGTGAGATAAAGACCTTGTATATTTATTAGTTGACAATCTACTGTAAAAAAGAGTGTTTCCTTCTCTTACATTTATTTCTTCTTATTTGTCTATTTATTCATTTTCTTATATATCTTCATAGACCTCTGGTTTAGTTTCTTTGTATTTCGTTACTTGAAGAGAGGTTTGCCCAGGTGCAAGCATTACAGCAGAGGGTCCCAGGTCTCAGCTCTTCTCATCTGCAGTGGAACGGTGGAGGTAGCTGCTGCACTTTGGAAAGGACTGCAGAGATCCATGGAGATGCCTGAAAAGAGTTGAAGATGGACCACAAATGTGGAGGCAGGCATGGCAGCAGCGGAAAGAGACTGGCAGGAAGGTGGGGGGGAACTTGTGACTCACACCCTGGCACTTCCATGATCTAGGAAGACACTTGAAGAGGATGGACTTCCTGTCTGAACAAGAAGAGGCAAACCCTGATTAAATCTTAATTATTATGATTAATGTAGACACATTAGCACCAACAGAATTCTGAGGCTTGATTAACTTGGAAGACAGATATAAATATTCATTTTATTTATATATTTTTCTCTCTCATCTGCTTTTCTCAATGAAAGGTAATGCCAGCACCAGAGAAAAATCCTGAAAATTTCCTTCTGGATCCATGGTTCTCAACTAGGATTGACTTTGCCTCCCAGGGGACAGTTGGCAATGTCTGGAGGCATTTTTGGTAGTCACAACTGGGAAGATGCTAATCTAGTGGGTAGAGGCCGGGGATGCTGCAGTGCTCAGGACAGGCCCCACAATAAGGAATTATCCAAAGTATTAATAGTGCTGAGGTTGAGAAACCATGTTCTAGAAGTATAAGTTTTCATTGATTCGGAAAAGCTGTTTATATATTAAGAACATTAATTTACTTTTATCTATCACAGATGTTGCAGAATCTTCCCATTTTTATTTGTCATTTGCATTTAATTGTATTTTTAGACCTACAGAAATAGAATTTTATATATTCAAATATATTAATTGTCAGGTTATCTCAGGAAACATTATTTCTATTTTTTAATATTATGTTTTTCCTAATCTAAAATCATACAAATATTCACTTATTCTTTTGATGTTTTTACAGTTTTAGCCCTTATTTTCAGCCATCTGAAATTTATTTGGGGGTAAGATAGAATCTAGGAATCTCAAATTATTCTTTTCTTCACAAACAGTTATCCTGTTGTTCTAGCCACATGTACTGAATAAATTATTCTCTCTCCAATTTTTGAAATAACAAAATCATTATATTCTACATCGCAATATATATTTAGAATTGTTTCTGGAATTTCTTTTTTGTTCTATTGGTTTGCTTATTCTGGTGACAGTTTCATTGTATCTTTATTGTTATAAATAAAAATTGTGTCAAGGTTAAAGAAAAATCACGTTGAGATTTTGATTAGGAAGATATTTTCTATGTTAATTTAGGGAGAATTGATGTTTTTGTAATGAGTCTTTTTATCCAGAAACATTGGATGTTTCTCCATTTATTCTTTTATGCCTCTTAGTATGGTTTAGTAGCTTTTTTTTTCACATGCATTCTATGTGTTTCCTTGAAATTTATGGGTAGTCATTTTATATTTTTGGTGTTATTAAAATATTTCCCTCTTATATTTTAATAGCTTATGCTTTATAAGAAAGTTATTGCTTTTTACAACTTCATTTTGTAACTGGTTTTCTAAATTGTCACTGCAGTTTTTCAATTGACTCTTTGTTTATTTTCCAGGAATCATGTCAAATCATTATCCTTGGGCCTTTTTCTTTCCTGTTACTACTCTGGGGACCACCCTCACTTTTAGGAATTAGAATAGTTTTTGAAGTTTTGACTTAAGTCAGAAAATCCGGAGACTAGACACTTCTGGTAATATCTGAAGGCTATGTACTGACTTGAGAATGCCCATTGCATTATTTGCTGTATTGCCTGGCTATGGAATGTGCTGTATTTCCAGAGTACGTTTTAAAGTTGAGGAAAATTTTATATCTGTTGAAATGCCCAGAGACCTTAAATGATACAATTCTGTAAGTTATAAATATTCATGCACCCACCACCCAAATCAAGATATAGAACATTTCCAACCCCCCCCCAGAAACTTCTTTCACTCTCCTTCTCAATCTTCATTCCCACACTAGCAACCTCTATTCTAATTTTTATCCCTATAGATGAGTTTTGCCTGTTGTACAACTTCATGTCGATGAAATCCTATCATGTGTCATCTTTTGTGCTTGGCTTTTTTGTTAAACACACTGTTTCTGAGAGTCAGTCACATTGTTCATTCCTCTTTATTACTGAGTAGTGTTCCATTTTGCAAACATAACAAGTTTGTTTATCCATTCTTCTGTTGGTGGGTACAGTAAGTCCCCTACATACGAACCTTCAAGTTGCAAACTTTCAAAGATGCGAACAACGTGCCCAGAGAAATGACAAAGAGAGACAAGAAGAAGTAACTGAAGAACCGAAGATATTCATGATGCAGGAAATGGCAAGGGGATTTTCTTTATTTGAGGAGGCACTGTTGGTTTTTGAGGCACAGGACTCGAACGTAGAATGGTACAGGATGTTTGCAGCAGCCGTTCAGAATGCAATCTAAGGCCACCATGTCATCTATGACGAGAAAAAAAGAGCTGCTACCGAGACCTCACTGGATCGTGTTTTCAAGAGGGTAGATAGAATTGAATCCAGCGAGGAACCAGAACCTGTGCCATCCATATCAGGCGTGAGTGACGTCGCAGCTCGCCCTCCGTCTCCTGTTGCTGACGATCCTTCAGCTCTACCATCTCCCACCTCCTCACCCTCCTCCAGTCAGTAACTCTTCTTGCCTGTTCACTCGATGCCAGCCCCTGCATGCCAGCTGTTGTACTGTGCTACTGCATTTTTCAAGGTACTGCACTGTAAGAGTCAAAATGTTTTCTTTATTATTTGTGTGTGTTTGATTTTTATGTATTTTTTGTGTGAAAACTATTATAAACCCATCACAGTGCAGTACTATATAGCCGATTGTGTTAGTTGGGTACCTGGGCTAACTTTGTTGGACTTAGGAACAAATTGGACTTAGGAATGTGCTCTTGGAACGGAACTCGTCTGTATGTAGGGAACTTACTGTATTTGGGTTGTTTTCATTTTCTTATTACTATGGATATAATTGCTATGACTGTTTCTGTAGAAATCTTTCTGTACACATGTTTTCATGTCTTTTGAGTAAATATCTGAGTGGAATTCCTGGATCATAGGGCAGGTATACATTTAACTTTATTTTTAAAACTCCAGTTTTCCAAAGTCTTTGTACCAATTTTTGTAAGTTTTATTTTGATATCATTTTAAACTTACAGAAAAGTTGCAAAACATAGGACAAAGACTTCTTGTACACTTTTACACCAATTATTCACCAATAGTTTACAATTTGCCCTATTTGGTTTTTCCTTTTTTCTATCTCCCTATTATTATTATCATATATGTATGTATATGTGTACACATACCATTCTTTTCTAAATCATTAGTTAATTGGGACACTGTTGCCCCTTTATCTCTAAATACTTTAGTAATCCACCTAAAAACGGTCTCATCCAATGAGTGTGGTTCATTCATTTCAAGAGTTCCATCTACCCCAGTTTCCACCCACTTTTCCTTATTATCCAGTGTTTTTAAATAATTGTTTCCTAAAAAACTGTTTTGTCATTTTATCATTGTTATCTCTTGGAAGGAATGTTAGTCCTGAAAGGCTGTTCCACCATTGTAGGAACCCAAAACCTGCCTTTACTATTGCTTTTGACAGTCTTATTAACTGTACAACTAAAAACTTTTCCCTGTGAAGTGCAGTTAATATTCTTTCCCTCCATCATCAGCTTAACATACACCATATGACAAACAACACGGACGTTATCAAGTGAACTTATGAAAAGGTACCCCAAGTTCAGAGAGGTTTGAACCCCAAGAGTGCACTTAATAGTTTTTACTTCTTCTCTTGGGATCTCAGTGTTTTGTGCCAATAGCATTATCGATAAAATCTTCCCATTAAGTCCATGATCTCTCAACATCTTAGCATCATTGCTACTTCTAGAATAATGTTAAATAATAGTAATTATAGTGGATAGCCTCTGTTGAATATATTTCATAATTTGGGATCCTCTTTCAAATCAAGGAATAAAACCTAGTTTGTCATCATGTATTATTCTTTTAATTTAGTGTTTGAGTTCAAATAATATTTTATCTATGGTTCATGTGTTTCCATACATAAACTGATCTGTGGTTTTCTTCTTTGTGTTATCTTTGTCAAATTTCTCTATGAGGATACTGTTAGCTTCATAAAATGATGATGCTAACTTATTTTAGTGTTCTCTGCAGGAGTTCAGACAGCAGAGAAATTGTTTTATCAGGATTTGAAACACTGCACCTGTAAAACTATCTGCACCTGGTTTTTTAAAATAGTTACTTGTATGACGAGTTTTTCAAGTTCAAGGTTATTGGTCTATTCAGGTTTTGTTTCTTCCTCATAAATAAATTTTAGTCCATGATCATTTCCACAAAGATCATGTGCCTCACTAAAATTGTCAAGTTTATTAGCACGTATTTCCATATGGTAGTCTCTCATAATTTTGTAATTCCATCTTTAGCTATGGTTATAGCTATTTTAGTAATGTGTATTTGTTGTATGTAAATATAAACAATTTTTATTAGAACAAAGAATTTAGAGTAGTTGTATTCCAATTCTTCAATTGGGGATGGGGAGCTGACTTTTTTCCCCCCCAGATCCAGCTCTTGTATGTTCATGCTCTAAATTAGTTTCCCAATTCATTAAAATATACGTTGCTATTAATTCCTTGCTTCTTTTTCCATATGTCTATTTAATGATGCATTCTGTGACTTCTTATACTAAGTAGTAATTTCAATTATTTTAATTCATTTTTATTTTATAGTAAATATAGTAAATGCTCCAAATTTTCAATGACTTCAGTTTCGGCATATGTTGTTATTTAATTGTGCTGCTATTGTTAGTAGTTCCAAAATGGTTCTATTCATACATTATAAATTCTATTAACTCATTACAAAAATGTTATGGGTGAAAATAATTAACATGAATAGCTGTTAAAAATATTTTTAAGTAACAACACTGATTACAATCTAGCATCTACAGAATTATCCTATTTTTTATTCATATATGTATTAATTCAAGAAGTATTTACAAGTATCCACTATGCAGGAAACCTGTTGTAAAAACATTTTTCATGGGTAGATATACATATAATATATATCTGAACTATAGATATAGAGCAATGGTAAGAAAAATTATCTTAAATGTATTTATAGGTAGTTAAATAAATATGCATAAAAAAAGGTCTGGGGGAAAAATCAGCCCAGACATGATTATGTGTATATGATACAACTATCATTGTTGTTTTAAATACTTTTCTTCTTGGTTATATCTATTTGTTAACTTTCTACAATGAACAGATATTAGATTTTTAAATTCTTGTTTTAAATTTTTTAAAATGTGGCTCCTCTTTCACTCAGTATTTGTGTTTCTAGGAATTTTGCCTGAGCAAATCATTCACGATGTAGCAAAAGTTTAGAAATACGGTTTAATGCAAGATTATAAGTAAATCAAAAATATGCACTCTTTATGTCCAACAATAGGAAATAGAATGAATCGTGGGGACAAACTTAATCATGGGGTGTCCTTGCAATATGTACCCAATAACACTGTGTGACAAAGCACATTTGTGAACATCAATGCATTTTCATAGCAGGACATACTCAAGTGAAGAAAGATGTTCACAAAATGTGATATATAGAGTGGGCATACTTTAAAATCAAGCGCGTAATTAGATACTCATAAAACATTTGGAATGTATACAATTTCAAGTGTTTATTTCTAAAGCATAATAATACGGGTTGTTTTTCTTCCTTTATTAAGGCTTACCTTTGTTTTCTACAATAAACTTGCCTTCCTTGTACTATTTTTTAAAGAGTTGCAAAGGATAAAGAAATGGGGACAAACATTAAGGGCGAGTGGTAACTGACTTTTGAAAGCGTGTTACTCATTTAATCCCTGTTTTGGGGAAGTTAAAAATTGTCTTTTTTCTGGAGGCTTTAATAAAATTTAGATAAAATAGCAACAGTGAAAATGGTTAGGGAAAAAACCTTCTATGGAATTTTTATTTCAAGCTTCCAAAAATAGAGAGTGTGTACGTGTATGTGTAAGACATTTCTTATTGATGGATTGAGAAAGTTTTAACAGACCAGAAAACAGTAACTAATATCATCAGTGAAAAGGAAAGAAATGCCTCCTTATTTTATTCGGGACCAAATACCTGGGGTCTTGCTACTGACTAAGGCACAGATGCAGACCCAGCTGATTTCTCGTTAACCATCACACCTTCATACAGAGCCAAAGGCGAGAACCACTGATGGGGAAGCAGCAGCAGTGAATTGGTCCGAATGTAGATCTGTCTTGATAAAAATTGTGGTTTTGGTAAAAGTATAAAATTATGGTGAGTGAGTGTATAGTGCCTTGAGCTTCCAAATTATTTTAGAAAGTTCTTTGTACCATGTGTATATATCTTTTTATAAATAAAGAAAATTACTCCTTGCGATGTCCAGTCCCTGCATTTTCTCAAAAGCCTGAAGTTGTGTGTCCACCACCACAGTCATGACAGAGAGGAGTCCCATTTCCCCCCAAATTTCATCATGCTGTACCCTAACTTGGAGTGAACTGTTCTCCATCCCGACAGTTTGCCTCTTCTAGACTGTCATGGAATTAGAATCCTTCGATACATATACTTCTGAGTTTGGCTTCTTTTCCTGAGCAAAATACGCTTGGGATTCATTCATGTTCTTGGGATGATCAACCCTTCATTCCCTTTTTTTTTTTTTTTTTTTTTTGCGGTACGCGGGCCTCTCACAGTTGTGGCCTCTCCCGTTGCGGAGCACAGGCTCCGGACGCACAGGCTCAGCGGCCATGGCTCACGGGCCCAGCCGCTCCGCGGCATGTGGGATCTTCCCGGACCGGGGCACGAACCTGTGTCCCCTGCATCGGCAGGCGGACTCTCAACCACTGCGCCACCAGGGAAGCCCCCCTTCATTCCTTTTAATTGCTGAGTAGTCATCAACTTTACGAATGTAACAGAGTTTATATATCCATTCACTGGTTGAAGGATCTGGGCTATCCGTTTTTGATAATTATGAATTAAGCTGCAAAAACAGCTTTGTTCACAGGTCCTTGTGTGAGCAGAAGTGTTCATTCTGTTACATCCTTACCTACAAGTGGGATTGCTGAGTCATATTGGATGTATATGTTTAACTTTATATATTTAATTGCTCAGCTATGACAATCCTCTTCATGATATAAATATTACCTTAAGCATATACTTAACCTCTCTCAGCTTCGTTTTATTAAAATGAAAAGATAATATCTACCTACCATAATAATGAAAGGATTCCATTACACAATGCATTTTAACTTTCCGGCAAAGATACCAAGCTCACTGTAGGTGCTTAGCAAATGCTACTTCTCTTTCCTTCTCTCTGAGATGCGTTTCCATCTTGGGTACTGAGATAGAGTCTTTGTCTTAGCCGCTGGCCTATTAAGCATGGCTTTCGCGTTACGTGATGGTGTAGATCATTACAACCTTGGGATTAATAGAAGATCTATAGGACATTTTTGGATTCTGGAGACCAAGATAATAACAACAGATTACATTTGTTGAATAATACTTTGAACCAGGTTTGTCTGACTCAAGTGCCTTCACTCTTAACCATTGCTCCTCTTAGCTCATTTTTGTTTTTTAAAAAAAGCATCTTTTCTAAACTTTTGCAATCAGATCATTTAAAGGAGAGGCTTTTTTCATGGTTGGGCTCTACCCCATAGCAATAGCCCAGTCCTCAACAGATAGAAAGAAGATCCATACCTTTTCATCTTGAAAGGAAAAATTTGGTATCCAACATCAGAAGGAAAAATGTAGATGTGGATGGTTCGTAAATGCCCTTCTAGGGTTGATGAGTAATTTGTGGCTGGGAAGCTTTGCATATGGACTTTTCCCTCTGTGTTACATAATGAAACGTGAATTCCACACTTCCAACCACGGAGTGATGACTTTAGCATAAAGGGTTCACCAGGCAGGAGGTGGCCTCTTGGGTTGAGAGACTGCATTCTCATGGAAAATTAAAAACAAGTGCTTATTTTTAGCTCCGAAAATGCAATCATTCTTGTGCTCAAATATGCTTTACATTACCTAGAAGCGAGTTTATTGGCACTGGGTCTGTTGTGTAACTGAGGCAACCATTGTGTGTTATAAAAACATGCTAATGTGAAAACCAGTCCAGTGAGCAACACGCTAATGGAAGAAACAGGTAGCAGAGCAGAGGAATACTCTTCCGGAGGGTGTATAGGAAACTGGAGGGGGAAAAACTGCTTAGGGCTGCAAGGTTAGCATAAAGGCATCATGCATCGTTGCAACACTTGAGAAAAGGAATTCAAAGTCAGAGGAATAATTACATTAACAGTGAGTGGAATTATTTGTCCTGTTTGGATGCAAACTTTTCTCTCCTTTTTGTAATAGTCAAAAATCTTGGAGATCTCACATTTTTGTTCTCTACAATACCTTTCTGGGGGCAGATTTTCAATTTCCTAAACTGCAGTGTGGAGAAATTCTCCCAGTGATTCTTGGAGGGTGGGTAGAAACAAGCATTTTAAAAGTAGGCTAACTACAGCTAAACCTTAATCAAAGACTCAAAGGCGAACAGATTGGACTTGACTGAGGCTAGACCTCTTGATATCCAGAATTGCTAACTTGATCTCCTGTGCCTCTGGGTCTCATATCTGCAGCTCTTAGAAAGTTTAATTTACTCTTAATATAAAAGCAATATCAGTAAACATAATAATTAAAATAATCAATATTAAGATTTCTCTGGATAGTTTGGGGGCAGGAAAGTCTCAGCAGATAAGCCACAAATATTTTCCTCCTCCTGATGTCATGGTTAACTGAATGATCTAGCTCAGTTCCCTTGTGAACACTGCGCCTCAGATCTGGGATCTCACGGCAAGCCCTGCTCCACATTCAGACAGCTCTCTTCAAGGTTAGACGTTGCCTGGGTCTCTCTGACATCCTCCTCTCCCTCTTCCTTGTTTCTATGAAAAGTCCTTCTCCGTGTTTCCAGGGACCAGGCCCTTTTCTCATTCATTGTCATTATTTTTTATTAACCATATGCTTTGCCACCTCTGGGCGACACCCAGGCAAAGCAGTAAAGAAGAAATCCAAAATCTCATTAGTGGGCGGGAAAACGAAGGAAAATCAACCCATAGAGATTCGAAAGAAGGGAATACTGAGATAAGAGCTGAAATTCATGAAAAAGGTTTCTCCTCCCCCAGAAATGATTTGATCAGCAAAATCGAAAGCTTTGAAATGACTCATAAAACAGACAAATCTTAGGCAAATAGGATCAAGAAACATGAGGCACAAATAACCTGAGAAATGAACACAGAGATACATAAAACGTTTGAAAATTAAACGAGGATACTATGAAAAACTCTATGACAAATATGAAAACAGAATTGAAATGCACAATATTTCTGGGACATAGAAAATCAGAATTGGCCCAAGTTCCCACACATGCAGGGTCTATAGTTACTAGCTTTAACCCTTATATTTCCAGTTCCAATTCTGCCTTTTTAGATCTCATCTTGTCTGAGACACAGACTCTGCCAAACACCTGTCTAGGTGTCATAATTGGTTGCTCCAGTTATATCTGCTTCTTCTCCTTATAATTTCATTATTATAAACGGCATCCATGAGGAGAACAGAGGATGCGTGAGCGTTTCAGGGTGCCCAGCATCTCTGCACCTTTCCCCCCAACTCCTCAGGTCCCAGCCTCACCCACTCTCCCAGTTCCCTGTAATGGGAACATTTCACAATTGTCTGCCTATTTTTTTCCTGTTTCTCCACAAGGTGTCAGCGATCCATACATATTCCCCTGAATTCTCAGGGTTCACGCGTTTCAATTTCCTCTACCTCCGCTCATTGATGCTAAAGTGTTTTTCACCTCCAAAATAAGAGATTCCTCGGCCGAGCAACATTTCCAATTCAACCTATACCTGCATAGAAAACTGAAAGAATATACAGCAAAACGCTCAATGTGGCTATCTCCGTGGGATAAGATTAGAGGTGTTTTTTCTTTTCTTCGTGTTTTTCAGTTTTCTATCTTGAGGCTCAATTACACTATTAAAACTATTTAGTTTTTAATTTATTTTTTATGGAAGTATAGTTGAATTACAATGTTGTGTTAAGTAGTGCTGTGCAGCAAAGTGACTCAGTTATACATATATGTGCAGTCTTTTTCATGTTATTTTCCATTATGGTGTATCACAGGATATTGGATAGAGTTCCCTGTGCTCTACAGGAGGACCTTGTTGTTTATCTATCCCATATATAATAGGTTGCCTCTGCTAACCCCAAACTCCCACTCCATCCCTCCCCCAACCTCCTCCCCCTTGGTAACCACCGGTCTGTTCTCTATGTCCCTGATTTTGTTTCTATTTCATAGATAGGTTCATTTGTGTCATAGTTTAGATTCCACATATAAGTGATATCATATGGCATTTGTCTTTGTCTTTCTGGCTTACTTCACTTAAAAACTATTTATTTTTGAATTTAAATCAATCTCTCCTCTCCCCTCCCCTCCCCACTCCTCCTGTCTCTGTCTCTCCCTCACTCTCTGTCTCTCTCTAAATCTCTATTTCTCTTTGTATTTTGTATGAAGGAGAGTTCGATCTTATATCTAAGTCTTGTTATACTATACTTCTTGTTCCATGAATTGTATTTTTCTCACTTGATACTATGTTTAAAGACCTTCCCACCTTCATACACATAGATCTGCCTCCATTTCTTTACAAGCACTGCATAGTCTGGATGTACCGGGGTGCATTTATTCCAATGTTTATGTTTGTTTCCAGTTTTGTCTGCTCCAGCACTGCTGCAATGAACATGCTTGAACTTTCATATTGGGCACCTGCAAGCACATCTCTAAGGTAGAAACTGAGAGAGAGAGTTGCTGAGTCACAGAGGATATTTATTTTTTCATTCTAAGAAGACATTGCCAAAATGGTACTGTGGAGTAGCTATGAAAATGTACACTCACAAAAGCGGTGAATAAGAGTATTCATTTCTTTACAGCATCATCAGTATCGGATATGTGTGTGTTACTCTGATGAGTAAAAGATTACATTTCTTTGTTCTAATTGGTGTTGCCTCGTTACTGGTGAAGCTGAGCACCTTGCCTCATGTTTCTTCGTCATGTGTATTTCATCTTTTAGAATCAGGACTACCTGTTCATGACTTTTGCCCATTTTTCCATTAAGATTTTTTATTTTTTTCAAAACAAACATCTTTATATATTCCAAATATTAATTTTGCTTTGTTGAAGAATACCTTTTTGCAATGCATTTAGAGAGGAACTGCAGATGTACTTTCTATGTTCAAATAAAGTGGTCTTTACTTGAATCTCGTATGTGTGGGATGTTTTTCCAGCAGTGATGTCTTTGTGTAGAGGAGCACCCCATTCCTCCTACGGCTGCCAGTGGGGCAATATATTGTCTTGTCTCTCAGATGCCAGCACCCTGTCATGTGATACTTGGCCCAAGGCAATGAAACAGAGGGAACAACTCATTCTGCCCTTCTGTGTTATCCCAGACAAGCATCCCCATGAACACCCTAGACCACTTGCCTCCCTGCCCCTCTGCTGACTGCTCCCTGGGCTAGAAGCACCTCCAGAGCAGTTCCATCTTTTCAACCATTCTCCCAGCATGCACTTGTGCCTATGGTTTCTGTCTCCTATGGAATCCCATATTCCTTTCCCCTTTCAGGAAACTTTAGAGTCTCTCTTTCTCTCTTTTTTATATTATTTCATTTTTTACTTGTTGACATTTAAACCGGGAACCATATACATGGATTTGAAAGACAGAATAGCAAGCTCAAAGGCCTTGAGGTGAGATAATGATATCCTTACTTTCTTTAGCTTTGTGAGGACTGATTGACACCTTCATCTTATTTTCCAGTGTAGGCACAGATGGTTGTGTTTGTTTGCATGTATTTCTTCCATAATTACTAGGAATACTGGATGTTCAATTTGTGTTTATTCTGACAGCCATCTTGAATTGGAAGTCTTTCGTGATTTGAAAATGGTGCTAAGAGAAAGAAAGCACAAGCAAACCCACAAATATGAAATCTTCATATTATGTCTTAAAAATAAAGCTATTTCATTTAAATATGTTTTTATCCAGCTACAGTGCTGCACTTGGTCCTTTTCTTGGTGCTGAGTCGAGAGGAGTGACTAAGACCCAGCTTTCACTCTACAAAAGTGCAGAGATCTTGAGAAAGGAAAACGGAGCTGGAGGAATCAGGCTCCTGGACTTCAGACTATACTACAAAGCTACAGTAATCAAGACAGTATGGTACTGGCACAAAAACAGAAATATAGATCAATGGAACAGGATAGAAAGCCCAGAGATAAACCCACCCACATATGGTCACCTTATCTTTGATAAAGGAGGCAAGAATATACAGTGGAGAAAAGACAGCCTTTTCAATAAGTGGTGCTGGGAAAACTGGATAACTACATGTAAAAGAATGAAATTAGAACACTCCCTAACACCATACACAAAAATAAACTCAAAATGGATTAAAGATCTAAATGTAAGGCCAGACACTATAAAACTCTTAGAGGAAAACATAGGCGGAACACTCTATGACATAAATCACAGCAAGACACTTTTTGACCCACCTCCTAGAGAAATGGAAATAAAAACAAAAATAAACAAATGGAACCTAATGAAACTCAAAAGCTTTTGCACAACAAAGGAAACCATAAACAAAACAAAAAGACAACCTTCAGAATGGGAGAAAATATTTGCAAACGAAGCAACAGACAAAGGATTAATCTCCAAAATATACAAGTAGCTCATGCAGCTCAGTATCAAAAAACAAACAATCCAATCCAAAAATGGTCAGAAGACCTATATAGACATTTCTCCAAATAAGATATACAGATTGCCAACAAACACATGAAAGAATGTTCAACGTCAATAATCATTAGAGAAATGCAAATCAAAACTACAGTGAGGTATCACCTCACACCACTCAGAATGGTCATCATCAAAAAATCTAGAAACAATAAATGCTGGAGAGGGTGTGGAGAAAAGGGAACACTCTTGCACTGCTGGTGGGAATGTGAATTGGTACAGCCACTATGGAGAACAGTATGGAGGTTCCTTAAAAAACTACAAATAGAACTACCATATGACCCAGCAATCCCGCTACTGGGCATATACCCTGAGAAAACCATAATTCAAAAAGAGTCATGCACCACAATGTTCGTTGCAGCTCTATTTACAATAGTCAGGACATGGAAGCAACCTAAGTGTCCATCGACAGATGAATGGATAAAGAAGATGTGTCACATGTATACAATGGAATATTATTCAGCCATAAAAAGAAACGAAATTTAGTTATTTGTATTGAGGTGGATGGACCTAGAGACTGTCACGCAGAGTGAAGTAACTCAGAAAGAGAAGAACAAATACTGTATACTAACACATATATATGGAATCTAAAAAATAATAATAAAAAAAAAGGTTCTGAAGAACCTAGTGGCAGGACAGGTATAAAGACACAGATGTAGAGAATGGACTTGAGGACAAGGGGAGGGGGAAGGGTAAGCTGGGATGAAGTGAAAGAGTGACATGGACATATATACACTACCAAATGTAAAATAGATAGCTAGTGGGGAAGCAGCCACATAGCACAGGGAGATCAGCTCAGTGCTTTGTGACCACCTAGAGGGGTGGGATAGGGAGGGTGGGAGGGAGACGCAAGAGGGAGGAGATATGGGGATATATGTATACATATAGCTGATTCACATTGTTATACAGCAGAAACTAACACACCATTGTAAAGCAATTATACTCCAATAAAGATGTTTTTTTAAAAAAAAAGCAGAGCCTAGGGAAGAAGAGGAAGAAGCATGTATCAACTATACATGCTTCAAATATATTACATCAGGGGTATCGCCCAGAGAAAGGTTCTGCCCAAAACTCTTATCTAATTAGTAATTATAATCAGGTCTCTTCCACAATAATAACGAGAGCTATACATTATAATGAGCAAATTTATATTCATCATCCCATTTATTCTGCAAAATAACCCTGTAAGGTAAGAGCTATTTTTGTCCCACTCTGCATATGGGAACTATTTTAATACTTTGAGCAGACAGTATTTATCCTCCCCATGCACGATATGCCACAGGAAAAGAACAGTTGGTTGACAGGTTGCCATGGCTTCCACAGGGGTGTTAGTGGCCCTGAATAACTGGGAAAACCAACCAGGCTCAGACCCGCCTCCCAAACCTATTAATAAAAGCTAAGGCCTACACTTTGTCAATTACATCATTGCTCTCCTAAGTATTTCCTATGCATTAAATCATTAAAACCCCACCACATCCTATGAGGGAAGTGCTATTATGACTGCTCATTTTCCTGAGGCACAGAATAGTTAAGTAACTCACCAGAGGTAACACAGCTAGAAGTGGAGGTGTCAGGTTGTTTTTTTCCATTTATTTTACTGCAGTCTAGTTGATTTACAATGTTGTGTTAATTTCTGCTGTATGGCAAAGTGATTCAGTTGTACATATATACATTCTTTTTCATATTCTTTTCCGTTATGGTTTATCACAGGGTATTGAATATAGTTCCCTGTGCTATACAGTAGGACCTTGTGGCTTATCCATTCTATATATTATATAATAGTTTGCATCTGCTAATCCCCAACTCCCAATCCATCTCTCCCCTACTCCCTTCCCCGTGGCAACCACAAGTCTGTTTTCTATGTCTGTGAGTCTGTTTCTGTTTC
The DNA here is from genome assembly GCF_003676395.1 of Aethalodelphis obliquidens. NCBI lineage: Eukaryota > Metazoa > Chordata > Mammalia > Artiodactyla > Delphinidae > Aethalodelphis > Aethalodelphis obliquidens. The sequence continues at coordinate 6,872,053 of NW_020838009.1, forward strand.
GTAGATAAGTTCATTTGTGTCATATTTTAGATACCACATGTAAGTGATATCATATGGTATTTGTCTTTCTCTTTCTGACTTAGGAAGTGTCAGGTTTTGAACCCAGGCAGTCTTTCAGAGTTTACACTCCAAACCACAGGTAGGCAAACCATAGCTGTTTTTGTTCAGTCTTTAAGCTAGGAGTGGCTTGTGTCATTTTTAAGCCTTGTAAAAACAAACAAAAGGCAAGGAATAACATGTGATAGGGACCATATATCGCCCACAAAAACTAAAGTATTTACTCTCGGGCCCTTTACAGAAAAAAATTACCGATCTCTGCTGTGAACCACAGTACTACAACAGAGACTGTTGAATTAGCGCTGAGCCAACTTCTGATAGCTCTCTGTCCAAATCTTATCCCAGAATCGTGTTTGATTGTGATAATAGTAGCAGAGGATGATGAACATTTTTGCACAAGAATACCAGGAAGTGATGAGACTTGAGTATAGATCACTGGTTTGGCTCTCCAAGTTCTTTTATGTCTCTGAATCCTGGGTTCAAAGAACTGCTTTTCGTTTGCTTGGGACTTCTATGAATACTTAGACCCATTTGATTTTCAGGTAGCATCTCCATTCCCGGAATTATCTGGACGTTTTGTTCTAAAGGGAAGACAGAGCAGGGGTGGTTTAATATTCATCATTCCTTGTCACAAAAAGATGCTGTGACCCCTGAGCTTATTGCAGAGGAACTGTTGTAGCAGGAAGAGTTAATATCTTGGTGAACATCTTGGTGCTGTGATCCTTGACAAGGCCCTTAAATTCGCTAGGCTGGTCTCCTCATCTGAGAAATGGGTGAGAAACTCTTTGTCTATGAGTTTGTTTGTTTTTGAAGTGTAATTGACCTACAGCGTAACATTAGTTCCTGTTACACAACATAGTGATTGGATATTTCTACACATTTCAAAATGATCACCATGATAAGTGTAGTTATGACCTGTCAATATATGAAGATATTACATAATTATTAACTATATTTACCACATAGATTTCATACCTACGAATCATTTACTTTGCAACTGGAAGTTTTTACCTCAATCTCTCTTGTCTATTTCTTTCCTCTCCCTACCCCCATTCCCTCTGGTGATCACTTGTTTCCTCTCTGTATCTATAACTCTGTTTCTGTTTTGTCATGTTTGCTTGTTTTGTTTTTGAGATTCCGCACATTAATGAAATCACATGGTATTTGTCTTTCTCTGTCTGACTTATTTCACTTAGCATAATACCCTCTAGGTCCATCCATGTTGTCACAAATGACAAGATTTCATCCTTTTTGTGGCTGAGTAATATTCCACTGTATATATATACCACATCTTCTTTATCCATTAATCTATTGATGGACATGAAGTTTACTTCCATATCTTGGCTATTGTAAATAATGCTGCAGTACACAGAGGGGTGTGTATATCTTTTCCAAATACTGTTTTCTTTTTCTTTAAATACCCAGGAGTGGAATTATTGGATCATATGGTAATTCTATTTTTAATTTTTTGAGGAATCTCCATACTGCTTTCCATAGTGGCTGTACCAATTTACATTCCAACCAGCAGCACAGGAAGTTTCCCTTTTTTCCACATCTTTACCAACACTTGTTATTTGTTACCTTTTTGATAATAACCATCCTGACAGGTGCGAGGTGTTATCTCACTGTTGTTTTGATTTGTACTTCTCTGATAATTAGTGATGTTGAGCGTCTTTTCATGCGTGTGCCTGCTAGCCATCTGTGTATCTTCTCTGGAAAATGTCTATTCAGATCTTCTGCCCATTTTTAATCAGTTTATTTTTTTGATGTTGAGTTATATGAGTTCTTTGTATATTTTGGATATTAACCACTTATCAGATATGGTAGGGCACAAAGTGTGTGCTTTGGAGCCAGGAACTTAGATGTGAAGGCTAATTTTGCTACTTGATGAGTATGTGGTCTTTAGAAATGATTTTTTTTTTAACCTTGCCCCATGCCTCAGTTTTCTTACCAATGGAATTTGGAATGTGATGCCTGCTTGGCAGGGTAGTTGTGAAAATTATAAAATACGTAAGTGGGCACTCAGTAAGGATAGGTATCACAATTTCAGTAAACTTTCCAATTACCATCATTTGATTGGTCATTCACTTCTGCTCTGATTTGAATCATCTGATCATATCCACACCCCTCCCCTCCCCCTGACTGTAGATTATTTGTGCTGAATTTGATTTCTTATTTAAAATGTTGGGAACATTGCCTCTGAAGGCCATTTTTGCTGGACCAGCTTAGGGAGGTGAGGAGGTGAGAATGCTGAGTTCCCTGGCAGCTGTTTCTAGAAGACATGTGGCTACGAGGAGCTGAGTCAGAAGTCAGGCCGTTCCAGTGTATGAATGTTAATCCCATCCTCCTAATTTATCCCTTCCCTCCCCTTCCCTTTGGTAACCATGAGTTTGTTTTCTATGTCTGTGGGTCTATTTCTGTTTTGTTAATAAGTTCACTTGTATCTTTTTTTTCCAGATTCCACATATAAGTGATATCATATGATATTTGTCTTTCTCTGTCTGGCTTACTTTACTTAGTATGATAATCTCTAGGTCCATTCATGTTGCTGAAAATGGCATTATTTTATTCTTTTTTATGTCTGAGTAATATTCTATTGTGTATATATGTACCCCATCTTCTTTATCCATTCAGCTGTCGATGGACACTTAGGTTTCTTCCATGTCCTGGCTATTGTAAATAGTGCTGCAATGAACATAGGGGTGCATGTATCTTTTTGAATTATGGTTTTCTCCAGATATATGCCCAGGAGTGGGATTGCTGTGTCATATGGTAACTTTATTTTTCATTTTTTAAGGAACCTCCATACTGTTCTCCATAGTGACAGTACAAATTTACATTCCCATCAGTACTGTAGGAGGGTTCCTTTTTCTCCACACCCTCTCCAGCACTTATTATTTGTAGACTTTTTGATGATGGCCATTCTGACTGGTGTGCGGTGATACCTCATTGTAGTTTTATTTGCATTTCTCTAATAAGTAGCGATGTTGAGCATTTTTTTTCATGTGCCTGTTGGCCATTTGTAAGTCTGCTTTGGAGAAATGTCTGTTTAGATCTTCTGCCCATTTTTTGACTGGGAAGTTTAGTTGTTTTTTTTTTTTTTTTTGATATAGCACAGGGAACTATACTCAATATTTTGTAATAACCTATAAGGGAAATGAAAAAGAATATATATATATATATATATATGAATCACTGCATTGTACACCTGAAACGAACATGACATTGTAAATCAATTACACTTCAATTTTTAAAAAAGAATCATTTATATTGATATTTTTTAAAAAAGGAGTCATGCCATTCCAGAGAGGCCAGGGCAGTCTGACTCACAGCAAATAGACCCCACTCTCCACAAAGTTCAATTAAGGCTTATGTTCAAAATTCTGTATGTGATGGGATTACATATATAATTCTGGTGATAGGATTATAAATATTTAATGAGGTATGTTTAGTGTGTGAATATATATAATCTTGAAAGTATGTGTGTATATAGGGCGCATATAAAATATGTGTCCTTATAAAGTATTATGTGTGCATATGCATACATATATACTATTTTGCATATGCACACATTTCTCAAAGTTGGACTCTGGAGCGTTGTCAGAAAGGTAAATGATGGAATGCATGAGTTGTGAGTAAGAAACTAGGAAAATATAAACAGTGAATCATCTAGCAAAGGCATATTATGTCCAGTGCCTCCTGCAATTAGGGCTTCTAGCACATTTTATTTTTCCTGATTTCTCTAATCGTATGCAGTTCTTCTATAATTAACTGCATAACGTTTTTGAATGAGTAGAAAAACTATTTGCTAAAGGCAAAGACTCGATAATTTTCACGCAAGTATGTGTGCCTCTTTGACATATGCTGTTCTTAAAATCAACTGATATTTTTGTATACACCCCATATACCAAGCCCCTGCAGGAACAGTCTGTAGACTCGCCTACTCACGGTCTGTCGATTACCTTATAGAAAGTGTATTATTAATGGCAGTAGTTGCTTTCTGACCTCCTTGCCATGATCCATTTCCATCCATTAAGGCATTACATTATTCACTTTTGCAAAACATGAATCATAAATGAAATATTGATTTAAAAAATCACAAACTGCTTTACATAAAAAAAAACACAATTCCTCTAAAGCAAAACTTCTGCTGAATTGAAATAAGAATTCATACCATTTAAAAGGCACAATGCGGTTCAAGGACTTCATAGTGATCAAAAAATGTGTTCATGCGTGGTTTCTTTTTATGATAACTTTATTTTTAAGATCTTAAAATTATTTGTTCTTCAAAGTTATCATCACTTTATTATATACATTTGGAGAGATTTGTATCTTTTATTAAAGCAAAGAAGTATATATATTAAAAACCACAAATCTGTTTTGGATGCTCAGTGAAGAAATTAGGTCTAAGTTTCAGGAGCAAAAGTAAAGACAATTCATCAGGAGGGTGATTCTAGTGTAAGGTGCTATTACCAAATATGATGTAGTGTCTTTCAATATTGCTAATGTCCTTTGCAGAAGAATGAAAGAACTTTGATCTTCTGTGACAAGTGAGACACTAGATATTTATGGAAGTATAAACTTGTCTCTCTAATTGGGATAATGTGAGACAAGTGGTTAAATCCATCATGAAAAATGATCAGCTCTTTTGAATAAGACTTCACCCCCATCATTTACGAAGAATTATGGTTGATGCAGGGAGCAGTTAGTTCTGTCTTCATAAAAATAATGTGTACTGCTGAGAAGCTGCATGTCTGAATTGAACATTAGACGGAAAGGATGCTAATGAAAAGGATGGGATGATGAATTCTACCATGTTCTGACTTCACTTTTAACGCCTGGAGAGATCCTCAAACAAATAATGTAAAGGTGGTTCCCTCAAGCTGAGACTCTCTTACGGGAAAAACAGATCTATAGCAGTGTCTACATCTGTGTCTATGTCTATACACCAACACACACAAAAGACGCACATCAGACAACACATGAGCTCACTCACATGCTGAGACATCCAGGTGAGTGGATCATGAGTATAGACGCTCATGCACTTACTACCAAAGTCTCAGTAAACGTGAAGGAAATGAATATTTTGATTCATGGGTCACATGTCCAGTGAGGACTTCCCCTTTGTGGTCCATCACTGACGTTCATCTTCTAAGCATCTGACTTCCCAGAGAAGAGGCAAAGTTGAGATTTGAGTATCTAGCACTGCATGGGAAATGCTCTGGGTCAGTTGTGCAAGGCACACTGCTTGGAAAAAAGGAGGAGGTGATACTGGACACTTTTTAAGATCTTCTCTAGCTTAAAATTCTGACAGTTCTCATCTTTTCTTGGTCAAGTATATGCCATTAGGAAATATCTCGCTGGCTAAATAATGACAAGGAAGATGACCTTGTGATAAACATAAAGAGACAAAAGGATGGGAAGAAAAAAGGAGGAAGAGAGGAGGGAGGGAGGGAAGAAGAGAGAGAGCGAGAGAGAACCCTCAGGGGGATGAGGGCAGACAGTTCAAGGAAAGGATGTGATCAGCACCACTGATGTGTGGAAGTGACTGCTTGACCAAGATGTGGAGAAAGACTCGTGGGTTTGAGGTTCAGGATTTAGCTAATCCATGACCATCTGGAGGGGGTTGTAAAATAGAGTGTAATCTGCCACTTCTGTCCTAGAATCTTCACTCTGCAGAAGGACCAGGGACTGGACCAGGGATTGAAATTTTCCTGAAGGCAGAGAAGAATTTAGCCAAAATCACAAGAGGATGTTGTCTCTGAATTTGACGAACATCTTCTAAGCTCACAGCCTGACCCCTTCTAGGCTTGTCCTAACTTTGTCCCATCTAACCAGGGATGGGTTCCAGGCTTTACTAGCCTTGGTGTGCCCATGGCCCATGCTCCAGATTGACAGTTATTGGTTCACTCTCGTAGTGATCACCAGGGGCTGAGGGTTGAGGGAAGAATGAATAAGTTAAACACGGAGGAACTTTAGGGCAGTGAAACTACTCTGTATGATATTATAAAGATGGATACATGTCATTACACATTTGTCCAAACCCATACAATATACAACACCAAGAGGGAACCCTAATGTAAACAACGCACTCTGAGTGATAAGGACATGTCAGTGTAGGTTCATCAGCTGTAACGAACATACCTCTCTAACAGGGGATGTTGAAATGGGGTGGCTGTGCATGTGTAGGGGCAGGAGGTATATGGGAATCCCTGTACCTTCCACTCAATTTTGCTATAAACTTAAAACTTCTCTAAAAAATAAAGTCCATTAAAAGTGGAAAAAATGCCCGGGGTAATAGGAATCCCAATATAATGCTGTCCCTAAAAGGTGAAGGTGTTTATTATGATAAATACTTCTAGTGCTCGCTAATATTTCTGATTATTCTTTCCTTCTGTTTTTACAAAGGGATTGTGCCTCCCCCACCCACCTTGAAATTGAATATGGTCATATGACTTCCTTTGGCCAATGAAATGTGATTGAAAGTGGGACAGATTATGTGTGCTTGCCTTGAGAAAAAGGACATAAAAGGATTTAAAACCCAGTAAGTGGGTTTCTCATTCTTTTCCTGGGAACCTAGAATAGTAAGAACTTGGGCTGAAACTTGGTGGGAGAGTCTGAGGGCTGACACTCGTCTTGCAGAAGGCTGGGGAGGCTTAGGTGTGGCTGTTGTTTTCCTGTTAAAGGAGCCCTTAGGGAATTTGTTAGCACAAATATATTTAAAAGTGGTGAATCAATGGTCAGGACCCAAGTGTTCCTGTGAACCTCTCTAGGAACCAAAGTTCAACTGCAAGAACAATGTATTTCAGAATATGGGTGGTGGTTTCTAGAAGCAATCAAGCAAAAATGGGAATTAGAAACTTTTAGATGTAGAACCATCTAGATTAAATGTCTTTTAACGCAAACTTTTATTAGGGCTTGGATTTACTCCTTAAAATACCCGAGGCCAGGAATTTCATTATATCTCACAAGTAGTCCATCCTATCTCTCCATAGTTATCTGTATCAGTCATCTTAGGTATCAGTCATCAATCAAGAGATGAATTGATTTTATTCTTGCCATTCTCCTGCTCAATCAACCATTGAGACTCCTTAATAGTTGAGGACAATGAGCCTCTCCTCATTCCATTTCTTTCTTTCCCACCTCAGGCTTCTCATTGCCTTTAAATGTTCATCATGCTACTTAGTTACACATTATATTATTTATCCAATGATTAATTTACATAAGTAACACCATCATATGTTTTTATAAAAGTTGAAACAATAGAGGCAAAATCTAGAATAAAATGCTTAAATCCCCTTTCATTACCCTCCACCCTTACCCCAACTTCCTATATTTCTCTTCAGAGGTAAACGTGTTAAACAGTTTGGTGTAGATCTTTCCAGCTTTTATGTCATACGTTTACATTCTATATCTGCATATACACAGAATGTTGTGGTTTGTACTTGATGGAATTATATTACAGGTTTTATAGGTTTCCATTGATTTATATATTTCCATTGAACACTAGTTTTAGAGATGTTACTATAGCCGAACTTACAGACATATCTCACTCTATTTAACGGCTGCAAAAGTATTCCATAGTGTGACTGCATCATAATTTATTTAACATTCCTTTATGGTTAGCCCTTTAGGTGCTTTTCAGTTTTTCAATACTGTAACCAATGCTGAAATAAATATCTTCGTCTATGCATCTTTGTACATATGTTCAGATATTTCTTATAAGATAGATTCTTAGCAGTAGAATTGCTTATTAGAATGATAGAGAAACAACTTTTTATAGAGTCTATCTTAGCATCCTCCGATTATTTCTACAGTATTCATATGTGCTAATTTGCAAACCCATAAAGAGCACAAACAGTCATTTATTTTCACATGACAACATTTCTTAGCCTAAGATGACTGATACAGATAATGGTAGTAGGAGTGAGTTGCTACCAGTAAAACAGAACATGGGTTATATGGCATTGGCTTCAGGGCCAGCCAGTGGTGAGTTCTGTGTTGAGCCTGAAGAGATGGTAGCTATTCTTCATCTTCAATCCTTTGAGCAACAAAGACCATTAACATTTAGTTTGTCCAAAAGAAATGCACACACTTAACACCCTGAGGCAAGGCTTTAAGAAGAACCCAACATCCTATGGGCAACATCCCTATAAAAATGCAAGAACTGAATGTACTATGACTAAATAATCAGACAAACCCAAACTGATAAATATTCAACAAAACAACTGACCCATACCCTTCAAAAATAATAATGGCATTAAAGACAAAGAAAGCACACAAAAGACACATGACAATTAAATGCAGCCTCTGATCCTGGATTAGAAAAATCAGTAACCGTATTGGAATAATTGGATAAATTTGAATATGGAGTGTATCTAAGATAAGAATATTACAATTATCTGAATTTGATAATCATAAAGTGGTTATGTAAAAGTATGTCCTTATTACATGCTGAAATATTTAAGAGTACAATATCGTCACTGCAACCTACTCTCAAATGGTTCGGCAATAATGATGTGTGTGTGTGTGTGTCTAAAACTAACAAGCGAGAAAAATCTAAAAAGAGACAGAATGTAAATGGGACAAAAATGTGACAAAATATTAATAACTGGTGAATCTAGGAAAAGGATATATGGGGATTTCTTATACTATTCTTACCTTACTACCTTGGTGTAAATTTGAAAATTTTGAAAAGAAACGTTTAAAAAAATACTAAACCTTGGAACAAGGTCACAATATCTTAGACCTGCTACCTTTTGTTCAAAATCTCTGAATAAGGTAGCACTCAGTAATCATTAAGTTGGGCATGAATTAATGAAGTGAGAATAAGGGTGTTGTTCTTCCACAAAAGTTTAATGCACTTAAGGTATTCACGTATAAAAATAATTTGGGTTGTCACTATTGGCATGTGGAGCTGACTGAAATCAAATAGATAAAAGTCAACTAAGTTTTTACTGAGTACTGCTGTCATGGAAATGCCAGCCTTGACTAAAAGAATCTGATGGATCAAAACTCACTACAGTCCTTGCTCCCAACCCTCCATGAGTAGGAAACAGGCAGAGAAAGTTGCTCAGCCTCCCAAGAATAATCCCAAGAGGGCTTATTCTTCAATGGTCTCTTCAGATGTGGTCAAGAAGAATAATGGCAAAGCATGGACTTCCTGGAGCACAGAGCTAAAAGGCTTAGAAAACAATGAACCTGAACCCAAACAAGGAATGCTCCCCACCCCCATCAGAGGGAACAGCTGCAATATTTGCACAATATGACTTCAGAATGGCTATGGAAGATTAGTTGCTGTGAGCCTCATTCTTTCTGAACATGGATGTTTATGGTGGTTATTCAATTCTGGTCTCATTATTGTTTGCTGAGTTTGGGATGTATAATGTGTCCTTTTGCTTCATAGAACTCTTGGCCAAGAGAAAGCACAGGAGAAATAAATAGCATGAGATTCTGAACTGTGAACCGAATATAGTGATTTCAAGGCAGTTGGGGGTTGTTTCTCTTGGGAAAGGGGTGATGAGTAGATTTTGTCTAAGAAGGAGAGGGCCAATGAGTCTGTTGGATTACATTAACTTAAAAATATTTGCAGAGCCTTCCTCTAATAAAATTATATATCTAGCCTATTGATGCCAGGTTTGGCCATTTGCTTTCCTTTGGTAAGTGAAATAGGAGCAAAAAGTGATACATGCTGTTTCTGAATGGAAATCTTAACAGCCATCATCCACTTTTGTCAATCTCTCTCTTCCCTCTTGTAGGAGGCCAGAATTTCCCAGGTGGAATTTGCTCCATCAGCCTGAGTTGAAATATGTAAAGAAGACATGGGCTGGTCTTTAGTCAAATCATGACAGACATGTAATTTGAGAAAGAAATAAACTTTGAAGATTATAAAACAAAGATTTTGAGGTTGTTTGTTTTCACAAAATAACTGAGCCTAAGCTGATTGATACAGGAATGATAACAAAGTGTTCGAATATCCTCAAATTATGAATTTTATATATAAATTTTAGACTTCATCATTCACAATATATTCTTAAGGATAACCATTAAAAATAGAAGTAAAATACACAGCATCTATACCAATGAAAAGAATAGGAAATAAAATTTCAATGAATGTTGATACTGATTGTCACTAGGTGATGGGTCCGGGGGGTTCATTATACTATGCTACTTTCATACATATTTGGAAATTCCCATGATAAAGAGTTTTTAAAAATTAAGTATAATTAATCAGAGAAACAGATTAAATAAGGGGAAAATATGATTACCTTGACGGACATCAAAAACATATACTAGGGTTTCCCTGGTGACACAGTGGTTGGGAGTCCTCCTGCTGATGCAGGGTACATGGGTTCGTGCCCCGGTCCGGGAGGATCCCACATGCCGCGGAGCGGCTGGGCCCGTGAGCCATGGCCGCTGGGCCTGCGCGTCCGGAGCCTGTGCTCCGCAGCGGGAGAGACCACAACAGTGAGAGGCCCGCGTACCACACACACACACAAATATATATATATACTAAAAGTCAATACCCAAGCATCATTTTTGAAAATCCTTAGCACACTAGGAATAGCATTTTCTTTACATCCATTAAAGGATTTCTGTTAAAAAAAACTCAACTATATCAAAATATTATACTTAATGCTAAAATGTTAGTAATCTTCTTAAAACAAGAACAAGAAAAGGATGCTCACTATCACTTTTATTTCAAGGGTTTATAAAGTGTGTCTGAGTTAAGACAAAAAGACATGCTGATACACATACACACGTACCCATATGCATACCCAAACAAACAGATAGATAAATCAGTAAATAAATAAATAGTTTTTAAATTAAGGCAAAATTAAGGAGTTGGAAAGTAAGAAACAAAACTGTCATTATGTAGAAATTATGACTGTCAACATATAAAATCCCAACTAATCAGCAGATAAATTGTTAAAAATGAGAAAAGAAAGTTTATCAAAATGGCCAATAAAAGCAGTATTCAAAAACTTCATTGCAGAGTCTATAGACCACAACAATTTTCAAATGTGATTTTAAAATATCATTGTAACAGCAATATATACATTTATATCACCTAGGAATAAATTTAGCAAGGTATGTATAAGACTTGTGTGAAAATATCTATTAAATTCCATTGAAAGATATTAAAGATGACAAACTTTGTATCCCATATTCATGGATACAAAGTTTCAATATCACAGAGATGTCGGTTCTCCCCAAATTAATCCATAGATTTAGTGCAACTATCGATATTTCGGTTGGCCAAAAAGTTCGTTCGGATTTTTCCATAACATCGTATGGAAAAACTCAAATGAATTTTTTGGCCAATACAATGTAATTATCAGTAGTGTTCTTTCAAAGAATCTGTCAAGCTGATTTTAAAAGTATTCAGTCCCAGGCATAGATCCAGAATAAAGAAAATAAAGAGTGGGAAATTACCAAATCAAATGAAAGATCTATAAAACTACATTCTGGTAATCTGGACATAGGAATAGACCATCAAACATAATAATGAAATCAGAAACAAACTTACACAAACAGAGTGATCCAATACATATCTAAGGTTCATTGCAGATAATCAAGGAAATGATAGAATATTCAATCAATGGTTCTGGAACAATTGGTTATCCATGTGAAAAAAAAATGAAATTGGATATCAATGTTATCTCATGCACAAAAATCATTTTCCATTGGATTTAAGTCTAAAATGTAACCAGCAAAACTTTAACACTCTTTAGATAGAAGCAAATATTTTTATGATCTTAGGATAGGAAAGAGCTATTTAAACATGAAACTAAAGCATTAACCTTTAAAATAGTTCGTAAATTTTACTGCATTAATAGTAAGAACTTCTATTTATCAAAATATGCCATAAGTAGAGTCAAAAATAAGTAACAAAAGGGAAAACTGTATTTGTCACATTTAAACCTTGAATGCCTAAACAGAACATAGAATCCTATAAATAAATAAAAAAGTACACCAGCATAGTAGACCTTCTTCAACTTCAATGACCACACAAATCCCCTGGGAATCTTGTTTAACTGAAGCTAATTCTGGGATGCGGGCTGAGATTTCTAACAAGCTCTCAGATGATGGTGATGCAGCTTGTCTATAGTCAACACTAAATGAAAACTCATGACAACATTTTGGCAGAAGATCTGAACAGGAATTTCATAGAAAAAGAATTACAAGTGGTCAATTCTTTTTTAACAAAGAAAGAAATGGTGCTCAAGTTCATAAATAATGAGAATGATGTTGCAAAAATTGAAAATTCTGATAATTCCAAGTGTCGTGAATGAACAGAAACTTATAAGCTGATAGTGAACCTTTGTTTTTGTTTAATTAATATAGGCACTTCATTTATAGAACGATTACATTACTACACGCTCATCAAGGGGAAAATAAGACAGCAGTAAAATGAATCACAGATGCACGTAACAACATGAGTAAATTTTAAAATATAATTTTTAGTGAACAAAATCACAGAAGAGAACAAAATCAGGTTACTTAAAAAAAGAAAAATAAACAATACATTGCTTGGAGATGTGTATATATAAGGTAATACTATTTTAGAAAGGAAAGATTATTTTTAAAGATTTAGAATTATGGTTAGCTCTGGCGGAGCAGCACAGCAAAGATGTACAGAAGGAGCATGTGGTTCTAGTGATAACTCTCAATTTGTATGTTGTGTCATATTTCACAGATAATCTTGTAATTACTACATGTCATAACATATGTATGTTGTGTATATGTTTATATGTATCACATTTACAAAAAAATATTTAAATAAATTTATAAATATAAAAATTTGCTTATGTTTATTTATAGGTACAGACATACTCTCATTGAAGTGTGTTGGTGTGTGTACGCATCTTGAACAACTATCTAAAATTAACGTGAGCTTCCAGATGGCGGAAGAGTAAGACGTGGAGATCACCTTCCTCCCCACAAATACTTCCGAAATACATCTACATGTGGAACAACTCCTACAGAACACCAAATGAATGCTGGTAGAAGACATCAGACTTCCCAAAAGGCAAGAAACTCCACATGTACCTGGGTAGGGCAAAAGAAAAAAGAAAAAACAGAGACAAAAGAATAAGGACAGGACCTGCACCTCTGGGAGGGAGCTGTGAAAGAAAAAAGTTTCCACACCCTACGAAGCCCCTTCACTGGCAGGTATGGGGGGGGGTGGCGGTGGGCGGAGCTTCGGAGCCACGGAGGAGAGCGCAGTAACAGGGATGCACAGGGCAAAGCGGAGAGATTCCCGCACAGAGGATCGGTGCCGACCAGCACTCACCAGCCCGAGAGGCTTGTCTGCTCAGCCACCAGGGCGGGCGGGGGCTGGGAGCTGAGACTCGGGCTTTAGAGTTCAGATCTCAGAGAGAGGACCGGGGTTGGCTGTGTGAACACAGCCTGAAGAGGGCTAGTGCACAACAGCTAGCTGGGAAGGAGTCTGGGAAAAGGTCTGGAGCTGCCGAAGAGGCAAGAGACCATTGTTTCAGGGTGCGCCAGGAAAGGGGATTCAGAGCCCCGCCTAAACGAGCTCCAGAGACGGGCAGGAGCTGAGCTATAAGCGCAGACCCCAGAGACGGGCATGAGACACTATGGCTGCTGCTGCCGCCACCAAGAAGCCTGTGAGCAAGCACAGGGCACTACCCACACCTCCCCTCCCAGGAGCCTGTGCAGCCCCCCACTGCCAGAGTCCCAGGATCCAGGGACAACTTCCCTGGGAGAACACATGGTGTGCCTCAGGCTGTTGCAACATCACCCCGGCCTCTGCCGCTGCAGGCTCGCCCCACATCCCGTACCCCTCCTTCCTCCTGGCCTGAGTGAGACAGGCCCCGCGAAGCAGGTGCTCCTTTAACCCCGTCCTGTCAGAGCAAAGAATAGATGCTCTCGGGCGACCTACACGCAGAGGCGGGGCCAAATCCAAAGCTGAACCCCAAGAGCTGTGCAAACAAAGAAGAGAAAGGGAAATTTCTCCCAGCAGCCTCAGGAGCAGAGGATTAAATCTCCACAATCAACTTGATGAACCCTGCATCTGTGGAATACCTGAATAGACAACGAATCATCCCAAATTGAGGAGGTGGACTTTGGGAGCAAGGATATACATTTTTTTTCACATTTTCTCTTTTTGTGAGTGTGTATGTGTATGCTTCTTTGTGTGATTTTGTCTGTACAGCTTTGCTTTTACCATTTGTCCTAGGGTTCTGTCTGTCCGTTTTCTTTTTGTTTTGTTTTGTTTTATTTTTTAGTATAGTTTTTAGCACTTGTTATCATTGGTGGATTTGTTTTTTGGTTTGGTTGCTCTCTTCTTTCTTCCTTTCTTTTTTTGATTACTTTTTAATTTTTCCTAAATATTTTTTATTTTAATTATTTTATCTTATTTTTTCTTTCTTTCTTTTTTTCTCCTTTTTCTTCTGAGCCATGTGGCTGACAGGGTCTTGGTAATCCTGCTGGGTGAGAGGCCTGAGCCTCTGAGGTGGGAGAGCCAAGTTCCAGACATTGGTCCACCAGAGACCTCCTGGCTCCACATAATATCAAATGACAAAAGATCTCCCAGAGAGCTCCATCTCAACGCTAAGACCCAGCTCCACTTAATGACCAGCAAGTGACAGTGCTGGACACCCTATGCCAAACAACTAACAAGACAGGAACACAACCACACCCATTAGACAACAGGCTGCCTAAAGTCATAATATGGTTACAGACACCCCAAAACACACCATCAGACGTGGTCTTGCCTACCAGAAAGACAATATCCAGCCTCATCCACCAGAACACAGGCACCAGTCCTCTCCACCAGGAAGCCTACACAACCCACTGAACCAACTTTACCCACTGGGGGCAGACATAAAAAAAAAATTGGGAACTACGAACCTGCAGCCTGCGAAAAGGAGACCCCAAACACAGTAAGTTAAGCAAAATGAGAAGACAGAGAAACACAGAGCAGATGAAGGAGCAAGGTAAAAACCCACCAGACCAAATAAATGAAGAGGAAATAGGCAGTCTACCTGAAAAAGAATTCAGAGTAATGATAGTAAAGATGATCCAAAATCTTGGAAATAGAATGGAGAAAATACAAGAACGTTTAACAAGGACCCAGAAGAATGGAAGGGCAAACAGACAATGATGAACAACACAATAAATAAAATAAAAAATTCTCTAGAAGGAATCAAGAGCAGAATAACTGTGGCAGAAGAACGGATAGGTGACCTGGAAGATAAAATAGTGGAAAAGCTAACCCCAAGAGCTGTGCAAACAAAGAAGAGAAAGGGAAATTTCTCCCAGCAGCCTCAGGAGCAGAGGATTAAATCTCCACAATCAACTTGATGTACCCTGCATCTGTGGAATACCTGAATAGACAACGAATCATCCCAAATTGAGGAGGTGGACTTTGGGAGCAAGGATATAGAAATGTGGCACATAGATACAATGGAATATTACTCAGCCATAAAAAGAAACGAAATTGAGTTTTTTGTAGTGATGTGGGTGGACCTAGAGTCTGTCACATAGAGTGAAATAAGTCAGGAAGAGAAAAACAAATACAGTATGCTAACACATATTTATGGAATCTAAAAAAAACGGTTATGAAGAACATAGCGGCAGGACAGGAATAAAGATGCAGATGTAGAGAATGGACTTGAGGACACGGGGAGGGGGAAGGGTAAGCTGGGATGAAGTGAGAGAGTGGCATGGACTTATATATACTACCAAATATAAAATAGATAGCTAGTGGGAAGCAGCCGCATAGCACAGGGAGATCAGCTCAGTGCTTTGTGACCACCTAGAGGGGTGAGATAGGCAGGGTGGGAGGGAGATGCAAGAGGGAAGAGATAGGGGGATATATGTATATGTATAACTGATTCACTTTGTTATAAAGCAGAAACCAACACACCATTGTAAAGCAATTATACACTAATAAAGATGTTAAAGTAAAAAAAAATAAAATAAACGTGAAAAGACTTCAAGAAACACAATTACCTAATCTTATAGAGATTTAGATTAATAAAACACTTTTACATATTCCTAGGAAGATATATTTACACATTGCTACATAGGTAAAATTATGGATTTATTTTCATAAACATTTAGTGCATAGATCTATATCTTATCCTCAAAGAGGCAGAAATAGAGAAATTGGCATGTGACACTTCTATGGTTACATACAGATACTGACATGCTTGCACATTCTTAGTGATGACATCCTATGCATATACAAATACAAATGTATTTACAATTATAGACCTAGTACAAATAAATTTACATAATCTTGCATGACTATATATACAGATACATTTTACTAATATTAAACAAGCTCCAGATCCAGACACACACACAAAAATATATATCTTACATAGTGTCTAATATATGTATTTACACATAATCCCATACAGATACATAAGGGATCTCAACTTACATAATCCTATATCGATAGTGACACACAGAAATTTTCATGGTTCCATGTAGGAACAGAAGCTAGTACCCTAAATAACACCATACAGAGATAGATTATTCTAAACATATAAAGTTATAGATACTAACTGATATACATAATCTTTAAAGATATATTTATGTATTCTAAACAGATGAAATTACTGATACAGCAATATTTTGTAATACTAAGCAGATACCCATACATTTATGGAACACTATATAGAGACTATTTATGTATTAGCATTCTATAGGTGAAGCTACATAATTTGGGATAGCTATCATTGCATAATCTGATATGCAATCAGTGAAAGAAATATTTGGATCATCCTCTACAGACATGGGTATATTTACATAATCTTAACAAAATGTCCTTTTGCATAATTCATTTTGTAAATAATACATTTGCATAATCCCTTATGAAGATACAGATATATTTGCATAATCCATTACAGGAGTAGACTCATGTATAAATGTCCATATATTCCTGTATAGATAGATGTATATTTGTTTACACAAGTCCATAGAAGAATTTCTACACAGATATATATATATAAACTACTAGATAGTAAAACTATACAGAGATTCATTTTCATAATTGTATAATGTAAAGCACAGATACATTAATATGTGTATTTGCATATATGTATTCATACACACATTAGATTTATATAGTTATATAATTAAGCATGATCTGAAACAGATGTGGAATAAAAATCTTATTCTGGTACAGCTAAAAAATCCAATGAATAATCCTATACAGTCACACAATCTATATTCATAATCCTATGGAGCTATAGATATATAAAATCCTGTATATAATTGTGTAGAAAATAGATTGTAATCTCCTCCAGATCCAGATCTGAATCCAGATTTATGCCCTTAATTCTATCCATATATATGTCCACAACCTCATACAGATGTCCATCTTTTAACTTCATTCCCATCTACAACCATGACCACAGCTACAAACCTACCCTTAGCTCCTCCCCAACTTTATATGTCAACCCAATCTCAAGTCCATGCACACACTTGTGTACATATACACCCAATTATACCCATAATCTGATCATTCAACATTCCTCCTGTTTAAATCGACATCTTCATAATCTTACATACATAGACATCCGTATAACTAGTCATCTATGTACATAAATACATGTATATTCTATCATATGTGTATGTTTTTCCCTTCCTTAAACACACACACACACACACACACACACTTTATTCTGGATACAAACACATACAGATACTTAGTCTTATATATACTTGATTTACTATAACAATACTTCAGCTTATTTATTTGCTTAATCATGTATATATTTCTATACATAAATATAATTGCATTCCCATACACAAACACACATACAGTTTTTTGTTTGGAAGGAGTTATTGTATGTTTTGCAATAATGGAATCATATTGTATGTTTTCCTGCTTCCTTTCTCTACCTAAAAAGACTTTGTGGATAGCTTTTCAAATCCACTGGTATGCAGCTCATTCATTCATTTGATGGGCAGTACGTTTCTTTCTCATTTTTGCCACAACTAACAATGGCGTAATAAATAGCTATGTGTATGGATTCTTATGGACTGTGGCTTTTGTTTCTAAAAGAAAAATTTCCCAGGAGTGAATTTCTAGGTCAAAAGCTGTACATTATTTTAATAGGTGTTGTCAGATTGCTTTCCAAAAAAAGATTAACAATCTACCTTGCCACCAGCAATGCATATGGGTACCTTTTCCCTAGATTTCTACCTGTAACAGTTATAGATCTTTTAATTCATTTTCGCTAGTCTGTGAGTATTAAGTGCTATTTCATTGTTAATTCAATTTTATTTCCCTGACAATTTGAGCAACTTTTCTTATTTCCTGAGTCATTTGGAGTTGTTGTACTATGAATTATCATTGTATATACTTTGTTCACTTTCCCTTTGGATTATTCCACACTTTCTGCTCGATTTGCAGGAGTACTTTTTACATTTTAAGTAGTAATTTTACATCTATCATATGGATTTCAATTACATTAGCCAGATCTATCATTTATTTGTTGACGGATACACAGTATCTTTTGCTTCTGAAATCACAATCTATATGTATTTTTAATGAAAGGATTCAATCTGTTCATATTTATTGCCATTATTGAGCTGTTTGATCTTATTCCTTCCATTTTCTTTTGTGTTTGTTACTCATTTTACCTAAGTATATTTCTTTTCTTTTACTTGTATTTGTGGGTTTGATCAAATAAACTATGGATTCTGTAATTTTTACCTTTTTAATTGGAATGTGTACTGTATTTTCCATTACATTTTTGTTTACTTTTTCTTTCCCAGCCTTTCATAATCATATGTACATGACTCTATTATTAAAACTGAAGTTTTAAACTTTTTAGAAATGATGGCACTGTATTTGTGGCTTATGGACAAAATGATATTCATAGATTGTGACATGCTTAATATTTTTATTTTTTACATCTTTATTGGAGTATAATTGCTTTACAATGGTGTGTTAGTTTCCATGCTTAATATTTATTGAGCATCTACTATATGCCAGAGATTTGTAAGGTACTGGGGAGACTTGAGTGTACAAGGGAGATAAAAGTCCTGTCCATGCTACTGTTCCCAACTGAACGAATGGTGGTGCCACTCACTGAGAGGTAGGATACCAGGGAAGCTCATCAGCTTATAAATGATATTGAAGCATGGAGATGAATATTGGTAATAATAGCTAATATTTATAGTGACTGAACTATATTCCATTGTTCTAGATTTCTTAAAATGTATTAACTCAATTCTTCACAACTGTTCTCTGAAATAGATACCATTACTATTTCTTCAGAAACTCAAGGCACAGAAAAATTTGTTTTCCTCACTTTATACAAATACTATATCACAAAGCTATTAAGTGACAGAATTGGGATTAGGTTCTAAGCACATTAGATCCAGCTCCCACACCCAGAACCATTGTTCACTCAGACCCTCTGGATGAGATCACCTAGAGAGTTCAGGAAGATAAAGAAAATAGGTCTGCATTAGAACTCTGAGACACAGCAACATTCAGAGTTGGAAAGGGGTGGAGAAACCAGCTACGGAGATTGAAAAACAAAGTGTTGAGTTGAAAAAATCAGGAGACTAGGATCCGGGAAAGTAAGTGAAGTTTATGGTTCAAGAAGGAGTTGAGACATGGTCAGACATTAATATAATATAAGCAAACAAAAACCCTAGTAAACTTGATCCAAAAAACCCAAAGTTTTAAAAAGGAACAAAATAAGCAATTTCTGGTAAATACGATATTTTAAAGCTAGAGAAAGCAGACAAATGCAGCATTAAGAATAAAGATGACCATGTATCTACAGATACAAAGGATATTTAAATATTACATGAGAATATTATGCTCAAACTTACGAAATACATTTGAAAATACAGATAGATAGAATTACTTCCCAGGAGTAGATTAATTACCAAAATCACCTCAGGAAGAAGTGGAAAACTTAGACCCAAAATCATACCAAAAAATTGAGAAGCTATTAAAATATCTACTTTTGAAAAGTTACTAAAAGATCTATTCAGATCATTTTGTAGAAGAATTTACCAGGTCTTCATGGAAGAGAAAATTCCATTAAAATTTTCTTTTTTTACTCTCTGGCCTCACCAGATGGCACGTGGGATCTTAACTCCCCAACCAGGGATCGAACCCGTGCCCTCTGCGTTGGAAGCTCAGAGTTTTAACCACTGGACCACCAGGGAAATCCAAAAACTCTATTTTTAAGGAGCTGTTCCAGAGCACGGAGAAACACAAAACTTCCCAATTCACCATAAGAAATCAGCCTGACCAGATATGCAAAACACAAGAAGACAGAACCAAAAAGTAAAAATAAAAAATAAATGTATAAACATGCATCACTTTTGAAAATAAACACAAGTATCACAACTAAAGTATAAATTAGTAATTGAACCCAGTCAATTATTAAAACGAATACTACTTCACAGTCAAGCGTGGTTGATCCCCAAAAGGCAGAGGTGTTTCAACCTCTGGAAATATATTGATGGTATTCACTACACTAACAGATTAAAGGAAGAAAATCATACCTCCGTCTCAAAAGATGAAGAAAAATATTTGAACCAGTTCCTGATTAGAGAAAAAACTGCTTACAAAAAAAATCACGTTAGTAAACTAGACATAGAGGAAAACTTCAACAGCCTAATACTGCAGGTTGCAATATTGCGGAAAAGTTGTTTTAGCTATAAGCATTAGAAATCTCCAGACCGACAGCCGTAAAAAAGGAAGAAGTCTTAGGTAAAGTGCCACCAGGGATAGTTAATTAAGTAGCTCAAAATCATCATCAAAGACACAATGTGCCCGAGTGCAGCCGCCGAGCCTGGCCCGGGGACCTGGCAGGCAGGGCGTAGTGCGCGCGGGCAAAGAGTGGGGCTGGCCCGGAGGAGCGCCCCAGAGCGTGAGGGCCAGAGCGGCGCCGGCCGCCGCCTTGCGCCCGGGGGTGGGGCTGCGCGGCGCCCCCCTGCTCAGGCGTCTGGTCCGGCGCCTCCTCGGAGCTGCGCCTGGGCTGGCCGGGCGGACCCCAAGGACTGGCATTTTTTTTTTACCATCTGTGAAAACTTCCTGTGATTCATTTTTCCTCACTCCAGTATTAAGAAATATACCAAATTAAAAAGGTATGAATGAATATCCTAAAAAAAGGAAAAGGAAGACTTTACACCCTTCTCGTTATTCAGATTCCTCTGGAATAAGCAGAACTGCAGATGGATTCCATGGAATTTTTTCTGATCATTGTTACAGTGTTTGTTCTATGAGACAACCAGACAAAATATTTTGACAACAAAGTCTAATCATGAAAAAAACGACAAAGTTCATTAGTGGGACATCCTGCAAAATACCCTACCAGTCCCCTCAAAATTGTCATGGTCGTCGAAAACAAGGGAAGTCTGAGAAACTGCTACAGCTCACAGTAGCCTAGAGACATGACAACTAAATGATGATGATTCTGATACAGAGACATCAAAAGACTTACCAAAATTTACAGATGGAATCAAGGCCACAAACAGAAATCAAAACTACCTGGTTCCAGGTCCTGTACTTAGAATTCTAGACCAATACTGCCTTTTCTACAGAAAAATGTGCTGATACTGAAATTTGTGATGAAGAGTGCGGCTCTCCTGAATCAATCAACCAGCAAACTCAAGAGGAGAGCCCTATAGAAGTTCACACTGCTGAAGATGTTCCAGTTGCTGCAGAAGTGCATGCAATTTCTGAAGATTATGATATAGAGACAGAAAACAATTCCTCTGAGAGTCTCCAAGACCAAACTGATGAAGAGCCACCAGCTAAATTTTGCAAAATTCTTGACAAGAGCGAAGCTTTGAATGTGACTGCCCAGCAGAAATGGCCTTTACTGAGAGCTAATAGCAGTGGCCTCTATAAATGTGAACTTTGTGAGTTCAACAGCAAATATTTTTCTGATTTAAAGCAGCATATGATCTTGAAGCATAAGTGTAGTGATTCAAATGTGTGTCGGGGGCTTCCCTGGTGGCGCAGTGGTTGAGAGTCAGCCTGCCGGTGCAGGGGACACGGGTTCGTGCTCCGGTCCGGGAAGATCCCACATGCCGTGGAGCGGCTGGGCCCGTGAGCCATGGACGCTGAGCCTGTGCGTCCAGAGCCTGTGCTCCACAACGGGAGAGGCCACAAGAGTGAGAGGCCCGCGTACCGCAAAAAAAAAAAAAAAAAAAAAAAAATTGTGTGTCGAGTATGCAAAGAGTTTCTCTACCAATATGCTTCCGATCGAACATCCAAACTGCATGAAGAGGACCCCTACGTTTGTAAATGCTGTGACTATAAAACAGTAATTTTTGAGAACCTCAGCCAGCACACTGCAGACACCCATTTTAGTGATCACCTTTATTGGTGTCAGCAGTGTGATGTACAGTTCTCCTCAAGCAGTGAACTCTAGCTACATTTCCAGGAGCACAGCTGTGATGAACAGTACTTGTGTCAGTTCTGTGAACATGAAATGAATGATCCAGAAGACTTGCATAGCCATGCATGTAAATTAATAGAGTTAAGTGATAAGTATAACAATGGAGAACACGGACAGTACAGCCTCTTAAGCAAAATTACATTTGACAAATGTAAAAACTTCTTTGTATGTCAAGTATGTGGGTTTCAGAATAGACTTCATACAAATGTGAACAGGCCTGTTGCTATTGCACATACTAAAATTTTTGCTCATGTCTGTGATGACTGTGGGAAAGGCTTTGCAAGCATGCTAGAATATTGCAAACATTTCAATTCACACTTATCTGAAGGGATTTATTTATGTCAATATCGTGAATATTCAACAGGACAGACTGAAGATCTTAAAATTCAGCTGATTTACCTCATAAATGTAGTGACTGCTTAATGAGGTTTGGAAATGAAAGGGAATTAATAAGTCACCTTCCAGTCCATGAGACACCTTGATTGTTCTCTTTAACTTCCATAATGATGTAAAATAATAAATTTGACTTTTTTGCAGATGTTAAAATGGATGATTTTAAACACAGCTGATGAGAACTGTCTTTAACAAGATTTTTTTTAATTGCCAATTTTCTTGGCATTCAGTATATAATTGTATCCTAAATATGGTATTTTCAATGTACTGTAGTTGGTAGTTTTAACCACTTTTGGGCTATCATCGTGTTTCTTGCATGTGCTCCGATTTCAAAAATTGATAAGAAACAGATCTACTAAAAAAGATATGATGTCCCTCCATATTTCTCTCCGTTCATGGTATTGGCTACCTTGCTACCTTGCCTCACAGACATTATTCTCCGTTCATGGTATTGGCTACCTTGCTACCTTGCCTCACAGACATTATTCTGCAAAAATAGCAACGTGCCCTAGAGGAAGGACTATTTTCTCCCCCTGTCTATAAAACGAAGAATCTTTCTTAGAAGGTCCACAAAAGACTTTTGTCTCATTAGCTGGAATTTCATCACAACCTCATTCTTAGACCAACCCCTGGTAATGGGAGTGAGATGACGAAGAAAACACGGCCATGTGAAGGAGTGTGGATTACCCAAACAAAGTCAGAGTTTTATTAGAAGGAAATAAATATGTTACTTAGGGTACCTGAAGTGTCTGTTAGAGATTTCTATCTGAAACCTGATATAACAGCATATTTAAGACGTAATTAAACGGTGAAGAATTAGAGGCATCCCTCTTGAAGTCAGGAACAAGATGAGGCTGCCAATATCATTAGTATACAACGCTGTATTAGGGATCCTAACAATTCACTCAATAATATTTGAGGGCTTCCTAGGCCCCTGGTACTATATTAGGTATTATAAACACAATAATAAGCGAATCTCAGAATCTGCTCTCTACTAGAAAAGAAAGACAAAATCCAAGCAAACACGAAATAACTACAATTTATTCTAAAGGTTGTGATGAAGACAAATGGAAGGCTGAGAGACAGAAGAAGGGGGACTTTCTTTAGGAGATCAGGAAACTCTTTATTGAGAGAGATTTAAACTGGGATCTGAGAATTAGAAGGCCCTGGCTACAGAAGAATAGAGCAAATGTTCCAAGTAGAGGAAAATGCCCAGAGACCAGAAAGAGATGTGGTATTAGGCCTGAAAGATGAACATGGCTAAAGCACAGCAAACAAGGAACTATTAGGGAGATTGATAAAGATTGGAAGGAACTAGATCCTACCTGGCCTGCATGTCTTTCACGCTTTACCGTGTATTAGACCACGATTGGAAGACTAAGTTGAGGAATGACATGAGACAATTCCTAAGTTAGGAAAATCACTTCTACTACTCTTTGGAGATGGGCTTGAAGAACGCAAAGTAGACCTGAGGGTACCAGTTTAGAGGCCATTTCAATTCATTCAGATGAGAGATGATGGTGGCTGTTATGGACTGGATCGTGCCTGCCTTCCCCACAGCTTCAGAGACGGAAGTCCTAGCCTCCAGCGCCTCAGAATGTGACTGTATTTGGAGAGAGGGTCTTTGAAGAGGTAATTAAAGCAAAATGAGGTTATTAAGGTTGACCTTAGTTCAGTAGGACTGGTGTCTTTATAAGAAAGCAAAATGTGGACATATACACATACAGAGGGAAGGTGCAGATACAAGGAGGACACAAGCCAAGGACAGAGGCCTGGAATAGACCCTTCCCTCATAGTCTCAGAGAGAACCAACCCCGCTGACCCCTTGATCTCAGACTTCTAGCCTCCAGAATGGTGAGAAAATAAATGTCTGTTGTTTAAACCCCCAGCCTGTGGTGCTCTGTTATGAAAGCCTCAGGGAACCAATACAGTGGCCTAGACCAAGCTGGAGGTAATAGAAATGGGGGGGAAAATTCACAAGACTTTTGGGTACAGAATCACAGATGTACTGATGAATTATCCAATGTAATCATACGATGAAGTAAGAGGTATAAAGATCAGAAAAGAAGACACAAAGAGTCACTAGTTGCTGGTGACACAATTGTTGCCGTAGAGTCTAGCCAACAGCTGTGAGTAAGCTGGACATGAGATCACCGTTAGTATGATCACTGATGTTTGGACTTTCTATAGCCATTTCACTTAATGTTTTCTATTTACCAATTGAAAGACCCAGGACCAGCAAGAGACCTGCTTTTAAAGAACTAAGGGCGGTCACGAGGATTGGGAAAGTCTTCAAAAAGTGAACAAGGGAAGTGGTAGAAATTCAGAGTCTCAAAAAAAAAAAAAAAGTCATAACGAGGATAACTATCTAACAAAAAGAGCTTCTTTGGTCATGAGCTTCCTGCCCTGAAAAGACTTAATCACAGACTGAGAGACAAAAGTGATGCCATTTCCCGTTGCGGAGCACAGGCTCCGGACGCGCAGGCTCAGCGGCCATGGCTCAGGGACCCAGCCGCTCCGCGGCATGTGGCATCTCCCTGGACCGGGACACGAACCCGTGTCCCCTGCATCGGCAGGTGGACTCTCAACCACTGTGCCACCAGGGAAGCCCACCTTGTGGATTTTAAGTGCTGATACAGGCAACCATCTCCTGGGCCTGGCTATCAGCTAAGGAGATAGCATATTAGTGAATGCAGTGTAAATACAACTTACTGAAGACACTCACCAATGACTGAGGCTACCAAATCCAGTTTCTTGCTATGGTCAGTCATTCTCGTGTATTTGGTTGTACGTCAAGCACACGGTCATCTCACCTTATTCTAGGCCAACCAATAGAGAAGTGAAATGTCCTTTGAATCACTATTAACATGTATCCAACGTTCGCTGTTTTTTCAGCTATATTTCCCACATATGTTTCCATTTTCTATTTAGACTCATATTACTCTATGGCCGTTTTGTTCCCAGGTTTGATTACAGAACAAAGCAGTCCCAAAGAGTGTGTGAAATTGCTCTGCACCTCGCATGCTGTAAAAGTTGGGTACGGGCTGTGGTTCATGAATTACTCAACATTCATAAAACCCTTCCAGACTTGTCTTGCAGTATTTCTTGCCAGGAAATTGCTCGATCGCCAGATACCTGATGTTTGTGATTAGC
This sequence comes from Aethalodelphis obliquidens, assembly GCF_003676395.1. NCBI lineage: Eukaryota > Metazoa > Chordata > Mammalia > Artiodactyla > Delphinidae > Aethalodelphis > Aethalodelphis obliquidens. Next base: position 6,898,080 of record NW_020838009.1, read on the forward strand.
AAAAATAAGCTTTCTTAGAGTTGAGATGTGTGTGTGTGTGTGCGTGTGCGTGTGTGTGTGTGTGTTTTCAGTTGGGGTTGCTTTTTCTTTTTTCAGTTTTAAGATATTTACAAAGCATTCTTCACGTTGCAAATGTAAAAATGCAAACTAAAGTTTCCCTCCTGACATTCTGTACAAGCTTATAAAAAAAGTGTTGCAGCCACAAAAACTCCAGCCTGCAACTCCATTCTGCAATTATGGTTTGCAATAACTCTGGAAGTCATATGCCAAGAAAGGATTATGAGCTGATCTTTAACGCTCTGACACTTCAGCAGGGAAAAGCAGTTGCCCAAGTGCCAATCTGCAGGATCCCAGCCCAGCTCAAGCCAGACCATGAGCCCTTTGAAAGGGAAACAGATTTCAGTGACCATATGTGCAATTATTATTCATCCCCGTGATGACTGAATAAAGAAGTGGGTTGGCCTGTCTGGACTCCCATGTGCTGAAGCCAGGACAGGCTGATTTCACTTAACCCCCATGCAGGTCCCACCTGCCCCAGAACTACCGCCAAGAAGGTGGGGATGGGGTGGACTCTCTTAGGAGACCTTAGGCCAGGATCACCAGGTAAAGATTGCATCACCCAAACATGTGTCACCCAAATGGAGACACACGGCCCCTTCCTTAGACAATGTGTTCTTAGTTCACTTCTTCATTGCCCTTCCACCTGAAACCCTTGGCTTTCAACTGAGATGAATCCTGCCTTTATCTCCTAGTTCTTTTTTTTTTTTAAGGCAAGACCCGGATGGAAAAGTCTCATTAGTATCATACCAGGTATTTATAACAGCAACGCAAACCAATGAACCAAATTAAGGGAGTTTTGGCTCCTCCTGCTTGCCAAATCTGGCTGAAAGTCAGGTCTCCCCTGCTTTTGCCTTCATCTAATCTTGGGTTAAAAGATAAATAAGGCACCACAACTCCTCGGTTATCTTAGAGCTTCATCCCTAATGACCTTACCACATCTCCAAATTGTCCTGGACCTCCACAAGCATCCTCAATCAGGTCATATAACAACTGCTGAAACATCTCTGATTCTGGTCCTGTCCATTCCCGTTTCAGAGTGGACACTTCACAAAGCAAATCCTGGGCAAGAACTTGCTCCAGTAATAATGCCAGCTGTGTAGTCACATGCAAATGATATGCTATCCAAATTGAAAAACTTCAGAATCCCTGATTTGAAAAAAAAAAAACACAAAAAAACACCAAGACACACTAACCAGCTAATTTATTCTCTAACAACTTTCCGCACCATGTAGTTTTTTCTAATTCTAGAAGCGTAGATACCTGTAGCACAGTTGCCATAAACATTTTCTGTCCTGCAATATCTATTTATTTCCCACTGACAGACACGACTTACCCCCTCATTTGTTCATGCCTTAACTTAAGTCGGCAAACACTTACTGAGCCCGTACTACATCCCAAACACTGTTCTAAGGAAATGCAGACACTGAGATAAAAAGGAGGCTGGAGTTGCCTTGAGGCGCTGTCTGGCTTCAAGGAAGCTCCCAAGTAAGTTAATCGGCAATTGGAATCATTTTCAATCAAATTCAATTATCTTAGTGCCTCATCGGAATAATAAGAAGTATAAATTCCCATGGAGGGAAATTGTAAAAATGCTCTTAAGGGCAGCTGTGGCAGATTGCTGTAGGGAAACCTACAATTTAGCACAGGTTGGTTCTAAAGCAAAGAATAAAGATTCCAAATAATGTCGTTCTCCTCAGAGATCTAATGTCCCTTAATGAAGGTGTGGATTTCAGATATCCTAAAACTTTACAAAAATTCTTCTAAGGAACAATGCTACTAAGACAGCAACCCAGGGAGCGGCCGTACCACCAGGAATGGCATCACCTGATAGCTGTCATTTTCCAGATATGGAAAAACTAGGAGAGTAAGGAACGACAACAAAAAACACATGCAATTTTGTTTAATATAGTTCCTTCTTTTAAAATAGAAATAAAATACTTGCACGTTACTCTATGCTTATAAAATTGAGAAAGATACTTCTGTTCAACGACAAAGATGCTATGAATATTCCAGCCACTAAGATTCATTGCTACCTGACTCTGATGTCTTTACCTGACACATTTCCTTCTGCCCTTTGCACAGCCCTCCACTCCCTTCACTGCCTCCTCGACCCCCGACACCCCACCCCGCGGGGTCTTTATCTGTTTAGCACAGTAATTGGCAAAACATGATCGCAGCCCACCACCTGGTTTTGCACCGCGTGTGAGCCAAGAAGACTTTTTACACTTTTAATCATTGGGGGTATGGGATTGTGTGAAATTTCAATGCGAGTGCCATAGACGAAAATCAACAAACGGGGGTACCTGTGTTCTAATAAACTTTCTTTACTGGCTGCTTTTGCACCACAGTGGCTGTGTTGAGCGGTTGGTGATAGGGCCTCATGGCTCTCAAAGCCCAAACTGTGGACTGCCTGGCTCTTGACGGAAAAAGCTGGACGACTCATGGTTTAATCTAACCCTATTCTTTTCCTTGTACTTGGTCTCACAGGTTGGCTCTGTTTGTGTCTCTAGCAGGTCTGTTTCACTTCTCTGGCCACAAAAGGGGCGCATTCAGCACTTCTTCTACCACCTTGAGCGTTGGACTCGTACACCCAGCTACATTCTCCCAAAGGTTAAGTCGCCAGCCCTTCCTGCTCGCTCCGCCTACCCAACCTGTAGGCTTTTTCTTGTCTTGGTGACTCGCACAGAGGCCATGCTCTGTCCTTTTATCTCTTGCACAATCTTTCTCCCTTCTAGAACTCTGCTGTGTAGTCTTTCTACAGCCTTCTCTGCCAAGAGATTAATGGGCTTGATCCCAATGGTGCTGGGCTCCCATGTCTCTTTCCTCATCTTCCAAGGCTCACCCAGATGAAGACACATGGCCGTTTCCAGTGTGACCTTAACTCGCTTCCTCCTTGGCCTTCCACCTGAAACTCTTGGCTTCAGTCAAAATTTCTGTGGGCTCCAAACATCTTTTACTTTCTCTAAATATTTTAACACAACTAATCAAAACAAAACTGCTTTTAGTGGGTGCAGGTTTCTTTTCCTATGGTAAACTATTTGGAAGTGTTTGTCACAGTAGTTCTGTTAAAGCCACATGGTTAAGACACAGCTATGACTAATGTTGTCAACATTCCTCCTGTCCCTCAAAGTTGTTCTCCTCAACAATTTTTAATTTTCCATGGAAATGGATGAGCTGGGAGGGTGCAGAGGACCATGAATCAGGGCTATCAGCTGATAGTGCTTTCTGCAATTCCTTACCCAACTCCAGGACTGAGCAGTTTGACTCCATGGACTACTTCCTTTCCTCTTTGTCCCTACACACTCTGTTTAAATAGAGGGAGTAACAACTGAGGAAGGACCCAAGAGCAGTTATAGAAGTAGGAAGAATAGGAGTGAGAGACCCTGATCATCTCCCAGGAAATAAGTTGAGTTTTTGGTATTTGAGGTGGGGGGATTAGAAGAAAAGGTGTACTCTATTCACAAGAAGGTTGGCTGAGCTGCAATGCTCTTTATTACTTTTGCAATTTAAAAAACAAGAAACAATTTGTTATTTTAACCTTCTTCCACACGAGTATGAACAGAAATGTGGCCGTAAATTGTCAAGACCTAATCTGCTCAGTAGATGGTCATTAATTCTAGTCCCAATTATATCAATAAAAGATTAACTTGTTTGGCTCTCAGTGTGTTAGAACCAATACTCCTCAATGAGAGCAGGATACTCCCCCCTCACAAGGGAGCAATAGGAAACTGAAACCTCAGCAAAGTCAGGGGTGCAGTGTGGACAACCAGACTCCGGGAACTTCTCATCTTGACATGTTCTACATGCAAATTCTACTGGAATCGTGCTCTATTGAATGGTTTGCTGTATTGACAATCCTGAGAATACCAAGCGTACCATCAGTAATTCCTAGCCATTCTTGAACCTGTGGGATCCTCTTCTGGGACATAGAAGCCATTGGATCATGAGAAGTGATGCTCTAATGTACTGGGAACCCCCGGACCCTTCAGACACATTTATCTGTGCAATCAGTATTACTTTCATACAAAAATCTACAAGTGGAGGGGGGGGCTTGCCGGGTGGTGCAGTGGTTGAGAGTCTGCCTGCCGATGCAGGGGACACGGGTTCGTGCCCGGGTCCGGGAAGATCCCACATGCCGCCGAGTGGCTGGGCCCGTGAGCCATGGCCTCTGAGCCTGCGCGTCCAGAGCCTGTGCTCCGCAACGGGAGAGGCCACAGCAGTGAGAGGCCCGCGTATTGCAAAAAAAAAAAAAAAATCTACAACTGAGGACCTGGGAAGCCACCTAGATCTTGTCTTTCCTATGGGTTATATAAACATATACTGTTTCCTTTTCCAAATGACCACACATACACTAATGGGGATCACTAGCTCTAAAAGCAACTATAAGTTCCATGTAAGGAAAATTCCAATGTCAGAGCTTTCTCTCTACATTCTTCAAGTGAATCCAACTCTTCCATGCCAAAGAGTTAAAATAGAGAGATGATCATTAAAATTTAAGAGAAAGAAATTTTAGAAAGTCTATGTAATGCCAATCTAGATTATGTACAACTGTAAATAATCTCTAGCAGCTTAAGCAAATAAGGGGTTATTTTTCTCACATAATAAGTATAATCCTATATAGGCAGTCAGTGTACCAGGAACCATCTCCCTGTCCACTCCACCATCTTTAGCATGTGTGTTGCCTCATGATCAAAAGAGGGCTGCTCCAACTCCAGCCTCAATACTGTGTTCCAGGCAGAAAAATAAAATGCAGCAGAGGGAAGGGAAACAGAAACCAAATGAAAAGAAAAAGAAGAAAACTAAAACACTTATCATACATATATCCTTCGCTGACTTCTGTTCTTATCTCATTGTCCATAATTCTATCCCATAGCCATCCCTAGCTTCAGTGCAAATTGGAAAAATGAGTATTTTATCTGGACGTATCCCAGAGTTGCCATTCTGCTAGTGAGGAAGAAAGGGAGAGCGGAAATCGGGTAGACAACTAGAGGTGTCTGACACACATACATAATTTCCAATGGAGAGGTCACAGACAACATGTTTATCCGTAGCTATCTATAGCTTTAGGCAGGGATTCTGATCACAGTGTTTCCATGTGATATCAAATATCTAGCTATATTAAAACCATCTGAACTATGTTCACATTCAACAGATGTTTGGCATGTTGGAACCCCAGTCTCCACGTGCTGATTTTAACCTAGCCATCCTTAAAACAATGGTTCTCCGGGTTATGGAATTAAAATGAAGTTCTCCCCGTATTTGCCAGTGATTGTGTCAAAACATGGAAAGAATGTATGGAATGATCCGTAAAAATAAAGAAAATAATTTTGTTTGATGTGTGATATAGTAAGAATTGCTCTGAACAAAAGGCCAAAGCCGAAATTTTTGCAAGTGGAAGATGAATTCATTAATTATTTTTGAAACCCTAGGGTTAGTCATGCTTGCCCAGCTCTACACATCTTGGGATCCTGCACTGCCAGATCTCAAGGAGTGGCGGGGGGGGGGGGGGGGGGGGGAGTTTCAGATTCATATAGAAGCTGACTGAAAATCCAACCTTCTCCAAGGATGAGGTTTGGCTGACTGGATTTGCTGTGCCTTTACAAAATTATTTTATTTTTTTACGTCCGGATTTAGTTGAGACTCTGGAGTTCTGATTGCATCTGAAGTTCACACAGCTGGCATTCATTTCCACCTACTAATTTAAATAACACCATTACCTGCTACCTTTCCCTCTATGAGAACAGAAGTGAATACATTTAGATGAAATGAAATTTTTTTATGAGTCTGGGAGAATACCTACCATGAACCAGATCCTGTGCTAAACTCTTTGCATATTTGCAAAGTAAAATGATACCTTAGTGTGTGAGTCCTTTGGGAAGAGAACTTTTTAATGACAAGGTCAGCCATGCTTAAAAAGTCTAAACCGACCTGAGAAGTTGAGTTGTACTACAACACACCTGAACAGAGGTTCTGTATTACTTTTGTGATTAAAAGAGGTCAATGTCATCCAAAAAGCTTGGTGGTGAGCTCAGTTCAGCTATTTCTCTTCAGGCCTTTCTGTTTTTTCCCTCTTGCTGAATTTTATGAAGTTTCTTCTCCAATTTCTTCTAATGGATCCAAACTGGAAAGATATTATGTGTTGTTTTCTTGACAAATTACAGTTCCATGTATGAGTGTGTTGGGGTGGATACTAATTTAATTTGATATTTCTAGATGTTCTTATCCACAGTTGTGGGATAAAGGCTTTGTCCCCATTTTAAATGCTCAACCCTATAGTCACATAGGTCAGAAAGTTTGACCAGCAAGTTCTATAAAACATTCTAGCTACAGAAAATTTCTATGTAATGTAAGGTATTTCAGAGCACGAAAAAGAATAGAAAACTCCCCCAGTTGATTTTACTGACCTAGCAAAACCTTTATAGAAAAACCAGGCAAGGATAACTAAAAAAGGAAGACTGTAAATCACTTCCCTTACAATGATAAATCGTCTAAACAAAATGTTACCACCTCAAATGCAGTAGCAAATTAAAAGAATATGGCAACCAAAATGCAGTCCCCAGAATACAAGAAAGATTCAGAATTAGGAAATCTGGTAAATATAATTTAAATATAAATTTATACATGATAATTATATAAGACCACTTCTCTTTGGAGCAGAAGAGGAGAGGAAAGGAAAGTTCATCACCCGGTTGGGAAACTTGAGAAGGAAAGACCGAGGATGAAGAAGCCAAGTTGATGATTTCATTTTTCCCCCATGTTGGCAAAATTTTAAAAGGTTGATAATATCCAGTGTGGTCAAGCAGGTGGGGAAACAAGTATCTTCACACTCTAATAAGTGAGTGTATATTGGTAAAATCTTCACAAAGGTCCATTTAGCAGCTATCTATCAAAATGTAAAATATATGTACCCTATTGACTCCACAATTCAACAAAGTAATCCATCCTGAGGAAATATTTGCATATGGGTATAAAGATTAATAAAGATTCTTATTTCTGTATTGAGAAAAATAGGGAAAACTCTAAATGTTCATCAATAAAGAAATTGTGATATAAATATTGATGCATTCTTAAAACAGAATAATCCACAGATGATTATTATTATTAGAATGAGGTAGGCTTTTACAAACTGGCAATGGGACATCTGAGACATTTCGTTGAGAGATTAAGAATTTGCAGAGCAATAAATATAAATAATGGTCCCAATTCTATATATAAAACCTCTTCTCGAGTGTGTGTACTTGTACGTACACACATAGCAGTGGGATTCATTGGGAGTACAGGGTATAAACGGGAACTTTCACATTTCATGTCTGTATTGATTGAGTTGTATTGCTCTAGGTATGTGTTACTGTTGCATTGGAAAATAAAACAATACAAATGAAAGTAACAAGAATTTCAGGTCGATGAGAAGGAACTGTTCTTGGAAACTCTGCCTATTAGTCTTCACCTCACTCTGGACAGACTAAGAGAAGGGGTTGTTGGAAGTAAATGATTCAGTGTTACTTGGGGAAAGAGACTCTGTGCCTCAGGAAAACCAATCAGCTTCAGTATCTTTCATTTTCTGTAGGCAACAAAAAACAATTTAGCTCCTAAACAGATACCCCAGTAGAAAAAGTTAGTGTATAGGGAAAGCCCCCTACTCGAGAAATAGCACAAGGTGGGAGGTTCCCAGAGACCTAATCTTGGAATAGACTGCGAGGCTGTTCTTTGGAGATATAAGCTTTCCTCCACCTACCCCAGTCCACTGGAAAATGGGACCTCAACATGAACTGGGTGGGCTCTCCTGAGTTCTTGGTGACCCAGTTCAGGTGTGACTTTGGGTGTACCTTGTGACCTTAACAACACCTGTAAAGCCAGATCAAAACATGTGGGTGTCCCAGGGAAACTAATCATTGTCACCCTTCAGAAATAATGTTCTTTAAATATTTGTTTTACATCCATTTATTTACAGTCTGAGCACTGCAGGGGAAAGGGAGAGAAGTCTGTGGGTGGTGGGCAACAAGCAAGGTCTTCTCTACTGTTCTGAGTAATTTACTTCTGACTTTGAAATTGCACAGATCACTCAGCAAAACAAAGCCCCTTCAGTAACTAGGCCTACCCTTCTTATAAGACAATAAACAAACCTGCTTCTGAAGATTCTAACCCCAAACCTAAGTGGCTCATGACATTAGATCTTCTGGCCATACTTGTTACTCCCCGTGAATGAACTCTGGCAAATACAGTTTTCTCCATCTTTGTCACATCTTCCATGGTTGCATTAGTTTTCCATTGCTGCATCACAAATGACCACACACTCAGAAGCTTAAACAGCACGCATTTACTATCTCACGTTTTCTGTAGGCTAGAATCCAGGCACAGCTTAATGGGATTCTCTACTTCATGGTCTCTCCAGGTGGAAAGCCAGGTGTCAGCCAGGACTGGGATCTCACCAGAGGCTCAGCTGGGGTAAGATCCACTTCAAGGTAAGATCCACTTCCCCAGTTTGTTGCAATATTCATCTCATGGCTGTAGGACTGAGCTCCCTGCCTTCTTGCTAGCTGTTGGCCATCGGTCTCTCTCAGGTCCTAGAGGCTGCTCCCAGTTCCCTGTCACGTGGTCCCTCTAGTAAGTAATAAGCTTACTTATTCAAAAATGGCAATGGAGGGCTTCCCTGGTGGCGCAGTGATTGAGAGTCCGCCTGCCGATGCAGGGGACGCGGGTTCGTGCCCTGGTCCGGGAGGATCCCACATGCCGCAGAGTGGCTGGGCCCGTGAGCCATGGCCACTGAGCCTGCGCATCCGGACCCTGTGCTCCACAGCGGGAGAGGCCACAGCAGTGGGGGGCGGGCGTCCCAAAAAAAAAAAAAAAAAAAAAAAAAATGGCAATGGAGGCCACTGCCCTTGGTCATGGGGTGGTTGCTGCGTCCGAAGCTGCAGCATTCATGATGAACTTACTTCCGATTGTGGGTGACCACTGGGTACATATTCTTGTCCCTATTAGATTTGTCTTTGAATGTCCTCTAGACAGACAGAGTGGTGAAAAGCTAACTGCCTTCTGCAACAAGAATCTGTTACATAAAAGAGAACTGAGACCCAATGAAGAAGTCACCTGGAAATAAAAGCTGTGGCTGAATTACAGAATGTTCACCTTTTTTAAATCATAAGAGAAATAAAAACACGTTCATTTTTTTTTAAATAGCAATGGAGAATCACTCTTGAATATATTTGTACGTACACACACACGCACTGTAGCATGATGATAGGTGTAACGTCTTGTCACTTTTACTATAGTCTATTATTTTATATTAGTTTGAAGCAAGTCACAGGTTTCACTCACATTCAAGGGGAGATGATTATAGACGTGAACATAAACTCTTCAATAACTGGAGCCACCCTAGGGTCTATCTGCCACAGTGGTGTGGTGTTGGTACCACTGATGGATCAGTGCCCTAGGAACCGATTGACTGGTCTACTCCTTCATCTAGTTCTGGAGGGATGATGCAAGTCAGGACTAAATTATTCCCTCTCCCTAAGTTCATGACAACTTCTTCTTTCATTCCTTAGTAGATTAATGTGTTCACTTAAAAATGAGAATGGATTTTCAAGTTTTACACAATTTAAATGCTTCAGTAAAGACAAGTATTTGAACTTTATTTCTTGGCCTTTGCTTCTGAGCAACGGCTGTTAATATTTACCCATAAGTCAACTCAGTTCTGCTTTTTCCAGTTTCCATTGAAGGGTGAAACTCATTCATCTCAGTGCATTTGATACTATTGTCAATGAAATCTCTGGAAATGCAGTGTGATGTGGTAAGCCATCCATTAGGCCTCAATTTTACTTAAAATCACAGCCTGCAAAGTATCATGCTTCAATTTAAAGAAATAATGGCTACAAAAACCAATGCTGATAGCGATCCCTAGAGAAATGAAGGAGTGTGTACCCGTGATATTGGCACCTTCTCAAGAGAAGAAAGTTTTTAAATGAAGAGGCAGGATGACTAATGTTTCCATGGGTAAAAGATCATTTCTTTCCATAGAAAGAAAAAGCCACTTGGCTCTCAACAAAGATCAGGAGATTGAAATTGAAGAAAACAAAGTGAATAAACATGGAAAGGATATCTGGAGTCATAAAGGATAAATTTGTTCCCCAAATCACAAATACCCTCAAAAACAGAAACAGGACACCACCTTAAGGGAAAAATTTTATTTATCCAAAGGAGACAAAGGCTCAGTAGGGGAAGCTAACGGGGGACTTATTAGCATAGCATAGCAGAGACCTCATTGCAGCGCCCTTTTTTTATGTCTTTGGAGCGGTAGCCTAAAATGGGTGGTGGCATTGCTCCCTTCTTTCACTGAGGCACTGCTCTCCCCTTTATTTTATACACCATACCCTCCCCTTGGATTCCAGGAGGGAAAGCCATGGCAATAGCTCTATTTGCCCACATCCATCTACTTCCTAAGGTCATTCATGGCATTGACCTTTCCTTTATTGGCTGCCAAATGGCTATGACCTCAAGCCCTTGCCTCTCCCAGTTACAAAGAGATTTTTTGGGTAGTTCTGATGGGGACGTTGGCCACTTCACATTGGCTGAACCATAGTCTGGTTTGGATTTCTTGAAGGAGTGGGAGAAGTGCCAATCGAGAAGGTCCTCCAGGGGCTTCCCTGGTGGCGCAGTGGTTGAGAGTTCGCCTGCCGATGCAGGGGACACAAGTTCGTGCCCCGGTCCGGGAAGATCCCACATGCCGCGGAGCGGCTGGGCCCGTGAGCCATGGCCGCTGAGCCTGCGCATCTGGAGCCTGTGCTCCGCAACGGGAGAGGCCACAACAGTGAGAGGCCTGCGTACCACAAAAAAAAAAAAAAAAAAAAGAAGGTCCTCAATGTGTCTGTACAGCTGTGGTACTCTTGCCTATTTTCCAACTTTCAAATAGATTTTTCATTCCTTTATATTTTGGTTATTCCAATGGGAAAAAGAGATTAGGGAATTAAAGATTAGTTCAAATCACCATCTCGAACTGGATGTTGCAGATTCTTTTTATATCAACACCCTATTTTTAACTATTTATTTATTCTTGAATGAGGAAAGGGGAGGTCCATCCTTGACATCTATTTGCCTAGAATCGTGGAGAAGACACTTACTGTGTAACCCCGTACTTCACTGCCTTCCTGTGAGCATGCCCAGTTCTGCAGTCTGAAGCGTGTGGGTGGGCCCTGGCTGAGGAAGGACCTTAGTCTCCAAGCCACCTCACTTCAGTGTGTGTTGAGGGACAGTTTTCTACATTAGGATGTCAGAAGTTCTGCTTACCCTCATATCCACACCAGGTGTGTGGTGTGGTCATATCAAGTCTCCTTCCCAGTGCTATGGCTGCTAAGTTGAGTGAGTGTCCCATTACCCTAGGGAGCTCAGGCGCCCGCTTACATTGGCTGGTGGCTCTCCAGTCCACAGCACTTACAGTTCTACACAGTGATCCCAAAGATCCCCTAGTCCTGGCCCCATCTCTGCCAACCTACAAAGAGGGTCACGTTGGTAAAGACATGATTCATACTGAAGAAGTAAGAGTGTTGAACTTTTTGCAACAATTATATTAGCTTCAAAACTGAAAAACTGTTAGGAGAAGAGGAAAACATAGAGGAGGAAACATAGAGGAAAACATAGAGGAGGAAACATAGAGGAAAACATGCACCAATTTCAGTTCATGAGAACAAGTAGGCAAAAATAAATAAACAAACAAACAAAAAGAGGTAGGAAGAATTTAAATATTTAAATAATTTAAATATCTCTATATTTAAATATTTAAATAACACAGTGACTAAGGACTTAATAGACATAAATGAAAAACGACATTTTTAAAGCAGACAATGCCTTCTATCACAGGATCTAGGTGGTGATTAAAGATTTTGTTTTGATCATGAAATAAATGTAATATATTTGATAAGCAGAAATAATAGAGAGCACATTCTTTTACAAAAGTAGAAGGGATACTATCAGTAGGAAAAATTAGACAAAAAAATAACTCTGCTGTTTTCCATTTGTAAATTGAAAAATTGAAAAATTCTATTAAAAAGGCATTACCATTTTTTCCCCGCTGATTTCTGGGAAACCATCAGATGTAAGACAAACCATGATTTTAAACTGCAGATTTTTTAGGATTTTTAAGACAAGCTAATTGTATTTATTCTTGCATTTTATGTAGATTTGGGTTAGAAATTGATGTTAAATACTTTTTAAAAGTTTACATATAAACTGACATTCTGATTTAATCTTCTGCTTTTTTAATTGTATTAAAATGCACATAACATAAAATTTACCATCTTAGCTATTTTTAAATGTAAATTCGGTAATGTTAAGTACCTTCACATCATTATGCAACCAATCTCCAGTAAAAATAATAACTCTCCATTTCCCCCAGCCCCTGGCAACCACCCTTCTACTTTCTGTCTCTATGAATTTCACTCCTCTAAGGACTCATACATGTGGAATCATACAGTACTTCTCCTCTTCTGATTGGCTTATTTCACTTAGCATACTGTCCTCCAAGTTATTTTTCTTATATTACCTATAATTATATATTTAGTAATATATTTCCTAACACCTTAACTTTCACTTGTGGATTAAGCCCTTCTTGGTCACAATATACTTTTAATACATTCTTGAATTCAATAAGGCTACAGTGAATATATACGAATGTTATGAATTGTCTTGGCTCCTTTTGGCTGTTACTTTTGGAAGGCAGCTATGCTCACCACTATACCACCAGCCTTTTGGTTACTTATTAGGTATTGTTACTGAAGTTTGGTTTGCTTCATCACTGGGCAGATGTCCATATTTTTTCATACGTACTCTGGAGAAGTTAATTCATTTTATATAATATCTTCCTAGTACACTTGTCCTCCTGATTTGTTTATTTCTCATTTTATTTCTACTAATTACTTTATTGCCTTTCCTCATAGCTGTTTCATTATTCTTTTGCTTTTCTAGAGTTTATTTTCTTTGTGTTACAGTAAACGATGAAAGCATTTCAGGTTATTTTCTTCTGATCATAGATTCGGCACTCTTCCATCAGTTTTCGTATGTAATGTTCTCATTTTCATAATTGTTTATTAATGTATATGTGATTTCTTCTTAACTTACCATAACTTTCTGACTTTAAAAGGGCTATTTCTATATTTCAACATTTTCAAAATTGGATTGCGACTTAAATACAAAAGACAGAGAGCAAATACAAAGAGATAAATTAACAACTTTTCAATATAACTGGTGGATACATAGGCTCTGTTAAGTAATTCTTTGTGCATATTTATATATTCAGAATGTCTTATAATTAAAATAATTTACATGCTTAAAAAAAGAATAGGCTATAAAGTGAGGTATGGAAGGAAGTAGGGTAGGAAGATTTAAAAAAATAAAATCTAATCCAATCTGTTCCTTTCACTGATGAGGAAACTGATGTCATTTTAGAGGAAATTACTGGTCACAGACCTTGAGTATTTTTAGGCCAAAATTTTAGGGGCAAAGTGTCTGTGGAGCGTGTCCTCCGAAATGAATGGCCTTGCAAGCACAAAGGGAAAAGAAAGAGGGCAGGATCTGGGACTGAGATAATCCACCAGGACATGTGCTCTTCACTGAAATTCTTTAAATTGATGCAAAAATCTAAAAATAGCTCCTTAGCAGACTTCCCAGGGTGTCTGGAACACCTACCATTATTCATTGCTTTAGACTAAAACATTGGAAAGTTCTGAGACCAGGCTCCTGGGAAAGTTAGCATCATAACCTGGCATCACCTTTAAAACCTTGGCCTCATTGTATTTACTAGATCTGATTGCAGGTTCTCTTTCAGGACCCAGATTATATAGGACACAGAAAGGTTAACTTTGCGGGGGAGAATAATGGGTAGGAAAAGTCCACTGCATATGAGTCTACCCATGCACAACGTCTGCTGATGGAACTGACTGTGAGTGTGGGAGGGAAAGATGAACAGGCCATGGATGCCAGGATTTAGCCATGTCACATGGTTGCTGAGTCTGGGGCCAGGCCAGGGCTGAGGGCTTGCCCCCTTCAGGGTCAGATTTCACGGCGCACTGTGCATGTGACCAGCCCTGAGATGTCTCCCAGCCCTTGTTCTGTTTTCCAAATCTCTAGAAAACCCCTTCTTGACCAAATGACAATTTGTTGACCTTTAAAATATCAGAGCTGGGAGAAGTATTTAAAAGGAAATCTGTCATGAACTTCCTAGCTGGAATGATAACTAAATGGCTTTGCCAATTTAATGTCTGGAAATTAATAACAAAAATAAAAACATAAACATTAGAGATAGTTTTTATTTAAAATTATAACTTTTAACTTGCTAAAGTCTTGATTTTATTTTATTGCTTATTTTGCAGCAGCAGAAATGAAAAATAAACATGATCAGAAATGTATATTTTAAAAATGACAAAATATTAAAATCACGAGTTAAGGAACACTTTTTAAAAAGTAATCAAATGCAGCTGGTGTTTTGTTTTGCGTGTTTAGCAGCAGAATTATTTTATTCAGATGAAGTCTTTTGGGGAAGCTGGTATATAAAACAGTAATGAGTAGAGCTTTACCAATGCAGGTAGAGTTGGGGACCAAGAGGCAGCTCATTTGGGCCGTGTATCAGTCAACTTTTGCTGAAGTAGAGCTGTATAACAAATAACCCCAAATTGTTAGTGGCTTACAACCACAAATATTTCTTTCTTGCTCACAAGGCTGTGCAATGGCTGTCATGGCTCTCTTCCAAATTGGGGAATAGGTTAAGAATTTTGCTGCCTATGTATTCTCATTGTAGGACCAGACTGAAGGACCATCTCCTATCTAGGATTTGATGTTCTCATGGGAGAACAGAGATGCAAGAGGTTAAAATGGAAACATGAGCTACCATTTAAAGTCTCTGCTCAGAATTGTCACATTGCCACTTCCACACAAATTCCACTGGACAAAGCAAGTCATCTGGCCATAAACAACATCAATAGAGTGGGGAAGTAAACTCCTCTTATGGAAATGTGGGAAGAGCATTTGCTAAACTAAAATATTATCTACTTGCTGTAGCCTGAGTGTTTGCATCCCCCTAAAATTCACATGTTGAAACATATCCCCAAAAGTGATGGTATTAGGAGGTTGGGCCTTTGGGAGATGATTAGGTCATGAGGGTGGAGCCCTTGCGAATGAGATTAGTGCCCTTTTAAGAGACCACTGAGAGCTCCCTTGCCTCTTCCACCATGTGAGGATACAAGTAGAAGTCTGTGACCCGGAAGGCAGCCCTCATGCAACCATGCTGCACCTTAATCTCAGAATCTTCCAGCCTCCAGAACTGTGAGAAATAAATTTCTATTGTTTATAAGTCACCCAGTCTGTAGTATCTTGTTATAATGACCCAAATGGACTAAGATACCACCGTCCCTGGGGTCCTTCAATCATCTCCATACAACCCTAAGACACTAAGGAGTAGAGTTTGAAAATCAATGAACGACCCAGTCCAACTCCTTTCCTTTTACAGGTGTGGGAATGAGGTCAGGAATTGATCAAAGTGGTGTATGCAGCATCACAGCAAGTTAGAGGTGTACCTAGAACCAGAGCACAATTTTGCTAACTCGTTGTTCAGTGCTCAATCAATTGGAAGACAGTTCATCTCTGCTACGTGATAATGCTCCAAGCTGCTGAAATATATCTTTTAAATACTTAAAAATTCAAGACATTAGGCAAAATGTATAATTATAGAGTATGCAGTGAGACTATTAATTAACTTGTACCTGGAGTGGATTCAGCCCACTAATACATATCCTTGGATTTTGTCAATGTCAAAAGCCTCTTGGCAAAGATTTGCTGTCAACCTCAATCATTGGGCTTGGTCTTAAGGCCCCTCAGGATGGAAGATGTGATGAGATTTGGGAGGAAACAGAGGGTTTTATTTTTGTACTTGTCATTGATTTTTGTCTTGTGTTTTCAAATGCGTTTGCTTGTTTTAATCTGGGGCATTCTCCTGATGAAGATAAAGAACCCATCATGGAGCTTGTCCTATAAAAATGACAAAAAGAGGGTATATATTTATACATAGAGCTGATTCACTTTGCTGTACAGTAGAAAGCAACTATACTCCAATTAAAATTGATTTTAAAAAAAGGTATACAGTTGGCACTCTGTATCCATGGGTTCTGCATCTGTGGATTCAACCAACTGCATATCAAAAATATTTGAGAAAAAATAATTCCAGAAAGTTTCAAAAATCAAAACTTGAATTTGCCGCACAGGCAGCTATTTACGTAGCATTTACATTGTATTAGTTATTATAAGTAATCTAGAGATGCTTTAGAGAATACAGGAGGATTTTAGGTTATATGCAAATACTATGCCATTTTATATAAGGAACTTGAGCATCTGCAGATTTTGGTATCTGCAAGGGGTCCTGGTACCAGTACTCTGCAGATACCAAGGGAGGACTGTATTGTTACATGAAAAAGCAAAATGCCAATCATTGCGTATAGTGCGCTATCATTTCTTTAAGAGAAGAAAAATAAAAGAATATACCTAAAAACATAAAATGAAATAAATTTTTTAAATAAAAATGACATGTAACTCCCAACAAGCTCAGGAGGAGCCATAACAAATACAATGGAAGGAAAGAACAGCCAGTGTGTATTTTTAAAGACTCCCTAGACTTTTTTCCTTATACAGGTAGCAAACACTTCTAGAAGATTCCTAAACTTTTCTTTCTGCCACTAAAGGTTTTCACACCAGCCTGCGGATTATACAGCAATGGGCTTTCCTGAATCCTTAGCCCCTTCTATAGAAGCAGGAGTATTTAAAGATCAGTGTTGCTTACCAATTGGCAAAAGACTTAAACAAGGCTTTCACCTCTCCTGTTACTGAACAGCAGAGAGCAGCAGTCCAGACTTGCTTAATTATTAAGAAGTGAGCTTCTGTGTCTTGGGTAGAGAAATTGGGTTGCCGACAGATGGATTGCTCTTTGGTGCATGTGAGCCCATGGTCCTAGGAGAGCATTTTTCTGAGGATGTTGACATTTGTGTGTTCTCTCTTCTCTAGAGGCAGATGGCATCACCTTCACCCTCCTGACCTGATGTTCCTGTGATCTGAAGATCTTGAAAACATTCAAGAAAGAAACCTTAACCCAGAGTGGAAGAATGTATCTCCCTTTGAGTGACCAGAGAGAGGGGAGGGGCAGGGGAGAAAACTGACAACAAAAAGCACAGCCAGAACACATGATTCTCCTGGTGCCTTCTTCCTGGAGTGTGAGATGCACAAGGAAAGAACCTCAACTTTTGGAAAAATAACCTAACATTCTCCTGAGTAGCTTTCACTGCCAATAAACCAACACTGACCCAGAAGCAGTCAAGTTTATGATCTAGCTGAATCTCTGTTCATCAAAAACCAAATCTTAATAATCTAGATCAGTGCAACCTAGGCGAATGCTCTAATGCCTAGGTATTTGTGACCTTTTATGTCCCTTAAATTTTATCTGAACAGAACATACATTATTGAGTGAAACATCAACTTTATTTCAGAATTAACTTGGGAACCCCATTTCATTTCTGTGCCTCTTTCAATGGAAAATACAATAGTTATTATAATCCAATGTACCCTTTGAGATCAAGCTGTAGCACTTTAGATGTAAAAAGCTGATGTAAGAAATCATCTAGCATAGCCTTAATTTAATAGATAATTAAAAATCAGAGAGAAAAGGAGTCTTTCTTAGTATGGTAGGCAGAATTCTGACATGTTCTCTAAGATTCCCACCCCCCTGATATAGATGCACAATATAATCCTCTCCCCTTGAGTGTGGGTGGAGCTGTGAATATGATGGTTTTCACTTTTGTGGTCAGGTTATGTTGTATGGGAAAGGGTGACAGAATTTTTCAGATGTACAGTAAGTCTCCTGTATATGAATGAGTTCCATCTTTAGAGTGTGTTTGTAGTCCAATTTGTTCGTAAGTCCGACAAAGTTAGCCTAGGTCCCCAACTAACACAACAGGCTATATGGTACTGGACGCTCATAGCTTTATGATACTTTTCCCACAAATAATACATAAAAAACAAACACAAAAAATAAAGAAAACATTTTTAATCTTACAGTACGGTACCTTGAAAAGTACAGTAGTACAGTACAACAGCTGGCATACAGGGGCTGGCCTCGAGTGAACAGGCAAGAAGAGTTATTGACTGGAGGAGAGAGAGGAGGTGGGAGGTGGTACAGCTGTACTACTGTGCTCTCTACAGTACTGTACAGTAAAGTACACAAAAGCACAACCACTTGCAGAGGATGCACGCACTTGACAATGTACACCAGACACGTGAACTAACTTACACGATTGGACATGAGAACACATGTTCGCATGTTTGAAAGTTCACAGATTGAAAGTTCATATGTAGGGGACTTACTGTCATTAAGGTCCTTAATCAGTTGACTTTAAGTTAATCAAAAGGGAGATTATCCTGGGTGGGCCTGACTTATTCAGGTGAGTCCATAAAAGAAATGGGAGATTCTCAGCAAGAGAGATTCTCTGATTGGCCTTGATAAAGGATACTACCATGTTGCAGACAGGACCATGTGGTAGAGGACAATGGGCTTGCTCTCAAGGAGCTGTAGCCCTCAGACCTACAACTGAAAGAAAATGAATTCTGCCAATAATCCAAATGGGTTCAGAAGATGAGATTGCAGTCCTGGCCAAGATCTGTTGAGACCTTGAGCAGAAGACCCAACTAACCCATGCCATAGACCCACAGACTGTGCAATAATAAATTTGTGCTATTTTTAGCCAAACTTATGGTAATTCATTACAGAGTATAGAAAAAAAACGAATACACTTAGATCAAACATTGAACCCGGGCAAGGCGGGACCTAGAAAAGCCTCTTTACTGACAACTTAGTTTCTTTCTGGCTATTGCCAGAAAGATCTCAGCTATCCCCCAAGAACACAAAGCAACATGCAACCCCCAGAAGAGCTCAGAAACCTTGAGAAGGAGTCCACTGAGCAGAGTTCCTACACTCAGCTAGGATGAGTACAGCCGGCCCCAAACAGAGTTTATAGCTTTATCCTTACAAGTTGAGGGCAGAAATCACACACCAACATCCCACAGAGGTGGTTTGCTTAAATCTTAAGAAAACTTGGGATTGGTTGCCAATATGTAAAAATTCAACAGATTTTATACAAAAATTAGAATATCTGGCTTTTCTTGAATAACTTGGGGGACATGACAACATCAGGCCCATGGGGTCTGAGCAGCAGTGCCCTTTTCAGATGGGACAGTCATGGCAGACCCCATGGCTCCAAACTGTCTTGCACCTGGACTGTTTCACTCATTAGCTTTAAATGTCAGGTCCGGGGAGACTGTCGGTTTGGCACATGCTTAGGGCCATGTCCCTGCAGGGAACAAGTTGGCAGCTCAGCCTGGAGAAAGAAGCGAGGGTCCCCAGTATACGGGCAGGGTTGTCAGCCTTTCTTCCAGCCACGCTGGGGTGTCGTGGTCTCAGCCCCTTCCTGCTCTGGCAGGGGGAGCAGGAGAGGGAGGGGAGGAGAAGATGGGGTATTGGCCACCGGCCAGGCAATTCCTGCTTCTCAGAGCAGATATTAAGGCACAGAAAAATGAGCGGCTGCAGCTGAGCTTGGCTGGAGGGCTGAACAAAGAACAAACTGCTGGTGACTGCCGCCTGGGGCTCTCAGCTTGCCAGCAGCCAGGGGCCAGGAGGGGCAGGCTGCGCCCCCCACACCTGATTGCCATTCCTTTCCAGCCAGACAGCTCTTAGCAACAGCTACCGGAGCTGTGCGTCAGCTAGAAACGCAAGGTCCCCGTCGGCCTGGCCAAGCGGAGAGGGAAGGCAGAGCAGAGAGGAAGGCTCCCCTGGCTCGGCGCGGGCAGCATCTCCGGCACCAGGCAGGAGCTATGCTTTTCAGAGCTGAGCATCCCCGAGCCCAGGCAGCCTCTCAGCATCCTGCTCCAACACTGCAGGGCAAAGCGCCCGGGAGGGGAGCTGTCTGGCATCAAGGGTGCATTGATAGAAACGCAACCCTTGTTCTTGGCTCCAAATGGCCTTTGTCTGGGTCCTCACAGCCTGCACCAGTGCAGAGAGAGAGGTGGTCATCCCACCAGCTGCCGGGCACCGCGGAAATGAGGGCAGAGGCGAAAGCAGAGGCGCCAGTTGGTGGCGGCAGCAGACACCACACTGCTCAGCTTCCCAGGAGGGAAAGGTAAGGGGACACACAGGCCTGGATGCTGCATTGCCTGCTGTCCTGAAAGCCCTTTTTCAAATTTCACAAGGGCTGGAGAGAGGAGGCCCCCTGGTCCCGGTTCCTCACCCAGCCAGCGTCTGCTCACTCAGTCAGCAGCAAGTATGTCCTCTTAACATTTCACCACTGAATTGGGAGCAATGGCTATTCGGGAGGCAGATTAAAAGGGTGTGACTGGGGGGACGTGCCTTCTTGCAAAGATGCCCATCTCTGCTCTGCAGAAAGAGCCCCCTCAGTGCTGCTGGTGCAATTAGGGCCAATGATGGCCTCGTGTTCATTCCCTGTGGCCTCGCCCTCAGGCATGTCCTAGAGGCCCTGGTCTGGGTTTATACAAGGGCAAAGTTGTCCTGTCGCCATTTTGGCCCAGAACCCAAGTCCTCATCTGTCAAGTAAAGGGGTACCTGCAGCTGTGATGTGAGCCATCTCTGACTCTGCAGGTCACCTCTCAGGACCTCGCCTCCCTCAGATCACAGGCACTGGCCACACTTTTGTGTCTCCCGTTGGCCTCACTCATATTCAGCAACTAGCATGACCTTAGGTCTCAATGGAGGAGGGCACAGAACCAAGCCGTTGTCCTAACTTGAAGTCAGTGCCAGAATGGACAGTCTAGCCTGGACGTCAGCACGGAAGAAAGCCTTCCATTGGGTAAGAAAATGCATATGAAAGCAACGTTTAAACTGCAAAGCACAATACAAATGCCCAAAGTGGTAATTAGTAGTCCTACCACTTGAGCGCTAGAACCTTTTTTTTTTTTTTTCCTGCGGTACGCGGGCCTCTCACTGTTGTGGCCTCTCCCGTTGCGGAGCACAGGCTCCGGACGCGCAGGCTCAGCGGCCATGGCTCACGGGCCCAGCCGCTCCGCGGCATGTGGGATCTTCCCGGACCGGGGCACAAACCCGCGTCCCCTGCGTCGGCAGGTGGACTCTCAACCACTGCGCCACCAGGGAAGCCCCCTAGAACCATAAATTTAATGATGCATTCTCCAGTTCGTTTGGGGCTTACAATCGTATATACTTTGCACTCCTTTGCATCAGGCTTCTATTGCCTTATTTATGCTTGAGACGGGCCCTTTAGAAGACAGTGGCACTTGTCTTAGGGCAACAGATGGGGCGCCAGACGAGAACGCAGCCTGCAGGGTTTTGTTGCTTGCCTCTGGACCTCCAGGAGTGGTGTGAGGCTTCTCGTGCCTCCTAGGGGCCAACTTACAGTATTTTGTTTTGAATTTTATTTTATTTATTTTTTTATACAGCAGGTTCTTATTCGTTATCTATTTTATACATATTAGTGTATATATGTCAATCCCTACGTTTCTTGAACGGCCTGGGCCAGACTCAGTCCCCTGTGGTGGGTGAGAGGTCCTCTTCTGGCTCTCTTCATTGGCGGGTTCTTTGATTCCCATTCAGGAGTTTTGCCTTTTTGATGTGCACAGAGTAATGTGCACAGCAGCACAGAGTCATCAACAGAGAAACACCCTCAGTGTGCTCCTCCCTGGCTCAGGGAGCTGCAGGTGACCCACCAGGGCCACCTGTCTTCCCCCCACCTGCCAGGTGAACGATTCCCTTTTCTCGGTGCAAGTGTGGCGTAAGTCCCTCTGCACTCGTTTTCTCTCCTAATCCCTTTATTATGGCTGAACGAACAAATGCAGAACCTGCACGAACCAGTGGCTGAGAACCTTATGCTTAAGAGGAAGAAAAAAATTCTTCGACAAAACTGCTTTTATAAGATGCTCCCCATCGATATGCGATGTCTGTCTTGGAATGGCTGATCGGGACGTGTGTACAAAGTAGTCCTTTCTACTTTAAAAGGAAAGGTACGGCCAGAAAATCTTCTTCTATCAAGGACATACAAATGACCTCTTCCCTACCTCACACATCAGTCTGGATCCATTCAGCAAACACTCTGATCGATTTCCACTGATTGGGGCTAAGAACACACGAGGAGTGAGGTATTATGTGTGAAACAATCCTCCCAACTCTGTTGCTTTTGTATGACAATACAATTTAAAAAAACATCTTCCAAGGACAGGGGGACCGTACGGGGAATGAATGGTAGCCAATACTCAAGTCCACAGAACCTGCGTAACTTGTGACCGGGCCAAAAGCATTGAACAAATGCTTGCATGGTTTGGAATGATTTTTTTTTTTTTTCGGTTTTGCACAATAAACTGATT
This sequence comes from Aethalodelphis obliquidens, assembly GCF_003676395.1. Taxonomy (NCBI): domain Eukaryota; kingdom Metazoa; phylum Chordata; class Mammalia; order Artiodactyla; family Delphinidae; genus Aethalodelphis; species Aethalodelphis obliquidens. The sequence continues at coordinate 6,920,544 of NW_020838009.1, forward strand.
ATTTCACATTTTGAAAAGTCAGTTTCAAGTGCTTTTTTTTTTTTTTTTTTTTTTAATCTGCAAAAAGAGAACCTGGAAAGGAATACAAATTCTTTCCTGGAAGACATGTATCCTGCCCTCCCTCCACCCCTGATAAATAACACGAGCATGCAGCGATTTGCCAACAGCAGCTCCAGCATGAGGTACCACATCTGTTACTGAGACACTGGAGAGACAGTGGAAAGCAAGCTGGCTGCCTGCCAACCCTCAGACTCCAGATTTTTGCTGACAAGGCTGTCAATAAATGGGCAGATGGCATCAGCTCTGCTGGCAGGAGAGTTCTGTTAACCCAACACGGGACATTATCTCAAATTCATGGTGCACTGGGCTGAGTCCTTTGTTGGGCCATTAAAACCATTCCTTGATGGAGAAGGGGGAGCAGGAAAATGAGGAAAGTAGGAGACACTGGCTTGGTGTAATGAGATTGCCTAAGCCGCCCATGATTGGCAGAGGCCAAATAAGATTAGCCCTTGTGACCGTGGAAGAGATGGGGGGAAGGGCGCCTCATTCACACATTGCATGTTATGCCATTTAAACACAGGGATCCAATCCTCAGGAGCCGTGCAAGCCCCTGCGAAGAGAACTTGACCTGAAATAAACACTCGCCAGGAAGGGTCTGCATGTCTGCTTTGTAAGCATATGCACTTGCCGGCTTTTCTTATAAGGACTGTGTGCCGGCAGCTCTAGATGAAAAGCCAAAGTGGGCTCCCTGTCCTATCAAGCCCCGGAATAAATAGCAGGGGGAACCCTCAGAGACGTCCCCTGGTGGTGACTTGGGGACTACACCCTTTCCTGTAGGAGAGAACTGTTAATCCATGTAGAATAGGGATGAATTCGGAGACTGGGAATGACATACATAAACTACTATGTATAAAATAGATAACTAGTGAGAACCTACTGTATAGCACAGGGAACTCTACTCAGTGCTCTATGGGGACCTAAATGGGAGGGGAATCCACAAACAGAAGGGATATATGTCTATGTAGAGCTGATTCACTTTGCTTTATAGTAGAAATGAACACCGCAGTGTAAAGCAACTATACTCTAATAACAATCTTAAAAAAAGAAGCTTGCATTGATTGCAGTGTAATCTAAAGAGCCCTGGGTATGACAGATCGGCAGTGTGACCTGAAACAAGTCATTGAAACGACTCACCCTCTTTCCCCATCTAGAAATTGGGAACAATAACAAACCACTCAGCTGTTTGAAGTCATGAATGAGATAATTCCATGCTTCTGCAGAGCATAATTCCATGGGCGTTTGCGTACTTTAAGACAGTGGTTCTCAACTGGGGATGGTTTTGCCCTCCAGAAGACATCTGGTGTTGTCTACAGACACTACTGGCATCTAGTGGGTAGAGGTCGGGGCTGCTGCGAAACATGCTACAGTGCACAGGACAGTCCTCCACAACAAAAAGGGTTCAGCCCAAAATGTCCACACTGCCCAAGTTGAGAAACCCTGCATTAGGACTGTGTAGATAAAAGCTCTTCCGGTACCTTCAAAATGAGAGAAAAGAAAGACAGGCTGTCCAGGCGTGGAGAGAGAAGCCTGTATACAGTAAGACACCTACATACCAATGAGTTCCGTTCTGAGAGCACATTCGTAAGTCCAGTTTGTTCCTAAGTCCAACAAAGTTAGCCTAGGTACTCGACTAACACAATCGGCTGCTCTTACACTTTCTTCTGGGCATCCTGCGCTAGAAGTAAAGATACTGTACTACTGTACTCCATACAGTACCGTACAGTTAAGTACACAAAAGCACCACCACTTGCAGAGGATGCACGCATGTGACAGTGTACGCCAGACACGTACATGATTGGACACGTGAACACACATTCACATCTTTGAAATTTCGCAACTTGAAGGTTCGTATGTAGGGAACTGACTGTATTTGCTCTTAGTGTCTCTGGGCGACTCCCTTTCTGTGATACTCTTCCAAGTGTTCTTTGCTATTTTTAACCCTTCACTGCATTGCCGGTTCCCCCACCTTCTTCCAGCTATTCTTGCACATCACATTTAAATAATGAAGTATCACCTCCACAGAAGGCTTTTTAGTTTAGGTTCTCATTATCTGATGAGAACATACATCTGCCCAATAACTGGGCCCAGAAAAATTTGAATAGGAGCGAGGTTGAAAAGTGGCGATTAGAATCTAAGATGTAAACAGGATTTAGGGGGTTAATAGGAAATTAACTTGATTTCAGAATTGATGGGCTTGGGGGGTTTGAGATCTAGCTATGGATGGTCTCTTTCTCATTTCTCCTCTTGGTTTTGAATTGCTTTGGACAGATAGGAGAAGAGAGAGAGCCCACACCCGGTGTTCAATGTGTAGCAGCCCCTTTGTAGGCATCATTCAGGCCCGTCTCTGACCTGCCCGTCTCTCCATCAGGGAGATAGGCTGAATTGTGCCCCTCATCCATATGACGAAGCCCTAACCCTGCCCCCCCACCGTACCTCAGAATGTGACCTTCTTTGGATATAGGTCATTATAGATTCAATTAGTCAAGATAAGTTCACGCGGGAGTTGGTTGGGCTTCTCATCCAATATGACTGGTATCCTTACAAAAAGAGGAAATTCGGACACACACACGCACGCAGGGAGAACACCATGTGAAGACAAAAGAAGAGCTCAGGGTGAGATGTCTACTAGCTAAGGAACACCAGCAGAACTCCCAGAAAAGATTGCCAGAGATTGCCAGCAAGCCTCCGGAAGCTGGGAGAAAGGCGGATTCTCCCTCACAGCCCTCAGAAGGAGCCAACCCTGCCAACACCTGGATCCCAGGCTTCTAGTCTCCAGAACTGTGAGGCAATAGGTTTCTATTGAAGCCACCCAGGTTGCGCTATTTTGTTACGCAGCCCTAGCAAACTGGAACAGTTGGGTAGATAGGAATTGGAGTCATGGCAAGGGAATGGCAAGTGAAGTCATGGCAAGGATGACTTCACTCTCGCTGAAGTCATCCTCTACCCCCTCCCACCCCCACCCACTTATTCCTAAAGAGCATGCAACTCTCTGCTCCACTTGGGCAGCCGAAGCCGCCGCCCCATCCCCTCTCTAACATGTAAAAAGGAGGAGCTTCATCGAGTCTCATTTTGTTATGCCGCCGGTGAGGTTTCCAGGAATATCTGCTACTCAGCTGGGCGGCAAACTCTTAAAACCACCATGACAGGGTGTAGGGGATGAAGGGGCGCAGCTGCCTGCCTTGATTCCTTCTACCCCATATCTTGGGACCTGGGAGGTTTAACACTCCTTATAAGTAGGGCTGGTTCAGCTGTGCTCACCCCTGGCTCTGCATCAGCAGCACCTGGGAACTTAAACAAACACACAAAGCAAACCACCAGGGTCTGGGGCCCCATCCCAGAATCTCTGGTCAGGGATGCTCAAGCAGAATTCCCAGGTGATGCTCATATACAGCCAGGGTTGAGCCCCACTGGACCAGGAGGAAGGGCAGCAAGGACGGAAAGGAGAAACTTGTTGGAGAGAGTGAGGGTCCAATCAGGTGATTTCTGTAGGATTCTGTGTTCATGCTCTGGAGCAGGCAATGCAGAGACCCTGAAGAATTTGAAGCTGGGAAGTAATGTTGTCAGATTGCCATTTTAGTGGCAATAAAGGGTGTTTTGGAAAGAGGAGGTAAGGAAGGCAGCAAGTCCAGTCAGAGGCTATTGTGTGGTCCAGGTGAGTGGTGGCAGGGATCTTAATGGAAGCAGTGGAGATGGGTTGTCATGCTGTGGATGTAAACAATACATAAGTGATAACCTGACTGGCAATTTAGACAAATTAGATTTGGGCATTGAGAGGGAGGGAAGAGTCAAAGTGAAACCCAGAGGGTGTATGGTGGTGACATTTACTGGGACAGGAAGCCCAGAAAGAGACCCTGTGAGTTCTGGTCCAGACATGCTGGGATGGAGGGGTCCAGGAGGAGACTGGAACTCTTCAGGTCTGGAACTTGGACAGGCACATTAGGGTGAGTGGTACTTTTAGAAGTTGTCACTGTTTCTTAGGAACAGATTGAGAAAGAAGGGGCCACAGACAAACCTTGGGGACCACCAAGGCTTAAAGAGAATAGGAAAAGGAGGCTAACAGAGCAAAGGGCATCACATCGAGGACACATGGTCATGCACAGGCCTGTTTTGATGGGTCTCTGCTCTTATAAAGTAAAACCTCACTCCTTGACCTGACCCGTGAGACCTTCAGGATCCAGGTCTTCCATCCCTTTCTTTTTTTTTTTTTTTTTTTTTGCAGTACGCGGGCCTCTCACTGCTGTGGCCTCTCCATTGCGGAGCACAGGCTCCGGACACGCAGGCTCAGCGGCCATGGCTCACGGGCCCAGCCGCTCCGCGGCATGTGGGATCTTCCCGGATCGGGGCACGAACCCGTGTCCCCTGCATCAGCAGGCGGACTCTCAACCACTGCACCACCAGGGAAGCCCGTCCGCCCCTTTCTAATTCTGTAAACTCATCAGCTGCTTCTCCGCATCCCTCACCTTACCCCCGCCACACACAACCATTCTCTGCTCCCCCAAATGACACACTTCCTCAGACCTCTTGCCTTATGCTCTCTCTGCCACTCATGAACCCCTCCTCCATGAACTTGATCTTAGATCTTGTCCTTCAAGATATAGCTTCTCTGATCTTCAAATTAGAATTAGTGTTCCCCTTGAACCGATGATGAAGCATCTGTAAAGACGCATTGTAATTTTTTTATTAATTTATTTTTATTATTTATTTTTAAACTTTTTTTGGCTGCATTGGGTCTTCGTTGCTGTGCGCGGGCTTCCTCTAGTGGCGGCGAGCGGGGGCTACTCTTCATTGCAGTGCGCGGGCTTCTCATTGCGGTGGCTTCTCTTGTTGCAGAGCACGGGGTCTAGCCACGTGGGCTTCAGCAGTTGTGGCTCATGGGCTCTAGAGCGCAGGTTCAGTAGTTGTGACGCACGGGCTTAGTTGCTCCGCGGCATGTGTGATCTTCCCCGACCAGGGATCGAACCCATGTTCCCTGCATTGGCAGGCGGATTCTTAACCACTGCGCCACCAGGGAAGTCCCGTGCCACATTGTAATTAATGGGCCACCTTTTCGTCCCCAAGACTGTGAATTCTTCGAGGGCTGGGACTGAATCTTATTCATCTCCACTTGCTCTGTACCAGACGCAGCTCCTGGGACACAGTAGCTCCTTAATCAATGTTTATAGTCCACACAGTTAAATCAATGAAAGTCTCTCACGAAAGCAAAGCCTTGTTTTTTAGTAGGTGGAATCACACCATTGCTTACCTGAACGTGTTGGTGGAAGCCAGTGTACTTAAGCTTATAAAGAGAGAAGGGTGGCAGCGTTTAATGTAATCAAGGGTTAGATGATCTACCAACATCTTCCCAGTTTCCTCCCCAGAAGTCATCACCCTCCAAATGGCTGTTCAGAATATAGGAACAAAGGAAATATTTTTCTTCAATCACTCATGACACATTTAAAGATAAAAAAGAGCAAGTTCCCCTAATACCTCTTTAATTCCTACCTGAAGTAGCCCGAGGGAATGAATATCTGATTCTGAGTCTTCCTGCCTGGAAAGAACAATGATTAAAACTTGCAAATGTCAGAAGAGGCTGAGGCCGGTGGTGCTGTTTGCTCTATGGACAGGAAATGTAAACTGGAATACCTTCTATTAACTCCACATCAAAGCAAATCACAGTTCCTCCTTTTCAACAGCAATTAACGATTTTATGATTTGTTTAGGTTGAATCAGCCCAACTTTCTCCATTAAAAAAAAAAAGCAGAAATTTGATCTTCCAGAGAATTCTAGTAGAAATATTAAACTCTTCTCCCCACTTCCTTTCCATAACTAGAATCAAAAATACCTTTCATGCCTCTGGTATGAGGCGTCTAGAGCCTCCTGTGTGGGGTGAAGTCGGCACAGCAAGGAACATGGTGCTGGCTCAAGGCTGGGTGTATTTGGACAAGGGTGAATGTGTGAGTCTGGGACGAAGCAGCCCATAAGTGAGCTCCATCCTCGCCTTGCTGAGAGGAAGTAAACAATCAGAGTGGGACAACTTTCCTTAAAGATCTTACTCTGAGCTACAAATGTGCGGAGGATGAGCAGCACAGAGAGAGCGGACTACGGGTCAGAAAAACAAGGAACAGGGAGGAGGAAGCAGAGACCTAACTCGGCTTCAGACGCCCTGCCCAGTGCATCCACCCTCTTTGCCTTTCAGCCATGGTCCTTTTTCAGGAGTCACAGAAGAGTAGGCTGGGCAAACAGAAAGACACAGGCTGGAGCACTTCCCACACCTCTGTGACTGGAAAAGCAGAAGCTTGCCCTGGGTCACTTCTCAGGAAAGCCACAGGAAGCCTCTTGAGGATGTCTTGTGGGCTCCAGGGTGCTTCAAACCTCCCTCCCCCTCCTCCCTCTCCCCCTCCTTCTCCTCCAAACCCTCCCTGGTTTCCACCACCCATTTCTCACTCACATCCCTCCACACTATAGCATCCCTCTAAGATGCTGGATGGTTTAACTTGGCCATTCGGGCCAGCTATTTGGATGTCATTCTTGATGATTTTATCACTGCCAATTTTACAATGCCAACTTTATATTCCAGCCAGTTATTCATCAGTTGAGTTTCCAACCTTTGTCAGGGACACTCTTCAAGGAAGCGAGTGGGAAGGATCTGTGGCATCATCCTTGCCGTTTTCCAGGAAAAACATGATTGGGGATGTGAGGCTTCGAGAAAAGCAATGGACATCGATGCCATGCTACATGCCTGGGATACAATCGAGTCTTTTTTTTTGGCAAATAAAGAAAATACCAAACAAGTTCATACTTAACTCATGCTTATCCCTGGGGGAAAAATTCTACAAAACTATCAGCTATCAATAATTCCTGTGGACCATCTACCACTAAGAAAATAAGAAGTGAATGGATGTTGCTCTTTGCATATGGTTTTCTAATTGGTCTGAGACACACAGAATTAGATAAGCAGCTAAATCCTCCACTCCACAGTCGCCTCAGCACTGTCAGTCTCTGTAAGTTTCTGTGTCTCTTGTAGGTGTGTTTGTTGATATTAGTCTGGGAATGCGGAATCCTAGCCCCACCGCTGATGTGTAAGCCCAAGACAAATTCAGGGTTTGGGAACATCATTTAGCCTTTTCCTCCTTTTCTCTTCACAGAGTTCACCCAGTACAGTGGGGAGAGGGGTGAGACATCCATGCCTCAAAACCAGCTCTGCCTTATGCTCATTGTGTGACCTTGGATAAATCACTGCCCTCTCTCAGCCTAGATTTTCTTACCTCCAAAATAGGAATAATAACCCCTGCACACCTTACTGGGTTAGAAGGATTTGGCGAATTCAGGTGTGCACAAGTACATGTGCATCGTAAGTATGGGACACCATCATCACCATCTTCTTCATCATCATCACCCTTATTTATCCTTGGCCATGGTGTAGAGCATCCCAGTAAATGGGATGGGTCTAAAGCAACGTTTTCTCAGCCTGGGCACTACTGACCCCTTGGCTGCTGAGGCAAGCCAGTGCAGGTCCTGTGCATTGTGGGATATTTAGCAACTTCCTTGGCCAAGATGCCAGTAGCGCCCCCTTCCGATTGCGACAACCCAAAATGTCTCCAGACATTTCGAATGTCTCCTGGGGGTAAAACCACCCCTGTTTAAGAACCACTGGTCTAAAGGGTAAGCACTGTCTTTCCATGAGATGAAAGGAGAGAGGAAAGAGTCAAGCTCCTTGGGCAGTAAAGCAACTGCCCTCCTCTGAACATTTGAACAGGAATCAGAAGAGATGTCTGTGCCTGCATCCCATTGCTTCTGGAGTATCCTTTTGCCTCTTTATCCAAACACTCTTGCTTTGTCTTAGACGTCCTTAGTCTAGTAACCTGGGAATCTGGGGTCTCTCCCAGCAAGTCCACTTTGTTTTCCATCAGCCCCTCTGCCCTTTACATGGAGACTTCACCATCTATTTTAACCTCTAGGTTGTCTAGCAACCTGGAACAAGGAATCTGAGTATATACGTCCCGGCTCTTGGCCATACCAGGGGCAACTCTAGTATCCATTCACCTGGGAAGGAGACAATCCAGAGGACGATCAGGGGAACCTGTCCTCCACTTTCATAACGTTACCAAGCGGGTCACCTCCCTCCCTCAAAGCCACCTGCGGGCAACCCAGACCTGACCACCACGGAGTCCTCTCTGCTTCTGTGTCCTGCTTGGTTCTCTCCCAATAGCTGGGTCCTCTCTAAAAGGCCCCAATGATCTCTTTGCTGGCCCTGGCTCCTGGAGCCCCATCAGGGGCTGAGCCCCTTACCCTGCCCTGTCCCCTGGCTGAGGAGGGGAGATAGGAGCTCTACAACCCTTTAACAAGAATAAAGGATTTGAAAAACTCAAGCACCCAGACACACAGTTTTACCCGTCAACACATCAGCTAGCTTGATTTTTCTGTATTCCCATCTAATCCTTATCTATGTGCAAACACAGCTCGCATGCTTAATAAGGTATAAATATAATTTCGTGCCCTGCTTTTTCATAATTAGTATCGTATCATAAGCATTTTCCATCTTGCTTTCAAAATTACCATTTTAATGGTTACAAAATTCTTCACTTAACCATTTGTCTAAGATCTGGTCACCTTTTTTTCCCATTAGAGTTCATTCTGCAATCGATATACAACATCATTCAGAACTCAGAATTTTTTTCTTCTAAATTATTTCCATGGGATAAATTCCCAGAAATAGGATTAGAGTTCAATCAAGGATATACATGTTTCTATGACCTTGATATAGATTGCTAATTTATTACCCAAAGGGTGGTCCCAAATGACCCTGGAATGAGCAGTGCTGGTGTAATTATTTTATCCCAACCGCATCACTCTTTTTCTTTTTTTTTTTTTACTTTTTAAATGGTATCATATTGCTTATCAATGTCTTCACCTGCATCTGTTTGACCACTAATAAAGACAAACATTTTCCCTATGTGAATTTTGCAGTTCTATTAAAGAATGCATGGAAGGGACAGAGGAAGGGATCTATGTCTCAAGTTCTACCATAAACCACATTAAATATATAAGAGTTCTGTCAAAAACCTTCCTAGGTCTCCTCGCCACTCTCTGTATGTTTCGTGGTTGCTGTTTTGCTCTCCTCTCATCCTCCCAGGCAACATCAACTTTCTGACACTTCTTCCCTCTTGTCCATAGAACCTCAGATTCCTCAAGCTTTTATTATCACAGAACAACTCAGCTCTGCCCAAACTCATAAAGGCTCAAATGCCCCCAAAAGCCCTACAGGTAAAAACCCCAGCAAACACAGAAGGCAGTCAGCCATGGCATTCTGGGACTTCAGCTCGTTGACACCGTCCCCAAGTCACCCCTTTCATAACTAGAAGTTATCACTGGTACTTCCACACAGATACAGGGCTGTCCAAAGAATTCTGGGGAAGAATATTTTCTCTATCCCCTGGTAAACTTCCATCACCAAAGAGAATCCATGTATATCTCTTCATCACACACCTAAAGAACTGCAAGGAGGATCTGTACCCTGATTCTGATAGATTTGACAATGTTTTCCTTCTTCCAGATGTAACAACAACAAAAATAATAGCTAACACTTCCATAGCTCGCATTACAAGCCAGGGACTGCTCCCAGAGGTTCACGTTTATTTTTTTTTAAATAAATTTATTTTTGGGGCCATGAGGCATGTGGGATCTTAGTTCTCCAGCCAGGGATCGAACCTGAGCCCCCTGCAGTGGAAGCATGGAGTCTTAACCACTGGACCACCAGGGAAGTCCTGGGGTTTACCTTAATTAACTCGCTTAATCCCCACAAGAAGTGGATGAGTGAAGGATAAATAATTATACCTAGTTTGCAAGTGAGAAGACTGAGACACAAAGAGCACCTGCAGCTGGAGTCTCTTAGCAGATTCTGCTGTGTGTCCCTTGATGCCACGGTAGCTGGCAGAACCCAGGGAGCAGAGAGGAGGAGTGTGTGGGGACCAAGCAGCCCCTCCAGTTCCTTGCTCTGTCCGTCCACAAGGCCAGCTCTTCACACCAGACGGTTCAGAAGGGACGCGTGTTCCTCACCGCAGTGGGCTCACGCCTTCTCCCGTCCTTGATACAGCTTTGTAGAAACACTCCTATTTCTCTTTGTCGGCCAATGATAAGGTCAGAGCAAATGTGGTTGGATAATGGATCTTAGTCAATAATGCACAGCAGTCACGTTCTGCTCCTCCTAATGCTTCCTTAAAAGCCAACCCCATTGGTGCTTCCCTGGTGGCGCAGTGGTTGAGAGTCTGCCTGCCGATGCAGGGGACACGGGGTCGTGCCCCGGTCCGGGAAGATCCCACATGCCGCGGAGCGGCTGGGCCCGTGAGCCATGCAGTCTAAAGAAATTGACAGATGCGTAAACTGAGTGTAATGCAGTGAGATATGTGTTATAACAGAGGTGTGTACAAAGTGACTTTATCCTGCAGGCAGTGGAGAACTTGCAGTGGGACACTTAGTGGTGATCAAGTTGTCATGAAAACCACCAAGACAGATACAATGAAAACAATATATGATAACTTGAAAATTAAAATTTTCTTTACAATTAAAAACCCCAAAGTTACAAGACAAAATTATGGGAAGATATTTGTAAGTTATTTTATAAAGTGTTGATATACTTAATATATATGATATGTTGATGTAATAATTATTAAGCAAAGAGGCAATCACTCCAAGGGGATAAGGAAATAATGGATTAGTCCACAAAATAAGTTATTCAAAGGCCTAATAAACACATGAAAAAAATCTTCTCTCACTAGAGACAAAGAAACAGAATATTTAAAATAAAATACCATTTTCTATTCATTGTGTTAAAAGAGAATTTTAATATCTAGTCCTTGGAACAATGTGGGGAAACAAGCATTTTGACCACCGTTCTCAGGATTCAGTTGGTTCATCTTTTCTGTAGAACTTTTGCTTAATACATAACAAATTATTTTTAAATGTCCATCTTCTCTGACCAGGAAATTTCATGTTGAAGAATGCGAACTAGGAAAATAGTTCGGCAACTGCACAAGGACCATGTATAAGAATGTTCTTCACACGATTGTTTTTATTAGAGAAAAATGAAACAAACCTAATACTCAACCATTAATAAGGAATTATGCCATTCAAATATGATGCAACCTTATGGTAATATACTGTGTGGCCACTAAAAATGATAATGACGCACAGAAAGATGCCCATGACAAATTGTTGGCTGAAAACAGTAGATTAGAAAGTAATGTGTATAGTATGAACCCATGTGTGGGAGACATTACCAGATTACCAATTTGTGGTCTTCTTCCTCTTCCGAGCATACACAGAAAGTCTTATTTTTCAGTTTCATTGAAGTTGGGTGGGATCATCTGACTAGTTCTGGCCAGTGAATTGTGCACAGAAGTGACTTGTGTCATTTCTGGGCTTAGGAAGTAAAAAGCCAAAGGCTGATTCTCCAGTCTCTCTTCCCTCCTGCAGGAACCAAGACAACCCTATGGTCCAGACGATGTGGTCTGTCTCCGGTAGCTTGGCTCGCTGAATGGCTGAATAGAGCAGAGCCCCTGCCAACCTGTGTTGCAAAAGTATGAACGAGGAATAATCTTTGTTTTATTAAGCCACTGAGAATCCAGAGTTAATTTATTGCTGCAGTAAAACTTAGCTAATGTGAGTAACATGCTATTTTTAAAAAATAAAATCACAACAAAAGGGGAGTGTGAATGTGTATGTATGTGCTTAGTGAAATATTTGGACTTTTAGTTTCCAAAGTTTAAATGGTGACTTTCTCTGGGTGATGTATTTTCATCATTGTAATTCAACCCGTATTTTTTCCCCTGAACTTTCTACAATAAACATGTATTACTTTCACAATCAGAAACACTGAAGCTGTTTCCATTTTGAAAAATAGAAAACACATTGATAATATCTCAGGGGGGATTATCCTGGTCATTTGAGAGCTTATGTCTACTCACATTCAACTGTTATTAGGGGAAGACAATAATCCTCTAAGGATGCCTTTCTCAATAAACAAGTGTATCATGTTTGGGTAAGAGTATGTTTTCCTTCTGTGCTAGTACTGAGAAGGGCTAGCATGGAAATGAAAGATAAGATTGCCAGAGTGAGTGGATGTCAGCTGGGTGGGCCCCTGAACATCAGGCTACAAAGAAGCACCTAGAAGGGGAGAAAGGAGTAGGGGATTGAATGAAACCATGGAGCCATGGGATCCAACACGTTGTCCTGACTTTATTCCAACAGGGTCCCCGGGGGAACTTGCGTAGCTGTTGGAAAAGTCAGAAACCTGTCAAAATCTGTGAAATCAGCCACATAAGTTAGGGTTCTGTTTGTTCATCTTTGTTCCCAGAATGTTATTCATTCTGTGACCAAGTTTTTAAAAACTCGTCATTTTTTCAGGATAAAAAGTAAAAGCGGAGACTTTGATGTCATTTCAGGAACGCTCTACACTTCCTCACATGCATCTGTGCTCCCTCTACCCCTCTGCATTCTCCACCACTGTCGTTCGCCCACATATATTCAAGGGCAAGGGGGGAAGAGATGAAGAAACAAAGTCATGGTAGAACAAGGGTCCTACCATGCTCCAAGGTGTGGGAGATGCCTCCGGGAGATGCTCCAAGGTGTGAAGACTGAGTCTGAGGGGGGGCTCTGAGAGACGACGCAGTGTGCCATTTTTTCTTGACTCTCCCCAATGGACTGCTAGTTTCAGATTTCTGGAATCTTTAGAATTTCCAAAATGTTAACTGTGGGTATAAGCAATCCAGTAAGTACCTAAGGGACTTTGTAGGAGGAAGGGGTTGGTGTGACAATAACTCACTGTGCCAGTTATTAAGTTATCACATCTCAGCTCCAAACCCACTCCTTCTACTCGTCCACATGGTGCTGGGGTAAGGACCCTGCAAACCACATTGTTGCTGTGCCAACAGTTTCCTGGTAGGTCTGGAAATTGGGGTTCTGGAGGGAGACTGGGAGGCTGGAGGAGACAGTAGATTTGACAGATAAAATACAGGACACCCAAACGAATTTGAATTCTACATGAACAACAGCTACTGTTTTAGTGTAAGTTGTCTCAAATATTGCATGAGATATACATACACGAAACAATTATCTCTTGTAGGTCTGTAATTTAAATTTTACTGGGCATCCTGTATTTTTATTTGCTAAATTTGACAACCCTCAGAGAGAGAAAGAATGTGTTCATTTTTCTGTTCCTGACAATGGGATCCCAGACTCTTCTTCACCCCAGCAGTCACAGTTTGTTCCAGGAGAAGCAATTAAATCCGGTGGACAGTTTGTCCTACACTCACTTGCAGAACCAGCCTCAAGTTCACACCCTCCGCGATGCCAGCACCACCTGGCCAGTGCACCACCACCCCCAGAAGCCTGGATCCCAGCAGTACATGCCCGCCTCCAAGTTCAGAGACATTGGTTCCTGGCAGCCAGTGCCCCTTTCACAGAAGCCTGAGCTTCAACTCAGAGATCATTTCAATTTCTTCTTTCTATTCCCTCACCCTTAAGGATGGTGATTGCTACTTCTTAATACATGAGTATTTTCTTTTGGCTTATTCAGTTCTTTCACAACTAACGAGCAATTCTTTATAATAAATTTTCTCTGTTAAAATGACTGACGTGGTTTTCCTTTGGACTGGGTTTGCCGGATCCACTGTTAATCCTGGGGCAGGCATAGAAGGCAGCAGAGGAAAGGCAAAGGGTGGCAGAGCTGTAAAGTAGAGGGAAAAAAGGAGGCAGGTTGTCTGGACTCTACAGGAGATGCGGGACTAGGATGGAAGGGAACTAGACTTGGAAGAAACGGGCTTCAGAGGTTAGCATGAAGAAAGTCCACAGAAGTGCCTGGCAAGAGAGTGAGAAGGGATGTGTTTCAGGAGCTGGTATTGAAGGAAAGAGAAGCTGATACTAGAAAGTGGCAAGGGATTAAACAAAGATGCGGACGTGAAAGTGAAGGACAAGAACTAGGGATACAAAGTGATGGGGCATCAAATCAGTGACCTACATGTGGCACTGGCCAGTACACGAGAGTAAGTTCCTACCCTTTCCTACAGAAGCGGGGCAGCTAGTAAGAACAAGGTCTCCGTCCCAGTCACCCAGAGAGAGCCCAAGTTCAGTGGAAATGAGCATGGAGTAGACACAACTAAGGAAAGCATTCAAAACACATAGAAGTTTCCCTGCAGTGGTTCAGGGTCCAGGGAGCCGAGCTAGTACTAGAGCATGCAGCACACTAGGTGTGCAGAGTGGAAACTGTGCTAAGTCAGAGTTGGAAGCAATAGGGAGCAGAGGATGAAGGGAGCGTCTGGGAGGTGATGGGAGGGAACCAGCAGAGGAACACTGACTTCCAGGTTAGAATATCTACGGAGAACTGGGCAACAGAGTGTTGCTTCAAGTTCCTTCCTAGTCTTGGAGCTTTCAAAGTCCAATGGCTCCCTCCTCAGAAAGTGCAGTGGCAACAGGAAAACCAGTTCTGCTCCCAATTTCTCCCTTATTATTCAGCCCCTGAGTCAGTAAAAATGTCTGCCTCTAGCCTTTGGCAAGTGATCATTAGCTCACCTGCTGACAGAAGGTAGCAACCTTCCAAGAAGGCCCTACAGATCCCCATCACTGCTGTAACTGATAACCACAAACTCAGTGGCTTAAGACAAATAAATTTATAACCGCGTCGTCCTGGACATTAGAAGTCCAGAATGGGTCTCACTGTTCCAACATTGAATGACTACGTTCCTCCTGGAAGACCTAGGGGACAACCTGTCTTCTTGCCTTTTCCAGCTTGCAGAGGGTGCCCTGATTCCAGGGCTCACGACTCACATCACTCTGACCTCTGCTTCATCCTCACATCTTCTCAGACTCCCCTCCTTCCCTGATTCACTCGTAAGTCCCCTTGTGATTCGGGCTCTCCCAGGTAATCCAGGTTAATCTCCGCTTGTCAAGATTCGATACCCTAACCACATACGCAAAGTCCTTTGTGTGATATGAGATAACGTGTTCACAGGTTCTAGTAATTAGGATGTGGACAACTTTGGGGGCTATTATTCTGTCTCCCATGGGGGCCAGGGCAGAGTTTCATGTGTACCAGTCCCTTTGACCTTTGCAAGTGGACAGAGGTAGTTCACCGGCTTATGGTCCTTGTGATGACCACGCTGTGAGGTGGCAGTCACCCGTGGGTCATCTTGGGCTCCAGCAAAGGTGACAGTGAGGATGAGTGTGGAGAGAAGGCTCAGGAAGGGACATAGGAACAAGGACGGTAAGAGGGCATCCAAACCAATGTAGGACATTTCCATGACCCGCTGTGCTGGGCAAGTCCATCTTTAGCCTTTAGTCCTAGGGGGGTCAAGGTAAGTAGCAAATGGGAGGGAAGGTGACAGGAGGAAGGAATAGGGAAGGTAAAGTGGAGATGATGCTTAGAGGAACCTCTCTAGCATTCGAGTCCTGTCCTCAGGGTGCTGATACCACCAGAGGCCTCACCAGACCTCTCGCCTCAGAGGACAGATGTCCTCCCACAGAGAACCCACGAGGATAGGAGCCAGTTGGCAATACTGCACCCACAGAAGTTTTATTAGTGGTGACCTAGCAGCCAGGACTTCTGTTCCAGAACGCCTGCCAAGTTGGCCAGCAGGAGACGTTTTGTGAACATGCTAGGCCAGAAGAAGCAAACTCCATTTGCTCAGGTGACCCTCTGTCTGACAGGTTTAAGAAGCACCAGAAGTTAATTTTCTGAACCTTCATTTCCCAACCGGAGTAAGAGGAAGAGAGATGTGAGTGAGAGACCTGCAAGACAAACCCCTCCCCAGGCCAGGCAGGCCCCGGCCACCATATCCCAAGGCCTGTTGTCATTTCATCCATGCTGAGCCTTCCAGGTCCCTGGCTCAGAGAGCATGCAAACAGATGCAAGAGCAAAACTACGTAAAATGACAAAGTTGTCACCTTCTGTGCTGGCCTATCTCTGGCTTTCTGTAAGACATGTACTTTCCTTCATAGTAGGCTCTCCAAATGTTTCTGTCATCTTCATCTGTTGTCCTAACGCTCCCCTAATTTCCAAATGAGGAAGTGGTCTCAAAGGAGTTAAGGGATGCAGGTACATTTACTGAACTTTACTAACCAGCCTTGTGATTGTCTTGGGGAGCTTTGCAAAGATGGGCAGGGAGCAACTCCTACCCCACGGGACTCAGAGCCGGGAGAACTACAGGTGCAGGTGGTTAGAATACGAACATGACAGTATGACGGGCTGTGAGTGGTGACACATAGAGTTCAGAAGAGTTGTGCGGGGCGGGGGCAGGAGACGTCACTCTTAAATGGGGGAAAAGGGAAGTTTCCTCGAGAGTGGAGAGTTTGTGCTAACTCAGAAGGAAGCAGAGGTGGAAGGGAGATTGGAGGGGTGGACCCAGCAGGGCCAGGGCTTTATTTGGGAAACAGTGACCCTCCAATTGGGTTGCAGTATCCAGTTCACAAAGGACACCAGAGAGAAGAAAGGGGTGAATGAAACAGAGCATAGGCTTCTTGTTTTCAGGTGTCTGCAGTCTTGAGTGCGCTCACATGACAATCGAGCCAGAAGATGACATACAAAAACAAGCAGCTCCCTTGGTGGCCCTGAGCTGCACTGTGGCATTAGGAGCCTGTCCTGGCCACTTGGTCCTGAATCTGTTCCTTAGGTTCCTCCAATACTGGCTAAGCTGTGTGCTGCCAGGAGATTTAACTCCTTCTGCTTAAACTAGCTGGAGTAGATTCAGCTTTCAGGAGTAGGGTCCTGACTCACATAAGAGCTAGGAATATTTCCTATTAGCCAAAGGGTAGTCATCTGAGACCTCAAAACAAAGCCAAATAACGGCCCCCAAAGAGGTCCCCACCCTAATCTTCAGAACTTATGAATATGTTACCTTACATGGTAAAAAGGGCTTTACAGATGTGATTAAGTTGAAGATCTTAACATGTGGAGATCATATAATTATGGGCATTACCCACATGGGTACCCAGTGTGATCACAAGGGTCCTTGTAAGAGGAGACTCAGAGTCAGAGGAGATGTGAGGCCAGAAGCAGAGATCAGGGTGATGGAGGCCATGCCTCTAGAAGCAGGTGGCCTCCAGAAGATGGATAAAAGGCAAAGAAATGGATCCTCCCCTGGAGCCTCCTGAAGGCACCCAGCTGTGTCAACACCTTGATTTTAGTCCCATAAAACTCATGTCACACCATGTCCAGAACTCATGTTCAGAACCGTAAGATTAAAAACAAAAAAAATTGTGTTGCTTTAAGCCACTTAAAGTCACTATGTGTAGTAGTAATTTATTATGGCAGTGATAAGAAATGAATAAAAGTGTCACTAGGGATCTGCCCTGTGGTTGCCGAAAAAGGCACTGTACCCCTGTGTATTCATTTTCTAGGGCTGCCATATCAAATTACCAAAACCTGAGTGAATTAGAACAACCGAAACGTATTCTCTCACAATTCTGGAAGGCAGAAGTTTGACATCCAGGTGTCAGGGCTAGCTGCACTCCCTCTGGGGACTATAGGAGAGAATCTGTTCCTTGCCTCTTCCAGCTTCCGGAGGCTGCCAGCATCCCATGGCTTATGAACCCATTGCTCCAATTTCTGCCTCTGTGGTTGCATTGCTGTCTGCTCTTCTCCGTGCGTCTGTCTCAAAACTCCCTCTGCTTCGCTCATAAGGGATGATGCCTCATTAGGATAAACGGGATTGTACTCTTATAAAGGTTCACCCAGATAATCCAGGACAAGTGCATCCTCTCAAGATCTTTAATTTAATGACACCTTTCACCACATAAGGTAAATGTCACAGGTTCTGAGATTAGGACGTGAACATATCTTGGGGGGGCCACAACCACACGCTGGCACGGGGAGGTTCCTGGGGTCTAGAAGAAGGTAGCCAGTTGACACTGAGGTGGACAGAGGCCCTCTCTCTGGGAGCTCCTTCAAGGACTGCCCTGACTTTCCTGGCATCAGTCTGGAGGTCCCCTCATCGCTCCTCTAGCTCATGCCCTGCGGGGAAGAGTAGCAATGTGGTACGTAGGATGGTAGGAAGGAAAAGTAGGTCTTTGGAACAGGATGAGCAGGGCCTGGGATATCCTGGACCAGTCTGAAAGCTTAGCTACATCTGTTGAAATCCTGAGAAACCTCCTTAATTAATATTTAGGGCTTCTTGGGAATCCAACAGTGACTCCCACTGAGACCCTCAAGAACCTCTAAGACTGAACAGTTAGCAAAAGACCTGAAGTAACCGGACAGAGGAGGCTACATGACATTTTCTCTTTGAAACCAAATTGTAGGAGCAATTAAAAATAGTCCAGCAGATTAGTGGGTGTCAGGGGCAGAAAGAAGAAGAGGATAGGCAATGCTTGCTTAATGGGCTTAATGGGTACAAGGTTTCCTTTTGGAGTGATGAAAATGTTCTAGAACTGGAGAGTAGTGATGGTTGCACAGCATTCTAAGAATGTCACTAGATTGTACACTTCAAAATGGTCGATTTTAACAAATGTGTATTTTTTCACAATAAAAAAAGAAATCCTCTGCCCCTCATGGCTGGGTTGCAGCAATAATGACAAACCATCAGAACATTCTGAAACTCTCTAGACACCCCTCAACCATGAGGTTGTACTGAGTAGTCCCTGATCCATCCCAGCCCCAAGAGCACCTGCCCTGGGTGAGCCTTAGGCTTGACGCTGACAGCTGGGGGGATTCCAGCTGGTGAGGATGTCCCAACCACCCATCAGCAGGGGCAACCCTGGCCGAAGGACCCACATCTCAATGTGTGAGTCCAAGAGGCTCCTGGACTCCTCACACTTTAATAATCCCTGCCCACCTCTGCTCCCAGTCATGCACTGAAAATAAATCAGGAAAGACGTGTAACTGGAGGACAGAAACTCCTGGGGTTTGCTCTGGACAAGGGAAGGAAAAATGTGTGTGCTACTGCTCTTCCCCTGCAGAGATGGCTAGACGGAGAGGATGCCCTGCCCCCAAAATTGTTCTCCTCTGGTTCTTTGCACAGCTAAGAGGAGCTTCCAGGAACATGGCTGTCCTCCTCGGACACGCTGGGTCTGCTGGATGAAATCTATAAGGATGGTCGTTGCTAAAGGTGTGCCAGGCCTCTGCTCATGGCTTAATCCTCCCAGCCGGCCTTCCATTCTTTGAGAAAGATTCACTCTGACATCCATTTTACAGAAACTCGAGCCTTGAGTAGTTAAAGGCTCTATCCAGTGTCTCACATCCACAGAAAGATCCAGAACCAGACAGTCTGACTCCAGAGACTGCACTTTGAACCACTGCAGGAGGATGAGAAGATAAAGGGAAAATATTTGTACTTTATGTTGCTTTTAGGGAAAAAAATGTCTTTGCTTTGTCCTTAACATGGATTTGGACTGTATAGCTGTTGTTTGTCAGGGGTAATGTGTGTGCATGGATGAGAGGGAAGCAGGAGAGAGCACATCTTCACCTCTTCACCTCCCGCCAATGGAGAGACTTCAAGACAACCTGGACTTAGGATGCTAAAGCCCAACCTGGACGGTCACACCGAAGGTGCCTAAGATGTTGTCCTGGGATCTAGAATGGGTACCCCTGCTCTGGGCAATGTGAGGCTGTGGGTGATCATGTTCCAGGGTTTGGTGGAGAAGAAGGAATGATGCTGAGAGACATCAATTTGGTGCAGGGTGGTGGGGGAGGGGAGGGGAGGGAGGGAGGCTTGAGACAGGGAAACAAGGTTAGGAACTGAGACGTACCATTAGGGGACTCCTATCAAAAGATCATTTTTCCTTTTTCTTTAGACTCTGATAACAGTCACTCTTTGAACATTTTATTAAACAACCACAAATCATATGTGTACACATGCACAAATCTTAAGTGTACCTCTTGATGCACTTTCATAAATGGAATACATTCACGTCGCCAGAACCCAGCCCAAGAAACAGCATGACCAGCAAACGGACCCCTCCTTTGTGTCCCTTTGCAGTTGCTCTCCCCCTCCGGCCAAGTGTAACCACATTCTTGAACTCTAACACCAAAGGTCAGTCTGTTTCTGAGCTACACATAAATAGAATCGTACAGTAAAAATTCTTTTCTGTGTGGCTTCTTTTGCTTGACAATATTTTTGTAAGTTTCCTCCATAATGTGGCATGTGGTTTAGTTTTAGTATATTCATTCTTGTTTTTGTGTAGTATTTATTTCATTCTGTGAATATATGTATCCATTCTACTACTGATGGATTTGGGGGTATTTTCCACCTTGGAGCTATTTGTAAATACTGGTGCTAAGAACATTCTTATAAAAGTATTTTGATGAATCTTTCATTCATTTTTTAAAAAATCCTAGTTTAGTATCTAGCTTTAAGTGTGTTTTTCCCCAACTACACTTAACCGCCTCATCTCCAAATCTACAGTGAAGTCTCCTATACATACATGTATATTGAGTTGGAAATCTGAAAAGAGAAATGAAATAAAAATGAAATCCCAAATGTCTATCAACAGTAGAATAGGTAAGAACATGTTGGTACATTCACCAAATGTAATACAGAATTGTATTATGGAGTTGTGGAAACTTAAGTGATGGGGCAATAAAGAGAATGAAGTTTTATTGTTTACCCCTTTATTTCCCCTTCCCTGAGACCATCGTAACTGTAGCCACAACACAGTCAAGGAATGATCATCTCATGACAGCTGATAGCAATCTCTGTGTATGGTTGAAGATGACAAAGGTCCCAAGTAAGGACAATTAGAAAATCCAAGTTCAGATTAGAGTCACACAAGGGCCAACGTCACACTCCTTCAGAACTGAACTGTCTGCTGTCTTTCTTTTCTCCCACAATCTGATTCTGTGATTTTTAAATGCAATTTCCTCTTTTGATGTAATCCATTACACCCGCTGCTGAGGAAATGTTCTCTGAGATGAGTAGAGACCCATTTTGAGGAGTAGGGTTAGAATGAGAGAATCATGAGAAAGCTTAAGAGAATGAATGTGTGTGGGTAGAAAAGAGGAGGGAGGAGAGAGAGACAGAGACAGACACAGAGACACACAGAGAGATAGGGAGAGAGCAAAAGAGCAAAGGAGAAAGAGAGAAGCTACCCAATCAAATAGAGTTACCGTATCTTGCAAATGGGATTTGGACACTTGTCTCAAAACTGATAGAAAAGAGCAATTTGCATGCCTAGTAAGCTGCTCTAAGCCTGCCATTCATGCATGTGAGAGTGTCTGGGAAGGAAGTACCTGGTTTGTATTTACCAACCTCTCCTCATTTAAGTTTCTGTATTTGGGACGCTCATGAGGTGTATGAAAGAATTTTGAAATATGAATGAGAACTTCTGTTTCCAAATCAAAAGCTAGGAGAGAGAGACCATGAGGTTGAAAACCAAAAGTTGAACAATACTCTGAGCATCTCATAGCTTGAGGAAAACACATTAATATTGATGGCTTTTCAATAAATGTTTTTGAACAAAAATCTCTTCCCAAAGGAAGTAAGCCAGATTGCTCCGTTTCAGATAATTTTCCATTATTTCCTCTAAGTTTCCATAACTCACTTCCATCCATCTTGAGAAGAAAACTGCTTTCCAGGATTAAGTCTCAACAAACACCTCCCCTTTGAAACAGCTCCTGAGACTGTCAGCGTGGAGACTCCAGTGATGCTTCT
The DNA here is from genome assembly GCF_003676395.1 of Aethalodelphis obliquidens. Lineage (NCBI taxonomy): Eukaryota > Metazoa > Chordata > Mammalia > Artiodactyla > Delphinidae > Aethalodelphis > Aethalodelphis obliquidens. The sequence continues at coordinate 6,942,218 of NW_020838009.1, forward strand.
TGGGTTTTTTTTTTTTTTTTTTTACATAGATCAATTTCACTGGGAGAGATAGAGCTCATTCCTCGGGGACCACTTTTCACACAGTTCTGCATGCTTATTTTCCTTCCCAGAGAAGACAAATGATGAACTGCAAAGGACATCTCTTCTTTGCCACTGTCTGGGGAGGAAGTTTTGAAAGTCAGCCTAAACTGATTATTTTCCAATTTAACTGATGTGTTTTTGTATGTTTGTTTTTCATCTGTTTCCCAGGCACCTCGCCTGAGATTTTCCCAGCGTGTTCCATTTCATATGAACTTTTCAGTCAGCTGTGGACACTGTCAAAGACCAGAACAGGGACTAAATGGCCCTGCCACGGGGACAGTGGGGCAGTGAGCTGGGGCTGCAGAAGCTGCCTGATCCTTGGTGCCCTGAAGATATGAAATGTGAACCTGAAAACCAAAAGGAAATCGCCTCCTAAATGAATCAAAGCCCCATGCGATTAGCAGTGATACAGTCAAATACAAACACCACTGAGGTGTTGTAATAAGGTCATCTAGAATTCATGAGTCTTTTGAGCTCGGACCCAATCTGCAACTTACCATCTGCACACACACAAAAAGTATGAGAAATCATCTTCTTTCCGTCATAATAGCACAGAAAGAATATAGGCAGCTGAGGAACGTATACACAGGCGTAACGGGGATAGACACCTGCAAGGGCATATACGCAGTCACTGATACAGCAAAATTGTGTTGAACACCTACCCTATGCCGGGAGCTGCAGTAAGCACTGGATGTACAGCGGAAATTAAAACAGATCAAGCCCTGCACTTGTGGAGCCTACAGGATGGTGGGAAGACAAATAATATGTGTGATGAAAAACCAGCAAACCAGGTTCACGGGAGAGGCACGGTTGGATGGAGGAGTCAATGAAGCCTGTTCTGCGGAAGTGACATTTGAGGAGCATCTAAATGATGCAAGGGAGTGAGAAACTAACTTGAGGGAACATCATCCCTGACAGCAAACAACAAGTGCAAAGGCCCCATGGCAGCAATAATAAGCAGGATACAGAACTAGTTTAAGATGTGCAAATGAGTACCTGGAAAACCCTGAAACCAGAAATTCAAAGTAATGTTGTCCAGTGGAAAGGCAAAGTAACTATTTTAGCCACATCTCATTGGATGTTTTCATCAGTTTTTTAGTGGGTAGGAATTATATATGAATAATGAAACCCAATCTGTTCCATGGAACTTGTAAACAGCGGGCAGAAGCAGCAGGGGCATACCTAGTTTAGATGGACTTCTGTCAGTAGGTGATCAACCCATCCCGACTTTCCTGAGACTATCCAGGTTTTAAAACTGAAAGTCCCACATCCCATGAAACCCCATAGCCATGGGCAAACCTACTTAAGGATGAATAATAGCATAGGAAGCTTATGCAAAATATTCTGCAATATAATGAAAAGATGAAATAGCAATCAAAGGAAGAGAATAATCTTGGAAAATATTTGTAAGAAGAAACAGAAGTACCTTTAGAAACTATCTTCTTGCTCTTCTTAAAGAGTTCAGAGAAAAGAGAGAAATACTACATATGAGTGTCAAAATTATTCTTGAAACAAAGAAATATAATGCAAAAATATTACTTTTTGTTGTATGAACAAAGACAAAGAAGTTGGGATAAGGAATGATTTAGTTATGGATTCAATTCTTTTTTCAAGTCAAAATACTTGTTCAGGTTTGGTTAGGGGAAGCTGAGAAATGGCCTTGAAAAATGATTATAAATTCATCTGAAAGAAAAACCGTATTAAAATAGCCAGTATTCTGGGGAGTAAAAAAGAGTTGTAACTTGCATTCATATATATTGAAGCAGATTAAAAGCAGTATTGTACTGACTTGATAAAAGCAATGGAATCAAATAAAAGGCTTAAAAATAATCTCAGGTAAATATAACTATTTATATAAGTTTAAAGTAGATGGATTATTTAATAAATGGTGGTGGGAAAATTGGCTAAATATTTGGTGAGAGAGGAGAGTTAGATTCCCTATCTCAAAACTTACACTGAATAAAGTCTAAGCCATTAAATACAGAGAAATTTTTTTTAATTAAAAAAAAAGTGAATATACAAGAAAATACAAGTGGACATATATAGGTTCAAAGTGAAGTGATGAAAAAAGACATTCCACACAAACGAAAAACAAAAGAGAGCAAGGGTAGCTATACTTATATCAGAAAATAGACTTTAAATAAAAAACTATAACAAGAGGGCTTCCCTGGTGGCGCAGTGGTTGAGAGTCCGCCTGCCGATGCAGGGGACACGGGTTCGTGCCCCGGTCTGGGAAGATCCCACATGCCGCAGAGTGGCTGGGCCCGTGAGCCATGGCCGCTGAGCCTGCACGTCTGGAGCCTGTGCTCTGCAACGGGAGAGGCCACAACAGTGAGAGGCCCACGTACCGCAAAAAAAAAAAAAAAAAAAACTATAACAAGAGACAAAAAAGATCATTATATAATAATACAGGGGCAATTCATCAAGAATATATAACAATTGTAAATATGTATGCTCTCAACACTGGAACATCTAAATATATAAAGCAAATAAGAACAGATCTGAAGGGAGAAATAAACAAATATAAAATAATATTTGGAGACTTCAATACCATACTTTCAACAATGGATAGATCATCCAAACAAAAAAAATCAATAAGGAAATGTTGAACTTGAACTATACTTTAGACTAAATGGACCCTACAGATAACATACAAAACATCCCATTGAGTAGTAGTGGAGTACACATTCTTCTCAACTGCACACAGACCATTCTCCAAGATAGATCATATGTTAGGTCATAAAAGAAGTCTTAGCAGATTTAAAGAGACAAATCATATCAAGTATCTTTTCCAACCACAGTGCTATGAAACTAGAAATCAATAGTAGGAGGAAAACTGGAAAGGTCACAAATATGCGGAAATAAAACAATACACTCTTGAATAGCCAATGGGTCAAAGAAGAAATTTTAAAATAGCTTGAGACAAACAAAAATGGAAACACAATATATTAAAACTTATGGGATGCAGCAAAAGCAGTTCTAAGAGGGAAGTTTATAGTGATGAACACCTACATTAAGAAAGAAGGAGCATCACAAATAAACAACCTAACTTTACTCCTCAAGGAACCATAAAATGAACAAACTAATCCCACAGTGAGTAGAAGGAAGGAAATAACAAAGATAAGAGCAGAAATAAATGAAATAGAGACCAGAAAAACAACAGAAAAAAATCAACAAAACTAAAAGCTGTTTTTTTGAAAAGATAAACAGAATCGATAAACCCTTAGGGAGCCCAACTAAGAAAAAAAGAGAGAGAACCCTGAAATACATAAAATCAGAAATGAAGGAGGCAACATAACAACGGATATAATAGAAATTCAAAGGATCATAAGAGAATACTATGAATAACTATATACCCACAAATTGGATATCTTAGAAAAAATGGATAAATTCTTAGAAACATATAACCTACCAAGACTGAATCATGAAAAAATAGAAAATTTAAATGGATCAATAAAGAATGAGGAGATTGAAACAGTAACCAAAAACCTCCCAACAAAGAAAAGTCCAGAACCAGTTGGTTTCACTGGTGAATTGCACCAAACATTTAAAGAAAAATTAATACCAATTCTTCTCAAACTATTCTATAAAATTGAGGATGAAGACTTACTTTCAAACTCATTCTATGAGGCCAGCATTACCCTGATACCAAAGCCAGATAAGGATACTATAAGAAAAGAAAAGTACAGTCCAATATCCCTGGTGAATATAAATGCAAAAATTCTCAACAAAATGCTAGCACACCAAATGCATCAGTACATTAAAATGATCATACACCATGATCAAGTGGGATTTATCCTTGGGATGCAAGGATGGTTCAACATAGACGAATCAATAAATGTGATATGCCACATTAATAAAATGAAAGATAAAAAATCATCACCTAAATAGATGCAGAAAAAACATTTGACAAAATTCATCATCTTTTCATAATAAAAACTCTCAAACTGAGTATAGAAAGAACATACCTCAACATAAAAAAGGGAATACATGACAAGTCCAGTGTCATAACGATTATTTTTGGAAGGTGGGATTGAAATCTCTTTTCATTTTATTGTTTATGCTATTATCTATTTCCCATTTTTCCTTCTTTCTAACTCTACTATTTATGAACCAAAAAACCAACAAACATTATTTCAAAATACATTGACCTGAACTTACACAAATACAAGTACAAACTTGATTTGCACCTCCCTACTTTGAACAAGAGTAGCTGAAAAAGTCTAACAGATTCAGGAATGACAGGTAGATTTAGGAGAGTTTTCAGTTTGTGGGGAGTTGGAGTGGGTGAGGGAAGGTGTCCCCTTTGGTACGTTTGCCATAGGGCAGGCATCAATCTCTGGTTGGTGGCAGTGAAGGGATTTTGCAGAGAAATTATTAAATGAGATTGGAATTTGGAAATAACAGGAAGGGATTTGAGAAATGAGGAGGGATTTGATGTAAGTAAAGAATGCCTCCTAAATCTGCCATGGAAACTGTCCAGTCTAATGGTCAGAAGAAATATGTGAAGGGCCCAGGGCTGAGGAGACACGTCCTGGGACCAGACGGGTGAACCGCATCAGTTACAGGGATTTCTTCATCTCTTAAGAACGGTTTTGAGTCCTTGCAAAGAACTGAGACAATTTTTTGTTGTTGTTCGTGGGATGGAGAATAGTAAAAGCCTGGTTGTGTTGAACATTTAGAAAGTCCATCTTACTTTAAGTGTAATAGTTAATTACCTCAAGGCAAGCACCTTGACCCCCAATAATACAAACAAAACTCATGGTTTTCACTCAAGGTGAGGGGTGAACAAAGAGAAAATAAATATTTGAGCACTTCTTAAAAAGAAAGTAGCAGAACAATGAAGGAAATTAAAGGAAAGGAAGAAGGGATGGAGGAAGGGATGGAAGTAAAGAAGGAAAAAGGAGGGGTAGATAAGGAAAAGAGAAGAAAAATCACTTTGCTAATAAAAAATTTTAAAAGCCATTGGAGAATGCAGAAAGCACTGTGTTCAGAATCAGTGGAAATGGGCTCTGGCCCTGGTCCTGGCCCTTGAGTGACCTTAAGAAAAATCCCTTAACCTCTCTGGATCCCGATTCCTCCTCCTATAAAACAGGTAAGGTAGCAGGTAGGCTCTATAGGCTGTCAGGGAAAATGTTAGAATAAATTGCAACAGGATTTAACCAGTAATGATCATTCCTTATTTCTGTCCCACAGTAAGCAGTGCAGTTTTGTACACATGCTTTCATTTGAACAGGGATGGACTTGGTGGAAAAAATTACACCATAATCTTCCTCTCGTAACCATCCTTTGGTGGTGTCACATCCTAAGGAAAATAGAATTTTAAGTTAGGGAGCGATCATACATGCCAAATACTGCTGAGGGGGCTGGAAATTGCCAGTGGCTTTAGTGACAATAATGACATTGATGAGTTTGGAAGCGATGGCTATAGTGGGTGGTGGGAGCAGAAGACGCATTTCAGTGGACTCAGAAATAAGTGGGATATTTGGAAATGAAGACAGAGAGTGTGAACCACACTTTCAAGCAGGTAAAATTCATGAAACACAGCTGTGTGTGTTCGAGTGGCAGAACCAGGGTCATCTGGAGGTGATTGCCTCTTCCTTGTTATTTGTTTTCAGGTACGAGAGACTTGCACACAATCGTGGACCACAGAGAAGATGACAGTAAGAAATTAGAGGTTAGAAACATGAGACATCATGAAGTTCCTGAAAATAGAGAAGTAGTGGGGATAAAAGTCAAGGATGGAAGGGAGAAGATCAATGGTAGCTGAGCTAGAAGGGAAGGGTGAATATAAACGGAGAAAAGAAGACAGGAGGTGGAGTGGGATGGAGTGGAATCCTGCTGATTGTCTCTCGAGTGGAAGGCAAAACCATCTGCTGAGAGTACATGTACAAGGAGGGAAATTGAGAGCTGGGTGGGGAGGGTTTGCAGAAGCTCCTGATGGTGATGGGACAAGGATGTGACCAGGTTTCCCTAAAAGTCTTACAAAGCAGGTATCCATAGTTTTAAGTGAGTTTTCTCCATTGTTGCTTGGCTACCCATGGGTAGGGTCTGAAAGTGGGTGGTTGGAATAATTCAAGACTGAATCAGACAGGTTGGATGTTGTAGAAGGACACAGGACAGCAAGGACTTAGAAGGTGAGCAAGAGGGTTTGGAGGATGCTGTTCTCTCAGATTCAGACTGGATGGGAAGGACATGAGGCCGGGAATGATGGGATACTGGGGAAGGTGAGAAGAAGTGGACAGAGGATGTTAATTTGTCAACCAAGGTGCCCTCTATAGTGGGGGCTGCTCCTCTGTCCTTAGCGTGGATCCAAGCTGTGGTTAAAGCAAAGGGTGAAGTAAACTTTTGGTGAGGGGGCTGGAATTTTAGTAGAATGTGTCCTCACAACAATAGGAGTTCCAGAGGGGACGATGTACAGGATTGGAAGGCTCCATAGTGAAAAGTCAAGGAAGGAAGCATGGATAAGCAGGAACAGCAGAGTATAGAAAAGGTGACCTGAGGGACGCAGATGTTGGATGGTGCCAGGAACGCATGGAATTAGCAAGTCTCATGGCTATGAAAAGACCAATGATTAAAATTGTATTTGGGAAGGAACTGAGCTGTTGTGAACCATTCTTTATGTGCTCAAAAAGTATTTATTAGGCTGAATTTTCTCATCTGGGTTTTTACAATATTTTCTTAAATAATTTTTAAAAATCTCCATGTACACACTGCTATATTTAAAATAGATAACCAACAAGGACCTACTGTATAGAAAAATAATTTTTTAAAAAAATCTCCAGTTGCAATCCCCACCCAAGTCCACCTCCATACTCCTACCAGAAATATCTTTCTAAACTATGGATCAAAGACCAATTACTCCCCTGCTTGCAATGCTTCATTAGCTTCCCATGATATTAAGGAAAAAGTATAAATTCTTGGGCTTCCCTGGTGGCGCAGTGGTTGAGAGTCCGCCTGCCGATGCAGGGGACACGGGTTCGTGCCCCGGTCCGGGAAGATCCCACATGCCGCGGAGCGGCTGGGCCCGTGAGCCATGGCCGCTGAGCCTGCGCGTCCGGAGCCTGTGCTCCGCAACGGGAGAGGCCACAACAGTGAGATGCCCGCGTACCGCAAAAAAAAAAAAAGAAAAAAAAGTATAAATTCTTTAAACATGCCGTTTAAGGCCCAGCACAATCTAGCCCTATCCTACCTACCAGCCTGCCCCACCCCATCCCATTCATGCCAATCACACTGGACCACCTCATGGCAGAAGTGTGGAATCATGGATGAGAAATCAGTCTTCAAAGCCAGTTTGCATGGGTTGGAGCCCCAGTTTCATGACATGTGCTGACTGTATGACCTTATCTAGTTACTTATTCTGTTATCCTTTCCCACATTCTTAAGATGGGATGGCAATGATACCTACTTCAGAAGACTGTGTTGAGGATTTAATGAGTTCATACAGGCAAAGCACTTAGATCACTGTCTTGTACTGAATATGTGCTCAATTAACGTTAGTGATTAGAGAACAAGCATTCACAGTTCCCATGATGCTATACCCTCATTGCTCTGCTGGAAGTGCTGTTCCCAACTTTCACATCTCCAAATCCTCTTCTTCTCTCAAATCTCAACTCAAATCTCACCACTTCTTTAAAGTTTTTAGAGCTTTTTTCCTTTTTCCTATTCACCAATTTAAAATTAATCAATGATTTTGTGCTCCCAGTAGATTTATACAGACCCAGGTAAAACAATAATAGCACTGTATTTATTTGAATTAGCTATTTAATGCGGCTTTACCCAGTACAAGCCAAGAGTGGGCTAACCCCTCTGCTAAGGGTCACAAGCGAATTCCGAGCTCTGCGGTCTTTGAAACACAAGTAATGAAAAGGAAGCGAACATTCTTAAACAGAAATAAAGAAACACCACTTGTTATGCTTTCAAGCAAAACCTGCTTTCCTGACTGCCTCTTGTCCAGTCACTCTCTTATACACCTCTACATCCCAAGTGTCTAAGTACTGTGCTCAGCACTTAGGAGGTGCTCAGTAAGGATGTTTTGGACCACATGAAATGGAATGGAGTAAGACAAAGGAAGTGAAAACAGTTATGTTTCAGGGAGATAGAGGTATCCACCACCCAGATCTCTCAAACCAAGGCACATTAAAACGACGTTTAACTGTTTTGAAGGAAAATTCTAAACTGAACCACTAAATACTATGAATAACTAAAATGCATTTTAATGAGCAACAGAAAGCTTATAATATCCCACTGCTCTAGCCAGCAATATGTCCCTTTTCTTGCCAGTAATATTTTCAATGGGGAAAGTATCTACAAGTATTTCTAGCTGCCTTTAATGTTATTAAAAGTACCAGTGTAACCTAGCAACCACCAAGATACAGATATTAAAACAGTCACTTTAGAATATATTCCAGTACTTTGCCATCCATTTAGTATAAATGTCTACACTCTAATAATTACCCTTTTCTTATTTATAAGAATAACATTTCCTCCACCGTCTTTTTCAGGACGCTTTCCTTTTACGTCCCCCTCCCTTCAGTGTTTTGACTGATCTATTCAGAGGTGAGGTGAGAGAAAGAAAAGTCAGTTAAAGAAAAAAGAAATGAGAAACAAAAGAGTGCCTTGATGGGACAGGGAAGGTGGTATGAAAGTATTGTTGGACCAAGTCCAACAACATGAGTTGGACTTCCTCCTTTTAAACCTGGACGGCTGCTTTATTAGCAATGGAAGAGCATTATTTTGGTAGAAAATCTATTGCATCATTATGCAAAGAGTCACACAGGTCCTTGTGATAAATAACTTAGGTCAATGTATATTTCAGTCTGAGGCTCTTGCATTTAACTGAACCATAAGGCAATGAACAACAGAATACTAGAAATGGGGATTAAAAGGAGTCTTGAAGGTTATCTCAGCCACACTCCCACATATTTTTGACAAGCGCCACCCATCCTGATTTAATGCTTTGGCAACACAGATCTCACTGGCAGGGTTTGGTACTACTAAAAAAACGGGGACTGAGGGACTTCCCTGGTGGTCCAGTGGTTAAGACTTTGTCTTAAAATGCAGGGGGTGTGGGTTTGATCCCCGGTCGGGGAGCAACACGCCTCACAGCCAAAGAACCAAAACATAAAACAGAAGCAATATTGTAACAAATTCAATAAAGAGTTTTAAAATGGTCCATATAAAAAAAACCTTTAAAAGAAAAAAAGTAGGGGGGGGGCTGAGATCTAGACTAAAGGTGGGTAAGGAGGACCTGAAATCCTCCCTTTCTGGTGAAGCTTGGCTGTGAATGGAAGAAAGGGCATTGGGCATTCATTCAAGGCATAGAGCATCAAACAAGATCCTTTTAACCTCCCACTCCCTATAGTTGATATCTGTGGACTTCTATGGTAAATGAAGATGGAAACATTGCTGGTCTTAGGGAAACATTCAAAAGAGGGTGCAAAGCCTGGAGGCTGAAAAGCTGGACGGAGTGTAGTCAATGAAGTTCACATAGGTTGAAAAGAATAAGACAATCTCCTCCTAGGCATTAAAAGGAAAGGAACATAATGTGTTAGAACTAATAAATGAATTCAGTAAATTTTCAGGATACAAAATCAATATAAAAAATCTGTTACATTCCTATACACTAATAACAAACTATCAGAAAGAGAAATTTAAGAAAACAATCCCATTTACAATTACATCAAAAAGAATAAAATACCTAGGAATAAATTTAACCAAAGAGGTGAAGGACCTGTACACTGAAAACTATAAAACATTGATGAAAGAAATCGAAGAAGACACAAATAAATAGGTATTCCACGCTCATAGATTGGGAGAATTAATATTGTTAAAATGTCCATACTACTCAAAGCAATCTGCAAAGTCAGTGCAATCCCTGTCAAAATGCCAATGGCATTTTTCACAGAAATAGAACAAACAATCCTAAAATTTGTATGGAACCACAAAATACCCCAAAGAGACAAAGCAATCTTGTGAAAAAAGAGCAAAGCTGGAGGCATTGTAATTTCTGATTTCAAGCTATGTTACAAAACTATAGTAATCAAAACAGTATGGTACTGGTATTAAAAAAAAAAAACACATAGCTCAATGGAACAGAATAGAAGGCCCAGAGATAAAGTCACATATATTTTAAAAAGGAAAGGAATGTAAAATAATTGGAGATGGAGCTATATTTCTACAGATATCTTTTTTATTTATTTCACTTTGATTAAACTATTCCTCTCTGCCAAGCACTGTCCTAGGCACTAGGGTTAAAACATAATTCCCTGTGTCTAGTAGTAAAAAGAAGTTCATAAATGGAAAATCATAGTTGTAATATTTAATAAGATAATAAAACAAAGCAAGAGATCAAGAAGAGGGAGATGCTTCATCCCTGCCTCAGGATGATTCCAAGGGGAAGTGGCATATAATCATGATAAGGAGGAAAGATGGTAGAAGGTGTTTTCTAATCCACATTTTTTTCTTTGCAATTAACAAGGATAAAACTAAGGAACCACAGGTAAGCTTAAATAAATAAATAAGAGCTGAGAGTATGAGAGGGTCAGTAAAGCAATCAGACAGCATCTCCGTCTGCATCTTCTACATTAGAATAGAGTACCTTGCTCCATTCTAGAGACCTTGTTTTAAGAGCATATACTGATAAATGATAGATGCCAGAAGAAGGTGAACAGATGGGAGCATCTGAGGACATATCCTACAAAGAATATTTCAAAAGGTGTTGGTGAGTTCCGGCTGGAGCAAAGGGGATGGAGATAATCTTTGACTGCTGAGCACAGATATGAACCCTTCCCACAAACCACCCAGTCATCCATTGGTGGGAAGATGGCAGCATCAATTTCCCACATCCAGGTTTCTTGCTTCCCTTCCGCCTGCCTTATGATTGAAGAACAAATGGGACCGTGACTCTTTCCTGAAAAATTGCTGCCTGCAAGCTAAGCACCATCTGTCATATGTCCCAAGATCAATCCCTCTTTGCTGATGGCATTGGCTTCTGTCCCGGTTAGTAAATGTTGTCTAAATACCTAACATACATGGGGTGGGAGAGACAGAGGGAGAGAGGACCAAGTGGTTATTCACTGGGGCTAAGGATGGGGTAGAAAATTCATACTGGATGCAACAGAAGTCATCATAAGCCAGTGAGGTGGCGCATAGAAGGATCTCACATCTGTTGAAGGAACACCAAGGCCAATCAACAGAGAAAGCTAGTGAAGAGCAGAACCAAGGGTCTGGAGCTCGACAGTCATAGTATTAGAATGGATGAAACTTGGCACAGAATTCAGGAAGTTTGTGGAATAACTGTTGCAAAGGCCTGTGGGTGTTTGCAGATTCTCTTCATAAGCCTGTGGTCCATCAGCTTCTGTGAAAGAGCCAGAGACAGGGCAAATAATTAGTGTCCACCTGAGAAAGCAGGCCTCCTTCTCCACTACGTTTCCATCACCCTCCTCAGCTTCTCCTAACAATATCTTACAGGAAGGACACAGACAATATGTGTAAGTGTGAGTCCTCCTGCCACACATTCTTACTGTTGTGGCTGTCACCAGTAGCTGCAGACAGATGAAGGAAGTGAATTCTGGAAGAGCTTTTGCAAATTTAGCTGAGAGAGTTGGATCCTCAGCAGAGGTTCAACAGCAGTGTTTCCTGTTGGGCTTATAAAGCAGTGGGTGTATTTTGGCCTCATGTAGGACCCGTTGTAAGCGATGCTAGAGAACTAGGGTACATCCCGCAGAGGGCAATCAAAAGGGTGAGGGGGGCTTCCCTGGTGGCGCAGTGGTTGAGAATCTGTCTGCCAATTCAGGGGACAAGGGTTCGAGCCCTGGTCTGGGAAGATCCCACATGCTGCGGAGCAACTAGGCCCGTGAGCCACAACTACTGAGCCTGCACGTCTGGAGCCTGTGCTCCGCAACAAGAGAGGCCGCGATAGTGAGAGGCCCGCGCACCGCGATGAAGAGTGGCCCCCGCTTGCCACAGCTAGAGAAAGCCCTCGCACAGAAATGAAGACCCGACGCAGCCAAAAATAAATAAATTAATAAACTCTTACCCCCAACATCTTCTTCTTTTTTTTTTTTTTTTTTTGCGGTACGCAGGCTTCTCACTGTTGTGGCCTCTCCCGTTGCAGAGCATGCGCTCCGGACACGCAGGCCCAGCAGTCATGGCTCACGGGCCCAGCTGCCCCGCGGCATGTGGGATCTTCCCGGACCGGGGCACGAACCTGTGTCCCCTGCATCGGCAGGCGGACTCTCAACCACTGCACCACCAGGGAAGTCCCCGGTTATCCATTTTAAATATAGCAGTGTGTATATGTCAATCCCAAACTCCCTAGCTATCCCTCCCCCAACCCATCCCCCCTGGTACCTAAGCACTTTCATCCTGCCTCATAGAAGTAGCTAGCCCACTGTGCAGATGCAAAGTCTCATGGGACATGGACAGAATTCCTACAACGCGGGCTACAGCTAGAGCTAGGAGAAGACGGACATAAGCACGACGAACAGGAATTCCTACCATTTGCACTCTGCCACAATCCACTGACCAGTCTCAAGAATGTTCTCTGGAGCAGGAACTGGGTGACCATTATGTCAGTAAGGCACTGCACTGGGTCCAACATCTTGAAGATCCTCTCCAAATGAAGATTCTATTATTGGATGATAGGTGAATATTAGAGAGTTCAGGGAACCCTAAGGATGTTTTTAGGGAGAGAGGCATCCACAATCACCCTTCTCCCATGCCCTCACCCACTGGAAGCCCCTCCCACAAGCTACCTTTCATCTCCTATGTTACAGTTCAGACCTGATCATTTCTCACCTGTAACTATGACTTCAGCCTCATGACTTACAGATCATGTCACTCTCCTGCTTCAATGACTTCCTAGTCTCTCTTGATAAAATCCCTAGCGTGACGTTCCATACTCCTCTTGATAAATCTCCCTCCATTTCCAACCTTACATTCTTCTTCATTCCCATAGGAAGCTGAAGCCATAAGATGTTGAACTACTTAAAATTCTAAAACACTGTTTTGTACTTACGAGTTTTTGCAAATTCTGTTCCCTCTATCAAGCACCTCCATCCTTCCCTTACCCACCAGAAATTTACTCTCCAGAAATTCAAAGATTTGGAACAATTTGCCTGATATTGCTAAGACCCCCATTTTTTTTTTAGCATATATTATATTAAGTGCTTAATTGCTTTGCTTCTCACAGGTCTGGTAGCAAGGAGCCCTTTTTTTTTTTTTGCTGAATCGGGTCTTGGTTGCTGCATGCGGGCTTTCTCTAGTTGCAGCGAGCAGGGGCTACTCTTCATTGCGGTGCGTGGGCTTCTCATTGCAGTGGCTTCTCTTGTTGCGGAGCACGGGTTCTAGGCGCATGGGCTTCAGTAGTTGCAGCACGCGGGCTCAGTAGTTGTGGCTTGTGGGTTCTAGAGCGCAGGCTCAGTAGTTGGAGCACACGGGCCTAGTTGCTCCACGGCGTGTGGGATCTTCCCGGACCAGGGTTCGAACCCGTGTCCCCTGCAATGGCAGGTGGATTCTTAACCACTGCACCACCAGGGAATTCCCAGGAGCACTTTTTAATCCTTTCTTATTGATAGTGCCACCCAGCGACTCTGCTGGGTAAAAATCCTCCCTGGCTGTCAGGCATCCTCTTTGGTCACATGAGACAGTCCAGCTGGCGGTTAACAGCTGGTGGTTGCAGCAGCCATGTTGGTGACTACTGACTTCGCACAGACAGCTCAGCTTCCCTTGTTCATTTCTATTTTTATTAGCGCAGGAGGAAAAATAGCATCGGTTGGTGTTTTATAATTAGAAACATGACCTATATATTCTTGGCTACCCCAACCTTTCCTAGAAGGGGAAAAGAAAGTGAAATTTAATTTCAGAAGCAAAAGTTTCCTAATCTGTGTACTCAGCGTTAATGCCTCCAGGTTAATTAAGGACAATGAAATGTGGTTGACTGAAGACAATGCGGGAAGGAGGGAGAGAAGTTAGATTCCAGAAGTACAAAGCTTCCAAAAGGAAATTGAAGAATAGGATACATGCCCACAGCAGTCACGGAGTTTTAAATAGCTGAATCTACTTAACTTGCAATTTAAGTCTTCTGAACACAGCCTCGGGAAAGGAATGTTTCTGTGGGACTTGGGAAGCCAATCCAGACGTTCTATTCTGGCCCTTGAGATGTGAAGGTCCTAAGTCACCACCTGTTTCAGGGGACCATGAGGTAACTTAGTGTCCAAGCAGGAAGGACCCAGACGTGCAGGTCTGTTTGCCACCAGACTCGAGAAAAGCACAGTCTCCAGATAAGTGAAACTCTTTGACCCTTTTTCCTCCTCCTTTTCTCCCGTTTCTATTTTGATGTTATTGTCTCAAAGGCCTCTTGATAACTCATCGTCTCTTTCTGTTCATTTCCAGCATGGACCCTCAGCCCTACCAAATCCATGAGCCAATGAGACTCTGGTCTGGTTCCCATACATGGGGTCTGATCCAGCCCAGATCCCAGTATCTCTCAAATGAACTCCCCGTGCTGGGAATTCACCAAGCTGAAACTTTCCTCTGGGGGCCCCATGAGCCTGAGTGGGATTCAGCCTGCTTCCAGGCACTCCCCCTGGTCAAACAGGAGTCAGGCCAGACCAGTCAGAGACAAGATCCCCTCACAGTTTCTGCTGGTCCCAATCAAAGAAAGACTTGAGACCAGACCTTGTTGCCATGGATACCATGCTGTGAAGCTTTGTGGAGATAGCCCGCTAAACTTTCATGGCAAAGCTTTCTTCTATCACCTACTGCTTTAAAATTCTTAGGGGGTCTGGTTCCAGCTCTGTGATAGCCTCAGAAATGTCCCTTTCTGGGTTTGCTTCCTCTCCAGTGAAGTGGACACAATGACTTCTGCATTTGCCTCTGCAATTCTCCACTCTTCCACTCTGAGGCTGTCCCAGAGCCTAAGAGTGCCTTTCTTTGGCCCTCAAGCAAAAGAAAATCCTACCACGAAGGTGGAGTAGATCAGTGACCTTAGCTACCAGGTAACTGAGGAAGGAAGAGACAAAAGTGGGTGACTTGGAGTGACAAGTGTTACTATTCGCCCAGTAGGTTTTCATTCCTGTATTCTGATCACAGACCATTTTTAACTTGGGGAATTTCCTCCGTAACTTCCAGTAATTCTGGTGGAGCTGCCCACCAGGTGCTCTACTCTCTCCTCCCCACATAGGGGTGAACATGTGACCAAGAGTAGGCTTAGCACGCACTGTGGCCCCTCAACAATGTGACCGCAAATGAGCCAATCCAGGACATTTACAGATAGGAGACAACTAGCTAGTTCTTTCCTTTTACCTGTGGAGTGAGAATTCTAAGGATTATGGACACACCACTACGGATGACCATTTGTTCTCAGCCACATAGAGGAAGATAAGTGAAACTGAGGGTTTGCTCAGACAAAGCAGATGAAAAGGAGGTGGAAAATGATTCTTGATCCCCACTCTTTGCTTTCCTAGACGTACCTTTGTACTTCCTAGATATTTCCCAATAAACCCTCTCTCCCACCACCAACACCCCCCTTTTTTTTTTTTTGGCTAAGCCAGTTTGAAAGTTTTTATTGTTTGAATGTGAAAGTGTCCTGAGTCATATCACAACTTCTTGCTCACCCCTCCTCTCTCTGTGTCTGAAACCCATCTCCCATTACATTTCAATGCCTTGATTTCCTCCATGGCACAAAACTGCCGTTGTTTGGACTTTCTGCCAGCCGTGATGGGGCCCTTCCGAGTCTTTTAGGGGTCCTTAGCCCTTGTGACAAACAGCAAGCACAGTCCCACTCCCAAGAAATACAGTGCAGGAGCCGTATCCAGTTGTGCTCTTTATGTGGGGGGCACAGTGTCCAGGCATGTGGGAAGATGGAAGGATGAGGACATACCAGCCAAGGAAGGTAAGCCCCAACCATGCCAGAGGGAAATGAAACCCACATTTGCAACGTTTGCCTCAACTCAGCATAGACCTCCAGAAAACAAATGCCCCTTCCCCTAATCCCCTTAGACTAATCAACTTTATTAATCTCAAATAAATGTTAATTAATCCCAAATGGAAATGCTTAGGTGAACTAACCTTCTGTCCACCCAGCCTAAGGAAAGTGGCCAGGATATATACGTGTGTGTGTTGTTTGTACCAGCTATATATATAATCCCACAACCTCCGCTTTTTGAAAGCTCCTGATTCCCTAGGTTGTGAAAGGATCGTGCAGTTTTAAAACCCTAAAATAAAACATCAAATATAATAATTTCACACTTTAATTATTCCATGAATAACCACATCCAGTTTAAATGTGTCATTTGGCAAAGCCACAGAGACAAAGGAAAATGCTCCTAATGAATAATCTTTTAGAAAACAGCCCTGGAAAATCTTAGTGCTTTTTGGAGCACGATATATTAAATGCAATTTTAGTTTTCCAGTTTTTGCCCAGGTTTCAAGTGGCAGAAGCAATCTGATGGGCTTATAGGCTCCGTATGTAGGTCACTGGCACATTTGCATGTCCTCCCAAGATCATTTTCCATAGGGTTTCTACTCAGGGAGTGAACACATCTAAAATTAAAACTCACTTTGGTGAGACTGATATTCAAATGGGAAAAAATAGAGTGGCTCCCAAGCTGCGCTGACAATGTTGGTTCCCTTTCAAAGTGTGTTCAAGCTGATGAGAATTACAGAGACGGCCACCTAAGCTCCCAGAGCATCAAACCGCTAAAACTGTATTTGGAAAAAAAAAATTGCGGTGTCGTTTACAATTCACATTTGCCCTTTCTAGGCATCTTGTCATTTATCGTTTGGCCAATGCCTCTTGGAGATGTTTTTCTGTAATTACTTCCATGCATTTTCACAGAAACATCTGCTCTCCGATGGTGATGCCCAAGAAGAACATTAGAGGGACTCTATACCCAGAAAGTCGTGGAATCTGAATTCTCAAAATGAGAAGCGACAAAAGCCAAGGAAGGACATGGGATAGAGTTGCCAATTCTGTATTTAGAAATTCTATATTCATCTATTAAGCTACGGAGGATGCAACAGAAACTACTTTTGCATTTGCCTTCATTCTTCCCTCTTCGGCCATCCAACAGAGGGTTAATCAGACCAATGTCACTGCAGGTCCCTCAATGGGCAGGTTGTCCTAACGGTCCGTGAAGAAGGTTGAGAGCCTGGTGCACTTGCTTGTCTGTCTTCAGTCTGGGTTTTATCATTACCCCTTCCTGGGAGATGAGAACCAGGGACAATGGCAGCTTGCTAGCCTTTATGAGGAGCTCAGGCCTTACCTCCCTCCCCTCTCCATGCTCCCTGTGGAAGACGAGCAATCAGGGCCAAGGACTCAGTCGTTTCCAGGTACTAACTGTTGGTGAAGTTCAGAATAAAGACATTACAATCTACCTCTGCTAAATGCAGTGCGGCGTCACGTTTGACTGGCTCCCCGAGTTGACCGCCTCACACACCTGTTCCCCCCTCCCTATTTGCTCCCAGGCAACATTTACTTAGGACTTGGGGATGGCCCCCCACCCCTTATATGGGTCCATGTGGAGCCCAGAGAGATGGGATTTCAATGTCGTGGCTGAATCCAGTCCTTTTCTTTGCTTTGGGCTCCCGCTCTGACCCTGTGGGTGGAAGATGAATGGAGAAATAATCACTGGGCATTTTTTCTTGTGTCTCATTGAGGCTTGATGTTAGAGGAACCCAGGGGACCACATGAGTCCCTTATGCTTCAGCCCAACTCACCTCAGTAGGGTAAGTACATGCAGTTAGGAAGGACCATCTGCCACCCCTGGGAGTATTTCTGCTTCTCTGTTTCACTGACAAATCAACTCAACCCATCCCCAGTCTTAGACTCATTTACTCAACAAACTTTTATTGGGCCCTATGACAGGTGCTGGGGAAATAAAGTTGATCAAGGTACAACTGTGATCTAAGAAGCGTATAGCATGGTGCAGACGGAGTTGTATGTACAGATAGCTACAAGCCAGGGCAATCCACACAAGCACTATCAGGTAGACGTGCCAAACAGTGAGGCAGCCCATGGCCAGATGTTCCTGGTGACGGAGAGAAGACTCCAAGTGTGGGCTGAGTGATGAGCAGGCGTCCACAGCATCGGCAAAACAAGAGAGGAGGTTCCAGGCAAATGGAGCAGTAAATTAAAAAAAATACAGGGCAAGTATGAAAATCTTAGCTTTATCTGGAAACAGTGATTGGGTATTCCAGCATGGCTAGAAAATAGGACCTAGTAAAAGAAAACAGGAATACGTGAAAGAGATAGACCAGGGCCTCATCATGGACGTTCTTGTACATTATTCACTCATCCATTTGTTCATTCATTCTACAAATATTTATTGAACATGTTCTCGGGATCTACACTCTTCTAGGCACTAGGAATACAGCAGAAAAGAAAACACACACAATCCTGATTTCACGCAGCTTACATTCTAGCAAGGGGAGGTGAATAAGCAAACAAATTAACAGGTGAGGTTAGTACTGTGAAAAAGAGTCAAGGTGGATAAGACAGCAGGAAGAGATGAAGGATGTTGCTTTACACAGGGCGCTCAGGATGGCAAAGAACTGAAGGAAGTAAGAAAGCGGACCGGGGACCAGGTCTGACCAGTGTTGTCATCTCTACAGCTTGGTGTTCATGGGTCTAGGCTGGGCCCTCAGGGCTGCTGAGCCATGTAATCATGGGTCCCCGGTCACTTGCTTGACCCCTGCCCCACAACAGTCCTTCCAACCCTTTCCATCCCCTGGAACTCTGCACCAGCTGACCCTACACAGAGTAGCTAGAGGTCACAGGACACAGCTTCTGCCTTTTGTGCCACAACCGGAAACGCATTTCTGCGTGCACCCAAAGTCAGCTCGCCAAGAGCCAGAGCCCTGGAGTTCAGTTCACTGATTCACCAATCTGATGAAGACCATTGACCAAATCATTTGCTAAATTTACCACATGTCCGTGCTTATCAGAAATGCTGTTAACCACTTTAACAGTGACTATGTAATAGCTTTAAGAATGTTCAAACTTTATTCTCAGTAGTGAAATATAATTTTCTAAATATTTCATCATCAGAAACAAAAACGTCAGCATTCTATGTGAGAATTTTTCAGTTAATGTTGATACTTTAATTATTTTTGAGATGCTTTTTTTCTTCCGGTTTTATTGAGATATAATTGACACAGAGCACTGTATCCGTTTGTGTACAGCATAATGATTTGACGTATATTGATATATCATGAAATGATTATCACAATAGGTTTATTGAACATCCATCATTTCATGTAGGTACGACATTAAAAAAATAGAAAAAACGTTTTTTTCCTTGTGATAAGAACTCAGGATTTACCCTCTTAACTTTCATATGTGATAATTATATTTATTATGTTGTACATTACATCCCTCGTACTTACTTATCTTATAACTGGAAGTTGGTACCTTTTGACTGAGTTCATCCAATTCCCCTTCCCCCCACCCTCTGCCTCTGGTAGTCACAAATCTGATCTCTTTCTCTATGACTTTGTTTTTGAAGTATAACTGACCTACAACACTATGTTAGTTCCTATTACACAACATAGTGATTGAGTATTTCTGTACATTTCAAAATGATCACCACGATAAATCTAGTTACCATCTGTCACCATATAAAAGTATTACATAATTATTGACTATATTCCCCACACTGTACATTTCATACCTGTGACTCATTTATTTTGCAACTGGGAGTTTGTACCTCTTAATTTCCCTCACCTATTTCTCTCCTACCCCACCCCCTCCCCTCTGGTAACCACATGTTCTCTTTATATATGATTGTTTCTTTTTGGTTATGTTTGTTCATTTGTTTTGTTTGTTAGATTCTACATATACTTAAAATCATATAGTATTTGTCTTTCTCTGACTTATTTTACTTAGCATATACCCTTTAGGTCCATCCATGTTGTTGTAAGTGGCAAGATTTCATTCTTTTTATGGCTGAGTAATATTCCATGGTGTTATATATATATCTCACATCTTCTTTATCTATTCATCTATTGATGGGCACTTGGGTTAATTCTGTACCTTGGCTATTGTAAATAATGCAGCAGTGAGCATAGGGGGTGCATATATCTTTTTGAATTACTGTTTTCATTTTCATCAGATAAATACCCAGGAGTGGAATTGCTGGATCATATGGTAGTTCTGCTTTTAATTTTTTGAGGAATCTTCATACTGTTTTCCATAGCAGAGCAGCTGCATCAATTTACACTCCCACCAACAGTACACGAGGTTCCCTTTTCTCCATATCCTCGCCAACACTTGTTATTTCTTGTCTTTTTGATGATGGCCATTCTGACAGGTTTGAGGTGGTATCTCACTGTGGTTCTGATTTGCATTTCCCTGATGATTTGTGGTATTGAGGACCTTGTCATTTGCCTTTTGGCCATCTGTACGTCTTCTTTGGAAAAGTGTGTATTCAGGTCTTCTGCCCATTTTTTAATTGGGTTGTTTGTGGGGTTTTCTGATGTTGAGGTGTATGAGTTCTTTTATTTTGGAGATTAACCACTTATCAGATATATCATTTACAATTTTCTTCACCCATTCAGTAAACAGCTTTTTCATTTTGTGGATAATTTCCTTCACGGTGCAAAAGCTTTTTAGTTTGATGCAGTCCCATTTGTTTATTTTTGCTTTTCTTTCCCTAGCCTGAGGAGCCATATCGAAAAAAATATTACTAAGACCAATGTCAAAGAGCATACTGCCTGTGTTTCCTTCTACGTTTTGTGATTTCAGGTCTTCCATTTAAGTCTTTAATCTACGTTGAATTTATTTGTGTGCATGGTGTGAAAGAGTAGTCCAGTTTGATTTTTTTGCATGTAGCTGTCCAGTTTTTCTAACACCATTTCTTGAAGAGGGTATCTCTCCTCCTTTGTCATAAATTAACTGTCCATATAATGTGGGTTCATTTCTTTTTTAAATGTCTTCTTGTTGCTGTTTTTACCAATCTTTAAGCAGTTTTAGGATTTTTAATCTTTCTTCACAATTTCACATTTGTAGTTAATAGATATGACATCTGAGGTACAAGCCTAGAGTCCACTACATTCATTTCTTCTGAGAATTCTCATTCTTTTTCTCTTGATTTGAATGGTATTAACATTTTATGTCTAATTTTTATACAAATTATGACAAGTCAACACATCCAGACTCTTCCTTATTAGACATGAAAGTTTCATTTTAGCAATGTGTTTTCAGTCAATGCTGATTTCTTTAACATTTTTTTCATCTAGTTTATCTTTAAAAAGTTAATTGCTAGAAATATATACAAGGCTGATTTGAGGGATTAGCAAGTCAATACTGATGATGGAAAGCTTTTAAAAATAGAAAAATACTTTCAAAAGCACCAGAAAGATATCAGAAGTAACAAAGACGATCTTATCACATTTACAATATGTGCGAGTGACAGAAAAATAGCACTTTACACGGAAAAATGTTCATTTATCGTGATTTCTCTTTGGCCGAACTTTAAGAATTTCGGAATTGGCTTGCCAGTTTCTCAGGTGGCAGAACAATTTTAGATTAGCTCATAATTAGGAAGTCTTATTACATAAAATCAGTAACCAAACTTGAGCATTTCTGCCAAAGCTATAAAACAGTCACTTGAAAGCTCTTAAACTCCAAAGCTACAAATGATAAATACGATAAGTTTAACGAGTTGGTCATTTGATTAACTGAATTTTGACTCATTGAATTTTTGAGAATTAACTTCTGGCCAGATTGCCTGATTTTGGAAAGACCAATTCCTTCCCCCCAGGGGAGTCTGTCTCCACACCCCGCCTCCCACGGGCAGTTGGTCGGCAGGCTTGTTGTGTTCTTATCTGTTCACTCTTACTAGCGTTTCCGATTAGATAATAAATCTTGGGAAAATCCGGAGCCCTCTTAGGATCTGTCACTTCAGCTTCCTTGGTAAGACAGGATGGGACTGGGATCATGAGCTGTACCAACACCTTAACTGCAGTCGAGTCCACTTCCATTCATCCTCCCATATATCACTCTACTACGATCAGGACCTTTCCTTTCTGTCAGCTTATAATGCAGGAAGGAAGCCTCTGGATTTCTGTTGAAACGCTGACTTCTGTTTTATTTTGTTTTGTTTAACATCTTTATTAGAGTATAATTGCTTTACAATGGTGTGTTAGTTGCTGCTGTATAACAAAGTGAATCAGCTCTACGTAGCCCTGTATCCCCTCCCTCTTGCGTCTCCCTTCCTCCCTCCCTATCCCACCCCTCTAGGTGCTGACTTCGGTTTTTAAGCGAGTCATTGGCCCAGAGGCCATCCCATTCTGAATGAGTGCCTAATACTCTTGATACCTGAATCCTAGCATTCTTGTTTTGAGACAATTATTCTCCATTTTACTGTAGGAGGGTCATCCCAGGTTTGCAAAAGGAAAACCTGAGGATTTCCTTGAAATTGTAAAGGCTCCCTCTGCCAGTTTAATGACAACCTAGGATGGAGAAAAAGGCACCAAACTGAAGTCAGGAGACTTAACTCCATCCAGGATGCCTCTCACTGGGTGACACCGAGTGCATTTCCCTTCTCAGCACCTCAGTTCTTATCACTGTGCAACTGGGGTGCAGGTGGGGTGATCTGCAACCTCTCTCAGCATTAACTCTCTGTGATTCTGTTATGCCCAGAGCTACTGCCCATGTCCAGAAAATGAGGCGTCCTCTGCATAAACCACTCTTTCCTGAATCACTGACAAACCATTTTTCTCACTATTTTTTGCTTCCTGTATTTGATTTCAGACTGATTAACAAAGATCTCTATTCCAAAGAAGCCAAACTTCCATAACTGGGATAGGAAAGCCAAGGGAGAAGGTGTCCACCATCCTGGTCCAATAAGACTCCATCCCAGACACTGTTGTGTCTTAAACAAATCACCACCTCTGTGCTGTCTTTGTCTTTCCTTTTATAACACAAGGATAATTGTACTCCTCTTCTGTATTGTAAAAGGAAAATATGTTTGCCAAGATATTAAAGTATTTTAAAGTTCAAGTAGTCATTCTATCCTAACATAGCAGTGTTTGGGGCTGGATAATTCTTTGTTGTGGAGGAGCAGCCCTGGCCTTTACCAATTAAATGCTAAATAACATCCCACCCTAAGTTGTGACAACCAAAAATGTTTCCAGATATTGTCAAATATCACCAGGGGGCAAAATTGCCCCCACTTGTGAACCACTGTTATATAATAAATGTAAGATACGAATCTAAAATTTAGACAAGTTATTTAGTAAAACATGTTAATGACTTACATATACTAATATCACTTGATGTCTGGAAGTTAAGAATTTTCAGGCACATTGGTAAAGATTAAGAGCTGACCTGTGAAGGAGATGAACTTGGCTTTGAATTCTGCTTCTCAGCCTACTAGCTTAGAGATCTTAGGAAGGCAACATCACTTCTCCAAGCTTCCATTTCCTCACCTGTAGGATAGGGTTGTTGGGAGGATTAAATGTGATCACACATACTTAGCTACGTGGGTGTTGCATGATGGTAACTTTTGTTATCACAGCGACATCTGTTGGCAAAATTTAATATTACCACTCAGCTCTGCTAGAACTTTTATTGAATAAGATTTATTACCACTCAGCTCTGCTAGAACTTTTATTGAATATGATTTATTGACCAAAGTTTATTAAATTTATTTATTTATCTGTGTGTATACCAGATACTACTGAGTGCTGGAGATACAAAGATGAACCAAACAAAATCACCCTCCTCAAGTTGCTCACTCATTACTGGGGGAGGCAAGCTAGTCAATTACTAGTGCCAGTAGAACAGTCAGTGTGATGGCAGATCTATGGGGGTACAGTGGTCCAGAGACAAAGCAGTGTCTAACACTGTACTACAGAGATTCACATTCTATCAGGGTGACAAAAATGTGAACTCAAACGATCTCTACCGTATGCTTTGTGCTGTAGCAGAGGTATATAAGAGAGAAGCTAACATTGCCTGGGAGAATCAGAGAATGCTTTTCAGAGGAGGTGATATAATGTACAACAAGGCCTTTGAGAATAAACTGTTTAGAGATCGCATTAAAGATATTTTTCAGATTTCCTGTAAATGTAAGGAAAGATGAGCAAACGTATCCATCAATGATGGAATTTTACTATTAAGACCCATAGGAAGGGTCTCACCTGACGGGGAGTCACCTGATCGTTGTACAAGCATTCTCTGTTCCATTGTGTCCAGGTCTGGTACATACGCTGGCATCTTAAAGAACTGACAAGGTGATACAGTCATTAGGATCATGATTAAAGCATAAGTGACCAACATTTTCAGGGCTTACCTAGTATTGAGACTTCCAAAGAAATCAGATCCGATTGCGTTAGGCGGCCACTTTCCAATACAGAGTACCCCTATTGGGCACAGTTGTCTTCAAGTCACCTCAAAGATGACTTCCTCATGCCCTACCCATTGTCTTTGGCTAGACACTGATCCCTGGAACAATCGGCTGTGGCCCTCATGGCTGGGGTGACTTCAGTCAAGGCATACGGCACAAGCCACAGTAATAAATGAAGTAAAGATGTGCTTCAGGTCACCGTATGGCAGAAACTTTGAAGTAGATTGGCCTGATTAGCATATAAACCTGTATCTATGTGTTCGTTTCTAACACATTACCTGTGTGATAAATTATCATAAACTGGGTAGATGACAACAAAGAATAAATTTATTCTTTTACAGGTTTGGAGGTCTAGAACTCCAATATCAAGGTAACAATAGAGCCATGTCCTCTCCTATGGCTCTGGGGAAGAACTCTTCCTTGATTCTTCCTAGCTCCTAGTGCCTCCTGGAAAAGTCAGCATTCCTTGGCTTGTATGGCTGTACCTCTCCAATCAGCCTCCATCTTCACATGGCTTTCTTCTCAGTGTCTCTGGGTGCCTTCTCTTCTTCTTGAGGACACCAGTCACTAGATTTAGGTCCCATCCTAATCCAGTATGATCTCATCTCAGTCTTTTTAACTAATTACATCTGCACGCTATTTGCAAATCAGGTCACTTTCTGAGGTTCAGGATAGATGTGAATTTTTGGAGGACATTATTTGATCCATTACAAGCTGCAGGGGTATTAGATATTGGTCTCCAACTATAAGTTCAGCCTTTGATGCAAGTGTGAATTTATTTTAAAAAGTTGACTGGTGTATTTCAAAAGAAAAATATTAAACAAGCTGCTTTGAAGGACTGAGAGAGGAAGTTTTCAAAGTCATGTATGTGAATCTGGAAAAGTCATGGTAAATCTGGGCCTTAGGACTAGGTAAAATTTCCACAGGGAAATGTAGTTGGGTCTAGATCACTTTTCAAAGAGGGAACAACAACAGCCAATGCGTAAAAGCAGACTTAGTCATTCAGGAAATAAGAGGTAAGCAAGAAAACTGTACTTAAGAGTGGGCCTTTGGCTAGACAGAAAAGAAAGCTTTCAGGTGTAATGAATTTTTTAAAAAAGTACTACCATTCCTTGTAGATTTTGTACTTTACAAATATCTTCTTCAAAGTTGTGAATCAATCGTATTTTAACTTTTATATTAGTATCTTCCAACAAAGAGAAGCATTAAAGGTTAATAAAGCAGCAAGTTTAACTTTTTCTTTATTGTTTGTGCTTTCCTTTAGTACTTAAAAAATCCTTTCTAACTCCAACATCAAAAATATTTTCCTGCATTTTATTTTTTACTTGTTTTACACGCTTAAGTCTTTTAATTCATGCTACCATCAATTCTTCTAAGGTATGAGTTGGGGACCTAATTTTATTAGTTTGGAGAAATTGACATTATAAACATGAATGTGGCATGACTCTCCCTTTAATCAAGCCATTTTTCTGGCTTATAAAAATGTTTTATAACAGTTTTTTGTCACAGGTGGACAAAGTTATACAAGAATGATGATTGCGATATTTTTCATAATTGTAAATGAAATGTCCTTCAAGAATAAAATGGGTAAATAACTTTCAGTGTATTTATACTGCAGTTAGCATAACAGCACTGGAGCCACACGTATCAGCAAGGGAAGTCTGAAAATTATTGTGTCAAGAGAAAATAAAAAGTTCCAGAATGATATTCTTTGAAACCATTTAAAATAAATAATAACATAAAACACACAAAACAATTCCATATGCTTAATATGTAGTAATAGCATAAAAACATGCAGGGGAACCATAGATACAACTTTATGAAGTGACCACTGGGCAGCAAGAAAAGGAATGGAATCAAGGCGGGGTTCGTGGGGTGGGGGAAGTTCTCTGTTCAGCTCTATCTGTAATGTTAATTTAAAAAACAAAACAACAACAAGCCAAAAAAAAAAAACCTGAAATGGTATTGTATGATGTTCTAAAACTGAGTGAAACTGGCTGGGATAGAACTGGGTTTGAGTACTCGGGTGTTTGTTATAGTATTTTCTATGCAGTGATTTTCAAACTTTGTGACAGTGATCCACGGTAAGAAAGTAGTTATTGTACTTTGTGACCCAGAACACAGACGCAGGTGCGTGTACACACACGCACAAACACACAGAACTGAAACCAAAGTTTCATGAAAAAATATTTACCTTTACTAAATTAACGCACTCTGATATTTTCTACTTTATTCTATTTCTTTTCTAAACAAATGTTACCTGCAGTTTGAAAACTATTGGTTCAGATTTTTGTACGATGCACCAGTATACAATGAAAATATTAGCTAACATTTTAATTGGATGAAAGCACGGATTTATCTGGAAGCCTTGTTGATAATGCAGTAAAATTCATAGCTTGCTTGGGTCGCAAGAAAAAAGTAATGTGCAATGGTTTTCAAACTATGTTCAGGCATGAAACCCTTTTAAAAAGCAAAATGGTCACCATATGCAAAGAAAGAGGAACACGTGACAACCTAAATACCAGCAACAGACTCTTTCTCAGGGGGAGAAATGTCGTCGTTTGCTGCACACCTCAAGTCAAAGGGGAGCCTCTCCAAGGCCTGGCTGCAAGCTTTGGAGGCAGAGGGAGGTTGCCTTGCACAACTGAAGAGGAGAACGTGGAACTTCCAGGGCAGCCCCACAGGGATGGGGTGAGGGGCAGGGTTAGGAAGGCAACAAGGAGCTGGCAAGATGGCAAAGGACTGTGAGCCCCCTCCCTAGAACCATCCTCCAGAAAAGGTTATTAAGCTCAAGGATGTCTGTGATACAGGAATTTGCTGTTGTAGAAATGAAGGGCTGCTGCGTATCAGCGTTGACTTGGTATGGCAGAGTAGCCCACGAGAAATCCAAAACCCAAGGAAGCCAAAGGAACAGTGGATCCCTTGGATTAAACATAAATCAAGAGGAAGATTTGGATCTCCACCAGTGTCAAAGCGAGACATCCAACAACATTTCAGCTAGATCACAAAGGGCAGGCAGTCCTTGGACGGATATTAGGTCGTGAGGTCATCTTGACATGTAAAACAGGCAAACACTGCTCTGATGAAGAGGGCAAGGGTAGGGGAATGGTGGGCGACAGGAAGGCAGAATGGGATGGGGAGAGCTTGAGTGGAGGCTTAGACTGCAGCCTCCCCCCTCCAGCAACTGAGGGACTGCTGGTAAAATGAGGACTCTGGGAAATGCAGTATGCAACCCATTTTACAGATCAGGAAACAGAGGCCCAAGATGACCCAATTCAGAGAACAATCTGGGAGGAGACCTTCAAGATGGTGGAGGAATAAGACGTGGAGATCACCTTCCTCCCCACAAATACATCAGAAATACATCTACATGTGGAACAACTCCTACAGAACACCTACTGAACGCTGGCAGAAGACCTCAGACTTCCCAAAAGGCAAGAAACTCCCCATGTACTTGGGTAGGGCAAAAGAAAAAAGAAAAAACAGAGACAAAAGAATAGGGACAGGACCTGCACCTCTGGGAGGGAGTTGTGAAAGAGGAAAAGTTACCACACACTAGGAAGCCCCTTCACTGGCAGAGATGGGGGTTGGGCGGGAGAATCTTCGGAGCCATGGAGAAGGGCACAGCAATAGGGGTGCAGAGGACAAAGTGGAGAGATTTCCGCACAGAGGATCGGTGCGGACCAGCAATCACCAGCCTGAGGGGCTTGTCTGCTCATCCGCCAGGGCAGGAGGGAGCTGGGAGCTGAGGCTGTGGCTTCGGAGTTCAGATCCCAGGGAGCAGACTGGGGTTGGCGGCATGAACACAGCCTGAAGGGGGCTAGTGCTCCACAGCTAGCTGTGAGGGCGTCCAGGGAAAACTCTAGACTTGCCTAAGAAGCGAGAGACAATTGTTTCAGGGTGCGTGAGGAGAGGGGATTCAGAACACCACCTAAATGAGCTCCAGAGATGGTCCCGAGCCACAGCTATCAGTACGGACACCAGAGACAGACATGAGACACTAAGGCTGCTGCTGCCGCCACCAAGAAGCCTGTGTGCAAGCACAGGTCACTATCCACAACTCCCCTCCCTGGAGCCTGTGCAGCCTGCCACTGCCAGGGTCCCGTGATCCAGGGACAACTTCCCCAGAAGAACACACAGCATGCCTCAGGCTGTTGCAATGCTACACCAGCCTCTGCCGTTTCAGGCTCACCCCGAATTCCGTACCCCTCCCTCCCCCCAGCCTGAGTGAGACAGAGCCCCCAAAGCAGCTGCTCCTTTAACCCCGTCCTGTCAGAGCAAATAACAGATGTCCTCAGATAACCAATACGCAGAGGTGGGGCCAAATCCAAAGCTGAACCCCAGGAGCTGTACGAACAGAAAAGAGAAAGGGAAATCTCTCCCAGCAGCCTCAGGAGCAGTGGATTAAATCTCCACAATCACCTTGATGTACCCTGCATCTCTGGAATACCTGAATAGACAACAAGTCATCCCAAAATTGAGGCAGTGGACTTTGGGAGCAACTATAGACTTGGGGTTTGCTTTCTGCATCTAATTTGTTTCTGGTTTTATGTTTATCTTAGTTTAGTATTTAGAGTTTATTATCATTGGTAAATTTGCTTATTGATTTGTTTGCTCGCTTGCTTTTTGTTTTTATATATAGATATATGTTTTTTTCCTTTTTCTCCTTTTGTGTATATGTATATGCTTCCTTGTGTGATTTTTTGTCTGTGTAGCTTTGCTTTTACCATTTGTGCTAGGGTTCTGTCTGTTTGATTTTTTTCTTTTTTTTTAGTATAGTTTTTAGCACTTGTTATCATTGGTGGATTTGTTTTTTGCTTTGGGTGTTCTTTCTTTCTTTCTTTCTTTTTTTAAATTACTTTTAAATTTTTTTATAATTTTTAAAACTTTTTTATTTTAATAACATTATTTTATTTTATTTTATTCTTTCTTTCTTTCTTTCTTTTATTCTCCCTTTTCTTATGAGCTGTGTGGCTAACAGCATCTTGGTGCTCCAGGTGGGTCTCAGACCTGAGCCTCTCAGGTGGGAGAGCCAAGTTCAGGACATTGGTCCACAAGAGACCTCCTGGCTCCATGTAATATCAAACTGTGAAACATCTCTCAAGATCTCCATCTCAATGCTAAGACCCAGCTCCACTCAACAACCAGCAAGCTACAGTGCTGGACACCCTATGCCAACCAACTATCAAGACAGGAATAAACTGCACCCATTAGCAGAGAGGCTGCCTAAAATCATAATAAGGTCACAGACACCCAGCGGACACAGTCCTGTCCACCAGATAGACAAAATCCAGCCTCATCCACCAGAACACAGGCACAAATCCCCTCCACCAGGAAACCTACACAACACACTGAACCAAACTTACCCACTGGGGGCAGACACTACAAACAAAGGGAACTACAAACCTGCAGCTTGCAAAAAGGAGAGCCCAAACACAGTAAGTTAAGCAAAATGAGAAGACAGAGAAATACACAGCAGATGAAGGAGCAAGGAAAAACCCACCAGACCAAACAAATGAAGAGGAAATAAGCAGCCTACCTGAAAAAGAATTCAAAGTGATGATAGTAAAGATGATCCAAAATCTTGGAAACAGAATGGAGAAATACAAGAAAGGTTTAACAAGGACCTAGAAGAACTAAAGAGCGAACAAACAATGATGAACAACACAATAAATGAAATGAAAAATTCTCTAGAAGGAATCAAGAGCAGAAAAACTGAGGCAGAAGAATGGATAAGTGACCTGGAAGATAAAATAGTGGAAATAACTACCACAGAGCAGAATAAAGAAAAAAGAATGAAAAGAATTGAGGACTGCCTCAGAGACCTCTGGGACAACATTAAATGCTATAAGACTAGATGTCAATTACAGGAAAAAATCTGTAAAAAATACAAACACGTTGAGGCTAAACAATACACTACTTAATAACCAAGAGATCACTGAAGAAATCAAAGCAGAAATCAAAAATACCTAGAAACAAATGACAATGAAAACATGATGACCCAAAACCTATGGGATGCAGCAAAAGCAGTTCTAAGAGGAAAGTTTATAGCAATACAATCCTACTTCAAGAAGCAAGAAACATCTCAAATAAACAACCTAACCTTACACCTAAAGCAATTAGAGAAAAAAGAACAAAAAACCCTAAAGTTAGCAGAAGGAAAGAAATCATAATGATCAGATCAGAAATAAATGAAAAAGAAATGAAGGAAACAATAGCAAAGATCAATAAAACTAAAAGCTGGTTCTTTGAGAAGATAAACAAAATTGATAAACCATTAGCCAGACTCATCAAGAAAAAAAGGGGGAAGACTCAAATCAATAGAATTAGAAATTAAAAAGGAGAAGTAACAACTGACACTACAGAAATACAAAGGATCATGAGAGATTACTACAAACAACTCTATGCCAAGAAAATGGACAACCTGGATGAAATGGACAAATTCTTAGAAAAGCACAACCTTCTGAGACTGAACCAGGAAGAAATAGAAAATATAAACAGACCCAACACAAGCACTGAAATTGAAACTGTGATTAAAAATCTTCCAACAAAAAAAAGCCCAGGACCAGATGGCTTCACAGGCAAATTCTATCAAACATTTAGAGAAGAGCTGATGCCTATCCTTCTCAAACTCTACCAAAATATAGCAGAGGGAGGAACACTCCCAAACTCATTCTATGAGGCCACCATCACTGTGATACCAAAAACAGACAAAGATGTCACAAAGAAAGAAAACTACAGGCCAATATCACTGATGAACATAGATGCAAAAATCCTCAATAAAATACTAGCAAACAGAAACGAACAGCACATTAAAAGGATCATACACCATGATCAAGTGTGATTTATCCCAGGAATGCAAGGATTCTTAAATATATGCAAATCAATCAATGTAGTAAACCGTATTAACAAACTGAATGAGAAAAACCATATGATCATCTCAATAGATGCAGAAAAAGCTTTTGACAAAATTCAACACCCATTTATGATAAAAACCCTCCAGAAAGTAGGCATAGAGGGAACTAACCTCAACATAATAAAGGCCATATATGACAAACCCACAGCCAACATCATTCTCAGTGGTGAAAAACTGAAACCATTTCCACTAAGATCAGGAACAAGACAAGGTTGCCAACTCTCACCACTATTATTCAACATAGTTTTAGAAGTTTTAGCCACAGCAATCAGAGAAGAAAAAGAAATAAAAGGAATCCAAATCGGAAAAGAAGACATACAACTGTCACTGTTTGCAGATGACATGATACTACACACAGAGAATCCTAAAGATGCTACCAGAAACTACTAGAGCTAATCAATGAATTTGGTAAAGTAGCAGGATACAAAATTAATGCACAGAAATTTCTAGCATTTCTATACACTACTGATGAAAAACCTGAAAGAGAAATTAAGGACACACTCCCATTTACCATTGCAACAAAAAGAATAAAATACCTGAAATAAACCTACCTAAGGAGACAAAAGACCTGTATGCAGAAAACTATAAGACACTGATGAAAGAAATTAAAGATGATACAAACAGATGGAGAGATGTACCATGTTCTTGGATTGGAAGAATCAACATTGTGAAAATGACTATACTACCCAAAACAATCTACAGATTCAATCCAATCCCTATCAAATTACCAATGGCATTTTTTACAGAACTAAAACAAAAAATCTTAAAATTTGTATGGAGACACAAAAGACCCCAAATAGGAAAATCCATCTTGAGGGAAAAAAAAGGAGCTGGAGGAATCAGACTCCCTGACTTCAGACTATACTACAAAGCTACAGTAATCAAGAAAATATGGTACTGCCACAAATACAGAAATATAGATAAATCCAGCAAGATAGAAAGCCCAGAGATTAACCCATGCACTTATGGTCCGCTAATCTATGACAAAGGAGGCAAGGGTATACAATGGAGAAAAGACAGTCTCTTCAATAAGTCATGCTGGGAAAACTGGAGGGCTACATGTGAAAGAATGAAATTAGAACACTCCCTAACACCAGACACAAAAATAAACTCAAAATGGATTAAAGACCTAAATGTAAGGCCAGACACTATAAAACTTTTAGAGGAAACATAGGCAGAACACTCTAAGACATAAATCACAGCAAGATCCTTTTTTGACCCACCTCCTAGAGGAATGGAAATAAAAACAAAAATAAACAAATGGGAGCTAATGAATCTTAAAAGACGCAGACGTAGAGAATGGACTTGAGGACATGGGGAGGGGGAAGGGTAAGCTGGGACGAAGTGAGAGAGTGGCAGGGACATATATACACTACCAAATGTAAAATAGATAGCTAGTGGGAAGCAGTTGCATAGCACAGGGAGATCAGCTCGGTGCTTTGTGTCCAGCTGGAGGGGTGGTGTAGGGAGTGTGGGAGGGAGACACAAGAGGGAGGAGACATGGGGACATATATATACATATAGCTGATTCACTTTGTTATACAGCAGAAACTAACACAACATTGTAAAGCAATTATACTCCAATAAGATGTTTAAAAAAAAAAAAAAAAGGATGAGTGAAGAGGTACCAAGAAAAATTTAAAAGGATAGCAATATTGTTATCATATTGAGAAAACTTCTAAACAAATAGCATTTCGTAACAATAAAATAAATCCACAATGAATGCATAGCAACTAAGAAAGATTATTCTGTGTATAATTATCATGAAAATATATAAAGCCAGTCTATTAGAAATAGAAGGAAAAGTTGACAGAATCATAATCACAGTGGAAGAATTTAATCCATATCTCTTGTGTTTAAAAGATCAAGTTGATCAAAATTACATGATGATACAGAATATTCTAATCCTAAAGCTAGTGACCTTCTTCAATAGCCACACACTTTTAAACTTTGTAATTCACAGAATACATTTTCCTTTCAAATATTTCTAGAGTATTTAAAAAATTAATTTCATATCAGAACACCAAAACTCAATTACTTCATAAAATAGAAATTGCACATTACATTATTTTGTGACAATTCAAAAAAAAATACCTTTTTGAACAAAGACGCTGAGAACAAAAGCTTATCCAAAGAAATCCAAACACTCAGGAATTTTAAAATACTTTAAAAAATAACATTGATATGAAAGAGGAAATAATGGTCTCCCCTCCAACACAGCCCTTTTTATAATCACACAAAGGCATCTTGTGTGCTAGTAGCATCCCTGGCTGGGACCATCCTGTTTATTCACCCTCCCTGGGAAATAGATGATGGGTGCTCTCTCCTCCTAGCGCCCCATTACTAACCGGGCTTCCTGCCTGCCAGGGACTGGAGGTCCTGGTGTGGGAAGTCAAAGGACATTCTTTTTTCTCAACACCTACTGAAATTAATTTTGACATTTTCTCCTTCCCCCAGTTCAGAGTCTATTTATTTTGGAAGCTTGGCTTTTTATGTATTCTTTCAAAATCCTTGTTTAGACCCTCCAACCTAACAGTAACACTTTTATTTTCCATCTTTTACTATGTTATTCCTTACGTGGTTCTATAGGCTTTAAATGCTGTAGCCATAGAGGAGCTGAATCTAGAAATGGCAAGGGTAACAGGAAATTTTAAAGAAAATTTAGCTAAAATAATATAAAAATATAATTTTTATTCTGCAATATGAGTATAAACTTGATTTAAAAAAACCATGACCCAATACATCACACACACAGGTGAAAACTAGGTCAATCTCACTTAAGAATATGGATGTAAATGTTTAAACAAAACATTAACAAAAAAAGAAATCCAAAGTACAGTACATAAAAACAACACAAGATTTGCCACAAGCAAAATTGTATAAAATGTATTTTGAGTATTAGAAAATGTGAAGTATGTGAAATGGCAAAATGTTGATAATTGTTGAAGCTAGGCATAAAGGTTCATTACACTCTTTTCTCTACTTTTGCTCACTTTTGAAAATTTCCATAACAAAATGATTTTTAAACAAATATGTACACCATGTCAAGGCAAAATTTATTTTATTACACTCAAAAATAATTCAATATAAAGAAATCTATTGGTCATCAAATCAAAGGCAGGAAAAGAAAAGGCATTTGACATGATACAAAATTAATGCACAGAAATCTCTTGCATTCCTATATACTAATGATGAAAAATCTGAAAGAGAAATTAAGGAAACACTCCCATTTGCCATTGCAACAAAAAGAATAAAATACTTAGGAATAAACCTACCTAGGGAGACAAAAGAACTGTATGCAGAAAACTATAAGACACTGATGAAAGAAATTAAAGATGATACAAACAGATGGAGAGATATACCATGTTCTTGGATTGCAAGAATCAATATTGTGAAAATGACTATACTACCCAAAGCAATCTACAGATTCAATGCAATCCCTATCAAATTACCAATGGCAATTTTTACAGAACTAGAACAAAAAGTCTCAAAATTTGTATGGAGACACAAAAGACCCCAAATAGCCAAAGCAGTCTTGAGGGAAAAAAGCGGAGCTAGTGGAATTGGACTCCCTGACTTCAGACCATACTACAAAGCTACAGTAATCAAGACAATATGGTACTGGCACAAAAACAGAAATATAGATCAATGGAACAAGATAGAAAGCCCAGAGACAGACCCACACACCTACGGTCAACTAGTCTATGACAAAGGAGGCGAGGATATACAATGGAGAAAAGATAGTCTCTTCAATAAGTGGCGGTGGGAAAGCTGGACAGCTACATGTAAAAGAATGAAATTAGAACACTCCCTAACACCATACATAAAAATAAACTCAAAATGGATTGGAAACCTAAATGTGAGACTGGACACTATGGAACTCTTAGAGGAAAACAGAGGAAGAACACTCTTTGACATAAATCACAGCAAGATCTTTTTTGATCCACCTCCTAGAGTAATGGAAGTAAAAACGAAAATAAACAAATGAGACCTAATGAAGCTTAGAAGCTTTTGCACAGCAAAGGAAACCATAGACAGGATGAAGGGACAACCCTCAGAATGGGAGAAAATATTTGCAAATGAATCAACGGACAAAGGATTAATTTCCAAAATATATAAACAGCTCATGCAGCTCAATATTAAAAAAACAAACAACTCAATCCAAGAATGGGCAGAGGACCTGGGTGGACATTTCTCCAAAGAAGACATACAGATGGCCAAGAAGCACATGAAAAGCTGCTCAACATCACTAATTATTGGAGAAATGCAAATCAGAACTACAGTGAGGTATCACCTCACACCAGTTAGAATAGGCATTATCAGAGAATCTACAAACAACAAATGCTGGAGAGGGTGTGGAGAGGGGGGAGCCCTCTTGCACTGTTGGTGGAAATGTAAATTGATACAGCCACTGTGGAGAACAGTGTGGAGGTTCCTTAGAAGGCTAGGGATAGAACTACTATATGACCTGGCAATCCCACTACTAGGCATATATCCAAAGAAAACCATAATTCAAAGAGACACATGCACCTCAACGTTCATTGCAGCACTATTTACAATGGCCAGGTCATGGAAGCAGCCTCGATGCCTATCGACAGATGACTGGATGAAGAAGATGTAGTACATATATACAATGGAGTATTACTCAGCCATAAAAAGGAAAGATATTGAGTTATTTGTAGTGAGGTGGATGGACCTAGAGTCTGTCATACAGAGAGAAGTAAGTCAGAAAGAGAAAGACAAATACCGTATGCTAACACATATATATGGAATCTAACAAAAAAAATGTCATGAAGAACCTAGGGGTAAGACAGGAATAAAGACACAGACCTACTAGAGAATGGACTTGAGGATATGGGGAGGGGGAAGGGTAAGCTGTGACAAAGTGAGAGAGTGGCATGGACATATATATACTACCAAACATAAAATAGATAGCTAGTGGGAAGCAGCCACATAGCACAGGGAGATCAACTCGGTGCTTTGTGACCACCTAGAGGAGTGGGATAGGGAGCGTGGGAGGGAGGGAGACGCAAGAGGGAAGAGATATGGGAACATATGTGTATGTATAACTGATTCACTTTGTTATAAAGCAGAAACTAACACACAATTGTAAAGCAATTATACTCTAATAACGACGTAAAAAAAAAAAAAAAAAAAGAAGAGAAGCTCCCTCTCTCTCTCTCTCTCCCCCTCCACCATGTGAAGACACAGCAAGAAGGCAGTTGTCCACAAGCCAGTAAGAGGGTCCTTACCAGAACAGACCATGCTGACACCTTGATCTTGGACTTCCAGCCTCCAAAACTGTGAGAAAATAAATTTCTGTGTTTAAGCCAACCCATCTGTGGTATTGTGTTATGGCAGCCCAAGCTGCCTAATATACCCAATAAGGTTTTTCATGTAAATATCTAATAAAATTGTTCTGCAGATCAACCCAAAGACTAACCTCTTAAGAGCTATATTCTAGAAAATCATCATTTGGCAACTTTCACTGATCAGTTAGGAGTCATCAATGGATGCTAAAACTAGTGGGTGAACATTTTATGAGTAATAGGATATTCATAGAATTTCAAAGGATTTCCCCACATGATACTCATTAATTACAAAGGGAAAATAATAACTGAATAATGGAAAAACCTGGCAGAAAAACCACCTTCACTAAATTAGCCAAGCTACCATCACTAGTAAGAAATAGATTTGATGTATCTCCTAATATGACACACAGAGCATAGAGCAGCACTGTGATATTCCTGCCCAAGCCTGCATCATCTGAGTCTAATCTTGATGAAACATCAGATAACTCTACATTGAGAGACATTCTGCAGAACAACTGGCCTGCACCTTCCAAAACACTCAAATGCATGAAGTCTAGGAAAGACGGAGACACTATTCAAAAAATAAATAAAGGAAACCGTAGAGATGTGACACCTGAATGCAATGTTATGATCTGAGATTTTCTTTTGCTACAAAAGACATTACAGGGGAATTCCTTGGCTGTCCATTGGTTGGGACTCTGAGCTTTCACTGCCGAGGGCGCAGGTTGCATCCCTGGTCGGGGAACTAGGATCCCACAAGCTGCGAGGCGCTGAAAAAAAAAAAGAAAAAAAAGACATTATTGGGCAACTAGCAAAATTTGAACAATGTCTATAGGTTAGCTAGTAGTATTGTGTCAGTGTTACTTTCCTGATTTTGATCATTTCACTATGGTTACAGAAGAGACTTTGCCTTTTTTTAAGGAAATACACACTGAAGTACTCAGGGGCAAAGGGATGTCATGTCTGCAACTTGCTCTCAAAAAGTTAAGAAGAAAAACAAGTGTGTGTGTGTGTGTGTGTGTGTGAGAGAGAGAGAGAGAGAGAGAGAAAGAGAGAGAGAGAGAGAGAGATAAAGTAAACATGGTAAAATGTTAAAACTTAGAGGATCTGGTGAAGGATACATGGGACTTTTGTGCTATTCTTGCAATTTTCTGTAAATCTGAAAATATGTCAAAATACAAAGTTTAAAATAAGGATTCCATCTCGAGGATGACTTTAGCTCCAAGTTTTGAGGTAGACACATCACTGTTGTCCTAATCCTCAGATAAAAACTACTCTTAGGATCAAATGCTTTTATGGACACAGTTGCACCCATATCTAAAAATTTAGATTTATACCAACATGCATAATATCTGCATTATGAGCAAACTAAAACAAGCAGAAGGCAATCCCAGGGTAGGAATTTAGATCGGTCCAAACAGCCTCTTATGTTTCTGTCCTGGAAGCCAGGTGAATAAAGCCATCTTCAGTCAACCGGTGACAGAGTAAGTATCCTCTTGGCAAGTCTGTTTCTTTGGAGGAGCGAGGAGATTAGGAAATAAACTTCTTGGAAGGTTGAAACCTAAATCTTACCAAATGGCAGCACATATAATCAAAGATACTGCAGAAGTGACGAGATCTTCCTTGTGATCTGGTCCCATCTGGACAGAAATTCCACCTGAGGCTTATGTTAAATTTCTTCTGAAGATTCAACTCTCCGAGAGGAAACAAAAACTCTCCCCTATCTTGGGAAAACTGGACAGGAACACACTTCCTGTCATTGTCAGTTACAAATGGCCTGCTCTCTCCAGAGCTCCGTAGAACAGGTGATGGGAAGTCTGCTCCTTGCCTGAAGGTAGCCCCTGAAATACATGGAGTCCAGGACAGAGCAGGCAGCCATTTCCTAAGCCCTCCTAAAAGCTGAGAAGGAATGTTCACATCCTCAGAAACCGCACCCAGTCATGACAACTTTTGCCAGCTGGAGTGAAACCTGCCACACTCAGTGCTCTAAAAGAGACAAGTAAAATCTGTTCATTTTGTTTGGCTTGAAACCGGCCCTGGAAACCATCTCACATCGTATGTACATCTAGGCCCTCGTACAGTGAGGGAGAAGGTGCAAATGCAAAGTAAAACAGTTCCAGGTGACTACTGAGTAAACCAGGTTGAATTTCATTAGAATTCGCACGTGGTCCAGCCTAAAGTTGAGTCCAAGACAAAGGACTGAGTCCAGGTGGTATACTTTGAAAATGACCAGGGAATGAGAGTGAGGAACTGGGGAGATTCCAATGGTAAAGAAGAAATGCCAATCGAAGGTGTTTATCGAGCCGGTGACTGCTGTGGTCACTGGGCCACTGTCCAGTCCTGGTTGGACCTTCTGGGGAGCTGCACAGAATGCCCCTCAAAATCTACTCAAAGGCTTCCCTGGTGGCACAGTGGTTAAGAGTCCGCCTGCCGATGCAGGGGACACGGGTTCGTGCCCCGATCCGGGAAGATCCCACATGCTGTGGAGCGGCTGGGCCTGTGAGCCATGGCCGCTGAGCCTGTGCGTCCGGAGCCTGTGCTCCGCAACGGGAGAGGCCACAACAGTGAGAGGCCCGCGTACCGCAAAAAAAAAAAAAAGAAAAATTCTACTCAAGACGGGGAAGAAGGAGGTTTTAATGGTGAACGTCTATCCCACACTGATCCAGGGTTATTTTGGAGGGGTTAACCCTCTCATTCTCCCAGTCTTGTGCATGCATCAGGGCTTTGGGCAGACTCCTGCGGGGATCCTATGATGTTGAGGGCAGAAAGTGTGAGCTAGGCAGGGTCACTCAGGAGAGGTGCTGTCAGCTACACTGGAATGTGGCTGTTTGCTGCAGCGACCCCTGGAACAAACAGTGAGCTGAAAGGCTCTAAGGGCAGTTCTACTAGACATTCTATATGATAGAAGCTCCATGCGAGGAAAAATCTGAGACAGTGATGGAGAACCATCGAGAGCTCAGAAACAATGTCTGTAGGTTTAATTATATTTATTTAATTTAAGAAATATTTAATGAGCATTTACTATGTGCAAAGCACTCTGCAAGGTCCTTTGAGCAAAGCAGGATAATGCATAGATAAGAAAAGGATCAGCCCTCTGTAACCTCAATATCCACTGAGAAAAATCGTGCTTTCTCCCAAGGCCCACAGTACTTAAGAAGCATTCTTGAACACCTTGCCGTAAGTGGATTACTGTACAGTGGACCTCATTTTTCCATAGAAACCATGTCATAATCCTTCAGTTTATTCCTGTATAAAGATTTGGCATCAAACACATATCTTCAATTAAAAAATGTATCAAAGAATTAAAAAATGCATGAAGGCTAAGATTTTAGAACTTTTTAAAATTACAAAAGTAAAGTCTAAGTCCTATTAAGTAGGCCTCGTTGTATTATAGACATTGTCCACACAACTTTACTGTCCAGTGTCCAGTGCTGGGTAGTGGGACAGAGTGGGCATTATAATCATCTAGTCAATCTAGAGACTATCATACAGAATGAAGTAAGTCAGAAAGAGAAAAACAAATATTGTGTATTAACACATTATGTGGAATCTAGAAAAATGGTACAGATGAACCAGTTTGCAAGGCAGAAATAGAGACACAGATGTAGAGAACAAACGTATGGACACCAAGGGGGGAAAGTGGTGGGGGGTGGGGGTTGGTGGTGGGATGAATTGGGAGATTGGGATTGACATATATACACTAATATGTGTAAGATGGATAACTAATAAGAACCTGCTGTATAAAACAGAAATAAATAAAATAAAATTCAAAAAAATAAAAAGAATCATCCAGCCACAATTCCAACCCTACATCTGAACACTCACTGGCCTTGGATAAGTCACTGCCCCTCCATCAACCCTGGCTCCAACTCACATCCTTCTAGAACCTTCCACTAAACAAGACTTTCTCCGTCCTTTGAACTCTTCCAAAATTCACCAGGATTTACCTCTGATTTTTAGCATTTTTTGTCTTTCAGTCTTATACTAGTATTTCAAAGGTTCATATTGAAGTAACCCTCCTCCAAAAGTGAAATAAAATCAACTTAGTTTTGAAGTACCTTTAGCCACAATGAAGTGAGAAAGTCAGGTGGATAATGAAAACTAAATGTGTGTGTGTGTGTGTGCGTGTGTGTGTGTGTGTGTGCGCGCGCACGCGCGCATGTGTGTTTGCCTGTGAAAAAGACCTGGAAATTAAGATTTGATCCCTGGA
This sequence comes from Aethalodelphis obliquidens, assembly GCF_003676395.1. Lineage (NCBI taxonomy): Eukaryota > Metazoa > Chordata > Mammalia > Artiodactyla > Delphinidae > Aethalodelphis > Aethalodelphis obliquidens. The sequence goes on from NW_020838009.1 coordinate 6,983,093, forward strand.
ATCATAAACCCTCAAGGTCTCAGGGTTAGAAAGGATTTTAAAATGGATTCTTGAATTCTTTCAGTAATGTTCCCACCCAGGGGTATTCAGAGTATGCCTCAATACATGCACTACAGGTAGCCATTAATAATAAAAATATGTATAATAATTAAGTGCTTATATGCTGGCTGCTGTGCTAAGCCCTTTGAACACCTTGTCTTTTTTAACCCTCACAACAGCTTCAAGAGGTACACACTATGATTTTCATTTTATAGAAATAGAAAGCAAGGCCAAAGAGGTTAAGAAACTTGTCCAAATCACAGAGCTAACCAGGCGGAAGAGCCAGAGCCTTCTGTATTTTCATCGTATTAAAACTTCACCAAGAGGGATTCCCTGGTGGCGCAGTGGTTGAGAGTCCGCCTGCCGATGCAGGGGACACGGGTTCGTGCCCCGGTCCGGGAAGATCCCACATGCCGCGGAGCGGCTAGGCCCGTGAGCCATGGCTGCTGAGCCTGCGCGTCCGGAGCCTGTGCTCCGCAACGGGAGAGGCCACAACAGTGAGAGGCCCGCAACTTCACCAAGATTCTCTCTGTGCCCTTTGGTCACAGCTCAGCTCCTTGGGGCTCCATAAGTCCCATCATTTCTCGAATGGCTGCAGACTCCATATGGAAACAGGAAGCTCTGGGCCACTGGAGGAGGGCGGAGTAAAGAGGGGAAAAATTGAAGCTTTAGGCAGAAAAATAGAAAATTTTTGAAAAGTGTATCAAGGAAGAAAAGGCCATTAGGAAAGGGAGGGGTGTCAAGTTGGGAAGTGAGAGTTAAAATGAGAGGCTCCCCTCTGAGAAGGGTAAGTTTGGTGCCAAGGTAAAAGCGTGCAGGAATTCTGCAAACAGAGGCAGGAATCCAAGTTCATGTGAACAGCTCTTAAGCTGGGGTGTGCCTACGAATCATAGGAAAAAGACATCAAGTTTTCAGAGATTCAAGACTTAAGAGAAAAATTGTAATAAACTGGAAGCATGCTAAGGTGTGGGAAACACAGGCACTGATATCAGACAGGCCCACTCACCGCCTGTGCAAGCTGGGCAAATAATTTAACCTCTCTGAACCTCAGTCTCCTCATCTATAAAATGGGAATAGCAATAGATTCTTCACAGCATTTTATGAGGATCAAATAGTTAAAGTACATAAATAAATGTTCAGAACATAGTAGGTACTTAATAAAGAGTTCTAAAGTTTGTGACTGCAGTGGAGGATGCAATGGAGCTTGAAAAGAGTTCTGCAGCAAATCAACCAAACAGCAGGAAAGGCCTGGCTGAGACCAGAGCACGGCTATTGAAGGGTTTGGTTCAGATCCTCAACACAGTTTTTCTCCCACATGCTTAAGAGTCTGGGAGGAGGAATGAACATCCTCTCCCCTGCACTTCTACCCCAATAAAAACAGAAGAGGGGGTAATTGTTATGCCATGCAAAGTGCCTTCTATGGCAGGCTTTTAAAAATTAGGTATATTATGTCTTGCAAATTCATTTTCAATTATTTTGAAATGAGCTTGATCCAGCCACTTCTATAAGCAGAACGTTAAATGCAGCAAACGTGGATGCGCTGATACAATTGCAGTCAGGGGACCCTGCGTTCTGTGCCTATGTAGTCTTCATAGTACCAGACCACTTCAGCAGATCATCAGTGAATTGCTAAAGTCAGAGGCAAGTGGAAGATGCAGTGGACACATCACTATGTCATGAAACCTGTTTGTACCAAGTGAGAAACCCGGTCAATACTGTCTCTAAAATGGTCTTTAATTCTGCCACAAAAGAACAGGTATGGCTAACTGCATTTCCAATTCAGGTAATTGTTATAATTTGCCAGTTATAAATCACTATTCTATAGCATAAAAATAGTCATTAAAAAGATTCCAGGTTTAAAAAAAATCAGCTGATGGGATGACTATAAAAGCCAAATTAAAGGGGAAACAAGATTCCATTAGTGTGGAAGAAACTAAGAAAGGCAGCCTGAACTTGTACTTGCCATGGATAATGGAGGCACAGTGGTCACTCTTGGTGGTACGATTCTTTTCTGCTCCCAGAATTGTACTTTGCAATGAATTGGGATGGGGTTAAGCAATTTTTCTAAAAAGTCTTGATGAAGCCTCTACTGTTCTAATGGGGTGTAGCTGTTATGAAATTCCGATTGTTGATTATTTTGCAGAAAGTTAATTATTTATCCTTTTCAGAACAAGGGAGTGTGGGAAAGGAAAGTGGTTGGATGTGAAATTATAGAATCTCAGTGCTGAAAGTGACCTCATCTCACTTAGTTTAACTCTTCACTTTACAAATGAGGTGCCTGAGAGTGAGGAAGATGTGCTGGCTCCTCCAAGGTCAAAAGGTGTAAAAGTGAGGGAGCCGTGACCTTCACCTGTCCGGTATAGGCTCTCCCATTAGTACCTTCATAGGGACAGGTTATACATTTGAGATTTTTAATTTCAGGGTCAGAGCACACTGTTGCCTTACTTTGCAGCATCACCAGCTGCCCAAAAGACATAAATGAATCTAACCCTTTATAAGGACCAGATTTTGAAGCACTTGAAGGATGAACATATTCCTAAAATAAGCTGATCTCCTGCACCACCCTCCAAAACAGAGAATATTGAACATAATTCAGAATACCGCGCCACAAAGATGTCTACATCCTAATATGTCCATACTGCCTTACATGGCAAAAAGTTTTGCAGATGTGATTAAGTGAAGGATCTTGAGATGGGAGATTATTCTGGATTATCTAGGTGGGCCCTAGATGTGATCGCAAGGGTTCTTATAAGAGGGAGGCAGGGGTCTCAAAAAAAGAGAAAGGGATGACCTGACATGACAAGGGGAACTGAGGTTGGTGTGATGTAGGGAAGGATAGCTCTAGTGGAAATTCTGTTTAAACTGGGACTTAAAAGATAAAGAGAAATTTACTAGGCAAAGAGGAAAGGTGCACCGAAAGTCATTAAAGGCAGAGGAAACGGCATGTGAAAAGGCCCAATTTTGGGAAAGCATGGGACAAATTCAAGGAACTGAAAGCTGATGATCTGTATGGCTGGACTGAAGAGAACAAGGCATCCACCAAAACAGAGGGGGCCGGATTATGCATGGCCTTCTAGACCAAATTAATAAAGATGAACTTTATTCTAAGAGCAATGGAAAACCAGTGGAGGGCTTTAAACAGGAGAGTATTATTAGCTTTAAACAGGAGAGTATTATTAACAGATTTGCATTCTGAAGTGGCCAGTTTGACACTGTGGTTAAGGGTAGATTGAAGAGGGGGCAGGAGAGGAAGTGGGTTAGCCATCCAGAAGCATGATGATGGTGGCTTGCTTAAGTAAGGGTGATGGCATGGGGAGGGAAGTAAGGGGACACATTTGAGTGATCTTGAGCTGACATAATCAACAGACCTGTGTGACTGTTTTAGATGTGGAAAGTGGAGGGGGGAGGGTGGAATCAAAGATAACTTTAAGGCTCCTGGTTGCAACAACCAGAAAGAAAAACAAATATCGTATATTAACACATATATGTGGAAGCTAGAAAAATGGTATAGATGACCTTATTGGCAAAGCAGAAATAGAGACACAGATGTAGAGAACACATGTATGGACACTAAGTGGGGAAGGGGGGTGGGATGAATTGGGAGAGGGGGATTGACATATATACACTACTGATACTATGTATAAAATAGATAACTAATGAGAACCTGTTATATAGCACAGGGAAGTCTACTCAATGCTCTGTGGTGACCTAAATGGGAAGGAAATCTAAAAAAGAGGGGATATGTGTATATGTATAGCTGATTCACTTTGCTGTACAGTAGAAACTAACACAGCATTGTAAAGCAAGTATACTCCAATAAAAAAATTTTTTAAAAAAAGATGCAAAAAAAAAAAAGCAGAGGCAGAGGTTATTATTATTTTAAACCATTTAAAACCTCAATGCTCATCAGAATGGTAATGGCTTAGTAAATTCTGACAGCCTTTACCGTGGAATACTCTGCAGCATTTACAAAGGAGGAACTATAAGAAAAAAATAAGAAATACTCCCCAGCTAAATTAAAAAAAGCAAAGTACAGAACACAGAGTAAGTGTGCTACCATTTGGTTTTTTTTTTTTTTAAATGTGTGTGTGTACTTGTTCACTTACATAAGCATAGAAACCGAATATAAAAGAAGTAACTGTGATTATCACTAGGGGATATACTGGAGGCACCAGGTGGGAGAAAGTCTTGCTTTTCACTGTACAATGTTGTGCTACTTCAATGTTTTAATATGTGTTTGAATTGCCTATTTATTTAGACTGAATTTCAAGTAAATACATAACTAAACGTAAAATGCATACCTTCCTAAAAGAACGGAAGGCATGAGATAATGCCAAGAATGCAAACAAAAGACAAAGGAGACAATATCAAACAAATTAGAATTCCTGCCAAAAACTTTTAACAGGATAAAGCAGGTTATTTTGAGCTGAAGGAAGATACCATGCAGAATTCATATGTAATCCTCTTGAAACGTTACCAAAAATCATAGCCTAAAGCACATGAAATTTTAAAACTTAGAAATATGAAGATAAATTGGCAAAACTAAAATCACAAAGGGAGATCTAAATATACCTTTTGAAGAGTATAGAATAAAACCACAGAAAATAAAGAAACTAATGAAATTTAAAGTATTATTTACAGAAACTAATGAACTTTGTAACCTACAGTCTACACATCCCTTTCAAATAAACAAGGAACTTCTACCAAAAAAAAATTATCTCCTAGGGCAAAGTGAAAACTACCGTAAATTCCCCAAAGTAAAAATTATCTAGGATTCTTTCTCTTCCCATAATACAGCAAAATTAGCAGTTAATATTTGGAAAGCAATCACCTGGAAATTTTAAATCCATCTCTGAGAGAATACTTAAATTGCAATTCCATGTTGTTTAGAAAAATAACAGCAGTGGCACAGTGAAAACATTACATATCAAAACCAGTGGGGTATGACTAAAATTGTACTCAGAATATCGATAGCCTTAAATGCGTTCATTATTTAAAAGAAAGAAATAATAACAAAATGAATACACTTAGGTCAAGCTCAAAAAGTTAAATGAAAGCAAGAAAGTAAATCCAAGGCAACACTTACCAAGTTGTTTTTTATTAAATATGACAGAATCCCCAGTGTTTAGATGCAACACACACACACACATTGAAGACAGATGGGGAAGTTCCATCCTTTCATAGTTGGTGAAACTTTTACTAGTATACCCTCTCTTGGTTAATCACCAATATACATTAGCATGTTTAAGTTCTAAACATTTTTACCTTTAAACAAGAGAATACTTAATTTTGTACAACTTTACTAGCACAATACTGATGTCATCTTACCCTGAAGGTAAAAGTATAAATTGGGATAATTTTTTATGAAAATAAATTTGTTAATATATATCTAAAGACATAGAATTTAATTGATAATTTGACTTTTGTGTAAATATTCTAAAGAAATAAATAATTCTAGAGATGTGCAAATACCTGGCTAAAAGGATTTTCACAAGAGTTATTTTAATGGTGAAAATCGGACAACTTTAAATGTGCCACATTGGGAGAGCAATGACTGAGTTACTGGTCATGCAGCAGCGTCCTCTGCAGCATTTACATTCACGCTGAGGATTTAATTATGGTCAGGTGGGAAAACAGCATATAAACACGGTATATAGAGTCCCAATTTTGTAAAATGCCTATGTTACCGAGTCCAAGCTCGCTCTGCTCGCCGAACGACAGGCCAATGAATCGGAGACGAGGTGTTGAGGCAAAGGAATACGACTTTACTCGGAAAGCCAGCAGACACAGAAGATGGCCGATTAGTGTCTCTGAAAAACCATCTTATCGGGGTCTGGATGCCAGTTTCTTTAAAGGAATCAGAGAGGGAGAGGCGGTGAGGAGGTAAAGTAAAAGGGCCATCGGTCTTGCAAAACATCCCCTGGAATGGCTAGCCTCGGGGAAGGGATGTGTTAATTTCTTCTTTTCTGCAGCCATCCACGGGTGGGCAGGGTCAGGTTGTCTCCCTGTGAACTGAACAGAGGCACTTTAGTTTAACATTCAGGCAGAGGGGCAGTGTTCCCCAAAGCAAAGAAAAGCAAAGTTTAAAGTCAAAGAAACAGATCGAACATGGAGTCCAATTTAGCTCTTGCCTGTTACACCTTGGCTACTTTAAAAAATAAAACCTCCATGAATAAGATTCAGAGATTTCCAAATAAAGTCATCTTTAATATGAGGAGAACCAGTTCCTGGTTCTAACTGTGTTTAGCTGCATGACTTGGGAAAACTTATTTTTCCCTCTGGATCTGTCTCCTCATTGGCGGGGGTTGACTTAAAGTATCCCCTCCAGGTCTAAAGTACTGTGATTCTTTTATTCTATGCCTTCAAAATGGCAAAGTCATTTTCGGTACATCCTGTAAATTCAGATGTAAGTACTCATATTTTGTGAATGACTATTTTGTGCAAAGCACTACTGTAGAGATAGTCAAAGGCTCTGATGTGATTCTCCTAACTCTAAGGTGTAGTAATAATCAATTTACGTAAACCAATTTTCATCTTATAGCAAAGGAAGAAAGCAAGACAAAACATAAGTTCTCGTTATTTCACATCATAATTTTAATAGCTCTGTTTGTTTCATTCTTCAACTTTGAGGGTATCTTAATTCAGCCAACATCTAATGATTACAGCTTGCTTACGTACACGGTATGTTAATTTCGGGATCTGTGCAGGTATCTTTTCCCTTCGAAAATGATTTGTTATTGTCTTGTAAGAATAGGCATTTCTAGACTTTTCATTAAAGCTCCTAAGATGCGAAACATATTTTGATTCTTTCTCTTGTATCCTTTTCCTTTCTTTCTTTTCCCTTCATGTCCTTCCTTCTTAGCTCAAGATTCAATGTTCAGTGGCTAGGATCTCAACATTCTGCAGTGAGTAGGTAATTTTCCTTTGAATTTGCAAGTGCAAGGTAAATGACACTGCATTTCAGGCAAAAGAGATGTTATCTTCTGCAAGCTGGCTAACTACTGGTGGGGACCTGGGAGTCAGGAGGCCTGGCTCCAGTCCCCGCTTTGCAGTATGTGACTATGTGCGAGTCACTTCCCATCCCTGGTCTCAAGGGTCTCATCTGTTATATCACACAAAAAGGAAATGGAGGGGGAGGGAAATTTTTCCAGGGATTGCGAGCTGGGGATGCTTTCAAGTAGCACAGTGAATGAAGTGGCCAGGTGTACTGGGGCAAAACGCAAGAGCTCATGCCGCAACTTCGAGAGCATCTGTTACCGAATCCAAGCTCGCTCTGCTCGCCACACGACAGGCCAATAAATCGGAGATGAGGTGTTCAGGCAAAGGAATACGACTTTACTTGGAAAGCTGGCAGACTAATGTCTCAAAATAACCATCTTATGGGGTATGGTGGCCAGTTTCTTTCATAGCACAGAGAGGGGGAGGAGGTGCGGAAGTAAAGTAAAAAGGCCTTAAGATTTGCAAATGTCTCCTGGAATGGCCAGCCTCGGGGAGGAGATGTGTTAATTTCTTCTTTCTTGCAGCCATCCACAGGTGGACAGGGTCAGGATGCTTCCCTGAACAAAGGCACTTTGGTTTAACATTCAGGCCTAGGGGCAGGGTTCCCCGAGACAGTCCATCATGTATCCTTTTAGTGAAGAAAAGCAACGGAAAGCAAGGGTTAAAGTAAAAGAAACAGATCCAACATGTAGTCATATCTGGCGCTTCCCTGTTACACAGCTATGACTCAGCTTCAGCCCCAGATCCAATGCTGTATCTGATTTTTTTCCAGGGATGCTAGAAATGTGGGGTTTTATGTGAAATCCCCAATTATTCAACGTTGACTACTCATTCCGTATTTTCCCATGGTGCAGCCACACACAAATGGCAACAGCCCAGATTCTTTCTATAGGACAACAGTTTACCACTTCTATTCTGAAAGAATATCAAGCCCACTCCAGTGAGAAGATGCCGCCTCCACGGACTTGTTTACAGTTCCTTCCTTCACGTGGTGGTACAGTTTTCATCACCATCAATAACAAGCCTGCATGAAGCAGCTACTGTCAACAGAGCACATGCTCGTCACTGGCAATGCAACACAAGCATAGATCTCCACTGAAGCCCTAATGGACACAGATACCAGGGAACTTTCGTCCTTTAAGTACAACTTGCCTGTCTCCCCCTCTTCGAAGACTTCCCTGACTCCTGCCCCCATCATGACCCAATCCAAGCAGAAGAAATGCCTCTCTCTTTTACCTGCTTATAGCATCTTGCCCAAAATTCTCTTTCAGACCTTATTACACCTTATTAGCATTCTTTAGTTTAGTATCTATCATTCTCAATAGGCTGTGAGCTCCCTGAGGGCAGGTTGGTGTCCTTTTTCTTTTTGTACCCTCAGCGTTTCCTTTAGGACCTTTTACACTCTTTGCAAACAGATACATCGTCCAGGTAGGAATGCAGGACACACATGATCCGGGCTGGGTGCCCATACGGAGCTTCCCATGGAGAAAAGCAAGAGTTCAGAGGAAGCTCCATTCCTCGAACTGAAAGAAGAAAGAGTGGTTTTGTGGAAGAGATGCAGTTAAGCAGGGCACACACCTGATGCTGAGTCTACAGGAGGCCATCTGAGACGGGAAGAAGGGCCCTCCTCTCCCTGGTGGGTACTCCCCAACCAGAGTTAGGCATGACCAATGCCATGTGGTAGGTTTAACCAAGATGCAACCAGGGTCTCCATTTTCCTCAAAATACAGGAAAATTATTATGGAAACTCAAATTCTATGGTTTATGGAATGTGTGAAATTCTCCTATGACAGTTCAGCAGGCTTCAACTCTTAGGACCCCCTCCCTGTCTGGGTTTCAGCTTCATGCGCTCTTTCTATGTTGGCCCAACATTGACCCAGACATGACGCCGGATCCTCCTCTAATATCTACACACACATTCCCCTCCCCACCCACGAGACGTCACCCAAGGCTCGAGTCAACGTGGCCCATGTTCCTCAGGATCTGAGAGGGAGACAGATGAAGTGGTCACATGACAGCAACAGAAACAACCCTAGGTCCCACTGGAAGCTTTCCCACTATCACCTCCTCTTCTGAAATGCTTGGTTTCTCTGCAGCCAGCCAAGCCCTCAAGTGCACAGAAGTCATGTCTACCTGCAGCGACTTTCTCCACTGCACAGGGGGTTAGCCCTCTCCTCCAGCGGGTCTCTCTCTCCACTCTCTTTATTCTTCTCTCCCCACACCAATCCTCCTGCTGCCCACAACCAGCGTCCGGTATTTCAGTTCCCTCTTTTTGCTTCTGCTCCCCTTTGTGGCTTGAGCCCCTGCCAGCTTCCACTGCACACGGGGTCTCCGCCTCACGTCGGTGGCACATCACAGGCTATTCCAAGCAAAGGTAGCTTCCTTCGGAAGAAGACTTCTGCTGCCTGCGTCGCCTCACGCTGAGTTACAGACCCTACAGGAAATCTGACTCCTGGCCCAGGCAAGAGCCCATCCGGGGAGCAGTCAGCACTGTCTTCATTTTGTAAAGTTTAGGATGGCAGAGTCAGCCATGAGTTCGTGGGCAACTTGGTAGAAGACACCAAACTGCAGAATTCAGGGTCTCTCTCCACAGTTTTCCTGAGCTGTTTGGAGGTGTGACAGTGAGGCTATGACATCACCTCTTTTCTTGGTTCTTTTCGTTTTCTGGAGACCGGATTGGGAAGAAGGGAACGAGGTTTCCTGTGACTGATTCAAAGAAGGGAAAGCTTGAGTGACTTTAGAATGAATTTGGCTTTCCTTTTGGCCTTCCTGTGGGAGTGAACGTGAAATGTAAAATTCCATGATTAGGCATTTGCTGATCAGAAAAGCGTCTTGGGGGCAGCCGTGAGGGGCCTCACTGCAAAGAGTGGTTCACTTGGCACTTGACAGTGAGCAAGGGATCTTTCCTCCGGGGCCTCACACTGAAACATAAACTTCTGCATTAGCCACTCCAATTCGTTTTTGTTTTAATCCATTTTCTAAGCTAATGCAGTGTTTTCAGTATGATCTCACAGTGTCCTGGCATAGGAAGGGCCATGATGTCATACTCCAGCTATTCATTATGATTCTAATATGTGAGGGGAAATGGCCAATTCTTTTCTGGCTCCATGTGTTATGGCAGTTTGAACATTCTCTATCCAGTTAAGAGTAAATCACGATGAAAAAGACCTATAATTTCCCAAAGAGGGCTGCAGCAGACAGCCCACATAAATTAGGAGTTGCTTACTTGGAGGATATATAAACTGGGTAATTATTTTTAGGCGTAGATAACTGTGATCAAATTAAAGAGCTCTATGGATAGAAAAGAGGGGGAAAGAGTCAGGGAAAGAGACAAAGAAATAAGGCCATTGAATACATCTCAGGAATTTTGATTCCTGTATTTATTCTCAGAAGTGAGGGAGGACAGAGGAAAGAGCCAGAGGAATGGAGTAGCGTGAATATCTTCCACGTGGGCTCGTTCACAAGCGGGTCTCCAGAGTCATAGACAGTTAGTTCTGGAAGAAACTGAGGCCCAGGGATGGGAGGTAACTTGGCCGAATCTCTCAAGTGAGTTACGCCAGAAGAAGGATGAGGGAGTGCGTCTTCCAGTCTTCAGTTCTTAGTGGTCAACTGTTTAACTTCCACTTGAGTTCTCGTAGCTGTATGTTTCAGGAGCACAAAGTGGTGGGATTTGCCTAAGTCATTTTTCCTGTAACTTAACTAGGAGAGCTGCCTATTGGAGACTACTTGGACTGGGGATTTTTGCCGCTACCTAAAACAAACCTGGGAGGGAATTTCCCCTCAGGAGCAGTGAGGGGGTGGGAAGAGTTTCAGGATGCAAGATTAGAAGGTCAGGATGCTAGCTCGGACCTCCATGCCTTTGTTCAGGGAGGCTTGGTCTCCTTGTCAAGATGAATGAACCCAGCCTGGCTCACAGAGTCAAGTGAGAATCAAGCCAGATGAAGAAGGGAGAAGCGCTCATCAATTGCAAAGTGTGAAATAACATGTGGTGTTGACAGTGTTAATATTATGATTAAAAGCCTGATGGAGGAGGTCTTCCAAAAGAGTGTAGGAGTCATAGCCTAGGGCTTTGGGGTCATTTGTGCAGGCTGCCTGTCAGCCACAAGAAGAAGGAGACCCAGACATCAAATACCTCCCCAGAAGGGACACGAAGGACCCAGGAGCATGGATGGTTGGATAAGCCTGCTGGGACAGTATTCTCAGAGGGGATGCTAGCAACTGCCCTGAGGTGGATCCTCCATGTCCAGCTTCAGGGCATGTCAATCCCAGACACCAGACGGACAGTGGGAACACAGCTCACTCAACTTCAAAAGCATCACAAAAGGCAAAATCACACAGAGTCAACTTTCACCTTGCAAGTCCCAACCGATCCAATTTGTTTTTTTAGGGTGAGAATAGGTTGGGGTCTCCCTAGTGGGACCCCTGTTGAAATAGGTAGCTGGTATTTCAGCCTATATTGTCCAAAAAGCACAGAATCACACTCAGAGAGCTGAGATGCTTAAGCTCTGAGGCCCTGGAGACTAGATGGGCTGAGAAGGCGGATGAGTCATGTTTCTCATCCTGTGCGAACTCGGGATGAGCTCCTTGAGGAGGAGGATAGGCAAAGTTCCCTCTGCCACTTAGATTGCTTCCTTTCTCTCCTCTCCCTTCCTCTGGCATTTATCATCGAATTAGCACATATGATGTGACTTCTCTGAACAAGTGTTGGAGCTCTGGACCGTTCTCACCAGATCATTCCCCTCAACTGTGTTTACCGTGGAGGTCCCTCAGGCCCGAACACGTGTGCCATGGCGGGCTTAATCAGTGGAGTCAGGCATGGTCAGCTGATCATGGACAGAGGCTCCAAAGAACCAGCTGTGGCCCTTCTGCCCCCAGATCCTGCAGGAGTGCCAAGGCAGAACTTGTATCAAAGTCTCGGCAAAGGACCAAGAGGAATCTATTGGAAATGACTCCAGCTAGAGGCCCCTTCTCTTATTTCCTGGCTCTATGGACATGAGCTGTCTAGCCTGGGGAAATTCCTCTCCTTTCTGGGGTTTGTAAATTACAAAGATTGGACTAGGTGAGCTCTAAGTATCTCTAACATCCTACCTGGAGCAACAACGTGCTGATACAGGCTGTAACTAAGCACATTCAAAAGAGACTCAACGTGCTGGACACACCCCTTTGTAGCAACACATTGCTACATCTCTGAAATTTTGAAAGGTATTAGTGTGGAGTCCTGGATTCAAAACGGTAGGACTAAGACATGGCTGGGATCCAAAGTCAAAAGGGAGGGATTGAGGGATGCTGCTTCACTATGGAATGCCGGGCCCCTTGTTTATTTTATTTAACAAATATCTGTGTAGCACCTACTATTGCCAGACATTGTTCTAAGTGCTTTACAAATATTTTCTTAGTCCTAGTTACAGCCCTATGAGGAAGGCACTATTATTATGTCCATTTTACTGATAAGAAAACTGAGGCACAAAGAAATTAAGAAACTTGCTTAAGATCATACTGCTAATAAGTAAGGGTTTATTAATATATTTGCTCAGATTTTAATAGGACTAGCATTCACATTAAGGAGGAAAGGAATCAAAAGCAGCATCCCCAGGGAGGAGAATAAGAAAGCTGGGAAGTATACCCAGGATTTTTGACCCTCAAGCTCATGCTTTATCCACTTCCATAGCATTTCTCATGGTATTTTTTTTTTCCAAAAGACATTAATAGGTAACTTACGAACATATGAAAAGATGTGGATGGGACTTAAACAAAGTTCAGCCAGTCTCTTTGCTATAAGACTTTTCAGAACCTTTACGGTAAGTCCCCCACATACGAACGAGTTTCATTCTGAGAGTGTGTTCATAAGTCCAGTAAAGTTAGCCTGGATACCCAACTAACACAATCGGCTATACAGTACTGTACTGTAATAGGTTTAGAATACTTTCCACGCAAATAATACATAAAAAACAAACACAAAAAATGAAGAAAACATTTTTAATCATACAGTACAGTACCTTGAAAAGTACAGTAGTACCCGTTACATCACTGCTGCTTTTATGCTTGCTTCCAGACATCCTGGGCTTGAAATAAAGATACTGTACTACTGTCCTCTCTACAGTACTGTACAGTAAAGTACACAAAAGCACAACCACTTGTCGAGGTTGCACACACGTGACAATGTACGCCAGACACGTGAACTAACCTAAGTGATTGGACATGCGAACTCATGTTCGCATCTTTGAAAGTTTGCAACTTGAAGGTTCGTATGTAGGGGACTTACTGTACTCTGCTAAGAATCCTTATGAATCTTCCAGGGAGGTGATAGAATGCAGCATCTCTCGAACGTGTTTGATGATAGGACCCTTTTTTTCAAGGAGTAGCTCAAGGGATGAAAGCCCTAACGAGCACACTTCGAAAACAATGCAATGGAAAGTTGGTTTGTATTCATTATATCCTCCAAATGTGATCATTGACCCCTCCCCTTCTGAACGCTTCTATCACATTACCCTCTCATTCTTCAACATGTTTAACTTGCCGTTGTGTGCAGTGTATGCACACACCTGTCTCACCTCTACCGCTGGTGGGTAAGCTCCTTAGGGCAGAGCCCTCTCTGGTTTATCTTTGCGATCTTCTCAGTAGTGAGCACAGTGTATCGCACTTAGTAGACACTCAGATAGATGCTTGTTAAATGAATCAAGGAGTGTGTGAAAAACATTTCCACGTGAGAATAATAGAAACCAGTTCCATCCCCCCCCCAAAAAAAAAGAAAGGAAAGAAAATGAAAACTGAGAGCTCCATTTTAGGTTAGCATTCTATGGTGGTGATGGTGTGAAAACCAGTAAAGTTCAGGAGAAAAGGCTGCTTCTCTCGTGAGAGCTGGTTTGTTGGTAACAGAAAGAGTACAGAGAAAAAGCAAAAGAAGCAGCAAGATTACCCAGCTTTTCAAACTGAAGGGAACATTGAAGGTATACCTGCCTGAGCCCAGCACTTTGTAAGTGGGGAAACGGAGGCCTAGATATACTGGGACACCCTCCAGGACAAAACAATATCAATCCTGGGCTTCGCTGGTGGCGCAGTGGTTGGGAGTCCGCCTGCCGATGCAGGGGACACGGGTTCGTGCCCCGGTCAGGGAAGATCCCACATGCCGTGGAGCGGCTGGGCTTGTGAGCCATGGCTGCTGAGCCTGGACGTCCGGAGCCTGTGCTCCGCGACGGGAGAGGCCACAACAGTGAGAGGCCCGCGTACCACAAAAAAAAAAAAAAAAAAAAAAAAAATCAATCCTCAGATGTTCATAATGCTATCAAGGCTGTAAATCCAAAGAATCATTCAAAACTGACCTCCTGAAATTCTTTTTAAGGAAATGTCATTATAGGTAGGCAGGAAAGAAAGCGATTTCTTATTAGATTCTTCTCCTGTTTGGAAACAGCGTGAGACAATCTAATGTGGAAGGGCCAAAGGGCAATTTTGCTGTCAGTCCTGAGCTCCCACAAGCCTCTCCTTCTCACGTCTCCCCTCTCCTACCCAGTTACGACGTCCCAAGCTCAGATCCAGACGGTTGCATAGGAGAGTCACTCAAAAATGATAAGCCCTGAGTTTCCATCGGTCTGTACCAAGCCCACAAAGCATAAGGCTCACAGGAGAGAAACTGCAATTTTCGTAGCTCGCCCGTCAGCCAGCTTACCCAATGGATCATTTTTCCTAAATCTTGGTAAGAGCTGAAGTCAAAAAATCGTACATGTTTAAAAATTCAAGTCTGAAATAAATCAGCAACAGCGGATTCCCTCAGCCTAGTCACAAACCTGCAGCCATGAAATATGAAAAGGAACAAAGGCCATGGGGCCAGAATTTTTTGTTATGGTTTTCTGTGAAATATCATGTTACCTCCCCACGTCCTGGAGTTTTCTCAGCGTTCGCTGGAAGAGACCTCCATCAGATAATGGGAAGGGAGTAAAGAGCTGCCATTGAAATTCAGAGCCTTGTCTAAACCCCACACATGGGTGAACTCAGGGGACGGTTGTCTTGAAGTTCTTCTAAGGTCAAGGGTATTTGTTTGCCAGTAAGAATGCCTGCTGAGAACACGCCACAGACAAGCCGGAGTTCCCACACACTGTTCTTTGGAAAAAGTCATGATGCTGCCCTAGTTCTGTCCGATCTAACCAGGTATTTCAGCACCTATCTGAATAATTCGGTCACGCTTTCATTCCTTAATGCATAGTTACATGTCCACGCGTATTTGGGGGCCAAAATAAAGGGACATGAGAAAAATAATCTAAGTCTTTATAAACAAAGATAAATGGCAAATAGAATTTCTTTTTTTAGATGCTTTATTTAATTATAAAATCCAGAATTGTATAAACATTGTAGATATTATCATCTCATTTTACAAATGGTGCAACAGGCTCTGAAAAGTAAAGGAAATTTTTACAATATCATTCAGATAGTAATTCATGGAGACAGACTTTGAAAACCAATATTCCTATCACTCAAATCTTGTTACATTGAATTAAAACCACGATTTAGGTTTAACTGTTATGTTCTCTGTTTTATTGATGCTCAATATAAGAAGTAGTGGAGGGCTTCCCTGGTGGCACAGTGGTTGAGAGTCCGCCTGCCGATGCAGGGGACGCGGGTTCGTGGCCTGGTCCGGGAAGATCCCACATGCCGCGGAGCGGCTGGGCCCGTGAGCCATGGCCGCTGAGCCTGCGCGTCCGGAGCCTGTGCTCCGCAACGGGAGAGGCCACAACAGTGAGAGGCCCGCGTACCGCAAAAAAAAAAAAAAGAAGAAGTAGTAGAAGATATTGATTTCTCGATTCTTTGTAAAATCATCACTGAATTTTTTTCTGTTATCTTTTGATTGTGCCTTATATGGAAACCAATAAGATAAATCACTTCCAAATTTGGTTTGCGGATTTAAAAAAAAAGCTTTTTCTCATTTCATTACACTTACCATGAATGCCCTTCCTTATTCTCTCCCCTGTTTATAGAATTTCTGTTTCACATATGTGAGGGACAATCTTTGTACTTTATTAAATACTTTTATTTATATGAAACACTTTTATCCACCCAGGGTAGCACAGAGGCTGACAGAGTCAGGATTAGGGTGAGATTGGACTTCCTTCTCTGTCCAATTCCCATAAATATTGGGTAGATCCTGTGGTAGGTTTATGTCTTCCATCCAGTGTGGATTAGGTTCTGCCAATCTTAAGCATGATATGCCGGTGTCCCGCTGCAGAGATGAATTTACGAAGCCATGGCTTGGGGTAGTGATTCCATACTAGGAGGAGATCTTCCTGGCCCGCTGCTGCCGGCAGTGTGACTGTGGGCGCTCACTGGGGGGTAGCCACACGGTGCAAGCTGGCAGAGCCTGTGGTCCAGGTTTCCTCTGGCTCATGGTTCCATTCAGATTCATTGTAAACAGCTCTATTTTGAGAGCAGAGTGTGGCTATTACTAATTTCTATTGCTACGTCCAGAAATGGAATCAGAACGTAGAGGAAAATCGTTAATCGTTTCCACATTAATTTTCCACGATTATCAACAAGCGTTGAATCTACCCCTGACCTCTTCTCAGACTGAATTAGAAAACAGCCTTCCAGGGCAGCCCCTGTCGGGGGCACATACACAGCTCTGGCTCTGGTCCTGGTTGTTGGCTGCTGCCACCCCCTGCCCAGGTCCATTCCAGGTTTTAAAAGCCTTCCGCCCACCCACTGTCTCGCACCACCCAGGAGAGAGTGTGTCTGGGAGCCTTGCCCTCTCCTTCGAAATGATCTGCCAAGAGTTGCCTTGCTGAGGACCTGTGCATACACACAAACACACACACACAAACAAGCACACACACACGCAAGTACACACTTCAAAGCAGGGCCGGAATATATGAAGGATTATCTAGGACACAAGATATCTAGGACACATCCCATTTCCTTCCCCACGATGAGGGCTGAACTCAGAATGGGAGGAGTGGAGACTTCCCTGCTGGTCTAGTGGTTAGGACTCAGCGCTTCCACCGCTAGGTCCCGGGTTCAAACCCTGGTCAGGGAACTAAAATCCCACACGCTGCGTGGTGCAGCCAGAAGAAAAAAAAGAATGGGAGGAGTGAAGCAACTCTAAAGAGACCTGGACAGAGGCTGTATTTCCCTCTGCTTACACTAGGTTAGAAAGCCTGAGGTTAGCCGAGCTTTTGATTGACAGCTGCCCATAGGTGAGTATTATTTCATAGAATGTAGACACTAGGGAGTGATATAAATATCAGTATTTTTTGTATCCATTTAAGACAAAATCACTTCCAGTTGCGCTATGACATGCCTTCAATTGTAAGAGACATCCCAATATCAGAAATGTCGAAATGTGAAAAAAAGGTCTTAGAAATGACAGAACAGTCTATGTTTATTTTATGGCTGGAGGGGGAGAGGAAGGAGGCTCAGAGAGGGTAACTGGTCTATTCAAGGTCACACAGCTAGTATGGGATGCAAATCCAATTACATCTGACCCCAAAGTCAAGATTCTTTCTACAAAGACACTTCCGTGTGCTACCCACTGAATTCAACCTTTCAGACAATAAGCCCTTTCGGAACCAATCAGAGCCCTTAGAACATTGTGTATGAAGAAGCTGATCACCAACACAGGGACCAGCATCATGGCAAGGCCACTACCCCCAGACCTGGCCTGCGTTTACCCCTCCTAGCTGCCTATTTTGCTGAACTCTCACTATACCCAGTGCCTGAAACGACCACCTACGTCAACAGCAGGTGCTCTAAAGCGGTGATGCCAGAGAGATGTCGGAAGACGTTTGTTTTCATTTTCTAGCACGACAGATCAGAATTGTCGATAGATGGGCACTATTGGTATCTGCAGCTTGATAACTCCCTGTTGTGAGGGCCTGTCCTGTGCATTGTAGGACGCATAACAACATCCCTGTCCTCTACCCACCAGATGCCAGCAGCACTCTTCAAGCTGTGACAACCAAAAATGTCTTCAGACACTACCCAATGTCCCCTGGGATGGGAGGGGGGCTGTTTAGTGCAGGAATTGCACCAGTTGAGAACCACCACAAGAAACCTTTATCAGTCTCTTTTTGGCTTCAACATTTTTTTCAAGACATCTCTTTAGCATCCTCATTAGCTTCTAGAGTACTACCTTGCCTCTGGCCCCAACACAAATGAGAAAAAGGAAAGAAGGGGAAATAGATTCCAACTGTCCTCTAAGTCCATGGTGATTGTAGTTTCCAGGAAGCCAGGACAAGCACCGTGTTAAAAGAAGGTTTTTCTCTCTGCCTGTCAAGTGTTTTGTCAACAGCGCATCATGTCGTAAGTCTATCAGCTGTGACCCACTTCTGAAGGCTTGACCTGTCATTTCACTGCTTGACACTAGCAGCTTCTAAAGACGATTGGCCACTTATTTCTTGAACATAATCATGGCAAATACTCACAGCTAAATGATCAGGAGAAGTTACAGTGTCTCAGGCAGAGAGAACCCCAGACCATTGACTGCGGGAGGTTGACAGGAGCTGAGATAACTTCCAACACAATATCTTCATTTTAAATATAGAAAACCTCAGGTTTAGAGCAGACATTG
This sequence comes from Aethalodelphis obliquidens, assembly GCF_003676395.1. Classification (NCBI taxonomy): domain Eukaryota; kingdom Metazoa; phylum Chordata; class Mammalia; order Artiodactyla; family Delphinidae; genus Aethalodelphis; species Aethalodelphis obliquidens. The sequence goes on from NW_020838009.1 coordinate 7,001,682, forward strand.
CCCTGCTCGTAACGAGAACAGGTAACCAAGTTTTCAAGTAAGAGACGAAGATTCTCCAACTAGGTAACATCCCGGTTACGCAGATTTGATTTCAAACATATCTCGTCTTCTCCATTTCCATTTTGGTAACTTAACGAGTCTAAACTATGGCTGAATCTAAATTAAAACTTGAGTCTAGTGGCTTGACTTGGAGTCTAGGGAGTTAATTCTCTTAGGACAGGCTCTGAGAAATCGGCTGAGTTCTCATTTCCTCCCTTTCAAGCAAATCCCTGAAGCATGGATTTAAGAATAAATCTAAATAGTCTTCGGCTTATTTTAATGATTATTAGTTTGCGTTATCTTTCTCGTCAACCGCCTAGAGGACATGGTGTATGATTGTAACTCGATAGTAAGGCTAAACTAGCCCACTTGACACTGGAGACGCAAATGTAGCTAGAAAAATAGCAGCTTACCCTGGTCTGCCTGTATTGTATTTTTTTTCCGTGGCTATGCAAATTACCCCACAAAATTATAAAGAAGCTGCAGCTGAGGTCCAGGAAACTAAGAAAATAAATAGGTAGTCATTGAAAGAGTGTTTCTATTAAATAGAAAAATAATAAATCCTTGACCCATTTATTCCTTTATTCACCCATTTATTTATTATTCATTATAAAAATATTTATTTAGCTGCTACTTTGGGCCAGACTGGGACAAGGAAGAGAATAGAGGCGATTCAGACAAGACCTCAGAAAGCCTACACCGACCTGGGTAAACAGACAAATAAGAAGCACTGAGTAGAGCGATTATTGTGATGGGGAATATAATGCAATATGTGCAATAAGAAGCATTTCTCTTGTCCTGGGGAAATAAGGAAGGGCAGGAAGATCCCTTGGAGATAGTGATTTTGAGGTTGAAACTGGAAGTAAGAGTAACTCCTATCATCACAGCTAAGTGATCAGGAAAAGTGACAGTGTTTCAGGCATAGAGAAGCCCAAACCATTGATTGCTGGAGGTTCACAGGAGCTAACTTCCAACATAATATCTTCATTTTAAACATAAGAAACCTGAAGTTTGGAGCAGACATTGCCCTTCACGTAACCAGAAGAGCTAGACCCTAACCACTAAATTCAACTCCCTTGACTCACCCTTCAGGGTTTACACACCAAGCTTCCACACAACTGGAATGACTGGCTGACTGATTCCTTCTGATCATGCATTCTTACTTGCATTCAACCATTTATCGATGACCTCTGTATGTTTTGGATGATAAAAATATGGGTCATAGACTCTGCCTTCAAGGACCTTGTACCAAATCATTATAATAAAAGATAGAAACTGCTAAGTGCAAAAAGAGGAGTGCGGGCTTCCCTGGTGGCGCAGTGGTTGAGAGTCCACCTGCCGATGCAGGGGACGCAGGTTCGTGTCCCGGTCTGGGAAGGTCCCACGTGCCGCAGAGCGGCTGGGCCCGTGAGCCATGGCCGCTGAGCCTGCGCGTCCGGAGCCTGTGCTCCGCCACGGGAGAGGCCACAACAGTGAGAGGTCCGCGTACCGCAAAAAAAAAAAAAAAAAAAAAAGGAGGAGTGCAACAAGACGTGCTGGTGAGGATGTGGAGCAACAGGAATGCTCGTTCATTGTGTGTGGGACTGCAACATGGTGCAGCCACTTTGGAAGATGATTTAGCAGTTTCTTACAAAACTAAACGTAGTCTTCCCTTCTGATCCAGCAATGGTGCTCCTTGGTATTTACTCAAAGGAGCTGAAGACTTACATCCACACAGAAAACCTGCACATGGATGTTTATAACAGCCTTATTCATTTGCCAAAACTTGGAAACTACCAAGATGTCCAACAACAGGTGAATGGGTAAACTGTGGTATATCCAGATAACGGAATATTATTCAACACCGAAAAGGAATGAGTATCAAGCCATGAAAAGACATGGAGGAAAGGTAAAGGCATATTACTAAATAAAAAGACCAATCTGAAAAGGCTACAGACTGGATGATTCTACCTATATGACATTCTGGAAAAGACAGAACTATGGAGACAGTACAAATATCAGTAGTTGCCAGGGAGAGCAGAGAGGAAGAAATGACTAAGTAGAACACAGAGGATTTTTAGGGCAGTGAAACTACTCTGTATGATACTTTAGTAGTGGATACATGTCATACATTAGTCCAAACTCACAGAATGCACAACACCAGGAGTGAACCCTAGTGTAAACCATGGAGTTTGGGTGATAGCAATGTATCAATGTAAGTTGATCAATGGCAACAAAAGTACCACCCTGGTGGGGGATGTTGAGAGTTGGGGAGGCTATGGATGGGGGGAGGGGCAGAGGGTAAATAGTAAATCTCTGTACTTTCAGCTCAATTTTACTGTGAACCTAAAATGGCTCTAAAATATAAAATCTATTAAATAACTTAAAAACTTAAAGAGTTTCACACCCAGGAAGTCCAGGCCATCTTCCTTCAGCAACATAAACCCTAAATCACTCTTCCCTGGTGGCACAGTGGTTGAGAGTCTGCCTGCCGACACAGGGGACACGGGTTCGTGCCCCGGTCCGGGAAGATCCCACATGCTGCGGAGCGGCTGGGCCCGTGAGCCATGGCCGCTGAGCCTGCGCGTCCGGAGCCTGTGCTCTGCAACGGGAGAGGCCACAACAGTGAGAGGCCCGCGTACCGCAAAAAAGCAAACAAACAAAAAAACAAACAAAAAAACAAACAAAAAAAACTTACAGAGATGTGCAAGTGTGAAGAGCCCAGTATTTGAATGGTGTTCACAAAATGCATTAGTCAGGAGAGAGCAAGCTGCTGTAATAAGAAGATCCCCAGAGATCAGCAGCTTAAAGAACAGTAAAGTTTAGTTCTCCCTCCCTGAACAGTTAGAGATGAGCACTTCGGACAGTGCCTCCCAAGGGTGTTTTCCTCATCCACATGGTCCAAGCTGGGTAGACCAGTCTAGAATCCACCTGGCAAAAGGGGAAAGAAGCCTCCCTCTGTCTCAGCCCCTCCCTCCAGAAGTGAAAGAGGACCTCCCCTCATGTGCCATTGGAGAGAATAGAGCACAAGTGGCCTCACCTACCAGCCAGAGCTTCTGAGCAATGCAGTCATGGGCCCAGTTACACATCGATGACCATGGAACAAAAGGAAAACTGAATTGTGAGGACAGTTTACCATCTCCAGCAGCAGTGGGGACTTTCTTATATTTGGCTGACCCTCTCTAATCGTGCCTCCACTTTCCCCATAAATATGTTCAATTATTCCCCAGGCCCAGAAAAAGCACACCTTCCTTCCACCTTATCTCCTCCCTATAGCTACTTCTCTACTTCCTCTCTTCTTCCAAAATTCTTAAAAGAGTAGTGAACACACACTCCATTTGCCCTGCTCACCTCGCTTATACTACAGGATTCTCTGTAGTCTAGGTTCAACCCTGACATTTCCCAATGGTCATGTGTAACAGTCAATTATGTCATCTTTTTGCAGCATCTATCAATAATATTCATAATAACAGCTAATATTTATTGAGCGTACACACTGTGCTCATCCCTGTGCTAAGTGCTTCATGTGCATTTTGGTTGATGTTTCCCAAGCTATGAATCAAACTCCATCTTTCTTTCCAAGCTCTAGACTAATCTAAGTACAGGCACGCCCAAATTCATCCTGATGCAGACAGAACTCATTAGCAAAATCCCCCTGCTGGGTGTCTCCTCCTGCCCCTACAGATCCACTGGCCAGCCTTGCCACCACGCTCTGCGCTCCAAGAGGGTGACCCTTGTGGACGGATTCAATGGGCTCTTGCTTCTGGCTTCCAGCCGGGTTTGGCCAATGGAGGCCCCCGGCAGGAAGCTGGAAACAGAGAGCAGCATGGGTTACCTGTGTCCTGTGTGGTCTGTGTCCCTCTACTGATGGTCACAGCTCCTGTTGGGCAGCCCTTACACCACAGCTCTCCCTGGACTCCGGTAACTTCTCCCTTCCTCCTTCAGGCCTGAGGAGCTCACAGCCCCACGGTTGCAGTCCCAGGGCAGGGCACTGTCTCTGGGACTTTTCCTGCACATTTCAAATAGCGTTTCTCTGTGAAAGTCTTCTCACATGACTCAGCATGATTGCGCCATCTTTTCTGGCCAGAATGAAGGCTGGTGCACGCCCCCTCTCCATTCTCTAGTTCAGCTAATGGAGTTGCTACCACGAAATCTCCTACCATGGAAACCAAGACTGACGCTCGACTCCTTCACCCTCACTCCTAACACACAGGAAGTCCAGGCCATCTTCCTTCAGGATCATAGACCCTAAATCACTCCCTCTCCTGGATTCCTATTCTCATTGCCTCACAGCTCAGACTCCCTCCTCACTTAAGAACTGTCATGTTTCTAAAATGACCATTGGACCGTTTCAATCCTCTATGTAAAGACATCTCCATAGTCTGCAGAATTAAGAGAGAAGTTACAAGGAACGAAATTGTACCATTTGCAGAGAAGTGGATGGACCTAGAGACTGCCATACAGAGTGAAGTGAGACAGAAAGAGAAAAACAAATATCGTATAATATCGCTTATGTGTGGCATCTAACAAAATGGTACAGATGAACTTATTTGCAAAGCAGAAATAGAGACACAGACATAGAGAACGGACGTATGGATACCAAGGTGGGGAAAGAGGGTGGTGGGATGAATTGGGAGATTGGAACTGACATATAAACACTATTGATACTATGTATAAAATAGAGAACTAATGAGAACCTACTGTATAGCTCAGGGAACTCTACTCAGTGCTCTGTGGTGACCTAAATGGGAAGGAAATCCAAAAAAGAGGGGATATATGAATACGTGTAGCTGATTCACTTTGCTGTACAGTAGAAACTAACACAACATTGTAAAGCAACTATATACTCCAATAAAAATTAATTTAATGAAAGAGAGAAGTTACAATTGACACAGGGGTTTATTTAAAGGTAAGTCTCTTTGAAACATATGAACAAATGACTTCTGTGAAACTTAGAGAGTTTCTATACCATCATATAGTTACCTATATCCATACCGAAGGATGAGACTTACAGTATCTCACTAAATGTCCTGATATCATTAAAACAGTTATTTCATGCTTCTGACATAGGCCTAGACAAATTGGATCTCTAATACCTAGGCCAAATAATAACAACAGTAGCAACAGAGATTATTTCATCTTTCCCAGGTCTGTGAGTGAAAAATAAAGAACAAATCTAAACTAGGAGGAAACTAGTTGCATCCTATCTAACAAATAAAAACACACCTAATTTTCCAGAGCAAGCAAGTGACAAGTGCTATCAAGCAATGCAGCAAAGGGTCCAATAATTCTATTGGGCTAGGCTTGCTGGGAAGGTTTCATTTTGTGTTCATTTCGGTGCAGCCCCCCACCCTGAATAATGAAAGCAGAGAAAAACAACCTCTGAGCCCAGGGCAGATGCCATGGCCACCAGGCCCTGCAGAGAGGGTGTGATACCACACGCTGAATCTTCTCAGCAGGATGGGAGGACATCAGCCAATTAGAAGGAAGGATCCCGAGCCACTCTGTTCTTAGCACAGCAAACAGAGCCCAGTGTTTTAACTCCCTGGGAGCCTTGCAGGAGAGAGCCTCGCATAATTTCTTATTTAGGAAAGATTTAAAGAGATTTGTGCTGGAGTATTTAATCCAAAACCCTGGAACTGTCCCAGCAGTGGGTATAGATTAGGGGACAGTTGACTTCACACATTGATATTCAAACTAGAAAGTTGCTATTCTTCCAAAGGGGCAGGGAGATGGGTGGGTGACAGCATCCCCAGCTGTGCGGGAGCTGTGCGGGAGCTGTGCGGGAGCTGTGCGGGAGCTCGGATCAATGTTCATCGGAACATTCAGGAGTTTCTGTAGCTCTTGGCAAGCTAGCTTCCCACTTCATGGAGGACTCTCCTGAGCCCTTGGATGCCCGGGACTTTGCAAAATCAACCACAGACTCGATTGCTTTCAAGAAAGGAGCTCTATCATCTCTTTCTCTCTCTCGCTATCACTCTCTCGGTTACCTTTTCTGTTCTATTTCACTGGATTTTCATGCCACAGACTAGGAACGTTTGCACTTGTCAGGGAGCCCTCAGTCATAAAACCCAAGAAGGGTTGTCTATTTATAAGAATTCTGCAGTTAGGGTAAGTTCAAGAGAATGTTTCCACTGAAAGTAAGCAAGAAGCTTCAGGTGATCCATCACCGATTTATATTTTACACTGAGAGAACAGCATTTATCACTCTCTGCAAAGAGCCGCACACTCCCTCTCAGTGTTCTGCCAAGTCAAATACCCGGCCGGTGAACGTTAGACAACACTGAGAGGAAGTGAATGCATAAATCAAGTCTCGGGGGTTCGTAGACGACAAGCAGAGAGCCACAGGAGATGCCCACAGAACCCGGAAAGAAGGTGACCCCCTGATGTCCAAAGTTAGGAGGATTGATTCATCATTGCTTTATATTTAGCCTCAAACAGAAGCGATTCACTGCAAGAGAATCACAGTCTGGAAGGTGTCGTGGATGAGACCTAGGGAAACCCAAGTCCAAGCAGTGATCATGGAGGGTGATGCCAAGGAGACAGGGATGGGGGAGTGATGGATAGCAAGGGAGGCTGGTGATGTGCCCTGCCTGTAGGAACACTGTACGAACAAAGAGGGGAACAGACAGCACAAGGACAAAAAAAGGGGCCCAAAGAACGGGGTGTGGGTTAGTCCAAGAGCACCAGTCCTAGCTCCTGGGTTGGTAGACCAATGGATGAGAACCCAGTCACAGAAACCTCAGCAAAGTAATGCATCCCATTCCTGATACAAGTCTGGACAGCCAGATAGCCCAGTCTCATCCTTCTTTCTTCTTTGTCTCATCTCTGTGAAGAGTTGATGGCTTCTATTTTCACTCCGTAACCCCCACCCACTCACCTAATCCCAATCTACCACCATAGATCTACACGATGTCATTCTAGAGGAACAACTCAAAATGGGACGGATCTTGGCCAAGTACTTATAACCGAATGGAGAAGAAAGGCAGAGGCACGGCCAAGGTCTAGACTCACCCTGGCCCTGGGGTAAAATACATCATAATATTAACAGGAGTAATCTTATGCATGGTTCTGGTTGTTTTCTCTATATTCCAAATATGACTATGATACCTAGTGAAAAAAATAACAAGGTTTAAAAGCATGATAAGCAAAAAGATAATAAAGTCCAGAAAGCAATTTAAAAAGGGGTTGGTGTTTAGTGGTACAGGAGGAGAACTTCTATGATGACAGTGAGTAGAGCTAGGAGCAGATTGGGTAATATCCCCAAAGATATTAAGGTAAGTGAAGAATCAACTGTCAACACACAGTAAACCTCAGCCAATGGATCTGGCATTGCGCGTAGCCATAATCCATGGGAGGAAGAATGAAGGAGACATGGCAAGACTCCAGTTCAAATTAGACATGGGGATACAAGGCAGGTGTCCTGAATAGGAAACAGGAAAAGATGTGGAGACAAAATTAAGTCAGAGGTCAAGGGGGAGAAGAGTCTGGGGTTCCAAAATGGGATGCCAGATTCCAGCGAGAGATGGAAGCGATGGAAGGCATGTTGTTTTGCGTAAGGGAGGAAAAATAATTTTCTCTCCACCCTTCTGAGTTCTTGGCTGGGATCCCTGGAACAAAAGACAGACTTACTAACAAGAGAAACACAAACAGAAGTCTGTTAACATGCATACCTCACGAATATATGGGAGATACCCAGAGAACAATGAGTAACTCAAAGCAGTGCCTTAGAACTCTGGCTCATGAAACATCTTCAACAAAGAACAATAATTTGTAAAGAAATGGCAGGACAAAGGAAAGCAGTTTGGGGCTTCCAAGTACAAAGATAAATGCTGGTTAGTAAAGTTTGTTATGTAGCTTCCTCTGGTGCTGTCTCAAGGTTGATGGGGTCTAAAGTTGTCTCCAGTGATTAACTCTTCTCTTTCCTGGTAGAGAGGGAAGGAGAGACACCTTTGTCAATTGACATCTTGTTTTATGACACATAGGAAGAGGGAAGGGAGCTTTTCTTGTATCTGCTTCTTCTCAATTGCCTTCAGCTCAAAATAACCCTTGCGCCAAAGTGGCACATTTTAGGGTGGCATATCTGCTACCTTTAATTTGCCTCCGATATTTTAGTTACTTTTGTGTAACAAGCAACCACAGAAATCTCAGTGGCGTAGAAAAGTTTGCATTTATTCAACTCACACATCTGCGGATTCAACAGAAAGTCAGCTGTTGTAGGTTGATCTCCGCTGGGTGGCTCCCCCAGTCTTGGGAAGATCCCCCACACAACTGCAGATCAGCTGAGGTCTGACTGAGGTAGGCTTGTCCTGGCTGGGCCGTCAGGCTGGTGTCCCTCTGCTCCACGTGTCTGCTATCCTCCTCCTGGGACCAGTGGGCTAGCCCAGACATGCTCTTCCCACAGTGCAAGTACAAGTGCCAAAGAGTAAGCCCAATTGCGCGGGACATTTTTTAAACTTTTGGTACCGCTGGCCCCCTAACATTCCAGCGGCCAAGGAAAGGGATTGCCATACCCAATGTCAGAGGGTAGAGAAGTATACTTCACCCTTGGAGGGTGGAGGAAGGGGGATGGCAATGAGAGGAATATATACTTCTGAACGACAACTCCCCAGCCCTCAGGTTTTAAGACAATACATTCAGAAACAATGAGGAATAAAAAGAAAGATTCAGAAGGCAAGAACAAGGCTAGGTCTGATTCAATCGCCACTTTTGTCGGACAAACCACAGGTTCCCCAACCTCTCCTCCAAGACAACAGGAGACAGAAGTCAGATATTAATATTTATTTTTTTCTTACCATAACTGAGACCACATGACCCCCATTTGCACGTCTAGCTTTGCCCTAAAGAGAGAGTTTAAAAGCAGGGCTTCGGGGCTTCCCTGGTAGCGCAGTGGTTGAGAGGCCACCTGCCGATGCAGGAGACGCGGGTTCGTGCCCCGGTCCGGGAAGATCCCACATGCCGCGGAGTGGCTGTGCCCGTGAGCCATGCCGCTGAGCCTGCGAGTCCGGAGCCTGTGCTCCGCAACGGGAGGGGCCACAACAGTGAGAGGCCCGCGTACCACAATAAAAAAAAAAAAGCTAACCTCACTTTCAAAACTTGAACATCCGTGGTAATCCTATGATGCAAACTGCTCAGCTGTCACCATCCAAATAGTTGGCCCATTTCCCAGAAATGATTATTCTTTAAGTGGGGAGTAGACATACATTCTTTTTCTATCAGTTAAAGGTCAAGTATGAATAGAAACCAACATAAGGACTTGGGATCAGGATAACATAGTGATTAGTGCGAGAGAAGGACTTCCACACACTTGCTCGGCTAAGAACACTTAACGGTGATAAAGTACAGAAGTAGGTAAGTCAAATGACATAACTCAACTCAGAATGAATCAAGTCTGCATGATCCGAAGTGGAGCAGAAGCCTAAGGTAATGAACAGAAACGAAGTGGAGGAACCGTTGGGTTTGGGATCCAAGAGAAGATAGCAATGAAAATGAATGAATGTATGCATCAATGTGGGTGGGTGTCAAAAATGTAACGATATGTGAAAGAAGTCAGACACGAGAGCATACGAACGGTAACAATCTGGTATAAATAATGTTCAAAAACAGGTAAGACCTATCTACAGAAATCAGGATCATGTTTACCTCGGAGAGAAATGGAAAAGGTAGTGGCTGTTAGGGGGCCTCAGAATGATTTCTAGGATGCTATTAAAGTTCTACCTCCTGATCCGGGTGGTGGTTACACACGAGTGCTCACTTTGTAAAAAATTAATTTGTTGTGTACTTATGATTTGACCAATACACTATATGTACATTATGCTTCCATCAAAAAGTCCACCAAAAATTTTAAATTGTAACCATTCTGCTTTCAGCAATCATGGACCATGTTATTTGAGACGGACTGACTCGTCCACTGAGCGATATTTATTTTTAAGTCTAAATGCATCAGAGAGCTACCAAGGCAGGGGCTAAGGTACTGGAGAGATAGAAAGACTGAGTGAGCTCTGGCTGAATCCGGCACTGCATTCCACGGGTGGCGAGAAAGTGGTTAAAGTTTTAAGTTCTATTATATTTTAAGAAGCCAGGATTCCATGGTGTACATGCTAGAGTAACCACAAAAAGTATAATAAATTGATTGAATAGTCCAGTCAAAAGACAAAGATTTAAAGCCCACATCAGTTGTATTTCACAGATTTGGATTCTCATTTGGGTAGGGAAAAAAATAGTGGAGTACAGCAGTGTGACTATAGTTTACAGCACTATGTTATACACTTGAAAGTTGGTAAGCGAGTAGATCTTAAATGTTCTCATCACAAAAAATAAAAAGAAGTATGTTAGATGATGGAGGTGTTAACGAACCTTATTGTGGTAATCATTTCACAATATACACATGTATCAAGTGGTTGTACACCTTAAACTTACACAATGTTATATGTCCACTATATCTCAATAAAGCTGGGAATGGAAAAAGGAGCAGAGACAGGAATATAATCCTAAATTGCTAGTTCATAGTAGGTCAACAATTATAGAAAGAATGTGGGAAACCCATATGGATGGATGGATGGATGGATAGATAGATGGATGGATGGATGGATGGATAGATAGATAGATAAGAAATGTTTACAGATAAAACTAAAAATTTTCCATTCATAAAATGAGGCACTGAGGACTGCACAGAGAGAAACTTGAAAAACATCTACTGTAGATTGAGGATCCACGAGTTTAGAGTCCTGAGAACAAAAGATTTGACCACAGCTTACACCGTCCTTGCTTGCCTGTGCCGCAGAGCCATTTTCACTGAGCAGTTTGTTGATTTAGTAATAGATAGCTTCTTCAAGCACTAACAGAAAATAACCTCTAGAAACACTTCATTGACCTGTACAAGAAGGACAACCATGTTTTCTTTTATTCAGAATGGACTGGAGGGGGAAAAAAATAAGGAGAAATTACTCCAGAGAGTATTGCAAAGTAAATACTGACCTTACATGATCAGGTACCACGTAGGAAGCATAATTCATGACTTTTGTGTATGTGAAATGGAATTCAATATGTGTCACCAGCCACCACTCTCTATGAGGAAATAGCACGAATACTCTGGCCCTTCTTCTGTAGTGGGGACATTTCCACATGTGCTATAGCACAGAAACATGCTGTTCCTCTAAAATCGTTTAGGGTTTGTGGGTACAGCAGGTGCCCGTGTGCAAGCAACATTATAATATTTATTAGTTATTTAATTTATTTTTATGATTTTTGGCTGTGTCAGTCTTAGTTGCGGCACGTGGGCTCTCTAGTTGAGGCGAGTGGGCTTAGTTGCCCCATGGCATGTGGGATCTTAGTTCCCCGACCAGGGATCGAACCCACATCCCCTGCATTGGAAAGCGGATTCTTTACCACTGGACCACCAGGAAAGTCCCACAAGCAACATTATAAAATGTAAAGTTTAGCACTGGGATAAATCCATCAGAACAGGCTCAACCACAACCCCGGGCTATTATCCATCCAAGCTCAAATTATTTTGACACCTTTGTGAAATATTCATATGTCTCTTTTCAAAGTGCTTACAATTCTAAACCAGATTCATGTTAAGGAAAGAAAATGTGGCCCATGTTTCTCTCCTCTTCCCACCCACCCTGACTAATGTGGGATTGTAGCCCATGGCGAAGTCTACCCACCCGCCTCCCCAAACATCATAAACACATTTGCACACCAAACATGCCCAATTAATTTTGTAAGCACCCAGGAAGGTTCTCATGGGTATTTGCAACATGTTCCAGGCATTACCATGTGCCAGCTGCAGTTTCAGCCCTCTTGTCCTGCAATGGCCCTCTCTGTGTGTACGTCCAGAATGCACCCAGCACCTACGAAGACAAGTCCTCCCTCCCTCTAATTATGCTGCACCCCCTTATCTGTTTATGCCCCCAAAAGTCTGGCAGAGCTTTGCCTGAACCAGCACTTTCAGATTTTATGGCTGGCCCTCCACCTTCCTCCCTAGCACTCAGTTGAGTGAACCGGGAGACAAGCCTAAGTAAAAATACAGCAGGCTTGACTCAGAATGGACCTTCCTCATTGATGACAGTGTCTCTTACTTGGCCAAGATTATTCTCTTTCTTTAAATTGGTTGCTCTTCCATTAGGGTGTTTTCTGTGCCAGGGGGCTTCTTCATCCCTCGTGCATGCCAGTTCCTGACAGGGCTACCCTGCAGTTCTCTAGATGAACAGGGGCAGGTCTGAAGCCCAGTGATGGGCATCGCTGAGGCTCAGACTGAGTTCTCACTGCCAGTCATCATCATCGTATCAACATTTGTTTTAAAATTAGGCCAAAAGAATTTTTTTAATGAATTGTTTGGGGTTGCAATCTTTGTACTGAAGGAATTTAAAATACCTATTTACAATAGCCAAGACGTGGAAGCAACCTAAATGTCCATCGACAGAGGAGTGGATAAAGAAGATGTGGTACATATATACAATGGAATATTACTCAGCCATAAAAAGAATGAAATAATGTCATTTGCAGCAACATGGATGGACTTAGAGATAGTCATACTGAATGAAGTAAGTCAGACAGAGAAAGATAAATATCACATGACATCGCATATGTGGAATCTTAAAAAAAATGGTACAAATCAACTTATTTACAAAACAGAAATAGAATCACAGATGTAGAAAACAAACTTATGGTTACTGGGGGAAAGTAGGGGAGAGGGATGAATTGGGAGATCGGGATTGACATATACATACTACTATGTATAAAACAGATAACTAATAAGGACCTACTGTATAGCACAGGAAACTCTACTCAATATTCTATAATGACCTATATGGGAAAAGAATCTAAAAAAGAGTGGATATATGTATATGTATAACTGATTCACTTTGCTGTACACCTGAAACTAACACAGCATTGTAAATCAACAATGCTCCAATAAAGATTTTAAAACAGAAAACAAAAACCAGACCTCTTGTGGGAAGGTTTTTAAAACCTAAAATAGACAAATTGCTCTGGCCTACTTTTCAACAAGTCCTAACAAGGCACCGACAGTAAAAAAAAAAACTGGTAGTTTTCTTTTGGTCTTCACCAGACTAGGAAAGTGTTGAGGTTTGGTTTGCAATTTTCCACTGGTCAAAAAGACCACTTTCCTAAAGGAGAGCCTAGAGGTATTGGCACCTACGGTGGTCCCAGACTCTGAGTCTTCACTCCCCGCCCCGCAAAAGGGAAAGTGTTGCAAGTGATCTTTCTGCCCATAGCTAATACATTTATCATCTAAAAGAGATGTATCTTTGTTGGCCAGATCAATGACTTCCCTAATGAAAAGCACATTTCTAGACATAGTCCTACTGAGATCTCATGGAGGGCCTATGAAGGCTGGAGAAGCCGAAACCTGCACAGCTTTCAAAGCTAACTGCATCCAGGCGAACGAAGAATACGACCTGAGCGCAGCTGAGCTCAGCTGGCGCTCTTTGCAACCTAGTGCCTGAGTGTCTTTGTTCGTACACGTGTAAAGTTTCCCTCATTCTCCTTTTTATGGCCACAGGTTTCTGGCTGGCCTAACACCCAATAAGAGAGCACAAAAGGGCTTAGTTTTATTGTTTTGCTGTGTTTTATTGACTCCATGTTTTATTCAACTAATGTGTGCCGGAGAGGCAGTAACAGTTCAATTACACCATTCAGGCTCTTCCTCTCCTCCCAGAGCCCGACCAACCCAGTGCACTTTTATTACATCCACATGCAGATGTGAAAGGGAAGAAGAAAGGAATGACTGGGAGGCGCTTGGTTAAAGTATTAAAGCTGGAACCACTCCTTTCCCAAATGATCCTTGAAGGCCAAGAGCTTTCCAAAGAATAGCAGTTTGTTCCTTCTGTGGCCATGGCATCCGTCACCCGATCTCTTCTTGGGAGAAGAATTCTATTGCTCTTTGGAGAAGACCCAGACGAAACTTTGCCTATTTGAAGGACTGGGGGCATTGCGATGGTTTCATAAGGGCCCAGCAATCCCGGAGCTGTTGGTCCAGTCTTGGAACCAGTAGCATCTCAGTGGACGTGGAGGAACTCACTCACACCTCCTTAGATTTTGCTCATATTAATTTTCATGGTGTTTGAAGTAATTCACAAGAGGTCATAGAACCTAAGCTTTAGAATCAAAGAAACCAGGGTTCAAATCTAGGCTCTGTCACTTCCTAGCTCTGTGAACGTGAATAAGGTACTTAAATTCTCTAAGCTTCTGTTTCTTCACCTGTAAAGTAGGAATAACGTTACTCACCTCAGGGTTGCTGTGGGTAGTGAGATAATTATAAAGCACGTGACATATCACCTGAATGCACATAAACTGGTAGCATGTTACCTTTCATACATACATACAGTTGTAAAAAAATGCCCTCAATTTCTGTAGTTTGATTGTTGTCACCATATCTGTGGTCTTACACATCTTTGTTAACATTATTTTCATTGTATCATAATGTCCCACTGAGTAGAGCTTTCATAAATTTTTCACCATTCCTCATTGCTAAATATGGAAGATTTCCCCAGTACCTATGTAAATAATGCTATAATGTATACATTTGTGCATAAATTAATCAGCATTAATTACTATGTCCTAAAATAGATTCATAGCTGAGGACTTACAGGGTCAAAAGTTGGTAACATTTTTAAGATTCAATACGTATTACTAAATTATTTTCCAAGAAGGGTCCCCTTACGTTTCACGATGATGCTAATAACATCTCTTATTGGCTATCAGAAATGGGAAGAAACAGCCCAATTTTGGCTTCTTTTATGAAAGATGCATAGTTGGGCAAAGTTCACATTCCCTTCTACATAACAAAGGAAGTGGAAAATAGTGGTAACTGTACAGCTAACAAGAATTACCCAGAAAATTGAACGAAAATGAAAATTGAGTTGTCTGAATATTTTCTTGATTCTCCACATTTCATTTCCAGACATAATCTCAGTAGCACAGAACTAGTTTCTACATTTTGCAGTCCAAATGCTTTTGTCCTAAATTAGAAGAGTTACAAGCTAAGACGTCCAGTCACTTTATGGAGTCTTAAGTATTCAATAGGTAGAACATGGGTGCCCAATTAATGAATTCTGAACAGTTTAAAGGCTGCAGAGGACACAGTGTTTTCAATGCAACCATTAGCATAAGGTTAGCATCACTGTGGGACAGAGCTTACGGATGATCTAGCGAAACGTTCTCATTTTTGCAAGTGAGCAAAATGAAACCAAGAGAATTTAAAGGATTTGTCCAGTTGCCCAGCTGGCAAGCTGCAGGACCAGACCCACCCACAAGCAATGCTTGTCCCCATGCTGCTTCCTCTTCCTACGGCATCCATACCACCACTAGATGGTAACCCTTCCTAGAGATGGCCCAGTTCTCAACAACAGTAACCACCTGAAGGACACATCCTGATGGGAGCTGAGCAATGTGCCCTGATGAGAAACAGCAGGAAACCATTAGTCTACGCGTTAGAATCATATACTGTTAGATTCTGTTTCACCAACAGAAGATGTGTGACTTAGCCAAAGTCCCACATTCACTCTCTCATCACCCCACGTTGGACCTCCTGCCACCTCTATGCAGATAGGAGACGAGAAGGACTGTTTCCAATGGGGCAAAGACCCCCACAAGCATCCCGGTCAGGTGAACTCTTGCCCCAGAAATCCGGAAAGCACAGGCTCCTCGTCTTTGATCGCTCTGTGGTCTAGCAGACCAGCACCCGAATCCAGCCAGCAGTCTCTTTTCATAAGGCCTGTGAGCTAAGAATGATTTTTATATTTTTGTAAGCGTTGAGGAAAAAAATAAAACAGAATAAGTGACAGAGACCATATGGCCCACAAAGCCTAAAATATTTACTATCTGGCCCTTTACTGAAAAAGGTTGCCAACCCCACTGTAGATTACAGCTCATTACTGATTTATCAAGCATAGTTTCAAGGTTCCGACTCTATGTTTGCACCTCAAGTTCCCCCTTGTCTGTCAGAACACCTCTTCTCAAATACTGTAAAGGGTGATATTTGGAAACACGATGCCCAGGGGTTAGCAGTGCTGCTTTCAGAGTAAGTGGGTCTGAGTTTGAACCTCAGTGACTCCATCATCTGTGAGCTGTCAGACTGTGGGCAAACTGCTTTACTTCTGGGAATCATAATTTTCTCACCTATGAAATGGAGAAAATACTAGTAACTGCCTCATAGGATTGTAGTGAGGATGAAATGAGATTATATATATGTTCATATATATTTTTATAACCTATAAATTATATTTATATAAATACATTTATGTTATCTTCATATATACATAAATTAGATTACATATATATATATTTAAATAACCTGTAAAGTCCTACGGAGATAAAGGTATTTTAACTCATAATATCGGATCTGAAATGAGATTCTTTTTTAGACTTGCCCATTTTTAAAAATACGTTATATCTTTTCATCTTTTTTTATTGAGGTATAATTGGCATATAACATATTCGTTTCCAGTGTACGATATGATGATTCAGTATTTGTAGTTATTGTAAAATGATCACCACAGTAAGTCTCTAAGTAACATCTATCACCATACGTAGTCACGATATTTTCTTTTTTCTGTGATGAGAACTTCTAAGATCTACTTTCTCAGCAACTTTCAAACATGCAATACAGTATTATTAACTAGAGTCACCCGCTGCACGTCACATTCCCAGGACTTATTTATTTTATAGCTGAAAGTCTACACCTTGGGCTGCCTTCACCCATTTCGCCCATCCCTCACTTTATTAAAGTAATAAAAAGCATATTTATTTTTCTTTTCAGATCACCTGTAATGACTTGCCCTTTGAACTGAAGCAATGTAAGGAAGGCAAACGTACCAAAGGGTGTGTTTTTCGACAAAGCTCAAAGATATCCCTGCAGCGTTGAGCCTGTGGACAAAATAAAGATAGTCAAAGCGAGGGGAGAAGAGTCGAGAGAGAATATGAGATTCCTGGGATAATTAATACTCACTGATTCATCGACTCATGTAACAAATGAGTTTTGTACCTGAAAGAATTAAATTAGGCTGTAAAAAATGACAAGCATATAAGGATTTGTTTTTTTCTTGTAACGAGAATTGACAAGCTACCCAGAAGATGGCCACTCAGGCCCCTTTTATGTCCCAGCTCTGCCACCTGCTGCATCTGGCTTTCATGCTCATGGTCACAGGATGACTGGCTACTCCAAGCGTCAGGTTCATGGAAGTAAAGAGGGCAAATAGCCAAGGGTCCAACCAGCTGAGCTTTACTTTTAAATGAAGCTCTCCTCGTGACCTCAGCATACATCTCGTGGACTTCTGCTTCCAAGAAGTAAATGTATTTCTCCCTATTCCTCCAGCTAAATACAAATAAAAATCTTGGACGTTGTACAGCAAGTCCCCTACATAGGGACCTTCAAGTTGAGAACTTTCAAAGATGCGAACATGCGTCTGGTTCCAGCAAGGAACCGATTGTGTTTGTTGGGTACCTAGGCTAACTTTGTTGGACTTACAAACAAATAGGACTTATGAACCCACTCTCGGAATGGAACTCGTTCGTATGTAGGGGACTTACTGTATTTAAAATGAATGTAAGGAGACTCCGAAACATGGAGACAAGACGACAGACCAGCTGGGGATTTCGGGACTCAAGGAACGAAACAGTGGTGGGTTCTCTGGGTTTTCTTTTTGTCCTGTATCTCCCAGATTGGGAGCCAAAGAAGCTGGCAACCAAGAAATGCCAACAAGAACAGACAAAAAAAACCCCACAAAAGCCTGTTCTCTCTAGCCAAAGGATCAGGAAAAGGCAACCTAGAAAAACAAATCTTTTAGACAATAACCTCTCTACTCCAGCCAAATACCCTGGAAAAGAAAAACGTGTCACACAGTGGCAACAAGGTGCCCCAATAAACACACACACACAGGATGGTGTCAGAGAAGGCCAAGTGGTGACCCACAACCTCCATCACTGCCAACTGATCATGAGCCCCCAGCCCACAGTGTCAGAGGGGACCATTTCAGGTGCCAGAACCCCCCCTACACAGCAGTAAATAGGACTCCCTCCACAACCACTGTGTGTCAACAGAGGCCAAGGGGAGAACCTGGGTTCCTACCTTCACCCGACTGTAACCAGGAGGGCCCTCCTTCCCCTGCCAGCATGGTGTCAGAAAAAGACATCTAAAACAGATTTAAACAAGACCACCTGGTGTCTTGTAACATAATACCCAAATGCCCAGGAGTCAATCAAAAGTCTTCTGTCATACCAACAACCAGGAATACCTCAACATGAATGAAAAAGGTTATCAGTAGATACCACCACTGACATGAAAGAAATGTGAGTTGTCTGACAAAGATTTTAAAGCAAGATAAAAATGCTCCAACTAGCAACTGCCCATGAACACACTTGAAACGGATATAAAAGGCAAAGCCTCAGCAAAGAAATCAGAAGCCTCAGCAGAAGATACCTCATTGGCCAGGACGGGTCACAGAGCCATCCCTAACTGCAAGGGAATGGAGAAAATGTGTCCGAGTAGAGGGAAAAAGGGAAAACAGGGCTTGTGAGTGGTTTGGAATAAGCAATCTGTAGCGTATTCTGCAAACCTCCTTACAAAATATCTTTGAAGCCAACTGCTTTATTCTCCAAACCAAACTTAGCATTTTCTGTGGATCTTTTGAGCTTTCCTTCTAGTGTTTATTGCGTAAGTGTGTGTATACGGCTCCTATTCCTTTGTGAAAATAATAAGTAAATGAATTATTCCTTCACCGTTGAGCAGTGATTGATGACTATTGGCAAATGGTCTCTGTAGAAAAAGACTATGAAGACTAGAATGCTTTCATTTTCACACTGATATTCTAATTACTGCTTTTAAGCAAGCTATAAAAAGGTCAATATTTCAGGGGACACATAAAAATGTTTTCTGAAGTTGCCGTAATATCAAAGGTTGTGTGTTTTCTAAGACAGTAGATGCCATCACAGATGTTTTCTTTCAAAGTGACTTTGAAATACATGCACTCAAACAAATTAATGTTCCCCTGACTGACTCCTTTTGCCAGGAGTGATATCACAAGCCAATTTGGATAGACAAGGAGGGATGGCACAGGCAGAACCTGGAGATACCCTTTACCACCGTGTAAGATATGTGCAGTGACACCTCATTCAAAAAAAAAGAAAGAAAGAAAGAAAAGAAAAAAGGTGTTCTGCGTAACTAGTATTTAACCAAAGGAGTGGGGACTGGGTGGTGAGTGAGAATATAGCAGAATATCTCCAAGAACAGAAGGAGCCCCGTGGGTCCAGATTGAAGCCCTGGTTTCATGGTGAGACACACTGTTCCAGGAGCAGAGTGAGGTGGGCTCAGAACAAGAAGGCTGCTCATTAAAAAAAAATTAACAGTAATAAAGGATGCAGTAAAAATAGTTCACCGATTCAATTTCTTATTAGGTTCTGGGTTCACATGCCTTCAAAATTTTATTTTGAGAAAGATGTATTTCTCATATATGGTACTTGTGATACAGGAGGTTGGGAGGGAGGGGCTGCAGAGGGAGAGGATAATAAAGAAGGGGCTTGGGGCAAGAGTTTTCTGTGGAAAATAAAATAAAACTAGAAGGAGTGGTAGGTGCAGAGAGAGTTCTAGAAGTTGAAAGAGCTGCTGGGTGACCTTGATCGTGCTCTGAATCCAGAGGCATTTCCACCTCCCTCTGGTCTTCCAGAGTCTTTGGCTTTGCCAGGTGGTAGAGAAAGGCCAGGGCAGTCAGACAA
Organism: Aethalodelphis obliquidens; assembly: GCF_003676395.1. Classification (NCBI taxonomy): domain Eukaryota; kingdom Metazoa; phylum Chordata; class Mammalia; order Artiodactyla; family Delphinidae; genus Aethalodelphis; species Aethalodelphis obliquidens. Next base: position 7,021,437 of record NW_020838009.1, read on the forward strand.
TTTGACCTCCTCTTGGACACTCATCCTTGGAGCTAAGGAGAGCTGGAGGCCTGATTCTGGTCATGTCACTTTGAACACACGTTACAGGAACAGCCTCCAGCTATAGAAACACTAATAGGAATTTTGTGCAAGAGACCTCATCTGAATACATCAGCTCCAGCTGTCATCCTTCAAGATTTAAATGCCTGGGGGGAGCACATAATCAGCCCCCTGTGGATCACATGCCCACCTGCTCACCAAGGACCCCTGGTTTGGCAATCCCATTAAGACTAAAAGAATGTTGGAACAGTGATGGTCAAAAATGGGGTCATTAATGCCAAACAGGCAAAATCCACAGAAGTCCAGTACACGAGCAGAAGTCTCGGAGGAGTGAGGTAGTTCTGAGAAATGTAAAAATCACAACATTTTCAGTCAATGGGATTAGAAATGAAAATCAGAGTAAGTAGAGAAGATTGACACTGGGAAGAAGGAGGAAAGAGGTGATCTCTGGTCCTACTCTGAGTGCACATACCAGGCACCATGCCCCGAACTTTGGGGGCATTACCTCTTCTGTCTTTAAGAAAACCCAGGAAGGAAAATTCTAATATTTATCCCTATTATACAGATGAGGAATGTGAGTTTCAAAGCAAAAATGGGGATTTTCTTAAGGTCACACAGTGGGTAAACAGATGAGGGAGTTGGAATCAGAGAGCTGATTCTCTCTTGTTAAGAGTCACAGAATTAACAAGTCACAGAGCAAATGCACAGAACCAAGGGTAACTGCATCACAGCCTTCCTTGTCTATCCCACAGGCCCGGCCCTGAGCCACTGTGTTCTATGTAAGATTTCTTCTTGCTCAAGACACAATAAACACACCCATGTTTTTAAAGCCTCTGATGGAGGTCAAGAGTATAGAGACTTCCAGATACCAGCCTATGAAGAAATGATAGGCATCACATAAGACTTCTATAATGTATTGCTGAAATATATGGGTTGAAGTACTTCTTCGACAATAAGTATAATCACAGAAATTGGTTTCAGCAAGCATTTTATGCCATGGTGGCAGGGGGAAAAAATCTGTAATTGGTTAAACTCCCATGTTAATTCCTTACAATTTGGCCGTTGCTACAGTACATGAGTCACTGAGCATATTTTCGTTTTCAGTCCTAAGCACAGTAATGTATTATATAGTTTAAAGTTGGAACTTTTAAAGACAGAGTCAAAATTAAAACCATTTTTAATAAAAAGGCTGAAAATTATTGCACGTCATCTTGATGGTTTAAACTATATATTTAATGTTTTAGTTCTTATATCAATCATTGTTATGAAATGTTATTTATTTAGCACCATTTCTCAACTCAGTGCACCCAAACTATATTCTTTAGTCCTCCTATTAATTGGAAATATCCCGCTATATCTGATTTTGTGTGCGGGAACTGTACTCTTGTAACAATGACAGGATTCAATTTTAAAGACTCTACTGTATTATTGCATAGGGTATAATTTGTGCCCAAAAGCTTTTGTTAATATTTCTACAAACTATTACTCTTTTACGTGGGTTTCATCATAGCGTTGATCTTGGAAAACTGAAATGCCTGTCCATGTCTTTCCTGTCTTTACCGAACAATTCAGCTTTTAGAGTTACTATTTCTGAGTCTAATTTCACCAAAGGAAACCTTCACCTAGCCGTGACACAGAGTGGCTCATACATAGCCTCAGAGGGAAGGGGATGGGGAACAATAGGTCTGTGACTGCTGCATGTTCTTCCTGGAGTCTCTAAGATCATTTCTAAATGTGTGATGCAGTAGAGGAAACATGATTGAGGGTTGGAAACTCAGAGTTTAGCAAGCCATCTCCATGGCTAAGCTCCTTGGGCTTCAGTCACTTACTCTGTGAAATAGGGATTCCAACTTCTCAGCTCTGTTCTAGCAGATCAGCTCCCTGGAGCTCTCTGCAGCTCTGTTCTAGCAGATCTACAATTTCTGCAATTTCTTTTAAGAAAGTGAGTTACGAAGAGGAACTAAAATAAAGTTGAGATACTACATGGTGAAGAACAATACCGAAGCACATTTGCATGATGCTTCCTTCACAGGTGACAAAGCGATATGACACGCACGTTCCTTTTTCAAGGATTCAATAATTCTGTGTGGTAGAGAGAAGACACAGCTGAGAACGTGGATTCACACTCTTCCTCCACTGTTGACAGCATTGTCACTTTGGATCAGTTACATAACTGCTGTGCACCTTAATTTTGCCCTCTCTAAAATGAAAATTATAATAATGGAAACATTTTTGTGAGATTAAGTGAGTAAAGACACGTAAAGGATGTCAAACAGCACACGGCAATGCTAAGTGCATTAATGACAGTTGACGATCATCACTGTCGTCACCACCATTATTTTTATGCCTTCTGTGGTTGTATGGAATCTGAGGGGCTGAGTGGTGGATGCTGTGGGTTGCCTCATTCAATTTCCATTACAACCTACTTCTCGTCTGTCTCCCCAGAGTCAGAGTCTGAAAGCTAAAAATATTTCCCAGATTTCACTAGGCTAGAGTCCTGAGTAGGATTTTGGTTACACCTTTCGGATGAATTTACAAGTGGGGAGAGAGGCAAGGCTGAAGACATTCACTTTCCTGGTGCAGTTAAACAGAGGAGTGCAATTCTGGAGTGGGAAGCTGTGGTGGAAATTTCCAGATTGGGCAGCTTTTTAACTACATAGAGGCAGAAGCTCCTTTGGTGGCGTGGCTCAGTGGTATGGTTTTTGGAGTTGTTCCCCAAAGCTCAAGCCTCTGTTTCTTCCACACCCGCTATGATACTGTGAGCTATGTATATGTCTTACTACATCTCATTTTCTTAGACTAAGTAGAGAGGATTCAGTTGTCTGCAACTAAGAAGACTCATCAATGTGGAGGGTACAAGCCACTTTGCCTAAACCATAGGCATGAACCATAGAAGGCTGGGTTTATGACTCCAATTTTAGTGGTCATTTCATTACCTCACAGTAAGAGAAAGGAAAATCAGCCAACTTTAATCTGATCGTATCTCTAAATATGATCATATCTCTTCTACAATCTAGAAACTGGGCTAGGCACTAGAAATGTTTCTGAGTTAACATGTAGCTAAATGACATCACCTCAAGGAGCTTTTAATCAGTGGAAAAGACAAAACAAAAACAAATAATAGGTAATATAAGTGCTTTAATAAAGACAAATACTGTACAGCAGGAACATGATGGAGAAAGCAATTATCCCAGGAAGCCATAGTATGGGTTTCTCAGGTGAGGAGGCCAGACGGAGTATGTGGGGAGGAAGTAATTCCATGCAAAGGCAATAGCATTTGCAGAGGCAAAGGAGACATAACCATTTATGGCATTTTTAGGGTTGTTTTAATATTCAGATACAAATCAGTATAATTTGGGGCTTCCCTGGTGGCGCAGTGGTTGAGAGTCCGCCTGCCGGTGCAGGGGACACGGGTTCGTGCCCCGGTCCGGAAAGATCCCACGTGCCGCGGAGTGGCTGGGGCCGTGAGCCATGGCCGCTGAGCCTGCGCATCCGGAGCCTGTGCTCCACAACGGGAGAGGCCACAACGGTGAGAGGGCCACGTACCGCAAAAATAAATAAATAAAATTAAATGAAATAAAAATTGTAAAGAGCCTTTATTCAGTCCACAAGTATTCCTAAGAACTTGCAATGTGCCACGTGCTGTGCTAGACCAGAACCCAGCAAGATCCTTGCCCTGGAGAAACTGACATTCTGAGATTGAAGGGGAAAGAGCTCTTTGTTTTATTGTTTTTTTAATATCCATTGACTATTAATAGGAAGAAAAATTTTGTAACTTCCCCTCCACGTTCCTTTGCCTGTGCCCAGGACTTTGGACATCTATTATTCCAAAAAACACTCATATCTTTCTCAATCCCTGGGGTCAACATTTCTACGGCTAACAGACTTCCCAGCCTTTTCTTTCTACCCTCTTCCCTACCTGCCCTCCAATTTTTAAGTATCTCTCAAAAGCTTCCCTTGATTTCTCTGCCCAACTCTTTTTTACCCATCTCTTGCTTAAGATCTCAGAGGACTCCATAGCATACTGTGATGGAAATTGCAAAGAAATGGGAGTCGGAAATTCTGGGTTCTCACATTTTTGCATCCTTGGAAAAGTCACACCCCCTCTCTGGGTCCCCATGTCCCAACTGTAAAACAAACCCCCTGAGAGAGATGACCTCCGAAGTTCCTCTAGTACCAACAACTTGAACACTTGTGCCTCTCTGAGCCAGGGAAGTTTCTTTCAGATGCAGATATAATTATGTTTGCTGAGGATAATTGAGATGGAACATGAGTGGTAGAACATTTGTTTTTTAAACTTGTTTATAACTAAATGAGGTTGAACTAAATATGGAGTTTCTCTACCTCTGGTCTAAGGAATATAGGGGGAAAAAACACAGACAAATTCTGAAAATGCCCGCTGTGGAAGCATCTGATGGTCAACCAGATGGAATGACTTGTATGCATAATTCCTATAGAATAAATAACCAAAAAACTGATAACTATTAGTAATGAAGCACAAATGTAATTTCTAATTTGGCCAGCTGGTTTTACAGGCTTCTGTCATCATCTTGAGGATACAGAACATTTTTCAAATCTGAAGCTGAATAACACAGGCTGAAATTAAATTACAAGCGTAGAGTCTGGACATCATGATTTCCAGGGACTGATGAGGACAGGGAAGGAGTCATAAAATCTGGTTCTGCTTCTGGTTCTGGTTCTGGTTCCTGTTGCATCCCTACTCACTGAGTAATTCCAGGTAAGTCACCCAAACTTTTTGAATTCATGCCAGCCCTAATGACAGGGCTTTTGTGGGGTTCAACGGAGACTGTGAAAGTGGGAACATTTTGCAAACTGTCAACCACTGTACATCCTTGGGGAATTCTTACTGTCTGAGAATCCTGAACATCTGTGTTTTCTCTTGTACTTAAAAGGAACTTTAATACGTGATCTCCCATTGTTCCAGATATGGAGCTAAGGGCTTTAAATACATTTTAATTCTCACAACAGTCCTATCTTCATTTTACAGATGAGGAGACAGAGATTCAGAAAGATAAAGTAACTTGTCCAAGTTCACACAGCTAGTTAGTAAAAACAGAGCCAAGACTCAAACTCAGACCTAGTTGAGTCTAGAACAACTAGAAGTTGTTTTGTTTGTGAAGATACCTTCATAAGATATCCCATAGATAGCCAATAATAGGGGGGGCATCTTTATCAGAATAAATAAATTCTTTATCCATTTTCCAGCAATGAAGAAGGCAAGAAATATTCTTTGTCTATAGATGGTCCAACTTTCTGGCATCTTTCCAGCCTGCACATTCCGATCATCTTCTCAACTCCAACAGAAAGTTACTGTTCCTTCCTCTCGGGTGCCATGGGTGCTACTCTGGCCTGGGTATCACAGGGAGACTGCAATGTCCTGGCCTCTTAAAAGTGCCCTCTGAGAAAATCATAATACAAAAAGACTCATGCACCCTGAGTTCACTGCAGCACTATTTACAATAGCCAGGACATGGAAGCAACCTAAATGTCCATCAACAGAGGAATGGATAAAGAAGATGTAGCACATATATACAATGGAATATTACTCAGCCATTAAAAGGAACGAAATTGGGTCATTTGTAGAGACATGGATGGACCTAGAGTCTGTCATACAGACAGTGAAGTAAGTCAGAAAGAGAAAAACAAATATCATATATTAACACATATATGTGGAAGCTAGAAGAAGGGTACAGATGAAACTATTTGCAGGGCAGGAATAGAGATGCAGACATAGAGAACAGATGTGTGGACATGGAGGGGAGGGTGGTGGGACAGAGGATGAACTGGGAGATTGGGATTGACATATACACACTACCATGTGTAAAATAGATAGCTGGTGGGAACCTGCTACATAGCACAGGGAGGTCAGCTCCGTGCTTTGTGATGACCTAGATGGGTGGGATGGGGGGTGGGGCATGGGAGGGAGGTCCAAGAGGGAGGGGATAGATGTATACGTAGAGCCGATTCACTTCATTGTACAGAAGAAACCAACACAACGTTGGAAAGCCACTGTACTCCAATTAAAAAAAAAAAAAAAAGCGCCCTCTGCCTTTCCATGTCTGAGCTGTCATACTGGCTTGGAGATCTTTGGCTCCCTGGGCTGTTACCACGTTAGTATCTCTCACAAGCACAGACTCGGCAGAGCAGGCCTGTTGGTAAGTAGCTGGAGGAGTCAAAAATGCTCCGACTCAGACAGACAAAGACAAATAGCATCACTTATACGTGCAATCTAAAAAAAAATGATACAAATGAACTTACTTACAAAACAGAAACAGACTCACTGACATGGAAAACAAACTTATAGTTACCGAAGGGGAAAGGCTGGTGGGAGGGATAAATTAGGAGGTTTGGATTAGCAGATACACATTACTGTATATAAAATAGACAATCAACAAGATCCCACTATATAGCACAGGGAACTATATTCAGTATCGTATAATAACCTATAATGGAAAAGAATCTGAAAAAGAATATCTATATGTATATCTGAATCACTTTGCTGTACACCCGAAACTAGCACAACCTTGTCAATCAACTGTAATTTAATTAAAATAAAAAATGCTCCAACTCGATGAAGAGAAGCTAAGAAAAGCCAAGGGCCAGTATAGTCAGGCTTCCTCCTTCCAGTCATTCAACCATTATTTCCCCAGGCTGTCCCCACATCACAGGTTCTGGGGAGGATACAAGTTACACCTAGCACTTGCTCCTGCTCTCCAAGAGTTCACCTTCAAGGAACAGAGATAAGACAGAGACGCAATTTCTCTTCAAAGAATGCAGCAAATTTCTGGGTGTTAATGCGTCTCATTTGTATACACCTGCTATTAAAGGTGTGGGAGAGTAAACAGAATGAAAGAAGAAATTTGTTTTATAAACTGATAAGCACATTGTCTGGGCCGGGGAGTTGGTCTGACTTTCATCTTTATGCTTGGTTCAAAATCCAAGGCAAGGATTTACAGCTGTTTCTGCAGATTGGAGAAGAGTGTATGGCCAACACCACTTCTCATTTGCACCACAGAACGTAGGAGGCTGTAACCATGGGTAAATCCAGTATATATAACATTCACTGTTCTTATTTCTTTCTCAGAACGCTAGGAGTCTTTATAGGATAGAGTGAGAAGAAAAGAAAAAGGTAAGAAATCCTGTTTCTAGAATCATAGCATCCTTCCCTACTGGAATGTTTGTAGACGTTTTTATAGAATGCCTGGTGGCAACTTGTCATGGGGCAAATGAGGAAACTGAGGCTGTGGGAAAAGCGGTGGCTTGCCGGAATCACACAGCTAACAGCGAGGGCTAGGGCATCCTGACCCTGTGAATTCAGATGGCCCAAAAGTTAGTTTCTGTCAACCTAAAAAGAGAGAGGAAAGAAAGAAGGAAGAAGGGAGAGACGGAGGGTGGGAGGAAGGGAGGGAGCAAGGAAGGAAGGATAAAAAGGGAAGGAGGGAGGGAAGGAGGAAGAGAGAGCAAAAGAGAAAGAAAGAATTTATATTTGGCTCTACTATTTTAATGATCACCAATAGATGCCACATTTTAGAGTAGGGAGAAGATAGTATTTTTGAGACCTATGTTATTTGCAGTTCCCCATAGATAAGGGGCTTTTATTGGAACTTTTAGCTTGAGGCTTATTTAGCCTAGCCTTGCTGCTGTGATGTTGAAAATTAAATCCTGTCTACTCCTTACCCTCTATGTCCTACTCCTGCCCTAGCCCCTAACCAGTACCACCCTTAAACCCAGGAAAGAGGGGCCCCTGCCCAGAGCCCTGAGCCTTAGAAGGTCCCTTCCAGCCCTCCTCTAGCCACGCCTTTCCCTATGAGGACAGGAGTCCCCAGGACCACAGGGGCACACCCCTTCTCAGAACTTGTATTCCACCTTCTAGACCATGCACACAGTACCCAGGACCACGCAATTCTCTGCCCAAGTGTCCCTGAGCCCACATGCCACCAGTGTGTAAATCACCATGCCCTAGAGGTGACCAAAGTGGGGCTGTGACTGGCATGGGTTGAGCTTGGAAGCCCAGGCCAAACCCAGAGGTGTGGGCAGAGCTGGGTCACAGGCCAAAGTCTGGAGACCAAATCTTGACTGCCATGTTCTGAGGACACCATCAATCCAAGGAATCCCGATTTCCTTCAACTCTAAGTTCTAACCTGGCCCTCCAGTTCATTATGAAGGAATATTTCTCATGGTATGAAGAGAGAACATTGATTTAATAATGTGTTAGCTTGACCTATAATGTTTTAACATGGAGACATAGGGTAAGTGGCTCTCCATGTATACCCTTGCTCTGGGCCCCATACATGAAGTTCTAAGCTGTGTTTTGCCTGAAAATGCCTTTCCCCTGTGCAGAAAGCATTGACTTGATGCTTTCAAGCCTAAAACCAGCCACAGTGGAGGGGTAGGTGTCTGGAGGCATGTTTCTTCCTACTGTTGGTGTTTTCTTTCATGGGAAGAAAGTTCCATTAGTAATACACCTAGCCTCTCTCTAATGTTTAACTCAGCCCAGCCCAGGAGAGATGGAGTGAGTGCACTGATAGATTTAGAAAGAATAAACCAGGCGTTCTTGACTCTCCTTTTCCTATTGGGCTCAAACTTCTCAAAGGAAATAGGAGTTCCCCTCTTTCTTCCATGCATAAGTCCATTGCCTATGACTGGTAAGGTGAGTCTGCTAAAGGAACTACAAACCAATTTCTCTAATAAATATAAACATGAAAAATAAAACATATTGAATCTAGATGTCAAAAGCAGGGTATGGACCCAAGCTAAGGTCTCTTCTAGAAATGAAAGAATGATTCAATGTTGGGAAATATACCAGTTATATTAGCAGGTCAAAGAAGAAAAATCACATGATCATCTTGATAGATGGTTACTTGATAAAAATCAACATTAATAATTGATGAAAGCGCTTAGTAAACTAGGGGTAGAGTGATACTTCCGTAGCATGACATAATAGGCTAAACCTACATCACCCCAAGGTTGAAACACTGAACTGTACTGCCAAAGGTATTTTCTGCTAAGCGAGAGGTCTGTGCTTGTGTTATCCACATACCTCCCCACCCTCCACTTCTTCCCCACCAAATTGGGGTGGGGGGGATGATTTCCATGGTAAAAAGACTTTAGAAAAAAAATGTATGTTACATCCTTATTTTTGAGTATGATAACATATGCAGAATGATGCAATATAGATTTTAGAAAATGACTTACAATAAATAAAACTTTAAATCTGTTTACCTTTACAGCATTTGACCATGGAAACTTTTCTCATTAACATTTACTCATTGAACACATTTTGTAAAATAATGTGCAGAATGTCACAGTGTCAAAAATAAACCAAATAAGTCCATTATCCTACTATTCTACTATTATTATTCTATACTATTTATCCATTTCTAAATAAAATAAGGAAGAGTAATGGGAATAAATCCTGGAAATTGAGGCAAATTACCGCTTTTGGGAGATGATGCGATTGTCTACCTAGAAAACCCAGAGAATGAACTAGAAAAACTAACTTATTAGAATTAATGAGAGAGTTCAGGAAGATGGCCAGTTAGAGAACAAATATACAGTTATATATATATAGTTTGCCTATAAGCCAGCAATAATCAGTAATAGCATACAATTTTAAAAGACTATAATAACAACAACAATATATATATTAATACCTAAGAACAATTATCACAAAAATAGACTTGTATAAATAAAAACTACAGATCTTTATTGAAAAACCATAGAGGACCTGAAAAACAATTAGAATATGTACCAGATTCCCTTTTGGGAAGAGTCTAAGTGTAAAGATATCAGATCAATTCTCCCCAAAATAACTCATTAATTCAAAATGATTCCAGTCTAAATTTCTAAGAGATTTTAAAAATTTTGTCCAAAAAAATTTCTAATATTCATCTTGAAGAGTAAATAAGACCAAAAGAAATCTTTAAACATTAAATAAATAAAGGAGATAGCTTGCTAGATATTAAAATCTAATATAACTGCAATAATTAAAACATTGTGGCACTGGTGCTGGACGAGACAAAGAACACAGACCAGAAACAGAACAAAAAATACAGAAAGAGTTACGAATTTAGTACAACCAAAAGATTTCATTCAAGTAAACAAGCAAACAAAAAAAACAAATGTATTGAATTAAATATGGTCTTGGGGCTACTGACTAATATGGAAAATAGGAAATGTAAATCCCTCCATCTTCTCATATTTTTTAAATAAATTTTCAACAAAAATAAAATTTAAATATGTTCACATATACTTCAAGTAAAATGGATTTTAAAGCAGGATAACAAAAATAGAAATAATAAAGGAAAAGATAAGTACAGATTTAAAATTGAATATCTAATTTATCAACTACCTCTTGAATGTCTACTGTGTCAGGCAGTGTACCAGACACTGGCCTTGCTGGGTTTTCCCTAAGTAAGTAGACGCTACTCCCAAGCTGCTTTACATCTGGATGGAGCCACGTGACTAGTTGGGACAATAAAATGTGTCTGGAAGAGATGCAAGCCAATTCATCGGCCTGACTCTACTGAAACAAACCTCTCAGTCTTCCTCTCACTCCCCTGTTTGCAGCAATCTTAGAGCCACACGTTGAGGATGCTATCACGTGATAGAAGCAAACTTGATCCCACAGTCACCACTTGGAGAAGGAGCCCAGCCAGGAAGGCTACCTATCCATGAACATCCCCTTGGAACTTTGTATGAGCAAAGAAGAAATCGTTCTTATATTAAGCCATTGAGACTTGAGGTTGTTTGTTACAGCACTTTGTCTTAACTGACTAATACAATTATTGCTGAAAGTGGGATTGGCTGAGCAGTCAGGGGCAGTGAGGATGCCCATGGCGGGCTGGGAGGCTGGATATCCATGCTATACAGAGGCAAAATATTCAGAAAGACTGTCTTAAAAGATAGGCCAGGACACTGTTGATCCTGGAGGAGAAGATAGAAGACACATTAGCTGTGTACATTGGTTGTCACTTGCTGACTTTGGCAAGGTCTGATAGGAAAGGGCTGCACCCAGGAAAGAAGAGCCTAGTTTATAAGCAAAACCAAAAAGGAAAAGAAAGATTTCAAACATTTGCAACAATGAAGGGTGAAAAAGCCAACTGCTTCTAGATTCCAAATAAGAACAAGATGGGATTGGACAAAGTCTTTAAGTGGCAAAAATCCAGGAAAAATTCTCAAGGAATCAAATGACCCCAGGCAGTGATCGCAGGAAAGGTGTATCCTTCTTCTCAAATGCTGTTTTAGATAGACTCAAGGTGGCTGCCTAATTCAAGACTGTGTATGGGTGGGGAAGCAAAGAAACCAAGAAAGAAATTGGCGGGGGTCGGGGATGGGGGGTGGGGGAGATTGCTAGCACCTAGTACTGAATGAAAGCAAAGAAGTCAGAAGTCTTCTAAGTCTTAAAGGGAATTATGAATTGCTAAAGAAATTAATATTTTTTTTTAAAAGGAGCTTTGTTCAAGATACAAAACTTGGGGATTCGAGTTGCAGGAAGAGGAAGAAGGCAGCAAAGATGTATAGCTCCCAAAATAGTCCATCACCTCCACGTTCACTTCCTATTTGGCCAAGGAGCATAACAGAAAAAGGAAAGGTTTTCCAGAGGGTGGAGTCGGGCCCCAGACAGCAAAGCAAGGCAAGGCACCCACTCTCTCTCTCTCTCTCTCTCTCTCTCCCTCTCTCTCTCTCCTTTCCCAGCTAGGTTCCCTTCCAGGACAGAATTAAGTCTTAAAGCCCCAAGGCATTACTTACCTTGTAAGGAATGAATTAACTTCTTTCCCATGTATCTGCAATGGTTCTAACTATGACCCAACCAAGGAAGAATTGGAAACAGTCACTCAAGTCATTTTCTGTGTGGCTTATTCTCTCTTGGAACCCCAGCTGAGAAAGGATTCCAGGGAGTTCCTTCCAGAGAGTCAAATCTGGGCCTAATTAGGAAACCTCCTCTACCACCAAGGCAGAAGACTTCAGGATTTCGCCATTGACAGGGACAAGAAACTGCTGTGTGGAAAGGGAACACTCAAATTATACTGACAGGTGTGGGAAAATGACAATATCATTTGAGTATAATGTAAAAGGCCTTTGAAATATATGTATCTTTTTCAACCCAGCAATTCCACTTTTAGGGTTGCACCTCAAGAAAATAATTGTGGATAGGTCCAAAGATGTTCATTCACTGAAATGTTAGTCATGGAGCAAGTTTCTTACTATGCAGACTTGAATATGCAAGAAATATCAATATATTTTATAATTTTTAATAGAAATCAGGGTGAGGGGAAGGGATAGTTAGGGAGTTTGGGACTGACATGTACACACTGCTATATTTAACTTGGATAACCAACAAGGACCTACTGCATAGCACAGGGAACTCTGCTCAATATTATGTAACAACCTAAAAGGGAAAAGAATTTGAAAGAGAATAGATACATGTATATGTACAACTGAATCCCCTTGCTGTACACCTGAAACTATCACAACATTGTTAATCAACTCTACTCCAATATAAAATAAAAAGTTAAAAAAAATAACTAAACGCATAAATAAATAGAAATAAACATGGCATCCCCACCCAATCATACCAGGAAGGGGGGAAACCAGTCTTGGCTCCTTTTGAAGACTCCTCTTTCTTCTTGGGGTCTCCAGTCAAAGGAATCAGGAAGCTTACATTGAGTCCAACCTTGGTGGACATGGGTGACTTCCTTTTCCAAGCTAGCAGAGCCTTGTGTAGGCCGTGTCCCCCTGCTTCTGTGCCTTGCTTGGAGACGGGAATACTTGCCCAGGCTTAGAGCCTAACCCCCCCCCCAACCCCGGCCCTCACCCAATATCAGCCCTCAGCAGCTATTCCCAGTGATGCCTGCGCCCCCTCCCAACCCCTGGGGCACTGCCAGGCCCAGACTCAATCCTTCCACTCTCTGCTCTCCCTTTTATGACTCCAAAACTCCTCTCTCACACAAAGCCACTTTGCCCTTGCTCTTTGCATAATCCCCTCAATAAACTCAGACTTAACCAACAAAAGCCAGGAAGAGAGATCTGTCTTCCTGCCTGGTCACAAAGGATCTCAGGGGCTTTGGGCTCCCTTCTTAAAAGGAGGAAGAGTGAAAACTGGGGAGAAGGAACACAAAGAACTTGCGTCCTTTCACATTCTCTACCGAGGCAAAAAGAACACGCCAAATTGTCTTTGTCAATTGTTCTGCACCTTTATGCCAGCAAAGCAACTGGACATAAACTGTACGATTTACAAAGTGAGGCTATTAAAGGCGTTACCATTTATTCAGTGCAAGAAATAGTACGCAAGAAATGAAACAAAATGCTAGAGAAGATTTAATAACAGAAAAAAGTTATTTAAAAACAGTAAAAAGGGGGGGGACAGGAAAGGTGAAAATCGGGTGACAAAAATGTATTTAAATATATCCCACTTCTAAACACCCAGAATTTATAATGTAAGGGGGTGTGTGTATGTAAATGAGCCTATAGCCACAAATACATGATATTCTAAGACACAGTACATGCACTACAATGTGTGGTACAATTTTACATCTTTTGTCTTTTTGCTTGCGCGTATGTAATGCGGTTTTTAGAATGACGCACGTTTTCATGATCACATGTATCTAAGGAACCCGTATCCCCTCCCTCCGCTGCGACCCTCTCTCTGGTCCTGCTTGGCTTGCAGCTCCAGCAGCTGCCAGCAGCTTTTGCTCACTCAGACTTCGAAAGAGCAAAGCCCAAGCCCTGTGAATTATAATTGAAAACATTCTTCAAGGGCTTTAAAAGCATTATTGGCTCAGGCATTCGTGCTGAGGATGAGCCAGCCTGGGCTTCATGAGGACCGAAGGGAAGACAGAGAGCCCTGTCAGATCTGGAGGACCTTGAGGGAAGCGGGGGGTTGTGGGAGAGAAAGGAGGTGAGGAAGTTGGGGGTGGTGAGGCAGAGGGCAGGGCCAGGTGTTTCCTTGGAGTGTCTCCTTTAAAGAAGAAGCAAAATATGTGGAAGGGCCCGGGTGTGGATGCTTGTGTGTCTACCTTAAATAAGGCCTGATTCATCGTGTGGTGATGAGGATTTTACCAGAGTGTAATTCTGGACATCTAGCCTTTACCCTGCGCCCAGATTCATCTTACTGTGCATTAACCTGTGGTCCCTTAAGGCTCACCAATGGATCCTTAGGGCCAAACCAAATTAAAGATCTCTGAAGTGTGGTCCAGGAAAATGAAGGTTGGCAGGGCACCCTGAGGAGCAAGATAGGCTCTGCCACTAATAAGATGCCACCTTCTGCAGACTTTCTCCCCCAGATGAGGAGACCCCAGCCAGGCTAAATTATGCTGATCAGGGTCACCTGCAGAGACCCCTGAGGGCGGAGATGGGGTGAGGGGTGTCACCTCTCCACTTGGGCAGCTCCTGCTTGGCTGGCTCTGTGTGTGTGTGTCTCCCTGTGTGTGTGTGTCTGTGTGTGTCTCGGCATCTCTCTCTCATACTTCGTAAATGCTTTCATGTCTTTTTTTTTTAATGTTCTACAGCTGAAAAATGGTTCGGAAACTATGACCTTTGATTTTTGCATTCCCTTTCTCTTCTATCATTTGGTGATTTTTTTTTTTTTCTTTTAATCAGTGTAGTAGCAACAACCAGGTAATTCAATACCAGTATGGGAAACACACCTAACACAATACAGGAACAGCACGGGGGTCCCTGCCATGGTCAGCCCTGTGCTTCTCCATCTCCTTAGAGAGGTTAGCACCTCCTGTTTGGGTGTTAAACAAGGGTTTGTTAGAAGAAAGAGAGAAATAAAGAGGGAGGTAGAGAGAGAGTGCCAGGCAGGAGGAAAAGAGGGAGAGGGGAGTGAGCCTGCGGCCTTGGGCAGTGATAAAACACGAGCGGTATTATCACCTCCATGGGCCCTGGGCACTTTTGACTTCCTGGGCCCCTTCCTCCAAAAAATGATATTAAAAATTTTATTTTACAGCTGCATTGGTATAAAGACAAATTTAATCTACCTTTGATTATAGTCACATCGTCTTTCTTCTGACTTCTGATTTTAAAAGAAATAAAGGTATTTCGACGGCTCCTAAAATGATCACGGGCCCCGGGCACTGGGCTTGCTCTTGCCTGATGGGGAATCAGACCCTAAGCCCCGCCTACCTCTGCCCCTTGTCCGTGGTCAGCTCCTTCTGGGATGGGCCTGTCCCTACCCTGACCCCACGCTTGGTGCAAATTCCTAAAAGAGGGATCTAGTTTTTGCACACCTGAGAGATGGAAAGTTAAACGTAACGTTCTGTAGGAATTTTTAAGGCCTCTCTGGAAGAAAAACAAACCGCCCCTCCTCTTCCCATCTCAACCCCTGCACCATCATCAAGAGAAAAGCAGGCGAATAAATAAACAATAGCTTGGAAGAAATTAGCAGGTCGTCATTGGACGATTTTGCTCGGTTTTAGCAAAGTGCAGTTGGCATTCTTTCTGGTGTAACAGGCAATTAACTGCACAGTGGTGACAAGAGGCAGAGGCTCATTATAAAAATAAAAGAAACGTGTGACCCGGGCACCAAAAGGGAAGAGACAGGGCTGCATATCTTTCCATTCGGGGCTTTGTAAAATAACTGGCCCTCAGTCCAAACGTCTAACACACAAAGTGAGCTGGGGGGGTCTCGGAAGGGCCCCATTTAAGAGCAAGGAGTCGACCATGGATGATCGAAGAAAAAAGAAGCCCAGCAAGGTGAGGGGACAAAGAAAGAGGAAGGAGGGAGGTGCCTGTGGAATGTCAGGGTGAAATCGGGAACTCGGTCCCCACGTTTGATTTATGACGTCAAGCACAGTGTCATTGCTCAATCTTGAGAAGGAAGCAGACACTGGGGGTACAGCTGCAGATGGAGGTAGGGCATGGCTCTGCAGGGCCCCTTGGACAAACGGGCTTTCAGCACCATCACAAGGTCGCTGGGTGACCTTGGGTGAGTCAGCTCAACTCTCTGTGCCTCAGTTGCCCCATCTGTAAAATGGGGAGGATTACCTGCCTCTCAGGGTTCCTGTGAAGATGGAACAAGAGCACACGTGGACACTGCCTGGTTAGAATACGAACTCACTAAGGGTTTGCTGTGACTGCCATCACCAGTCTTCTTATTGTGGTCAGCATCTTTAGACAGCTCCTGGGGTGTCATGGAGACGGGGCGGGCAGAGTCAGGGTTTGGCTGTGAGGGGTTCCCACTAAAGAGGTGTGTTTTGGGGACTTCCCCGGCAGTCCAGTGGTTAAGACTCCGCCTTCCAATGCAAGGTGCATAGGCTCATCCCTGGTCGGGGAACTCCCGCATGCCCCAGGGCGTGGCTAAAATTTTTTTAAAAAAAGAGGTGTGTTTTTAAGATTTGGGGGATTGGAGGAGAATAGAATTGGTGAGGACCCATTAAGTTTTAGTGATTGTTTCTCTCTCTTTCACACACACACACACACACACACACACACACACACACACTACTTCGCACAAGTTCTTCATGGCTTTTTACATCAAAGTCAGGAGATGAAGCCTCATGTAACCTACATCCAGATATAACCCATTCTCAAACTAGAGCAGGACCCCAGGTTTCCTGTACAGACGCTGACATACCCGCTGACCCCACGCCCTCCCCTCACTCCCAAGGCCCTCTGGCCATCTCCAGCTCCGAGCTCTGAGAGCTGGCATTTCTGTGGCACGAGTGCATAAAGGAAAGTAAAGAAAGGCCTGGCTCCGCTGAGGGGGCCGGATGCTGGGAACAGTTCATGGAACCCCTGCTGGCAGAGCAGAGGCGGCATCTTCAAAAGGCAGCCCTGCTAAGTGAGATGCTGCTGTCCCCCCAGCCCCGAGCCCCGCATGTCTGAGCTCCTTCGGGGCACATTGGAGTAGCTTTCACTGGATCTCCCTACCACTGTCCTTATTAGATTTGCCTCCTAAGTGCCAGCCGTGAAGGTTCATGTAACTTTGTAGCTATAATTTCTTCTGAGAAAAAATATTAGCCATTTCTTGTTTGCTTTTTCTACGTTAGCCAACTTCCAACTTTTCCCATCATCACCTGCCCAGCTCCAGGGTTAACCTGCTTTTCCACACTCTGTTCATTGTGAGGCTTACACTACATCGATAGCCAAAGTTGATGGCATGCTTACTATGTGCGGCACTGTGTAAGCATCCTATGTGCATTAACCCTATTATGTTTACAAATGATGGAGGTGACACTCAGAGAGGTGAAGTCACTTGCCCAAAGTCACACAGCAGAAATGAGTTTACCCAAAAGTCAAGGCTGTCTGATTCCAGAGCCCATGCTTAGAGCGCCAACGCTCTACTGAAATGGAGAAGGACCCTATGGTCTATGCCCCCCATGTCCTCCGCCTGCCTTCTGTCTGTGGAAAAACTTCAGCCAAAGGATCAGTTTAATCAGAGAAGTGAGAAAATGCAGAAACAAAAGAAAAGCAAACACAAAACAGTCATAGTTTAGTCAGTAAGCAAAGTCAAGGACCTTTAGTTCCTTCTCAAGGGCTATAGATAATATTCTGAGCCATATCCTGTGAGTTGTCTTATAGATATTGAAACAGCCACCAGGTGGAAGAAGTTACTACATGATGACCCGACAGTAGTCATGACATAAGCTGCCACAATGCAGAGAACTGGTCTCAAGGAAATGGGAAGAAACCAGCCCTAGAACTGAAGATTAACTGTACCTAAAACAATCAAGATGACACTGATCAGACCACCGACAACCAAGTTCAAGATGACTGTCAGACCTGACTGTGCTGTTTCTGCATGTATATATTTCTCCCTCCATCTATAAAAGCTCTTGCCCACTGATTGTCAGTGGGGGGAGTCAGCCTTTGGACAGAAGAAGTCCTCCCTCCACCCCCAGCTCCTGCCCCGGTTGCCAGCAACCAAAATAAAGCAAACTTTCCTTTCCACCAACCTTGCCTCTTTATTGGCTTTTTAGTGGCGAGCAGCCGGACCCCACTTTCGGTTACACTACTAGTTCATTCGAGGCAACTTGGGAAATGCAGAAATAGATGTGCTGTTGATAAAATCCATAATTAAAGCACATGCTAGGGTAATTTAAATAGTTAAATGAGGACGTATTATGCTAAGTCTGACCTACACACAGGATTGACCGCAGTACAGCCTCAGAGAACCCAGCCAAGCAGCACGCTAAGCAGACGCCTGGTGAAAGTGAAAAGAGGTGGACGGTTTCCACTCTGTGAGCTTAGGTCGACCAAGCAGGAGCAGGATAAAGGCTTAACTCTGAAAATAAACAAACAAATCCTCAGCTATATAAAGTCAACAGCATCGAATAAAAGTCAGTGGGCTGGGCGAAACCCGGATACGGATAAACTCTGAGGATGAAAATAACAGGGGAGGCACACCGTCTTAGGGGACCCAGTGCCTATGTGGTGTCACCCATCTGTCAGCTTTCTCCCAAGACTTTTTTTTTTTTTTTTTTTTTTTTTCCGGTACGCGGGCCTCTCACCGCTGCGGCCTCTCCCGTTGCGGAGCACAGGCTCCGGACGCGCAGGCTCCACGGCCATGGCTCACGGGCCCAGCTGCTCCGCGGCATGTGGGATCTTCCCGGACCGGGGCACGAACCCGTGTGCCCTGCATCGGCAGGCGGACTCTCAACCACTGCGCCACCAGGGAAGCCCTCTCCCAAGACTCTTTAACCAATCTCAAAAGAGGTTAGATTTTGTCCTCTTTCAAGAGCATGGCTGTAAGAAGCTTGAATTGCTTCCCCAGAGGACCGGGGACTCCGAGGGGCTCCTCAGGCTGAGTGAGTCCCGCCTTTTAGTTTCTCTATACCGGTTTTTACTGCCTGCAATGTCACTTGAAGAAAGGTCTCCACCTTGTTAAAGAGGTTGAAAACCCGTGGGCCATAGGGTCAACAAGTCCCTTCCAGCTGTTGCCGCCCATCTTCTATGACAAGTCCCTTCAGCCAGTAATCACAGGCACCAGGTGTGAGGGCCCTGCCGGCACCGGCCAGCCTGTATTGATTTCTCTCTGGCCCCTACCAGGACCTGGCTCAGACACTGCTCGCCAATGCTCCAGGGACCAGCCCTGAGGGATGCTCCGGCTAGCTTTCCAGCTGATGGGCAACAGCTGGCCATATGCCGGCAGCAATCTCATGGTCCTGATGGCTCATCCTCTCCCCTCCCCCATTGTCACCCAGGCCACCAAGCCAAGGTCAGTTTCCTCTTTGTCTATGGAACCTCGGCAAAGTTCGAGAAGACAGACCCAGTGGGAGGCTTCCTGGGGTGGCCAGAATAGCCACTACGTCCCGGGGAGGGACAGGTGAACCTGGCGCAGCAGCCTGCTGGCAGCCGCAGCCTCCTGCAGCTTGCAGTCTCGGGAAACCACCACGACCAGCGGTGTCCTCGTGCTCAGCCAGTCTCAAGTGGGAAGCCCGGCCGAGGACAGGACCACCAGCCGGTGGCCCCTTTCCCACGTGGAGGGCAAGGCCAAGGCTCAGGATCACATTCAGCCTGCTCGCCTGTGTGGCCTCACACAGACCTGCATTTGGACGAGATGCATTTGAATCCTGGTTCCCCGGCTTACTAATTAGAGGACCATGAGAATTTGTTCAGCCTCTCTGCGCGTCCTTTCCCTCATCTGTAAAACAGAGGTGCTAACCCCTACCTGGCTGGGTTGCTTGAGGATCTGCTGAACTATTGTAAGAGCATAACACAATGCTTGCACCTTGTAGTGGGGGGTTTTATTCTTATTAAATTTTTAACGAGGTGTGTGCATCTGATGCTGTTCAAAAACGCAAAATCTCTCTCCAGGTGCATGCTGGGGAAGAATCTATCATTTAAGTGTTTATCACAGAATCCAGGTGACCTCACTGCCCTATCCACCTCCAATTCCATCTCTGCCACTTACAAGCTGAATGACCTGGATCAAGTCTCTAAAATGAAGGGCTTGAACTAGTCAGTGGTTCTCACATGTCAGCATGGCTGTCTGGGGCCCACCCACAGAGTTCCTAATTCAGAAGGTCTGGGTTGGGGCCTGAGAATCTGTATTTCTAGTTTCCAGGGGACGCTGATACTACTGCTGGTCTGCGCTACACTCTGAGAACTACTGGATCTTAAATGTCCTTTCCAGTTCAAATGTTTTCTATTTTATCTATTTATATTTTACATATTTATATTTTATGCTTTTACGATTTTATAGTCTAAGACTATATGGGGGTCTTGACTGGATAAGTTTTCCAGGAAGGCACTGCAATGTAGTATTAAAGAACTGACAACTGGAGTTCATGAGTCGGCCTGTGGAATCCTGCCTGCTTACAAAGGTGTGTGCGTGTGACCTTGGAAAA
Source organism: Aethalodelphis obliquidens (assembly GCF_003676395.1). Taxonomy (NCBI): domain Eukaryota; kingdom Metazoa; phylum Chordata; class Mammalia; order Artiodactyla; family Delphinidae; genus Aethalodelphis; species Aethalodelphis obliquidens. Next base: position 7,041,791 of record NW_020838009.1, read on the forward strand.
ATTACTTACCCTCTTACTACATCTTTCTCATCTGGAAAATGGGGGTAATAACACTACCCTACTTTATATAATTTGAGGTAGAGACTGATCCTTGTCCCCCTGAACCCCCACAAAAGAATACTGGTTTTGTGCCCAACCCCAAGATATGGGTCATACTTGGTCAAAGCCAGTTACATTCTCCTTTGCCAGAAACTGTTGGGGGGATGGGCACAGGACACAATTCTATAAAGGGGAAGTCTGCTGGGACCTTCTAGGAAAGATGTTCATCCCTAATTAATGACAAGAATTTCTCAAGGGAAATTCTTTTTTCCCTGTCCTTTTTTCCACTGCTTTCCTGCTCAGCTTGATGTCTTATGAAGATATAATGCTGGAGCTGCAGCAGCCACTTTGCAATCATGAGGCCATCCACCAATGACTCGCTGAAGATGGCTGAATGGAAAGACAGAAAGGACTCAAGTCCTTGAGGGGAACTTTGAGCTGCTGGGCCAACCTTGAGGCCATCAACTTCCCGATTCTTGTTCATAAGAGGACACATTGGCGAGCACTTACTATATTTACTATACACCAGATATGCTATTATATCATATGATACATGTGAAGCACGTTTTTATACAATGCCTGGGACGAAGTTCATAATCAGTAAATATAAGCTCTGGGCAATAATGAAAAATCTCAACATTTTCCTGTTGGTAGCATCTTCTTTAATTTTTAATAAAATCTCTGGCTCAAGGAAACAGAGAGGCAGTGTACATTTACTAAGTGCCCACCTGATACCCTTTTTGCCCCTGAGGACACTATACAAAGTGCATGCACAGTCCTGTCCTTAAAGACATTACAATCTAATGAAGAAGAACAAACTAACATTTTGGAAAAAAAATAAGTTTTAAAAATTATTATGTATAGCACTAAGATATTTTTAATTTTTTATTTATAAATAAAAGTAATAAAAGTAAAAACTTAAAAACTTTAACACCTTAGAAGGTAACAAATGAAAAGTACAAGTCTTCCTCAGCCTCTCTTTTTTGCCAAGGGTCACCAGTGTTTACAATTTCTTGTATATCTCATCAGGAAAAAAATTATGTACTAACACTTACACACATATTTATCAGTTTTATTGAGATATAATTTACAAACCATACAATTCACCCATTTAATTTGAATTCAGAGTTGTGCAACCTATATTGCAATCAATTTTAGAACATTTTCATCACCCCAAAAAGAAACCCCATCACGCTCCATTTCCCCCTCTCCCCACGCCCTGGCAACCTCTAATCTACATTCTTGCTCTATAGATTTGCCTATTCTGGACATTTCATATACATGGAATCATACAATAAATGGCCTTTTGTGTCTGGCTTAATTCACTGAGCATAATGTTTTCATGACTCATCCATGTTATAGAATGTATCAGTTCTTCATTTCTTTTTATTTCTGAATAATAATTTTATTTCTGAATAATATTCCCCTGTATGGATATACCACACTTTTATTCACCCAGTCATCAGTTGATGAACATTTGCATTATTTCCATTGGGGGCTATTATGAATAATGCTGTTGGGAACATTCAAACATACAAGCTTTTAAAAGTTACAGAAAGGGGCTTCCCTGGTGGCGCAGTGGTTGGGAGTCCGCCTGCCGATGCAGGGGACACGGGTTCGTGCCCCGGTCTGGGAGGATCCCACGTGCCGCGGAGCAGCTGGGCCCGTGAGCCATGGCCACTGAGCCTGCGCGTCCGGAGCCTGTGCTCCGCAAGGGGAGAGGCTGCAACAGTGAGAGGCCCGCGTACCGCCAAAAAAAAAAAAAAAAAAAAAGTTACAGAAAGGGGCTCATCCTGCTATACTTCACAGTTCGTTTTTCACTTAAAAATCCATTTCAAAGATCTTTTTATATTAGCACATTCAGATTGCCGGGTAGAAAAATAGTGCGTTGGAAGTTTGATAAATGCACTGAGGAGAAGGAATTTGTGAGAGGAAAAAGCCATCTTTTATTTTGAATGAAGCAAATTTATAGAGAAAGGAAACAGCTAAGAAGAGATGACACACAAGCAACCAGAAAAGGTGTTGATGAGGTGAATGCTGTTATCACCTACTCTGGTAAATACGGTAGCTTCTCTTGCCATCTCTAGCCTGATTTCTTACCAGAAAAGCACCGACAGTGGGTGAATTGTCAGAACTGACAGATTGAATTGACAGGTGACTCTGCTTGGTTCACATGACCCTGGCCAGACATGCCCACAGCCCACCATCATTAGAGCCAGCACCTTCCCCCACCTACCTCCTCTCACTGCATCTCTTGTCTTCATCTCTTCCCAAACCAGTCCTGCATCTATCCTCCTAATCTCAGCAGATAGAAGGTAAACCCCTCACATGCCCAATCCTTGACTATCTCCCAGTGTCTTTTTCTTTTTTATTTTATATTGGGGTATAGTTGATTAAAAATGTTGTGTTAGTGTCAGGTATACAGCCAAGTGATTCAGTTATACGTATACCTGTATCTATTCTCTTTCAAATTCTTTTCCCATTTAGGTTGTTACATAATATCGAGCAGAGTTCCCTGTGCTATACAGTAGGTCCTTGTTGGTCATCCATTTTAAATACAGCAGTGTGTATATGTCAATCCCAAACTCCCTATCTGTCCCCCACCACCCATCCCCCCTGGTAACCATAAGTTCGTTCTCTAAGTCTGTGAGTCTGTTTCTGTTTTGTAAGCAATTTCATTTGTATCATTTCTTTTTAGATTCCACTTATAAGTGATATCATACGATATTTCTCTTTCTCTGTCTGACTTACTTCACTCAGTATGACAATCTCTAGGTTCATCCATGTTGCTGCAAATGGCATTATTTCATTCTTTTTAATTGGACTATCTCCCATTTTCTTTATGAATGAACCCCAGAAGTACCCTGGAGTGTCTGCATTTTTAACCACAGGTACAGCCTGGGATGCTGAGAGCAGCAAAAGGATGGGGAGAAGGTAAGTAAAGGGAAGACTTAGGCTCCACATTTTTTCCCTTTGTTAACTGTTATTAAGGTAGCTGACACTAGCCTACTCATCCTGAATGCCCACCCACCCTCAGGGCAAACCTCATGCATGATAATGCAGGATCTTCTTATTTCCCACTTTAACACCCAAAGCTGTTATTTTTTTCCCCCCCTAAGTCAGAATTGGTTGCTGTATTTGTAAGAATCCATTACGGAGGTATTCCACCTGGCGACCAAATCAGACTGTCAGCGGAGTAAGGCTGATTATACAAAAACCCATCTGTCCTCATTAATCTGGGTAATGATGTGCAGAACCCCAGCCAGGTACCCTGGAAGCTGGCGCTGAGGACCTATGTGCAGGCGAGAGCAGGCGGTGACACTCTTCTACACAGCCTCCTTCTTTGATCTGCAGGAACCACATCAGAGGCGATGACAGCCTGAGGTCTAAACACAGCCATGGAGACAAATCATTAGCTGGTGTCAGAGGGGACAGGACCAGTTTTCTACAAAATTCAAGTCTGTCCCATTTCCAAAGGCTCAGGTGACTCAGTTAATCTCTCCTTCCTTTCCCCTGTTCCGCCATCACCACCCATCATCCTTTCTTAGACTTGAAAAAAATAACCTAGCTTTTTTAAAACGTGGTTTTATAACATTGTGGATGTTTGGAAGTAAAGAATACAAATTTGTGTGTTGCAAACTTTATCATCTCCCTCGCTGACCAGCTCACATGCAGACTCTAAATTCTGGAATGACCCCATGGGCGGACATAGGCTGCCAGGGTTGGGATTTGGCTGACAGGCACGTCTACCATATGCTCATGACCCCAGCTCCAAAAGAGCTCAGAGCTCTCCCTTCCCGGCAGCAAAATCATTACCCACACAGCTCCCCGGCACCACTTCACTGGATGCACTGTATTTGTTCAATACAAACCCAGACTTGGTACTAAGAGGGCTGAAAATACCTTTGGTTTCAAAGGGAGCAGCTGTCTATCTAAAGTAAGGATTTGGGTACTTCCCTGGTGGCTCAGTGGTTAAGAATCTGCCTGCCAATGCAGGGGACACAGGTTCAAGCCCTGGTCCGGGAAGATCCCACATGCTGTGGAACAACTAAGCCTGTGCGCCACAACTACTGAGCCTGCGCTCCAGAGCCTGCAAGCCACAACTACTGAGCCCGCATACTGCAACTACTGAAGCCACATGCCTAGAGCCCATGCTCCACCACAAGAGAAGCACCTCAATAAGCCCGCGCACCGCAACGAAGAGTAGCCCCCGCTCGCCTCAATTAGAGAAAGCCCGCTCGCAGCAATGAAGACCCAATGCAGCCAAAAATAAATAAATTTATTTAAAAATAAATAAATAAATTAAGGATTTGTCCTAATCTGCAATTACCCAGAAGTCTGAGGACTCGCCACTTGAATATCCCCTGGGACCATCAACTTCACCTGAAACTGAACTCCTTCTTTCCCCTCCCAACATCCAAATGAAGTTCTCTTCCCAACACTTGAATTTATATTCTGGCACCATTCTCCTCACATTCACCTTCTCACACTCCTCTCTTCCCTCCCAAAGCTGCTGTCCCCACTGGATTGGCTTCGAAGCTCTGATGGTCATTCAGCAGCTTCCATTGATTGCTACAAAGTTCAGCAATTCATTATCTCCCATCAAATGAGTACACATGCTTCTTAATAGGGGTCCAGTCACCACTCTCTCCAACCTCCAATACAATCAAATAAAACAAGAAAGAAGATATTCGAGGGTATTAATATTGGAAAGGAAAAGACAAGAGTCATTATTTTCATAGGATATGGTTGTTGCTCTTAAGTTCCAAATAAGCCACTTGGAAGCTATTAAACTAGTGAGAGAGTTCAGGAATATATCACACACATGATGAGTAAACAAAAAATTCCATATCCAATCCATACACATGCAATAATTAAACAAAATGTAACAAAAAGAGATTGTCTCCTCAAAAGCAACAAAAATGTAAATGCTTAGAATTAACACTCAACTAGAAGCACACAAGACTTACATGAAAATTACAACACTTTACTAAAGAAGCAGAAGAATACTGCATATTCTTGGATAGGAAGAATTATTGTAAAGATGGTAATTTATCTCCCAACTTAATCTATGAATTCAATTCAATCCCAGTAAAAAAAATCACCACCAAAACTAATTATAGAATGTAGTTATTTGACAATTCTATAAAAGTCTATATAAATCTGAAATCATAGTGAAGAAAAACACACAAATAATGAAGAAAGTTTTGAAAATAATAACAATTTGACAGAACCAGTTCTATGAGAATTTGAAATGTATTACAGAATTATAGTAACGTGTGTCAGCAGAAAAAGACAAAGAGATCAGTGGAACAAAATTATGACAGAAATCCAGCAATATAGGAACTTAGTTTATGATTCTGTAGAGAGTGAGCGGGTTAAAGATGGGAGATAAAATAATCAATAAACACCATTTAGAAAAATTGGCTATCCACTTGGAAAAGCATGAGGATTCAACCTTACCTCACACCACACATAGGACTAAAGATAGAATAATATCTCAAGTGTAAAAGTCAAAACTTTGGGGAAAAAAAATATATGAGAATATTTGTACAATCTCCAGAAGCCATTAAGTATAAGACTAACTAATTTAACAAAAATTTAAATTTAACCCAAAAGTAAAACTTGTTGTAAAAGAGACATAGTAGCAAAGTTAAAAGATAATGTACAAATGTACATACTGGGAGAAAAAATTGCAACAAAGAGAATGGGGGACATGGTATGAGATAAGAGATAAGGCAAACCATGGAGGACCTCAAAGGCCAAGGTAAGGAATTTCATCTTTACCCCTGGTCAACCACAAAAGGGAAATATACAAGACAATGACAATATGCTTGGAGATTTGCATTTAGAAAGATCATTCTGGCTACAAGATGGAGGGTGAATTGGAGTTTAGCTGAGGTGGATATGGGCAGACCAACTACAAGGCCTTATACTACAGTGGTCCAGGCAAGAGATGATGACCAGAGTTATGGTGGACATGGAGAGAAGAGGATAGAGGTGAGAGATAGTGCAGGAGTAAAGTTAACAACTCATGGTCCTGGATTGTCATAGGGCCAGGAGTGAGGGAGAGGAAGGTGTCAGGAATTACTGCTAAGTTCTGGGCTTGTGGAACTGGATGGGTGGTGGTTCCATGCAATGAGATAGGAAACAACAGAAGAACATGCTTGGGAAGAAAAGTCAGAGGTTCAGCTTGGGATGTGTAAGGTGAAGATAGGTTTGAGACGTCATTGCCAATGTATCTATCTGAGTTCCATGGATCCTGGTTAACAAGACAATACAAAGATGTGGCGAAGTGCGGGTCCAGGAATGAAACAAAAAGACACCATTTCTTGACTTCAACTAGTGTGTCCTCCAATGGGGAAGTGAGATCCTCCTTCCATGAGTGATAAACAGCTTGTTCTCCCATGTGGAGACACTTCATTTGACTCTGACTGAATCTGTGGAAAATCTTAGGAACAGGATCAGCATGAGGTCACAACCAGGTCACCAGGGTCCCTGGCCGTTTTATTACAGAAATCATGATGGTGGGATTACAAGTAAACAGTATTTTCTGCTTGTTGTTTATAACTTCTAAATTTTCTCTAATGAACTTATTTTATTAGGAGACCAAAGACTCAGCAGAGATAAAATTTTTAATGTGCTTTACAGAGAAAGAAAAATGGAAAACTGAAGATGGTAGAAGGTTATTTTTTCCTTTTTATTTCCTTTAACACATACTATTTTGAAGAATAATAAAGTTTGGGGGGAAAAACAAGAGTGGAGGGGGGCCTGGAAGGCCACCAGTGTCCCAGGTTGTATTATGACTCTGTGGGAAGGAAAGGAAGGAGGGAGAAAGGACCCTAAGAGCTGCAGGAGACAGAAAATCCACAAACACCCACTTTTAAGACTAGTGACATCACTTCACTGTACAGCAGAAACTAACACAATATTGTAAAGTAGATATACCTCAATTAAAAAAAAAAAGACTAGTGACAAATTACAGGTGACTTCCCACCTCACAGTAAATGAGAACACCATTTCTTAACAAAAATGTTTTCCAAAAAATGTCACTGATGCTCTTGTTCTGTTCATCAGAATCACCCAATGTGGTTTCCAATTTAGAGTCTTTAGTACTTAAACTTAACAACATCACTGAGATTAAACAAACTTCTTCCTTTCCACTGCCAGTTCTCTTATTCTCTCCCTCTCTCTCTCTCTCTCTCTCTCTCTCTCTCTCTCTCTCTCTCTCCCTCTCTCTCATTTTTTGATGTGTACCTAATAATATGGGTGCTCAAAAGAATATTTGTTACTGACTAGCTGACTCTGATTCCCTGGCCCTGTGGGATGTGGACAGGAATGTCTTGACATTTCCTCAAGTGCAGCCAGGGTTGCTGGGCTGGCGAGGGCTTCCCCAGCTCAGTTCTGCTGAGCGCCAAATCTCCTCTGCTTGGGCGTTTGTACCTTTTGTGTCTTTCTGAACCTTCCTTGTCCCTGAGAAATCCCTCTCAGTGCCACTCTGAGCTGCGTTTCACAGTGTGAAAAGCAGATTCTCTGATACCTGCTTCCTGAGTTTGAATCTGTAGCCTCATTTTGATCTCCAGCAGCCTAAAATTAGATGATATCACTGGGAAGAAAAGCCATCTGGCCAGCAACCCAGCCCCCAACTCTCAAGCCACCCTTCTGTCTCTAAGAGACAGCACCCAACTCGGACGAAAAGAGGGGAGAATTGCCTTGGGAAATCAACCACATCAGTGGTTCAGTGTACCACCCTTCCCCAAAAGGGAACTTGGGACTTTTGTTACGTGGTGCAGTATCTCTCAATTCCAGAGAGTTCAAGTCATGTTCAAATTTGGGGTCAGAGTCCCTAACGTTCACAGCAGCACAAAATATAAAACCTGGAGCTGCATTAGCACGTTTCGTCTGATTAGAAATTGCCTGAAGGCAGCTGATTGTAACAACATTAGAAACATCCCTTCTCTGATCCACATAAACAATAGATATAAATATGTTTGTGTGTATAAATATGTGTGTGCAGCTATAGATATAGTTATAAACAAATATCAGACTAAAGAAACTAAGGAAAGTAGTCTCATTTGCTATTTTCCCCCTCTAATCAAGATGCATTTTTTGGAGTCTGCATTCAATTGCAATTAAGGGATGTTTTTATACCTTTATAGAGGAACGACTATATTAACACTACCATTCACTTTAAGTAGTAATTGAATTTGATAAGGTATGAAGCTTTTAATGCTACCTTGAGTCTCAAAAACTTCTCTCTCCTGCTCATGAGCCAGGTGGCTGAGCTCAAAGTACAAAGGCGCTATTACAGGAGCTACCCAGGCACCAGAGAACCCGCATCACACCTCTGTGCACAGAGATGTGGCTGATTTTCACATCCAACATCCAACAGAGGAAGCAATTCCCTTAAAACAAACAACAAAAAAGTAATTTGAGGGAATTGGCCCACTGAATTTTTTAAGAATTCAGAATTAGGTTTTAAACATGACAACTGTCAAGAAGGAAGAGGCGAAATATGCAGAAATATTTTCTGTTGGAAAATATATCAGTTAGGAGGAAAAAAAGGAGGACTTTTGCAGTCTCCATTGAAATTAATCATGATGCGTCCCATCTCTGTCTACTTTCTTTTTTTTTTTTTTTTTGGATAGTATCTCTTTTTTTTAATACACTTTAAAAAAATGAAGGTATAACATGCATACAGAAAAGTGTGCAGATCCTAAGTGTACAGCTCCATGAGTTTTCAAAGTAAACACACCCATACAACTAGTAACCAGGTCAAGCAACAGAATATTAACACCATTTCAGAAATCTCTCTTGTTCCTCTCACTTCACTGCCCTCACTCTCACACAAGTGTCCACTATACTGACATTTTTTTAACAGCTTTATTGAGATATAATTGTCTGTCTGCTTTCATGACAACAAATCAGAATTTCTATAACATCACAAAACAATTATCTGTACAAAACTTCAAAGAAGTCAGAATGAAACATCAATTGTGTCAACAGGATGAGTTAAAAAAAAAATTAACCCTTCAGATGTGAGCCTGCCCTTATTACAGCCCAGGCATCTGCTAGGGCGCCCATTTTCCTCCACAGAGTATTCACGAGTTGATGGGCAAAAATGCATCAAAACAGATTTTCTGGATCCTGGGAAGATGGTGGTATAGGAAGCACCAAGAATCTGTCTCCCCATCTAGACAAAAATTGCACTGGCAGAATTTGTCTGCTATAACTATTTTGGAACTCTGGAGTTTATTGAAAGCTTGCAACTTCCAGAAGAAGCCTTAAAAGGTAAATTGCATTTAAGTCCTGTCAATTTCAGATCTTAGCTCATCAGCAGTTACCCATCCCCACCCCAGCCCCATGGTAGGCAGCTGTGCACCTATTCCTAGAGCAATTGGCATAAGGTTTTCAGAAGCCAGCGTGGGCAATAAGTACCTTGTCCTCCAACAATCAGGTATCCATGCTCTGATCACAGATTGCTGATTCTGGTCATAAAGGTGCAAACACAGAGGCAGGCAGCCATGGTTATGCCTCCATCATTGTTGTAAGCTCCTCCCCATCCAGCTGAAGTAACTTCCAGAGGATTTAAAAGGCTGACACCTTTCCCCCCATTCATTTTTCTCTTTTTCTCCTTCAAGGAACCAGGCATTAAGGACTAGATCATTCAAAAGCAACTTCCATATACAGAGGAAATAAGAAAGTCACTGAGTATTCCCAGGGAAAGATTTAGGCTCAGAAAAGGCCTGAGAAGACCTTAAGTGTACACCTCAGGCTGACCCTCAACATGACGGGAACCTACAAAAATTTTTTAAGGTAAAACAAAAATAGCAAACCCTAGAGAAAGGGAAGAATTCTGACTTACAGAGTTATCATATTATTAGATTCAAATGTCCAGTTTTTAACAAAAAATCACAAGGAATACAAAGAAACAGGAAAATATGGCTCATTCAAAGGAAAAAAAATTAACCAACAGAAACTCCCAGAGAAAGAACAGATGACTCACCAACTAGACAAAGATTTAAAACAACTGTCTTAAAGGTGCTCAGAGAACTGAAGGAAGATGTGGAGAAAGTCAAGAAAATTATCTATGAACAAAATTGAAATATTAATAAAGAGATAGGAAACCTAAAAAGAAATGAAAAAGAAATTCTAGAAAGTCTAGAGTTAAAGATACAATAACTGAAATGAAAAATTTACTAATCAAAGGCATATTTGAGCAGACAGAAGAATCAGTAAACTTAAAAATAGGACAGTTGAACTTATTGCATCTGAAGAACTGAAAGAAAAATATTGAAGAAAAATAAACAGTGTCTAAGGGACCTGTGGGACACCATCAAGTAGACCAACACATGCATTGTAGGAGTCCCAGAAGGCGAAGAGAGAGAGAAAAGAGCAGAGAGATTATTTGAAAAAATAGTAGCTGAAAACTTCCCAAGCTTTATGAAAGACATAAATATAAACATTCAAGAAGCTCAACAAACCTCAAGTATGATGAACTCAAAGAGACCCACACTGAAACATACAAACTATCAAAAGGCAATGATAAAGAAAGAATCTTGAAGCAGGAGAGAAGCAAGAGATCCGTAGTAATAATATCAGCATATTTCTCATCAAAAACGTTGCAGGCCAGAAAACCATGAGCTAATATATTCAAAGTGCTAAAAGAAAAAAACTATCAACCAAGAATCCTACATTTGGCAAAACTGTCCTTCAAATGTGAGGGAGAAATTAAGACATTTCCAGACAATTCCCAAAGGTGAAGGAGTTTGTTACCACTAGATCTGCCCTGTAAGAACGACTAAAAGAAGTCCTGCAGGACTTGAAATGAAAGGACACTAGAGAGAAACTCAAAGCCATATGAAGAAATAAAGATTTCAGTAAAGGTAAATACATGGACAATCATAAAATATAGAATTGTTGTAACGATGATTTGTAACTCTGCTTTTTATTTTCTATATGGTTTAAGAGACTAATACATTTTTTTTAAAAATCACTTATTAGTTTATGCTTTTGGACACACAATGAAAATGTAATCTTATGACAACTGAAAGAGATGGGGACAGAGCTGTGAAGGAGGTTTTGCATGTTATTGAAGTTAAGCTGCTATAAATTCAAACTAGAGCTGTGTAACTTTAGGATGTAATCCCCATTATAACCACACGGAAATAGGTATAAAATTACACACAGAAGGAAGTAAGAGAATTAAATTACCACAAAAATCAACTAAGCACAAAAGAAGACAGAAATTCAAGAAAAGGAGGACAAAAAGATCTATAAGGCATATGGAAACAACTAGCAAAATGACAGAGCTCCCTCTTTATCAATAATTACTTTAAATATAAATGGATTAAACTATCTGAGCAATCAAAAGACAGAAATTAGTACAATGGATTAAAAAAAAACCAAACAACACATGATCCAACTATATGCTGTCTATAAGAGACTCATTTTAGGTCCAAAGACAGAAACACGTTGAAAGTGAAAGATTGAAAAAGATTTTTCCATGCACATGATAACCAAAAGAGAGCAGAGATAGCTATATTAATGAGACAAAATATACTTTAAATCAAAAAAAAAGGTTACAAGAGATAGACATTATGTATTAATAAAAGTTTCAATACAGCAAAACAATATAACAGTTATAAACATTTGTGCACATAATAACGGACCATCAAAATATAAGCAGCAAAAATTTACCTAACTGAAGAGAGAAATAGCCAATTTTACAATAATTGTCTCAATAGAGTTAAACAGATAGACAATATACAAAGTATCTTCTCCAACAACAAAATGAAGTTAGAAATCAATAATAGAAGGAAAACTGGAAAATTCACAAATTTATCGAAATTAAACCACACACTCTTAAACAACCAATGGAACAAGGAAGACATCACAAGGGAAACTAGAAACTTCAAAAAGTTAAAAATAGGATGACCATATGCTCCAGCAATTCCATTTTGGGGTATATACCCAAAAGAATTAAGAGCAGGGACTCAAAGAGATATCTGTACACCTATGTTCACAGCAGCATTATTCACAATACCCAAAAAGTGGAAGCAACCCAAGTGTCCATCAGTGGATGAATGGATAAACAAAATGTGCTCTATATGTGCAATGGAATATCTTCAACCTTAAAGAAGAAAGAAATTCCCACACATGATACAATATGGGTGAAACTTGAGGACATTTTACTAAGTGAAATAAGAGAATCACAAAGACAAATACTGTATGATTCCACTTATATGAGGTACCTGGAGTAGTCACATTTATAGAGACAAGAAGTAGAACGGTGTTTGCCAAGGGCTAGGGGAGAGGGGAGAATGGGGAGTTATTCTTTAATGGGTGCAGCGTCTCAGTTTTGCAACATGAAAAGCGTTCTGAAAATGAATGGTGGTGATGGTTGGGCATCAGTATAAATGTACTTAATTCCACTGAACTGCACACTTAAACGTGGTTAAGATGGTAAATTTTATGTTACATATATTTTACCACAATAAAAAAAAATGAAAAAAGAAAACAGATTTGCTGGTGTTGGGCTAAGCTCACAGAGTTTATGAACCCAATTCCACATCCTCCCACAATGTCATTTCCCCCTTCTCTTTATTTCATCTTAATCTGGATTTCATTACCTGGAAGTATTGCAGCTGAAGGATACCGCACCCACCCCAATTCTCCCAAGGTTCATTCTCTGTGGAATATGTTGTTCCACAGGGGCTAAGAGGACTGGCCCTTGGAGCTCGACCACCTGGGTTTGAATCCCAGCTCTGAAACTCAGTAACTGGGTAACATTGAGTAATTCATTTATTCCCTCTATGCCCTCAGTTTTCCTATTTGTAAAATGCAGATGATAGAAGTCCTTTTCTAACAGAGTATTTCTAAGAATTGAATGTTAAATTGTAAGTACAAAGCTGATCAGAATTCCCAGCTCACACTGGCTGCTCAATTATTCATGTTACCAACATTCCATTAAAACAAGCATTAAAAAAAAAATCAATGAGGAACCAAAACCCATGGATTTGACATTCTTTTATTTCCCAGAGCCACCCACCTTAGCTTTGGTAGTCTAAATCGTCTCCCTTCCTCCAGTCTTGGCCCTTTCCAATCCATTATCCACCTCCAGGCTAAGGAGATCTTTCTGAAAGACAAATCTGACCATTCCCCTCTCCTGTCTAAAATTGTTCAGCCACCATGGCCATGATCTGGTCCCTGTCTTTTGCTGTTCTCCAAGGCTTCACTCGCACTCCGATTGCACTGAACTGCTTGCAGTTCCTTGAGTCCACATTTTTTATTTCACATCTCAGTGTTTTGTCCACACAGCTCCCCCTCCTGGAAAGTTCTTTCATGCTTGGTCCACCTGGCAAACATCAGGCATCTTTTAAAGCCCAGCTTTGAGGTCACTTTTCCATGAGTTGTTTCCTGGTCACCTTGGTATCTGATCCCAGAGGTCCTAATACTTGAGTGCCCTTACTTGTCTCCATCTGGTGGGACCGATGCTTATTCCACCTCGTGTTCCCAGTACCCAACAAGATTCTGGCTCAAAATAGATAAATAATGTGGGATGAATGAACCTACTGTGCACCAGCAGACAAGGGGACATGAGTTATGGTGTCTGCTCTCAAAGAACTTGGAATTAAATAAGCTTAGAGAATACAATCAATGTGCTGTTAAATGTCTCGTTAGGGGTGCAGATATAGCCTCACCTTCAAAATAAGGAGATTTGGGGAGATTTTAGAAACAATCTCATTTGGGGAGATTTTAGAAACATTAAAATAGTAGCCAGTATCTCTTGAGCACACCTATTGTGTGTCATGTTAATTGTGTTAAAGTCATTATGTCATTTAAGCCTCATTGATTGATTAAAACAACAGTTTGAGCAGATAGAAATCAGACACTAATGCACATAATTGCAGCAGCTCTTAGTTACTGCACTCATTTACTCTTCATATTGCGTGGGTCAGTTTGTATTTACTGACCCTGTTCCAGAAGGAATGCAGAGAGAAAAACAGAGTTAATATAACCTCTGATCCCACAGCAAGACAGTGGTTTTGAAAGCCAAGCTTTAAATAAATAAGAAGGGGGCGCAGGGGGGCAGGGAGAGAATCTTAACTCCAAATGCTTCTTTTTACTTAGAGGCAAGCCAGGCCAACTTGTAGACCATAGGGCTTTCCTGTAAACCATGGAATTCAGATATGAAGTAAAGAAGATTCTGCCATAATGAAAGGGTGGAATTCCACCTTTTCTGGTGCACAGAACGTGGAGAGGAGAGAGATGAAATGAGATGTGAATCCAGGATGCAAAGGCACTTGCCGAACTTCTCTAGGGTGACTGCTGAGACTAAAAGGTCAATATCGTTAGATGGTTATGGAGGAGTTCAAGGATAGGAAACTGTGGCTAATGGCCTGCTTCCCTGGGTGTAGCTTGAGGAAGCCTGCAGAGCTAGGGAAAGCCCTACATTTAGCCTAAAAACACATCTGAAAGGGGTAAAATGAGAAGGCAGCACTGAGAAAGAAAACTTCTAATTGCCTAGCCATGAAGGAGATCTGGAAGTTCATGTGCCCCAGATCAGGTCATGAGGGCAGAAGTATAGACGTGGGACAAAAACACTGCAGAACGCGAGCCTCAGAATAAAAGGAAAATGACCCAGCATCAGGTGCTCATGCAAGGTCCCAAAGTAGCACGGGACCCAGCACATCCGAGTGGAAACTGGGCAGTGATCCAGGGGCAGGACCACGCCAGCCACCCAACAGAGAAATCAATCAGGACACAGAAGCCAGCATCAGGTCCCGTACCCACACAGATCTAAGATGACCCCTCACTTCCTCAGGGGTCATTTGAGGAGAAGCAAGAGGGAAGAGAAAAAGCCTGAATGACTGAACATTTATCTAAAAGGGATTCATCCATTCATTCTACAGATATTAAGCTCCTACCACATGCAGGGCAATGCTGTGGACACTGGGAACACAAGCAGGGAACCATGAGGAAAAGAACCTGAACTCAGAGACCTCTCATTCTCATAGATAAACACACCTCCCGCAAATAAACAAGATGTGTCCTATATCAGAGGATAAGTGCCAAAGAAGGGAATGGGAGTAAGGGTTACAGTTTGTTTTTTTGTTTCTGTTTTTGTTTTTGCGGTACGCGGGCCTCTCACTGCTGTGGCCTCTCCCATTGCGGAGCACAGGCTCCAGACGCGCAGGCTCAGCAGCCATGGCTCACGGGCTCAGCTGCTCCGCGGCATGTGGGATCTTCCCGGACCGGGGCACGAACCCGTGTCCCCTGCATCGGCAGGCGGACTCTCAACCACTGCGCCACCAGGGAAGCCCGGGGTTGCAGTTTTATGTAGAGTGATCAGGAAAGGCCTCAATGGTGATATATGAGCACAGATCTGATAAAATGAGTAGTGGGCCACAAGGATGTCTGGGAGAAGATGGCTCTGGGTAAAAGAGACAGCAGGTGCAAAGATCCTGCCCCAGGAGGATGTTCAAGGAAAGTCAAGGAGGCCAGTGTGTCTAGAACAGACAGAGCAAGGGAGAGGGTGGTCAGAGAAGAGCAAGGGGCCAAATCATGTTGGCCTTACAGGCTTTCAAAAGAACTTTGGCTTTTATCCTGAGAGAAAAGAGAAAGACTTGACAGGTTTTGAGCAGCAGAGTGACTTTACCTGACTTGTATTGTGAATGGCTCACCTCTTGGCTAAGGAATACACGAAGAGGTTATAACTTCCTAACTCATTGAAGGGAAGAAATGAAAAAAGGAAAGAAAAAAAAAAGAGAGAGGTACACAGTAAATATACAGTAGTGATTGATGTGATTATACACACACACACACACGCACACACACACACACACACACACACACCAGTAAGCACGAACAATATAAATGGACCAAAGTCTCCAGCTAAAACCAAATATTGTCAGGAAGGATAAAAGATTTAGTTGCATGCTGTTTATAACACATACGTTTTAAACAGGAGGACTCAGAAAATTTTGAGAGAAAAAAGACAAAAAGAGAAAGTGCTAACCAAAAGTATATTGGTTAAAAATTTACTTTAAAACAGAAAGCGTCACTAAAGATAAAGAAAACTGTAGATGATTAAAGATTCCATTCTCCAGTAAGATATTAACAATTCTGCTGCCCTCAGTGCTTTGAAGATGAATGAAAGCCTCTCTAGAGGAGGGCACATCCAGGCCTTGCGGAGCCCTGTCAATGGCGTTTCAAGGGAAATGACCAACACACAGTCAATGGTACCAGGAATATAAGGAAAGGACAAAGAATAGTGATAAAAACATCCTCTTCATAGGAGGCAGCTAAAACTAAAAATATAGAACGATTGAAAGTAAAAAAGATGCCACTTACAATAGCAGCTAAAAATATAAAGAATATAGGAACAAATCTAGCAAAAGATGGGCAAGACTTGGATGGGATAAATTGCAAGACTTTATTGAAAAACAATTTTTAAAAGCTTAATGATTGGAGAAATACAGCACACTCTTGGATAGGCTGACTCAATATTTTAAATATCACTTCTCCCCTAAATTATCTGTAGATTCCATGCAATCCACAACTAAAATCCAAGCAGATGTTTTTTACAACTTTTATGAGGCAAAGCACTATTGAAGAAGAAGACAAGGGACATGTGTCACAATGTATTATTAAACTGAGTAACTAAGACAATAGGCAATCAGTGAGAACAAATAAATAAAAAGACTAGAGAGTCTAGGAACATACTTATACCTATATGAAACTTATTATAAGACCAAGTAAGCATTGCCAATTAGGAGAAAAAAGAGGTGTACTTTTTATTTTAAGTAAATCTGTTCTTTTTATTTATTTATTTATTTTAATTTTTTTGGCTGCATTGGATCTTCATTGCTGTGCATGGGCTTTCTCTAGTTGCGGCCAGTGGGGGCTACTCTTCACTGTGGTGCATGGGCTTCTCATTGCGGTGGCTTCTCTTGTTGCGGAGCATGGGCTCTAGGCGTGAGGGCTTCAGTAGTTGTGATGCACAGGCTCGGTAGTTGTGGCACACGGGCTTAGTTTGCTCCGCGACCTGTGGGACCCTCCTGGACCAGGACTCGAACCCATGTCCCCTGCATTGGCAGGTGGATTCTTAACCACTGTACCACCAGGGAAGTCCTGAGGTGTACTTTTTAATGAATGGCATGGAGACAACTGATATCCATATGGAAAAAAATAATATTGGATACTTACACCATACCAGACATAAAAATCAATTCCAAGTGGACTCAAGACTTGATTATGAAAAGAAAATTTTAAAACTTTCAGAAGATAACATACGTGAACATCTTTCTGACTTGGGGATAAAGAAGGGTCTCCCCAAATAAAAAATATTTGTGACAAATATCATATATTAATGCATATATGTGGAACCTAGAAAAATGGAACAGATGAACCGGTTTGCAGGGCAGAAATTGAGACACAGATGTAGAGAACAAATGTATGGAAACCAAGCGGGGAACGTGGCGAAGGGGTGGTGGTGGTGGTGGTGGTGTGGTGAGTTCGGAGATTGGGATTGACATATATACACTAATATGTATAAAATGGATAACTAATGAGAACCTGCTGTATAAAAAAAATAAATTAAATTAAATTTTAAAAAATATGAACATTACAGTAAATTAAATCAAAAGAAAAAAACTAAATATTTTACAGTCTCAAAAAAAATCAGGGCTTCCCTGGTGGCGCAGTGGTTGAGAGTCCGCCTGCCGATGCAGGGGACACAGGTTCATGCCCCGGTCTGGGAAGATCTCACATGCCGCAGAGCGACTGGGCCCGTGAGCCATGGCCGCTGAGCCTGCGCGTCCGGAGCCTGTGCTCCGCAACGGGAGAGGCCACAACAGTGAGAGGCCCACGTACCACAAAAAAAAAAAATATATCAAAAAGTAGAATATTTAAAATTCAGCTACATTAAAATTAAGTACTTCTATTTTTGTATATTATTGAAATTTTCTATAAGAAAATATTTTAACTTCTGTTAATCAAAAAACACAATAAAGATAAATAAAAATGGGCCATAAATTAAATGATGTATTTAATTCAATTAATTAAATGATAAAGGATTAATATATAAAATACATAAAGAACTTCCCTGAGTCAATCAAGAAAAAGACAAACCCAAGAGAAAATGGATAAAAAAGAGTAATGTCATCGAAGGAAAATACAAATGGGCCATAAGCCTATATTCAATTTCATTAGTTTCATCAGGCATTAAAAAAATGCTTACTAAAACCACAAGCAGAAAACTTTTCACATCCACCCAAATGGTAAAAATTGAAAAGTTGGACAATACCAAGTGCTGGCAGGAGTGTGGTACAACTGTAAATCTATATCCACCACTGGAAGAAGAGAAAATTACTATAATCACTTTGGTAAACAGTCTGGCATCACCTAATAAAGTTAAACAGGTATATTTCATATGGCCCATATATTCCACTCCCAGGACTATATCCTGAGTAATCCTCACACATATGCACCAGAAGATTATTTCATAGCAAGATTGTTTATAGCAGGGGTCAGCCAACTTTTTCTGTAAAAGGCCTAATGGTAAGCAGGTCATCTAGTGTAGCAGGACAGCAATCATTAGGCAAGACATAAACAAATGAACATGACTGTCTTCCAAAAGAATTTTTTTATGGACACTGAAATTTGAATTTCACATATCCACATGCCATGAAATATTATACTTCCTTTGATTTTTTTTTTACCATTTAAAAATGTAAAACCATTTTTATATTGAGAGTCATACAGAATCAGGTGGATTTGACCCATAGGACACTGTTTTCCTGTCTCTGTTTATAATGTAAAAAAAAGATAAAGGTAAAAAGAAACAATACAATGTCCATCAACAGATAAAGAGCTAAGTAAGTTGGGAGGTATAAACAATGGATACTATACTGTTGAGAAAATGAATGAAATTGACACATCAACACAGATGAAACTCAGCAAAGAAATGTTCAGCAAAAGAAATAAGCCAAAAAATGCCACTACGCTAGCCAAGTCTTCCAAGAGGCAGACACCAAGATGGAATTCAGTGTGCAAGGATTTTTGTTAGGGAAAATGCCTATGCGAGAGAAAGTCTGGCAGAGAGAAGGTTGGGTAGAAGCATCCTGGGCTGCCTCCATGCCATCTCAGAAAGGTGCTCCAGGGAGTCCTTGAGCCGAAGTTGGCCCACAAAGGGTCTGTCTCCCACACAGGTCTCCATTAGTATCCTCATGAGCGAGCTGTGTGTGGGAAGTGGCCTTGGCACTAACACCCATGAGTTTCAGAGTTTAGAGCTAAGCATTAGGTCAATTACACTCCTGTAGAAGGAAGTGCAAGGCATGTTCTCATGGCCACCATTATCACCCATGGTATACATCCCACTTACACAAAGTTCTAAAACAGGCAAAACTAAATACAGTTTTGCTGTTGATTTATACAGAGGTAATGAAACATAAAGATAAGCAAATGAGGGACTTCCCTGGTGGTCCAGTGGTTAAGACTCCATGATTCCACTGCAGGGGGCATGGGTTCGATCCCTGGTCAGGAACTAGGATCCTGCATGCCGTGTGGCACGGCCAACAAAAAGAAAGATGAGCAAATGAATGACATACACTCAGGTGGTGGTTTGGTCTGTGGGGGAGGGTGGGGAAGTAATTGAAGAAGTTCACACCACAGCTCAGCACTAAGGCTCTGGAAATCGCTTCTTCAGCTGGATAGACGGCACATGGGTGTACATTTTGTTAGTATTCACTAAGCTGCACAAGGATGTTTTATGTACTCTTTTGTATGTATGGCATATTGCCCGATAACTTTTATTGAAAAGTATCTTTTGCATATCTAAGTAATAGTATGCGTCAGTATTCAACCATGCTACAGATATAAAGGCTTTGTGCTTAGATATTGTAAGCATTAGAGATTATGTATGTAAAGTCACCTTGCTGAAGCTCAATAAATAATGGCTCTTTCCCTCCTTTCCTTCCTGCAGAAGTCATCAGCACCAGTCTGCATTTCTTCAAGTTCTTTTAGGACATGGCGCGGCAGTTTTCACTAAGGAAGTCTGTCAGTGGAAGTAAATCATAGCTTTTCAAAGGGACCTCAGAGAGGATCCTCTCCATCTTTCTCCTTCTCTCATCCCTGTGGGTGTCATGACTATTATCTTAATTTCTGCCACCTTCCTGATCAACAGTCACAGGTGCAAAGGAGTCCATCAAGGATAGATCAGCCTGTATTGGTAAAATGCTCTGTGTGATTCTGGCCTGTTCCTCTATCAACTTCCTCTGAAATTCACAAGTGCCTACATTGTATTCACACAGAGCTCTATATTCTCCACCAGCCAAATTCATTGTAATAGCCACTAAAGTGACTGCATTGGACTAGAAGTTAAGACTCCTGGCTTGAGAGAGAGCAACTTGATAAGATAGAAACTTAATAATGTTAAGGAAGAGTTTTCCATTTCTAGTTCATTATTATTCATCAGTAATTGAATTTAAATTTTAACAAATTCCATTTTTGCTACCACTGAGGGTTTTTTTTTTACCTGTGCATATATATTATAGTAAAATATTTCTGATATCAAATCATAATTGTATTTCTGGAGTGTTGCTAATTTGGTCATGAATTCATCTTCATTTAATGGAATGCTGGTCTCAAATTTGCTTATTTTCATAATTCAAATTGAACTTTTTTTTTTTTTGGATTGAGGTAGGCATCATGTCAATTCTGTTACCCAGGCTATTAACACATGAATAAGAAAAATTTCCATGTATTTCCTTCCTCTGTTTCTTGTACATTTAATGAAACCAACCAATAAAACCATCCATCTAGGCCCACGTGTCCTTTTTTAAGTGTAAATTTTGGCATCTCTGGAAATTGGTCCTGGGTTATTCTATCCTTCAAGATTTCACTTCTAATGTAAATTTTTATGGGTATACTTTCCTTAAAATTAGGCTACTTTGAGATGTTCAAATTTACTTTTTTAATTACACAGAAAGTGTTCTATATCCTTTTCTTTCTCCCTTCACCAAAAAAGAATTAAAGAGAGATGAGATTAATTTCTTTATAATTTCCATAGTTTACTGTCTTTTCATTGTTAATTTTTGGCTTAATACAGGATTGCCTAGAAGATCTTGTGGGTTCAGTTCCAGATCACCGCAATAAAGCAGATATCAGAATAAAACGAGTCACCATTTCTTTGGTTTCTCAGTGCATAAAAAGCTATGTTTACACTATACTATAGTCTATTAAGTATGCAATACCATTACGTCTAAAACCAACTTACATACCTTAATTTAAAAATACTTTATTGATAAAAAATGCTAACCATCACCCGAGCCTTCAGCAAGTCCTAATCTTTTTGCTGGTGGAGGGTCTTGCCTGGATGTCGGTGGCTGCTGACTGGTCAGAGTGGAGGTTGCTGAAGGCTGGGAGGCTGTGACAACTTCTTAAAATAAGACAATTAAGTTTACAGCATCTATTCACTCTTCCTTTCACTAATGATTTCTCTACTGCATACAATGCTATTGGATAGCATTTTACCCACAGTAGAACTTCTCTCAAAATTGGAGTCAATCCTCTCAAAACCTGCTGCTGTTTTATCAACTAAGTTTTATAATATTTAAATCCTTTGTTGTCATGTCAACAATCTTCACAGCATCTTCACCAGGAGGAGCTCCCATCTCAAGAAACCACTTTCTTTGCTCATCCATAAGAAGCAACTCCTCACCTCGTTAAAGTTTTTTTTTTTTTTTTTTTGCGGTACGCGGGCCTCTCACTGTTGTGGCCTCTCCCGTTTCGGGGCACAGGCTCAGCGGCCATGGCTCACGGGCCCAGCCGCTCCGCGGCACATGAGATCCTTCCGGACCGGGGCACGAACCCGTGTCCCCTGCATCGGCAGGCGGACTCTCAACCACTGCACCACCAGGGAATCCCACCTTGTTAAAGTTTTATCATGAGATTGCAGCAATTCAGTCACATCTTTAGGCTCCACTTCTAATTCTAGTTCTCTTGCTATTTCCACCACATCTGTGCTTACTTCCTCCACTGAAATCTTGAACCCCTCAAAGTCATCTGTGAGGGTTGGAATGCACTTCTTCCAAACTCCTGTTAATGTTGATATTTTGACCTCTTCCCATGAATCACAAATGTTTTTAATGACATCGGAATGGTGAATGGAATGGTGAATCCTTTTCAGAAGGTTTTCAAGTGGCTCTGTCCAGATACATCAGAGGAATCAACATCTATGACAGCTATCACCTTAAGAAACATATTTCTTAAATAATAAAACTTGAAGTCAAAATATTCCTTGATCCATGGGCTGCAGAATGGATGTTGTGTTAGCAGGCATGAAAATAACATTGATCTCATTGTACATCTCCATCAGAGGTCTTGGATGACCAAGTGCATTGTCAATGAGCAGTAATATTTTGAAAGGAATTTTTTTTTCTGAGCAGTAAGACTTAACAGTAGGCTTTAAATATTAGTAAACCATGTTGTAAACAGATGTGCTGTCATCTAAGCTTTGTTGTTCCATTTCTAGAGCACAGGCAAAGTATATTTAGCATAATTCTTAAGGGCTTTCAGATTTCCAGAATGGTAAATGATCATTGGCTTCAACTGAAAGTCACCAGCTGCATTAGCCCCTAACAAGAGTCAGCGGGTCCTTTAAAGCCCTGAAGCCAGGCATTGACTTCTCCTCTCTAGCTATGAAAGTCCTAGATGGCATCTTCCAATAGAAGGCTGTTTCATCTGCATTGAGAATCTGTTGTTTGGTGTAGCCACCTTCATCAATTATCTTAGCTAGATCTTCTGGATAACTTGCTGCTGCTTCCCCTTGCACGTTTACATCATGGAGGGAGCTTCTTTCCTTAAACCTCATGAACAACTTCTGCTAGCTTCCTCACCTCTCTTTATATAACTGAAGAGAGTTAGGACCTTGCTCTGGATTAGGCTTTGGTTTAAGGGAATGTTGTGGCTGGTTTGATCTTCTATCCAGATCACTACAGCTTTCTCTGTATCAGCATTAAGGTTGTTTCTCTAGCTTATTATTCGTGTATTCACTGGAGTAGCGCTTCTAATTTCCTTCAAGAACTTTTCCTTTGCATTCACAAGTTGGCTAACTATTTGGTGCAAGAGGCCTAGCTTTCGGCCTATCCCAGCTTTCGACATGCCTTCCTCACCAAGCTTAATCATTTCTAGCTGATTTAAAGTGAGAGATGCAGGACTGTTCCTTTCACTTGAACACTTAAGAGGCTGTTGTAGGGTTGTTAATTGGCCTAACTTCGATATTGTTGTGTCTCAGGGAATAGGGAGGCCTGAGGAGGAGAGAGATGGGGGACGGCAGGTCGGTGGAACAGTCAGAACACACATAACATTTATGAAGTTTGCCAGCATGGTGCTCCAAAACAATTACCATAGTAACCAAAGATTACTGATGACAAATCACCATAAAAAATATAATAATAAAGAAAAAGTTTGAACTGTTGCGAGAATTACCAAAATGTGACACAGAGACAAGAAGTGAGCAAATGATGTTGGGAAAATGGTGCCAATAGACTTGCTCTACGTAAAGTTGCCACAGACCTGCAATTTACAAAAAATTCAGCATCTGTGAAGTGCAATAAAATGATGTATTCCTGTACTATACTTTCCTCATGCTTTCTTCAGATTTAGCTTGCCTTTCCTTTTCTAACTTGGATTGAATCTTCGATCAATTGAATTCACTTCTCATTCCTATCATTTACTTTCCTTTTTGAGCCATAACCCTTCCTTTTTTATCCCTGCTTCCATAGCACTTTTATGTCTGACATGGAGAATTCTCCTTTTCACTGTTTTCTAAGATGTTTGAAATCACAGGTTCAAGTTGACTATTTATTTTTAGGTGATTGCAATTTTTTTCCATGTGATTGATATTTGTGATCACAGAAAATGGGCTATATAATTTCTCCCATTTGAAATGTATTAAGATTTTCTTTGTCATCTAATTACATTTTATAGTTGTTCAATGAACTCTTACCAAAGGGTATTCAACTATTTGTAAGGTACAAATTCCAATTTGGTCTATTTAATTAAAGCCAGTAATGCTATTATCCAGATTCTCTATATTCTCACTTAGTTTTGGCTGGTTGAACTTTCAGAGATGTAGGAAACTGTGCCAAAGTCTTTCTCTTCTTCTAGCTTTCAAACTTTTTCTTCTTGTGCACCTTATACAGAAATATTTTGTATTATAAGTCAATGACTTGCTAGTCATTGCATGTATATTCCCTTATGTCTGTAGGGAGCCTTGTACTTTTTCTCAAAATAAAATAACCTCCATCAATTTTAATGTTTTTATACTTTTAATTCTTAATTATATATTGATAGTACTAATATAGCAGTCTTCTGAGATTTTTGCTTTTTTGTTAGTTTATTTACCTGTGCATATTAGCCCAGCATTTTGGTTTTACTCTTCTCATTTTCTTTTTTTCTTCTTCCTTCCTTTCTTAGATACAGACATACCTCAGTGATGTTGTAGCTTTGAATCCAGACCACAGCAATAAAGCAAGTTACAGAAATTTTGGAGCTTCCCAGTGTATATAAAAGTTGTGTTTACACTGCACTGTAGTCTATTAAGTGTGCACCAGCATTATGTCTAAAAAAGCAATGTACATACCTTAATTTTAAAATATTTTATTGCTAAAAAATCTTAACCATCTTCTGAGCCTTCAGCAAGTTGTAGTAGTAACATCAAAGATCACTGATCAGAGATCACCATAACAAACAGAATAATAATTTTTAAAGTTTGAAATAATGTGAAAATTACCAAAATGTGACACAGAGACACAAAGTGAGCAAATGCTGTTGGAAAAATGGTGCTTGCTCGACACAGCTGCCACAAATCTTCAATTTGTCAAAAACGCAGTGTCTGTGAAGTGCAATAAAATGAGGTATGCCTTCCTATACAGGTAACACATGTGATTTTGTTTGCTATTTTATTGCTGTTTTTCGTATAGTTTTACACCATGTTTCATTTATTTTGTCTTCTTATTGAAACTGGTCATTTAAAAAATTCATACCAGAGACTCCTCCTAAATTTTGTAAAACCATATGTAAAATATATATATATATACATATATATATATATTTCTCTAATGATCAGAATCAAAAATAAAATCTCTTGCATGGTTAGATGGACCTATCCAACTATCCTATCTATAGGTGATAAAACAAGTATAGTAAAATGTTAATGGTAGAATCTAGGTGGTGGGTGTATTGATGTTCATTGTAAAATTCTTCCAACTTTATGTTTGAACATGTTCAGAAATAAAATATCGGAAACTTAATTAATTCATTAATGAATGAATGAATGAATAAATAAAACCTCTTTCACTATTCCTCTATTAGATGGCACATTTTGTTCACAATTACCTGTCTGTGACTCTCACTTACCTCTCCACAGTTTAGGTAATAATCCTCAGAATTTTTTGAAACATTATAATGATGAAATTATAATTTTTACATTATGTTTGTTCTGGTTTCTTGCACTTAGTTTACAGAGTATATATAAAACAATTCTATTTAACTAGTTTAATTCTCCAAGTCAGTACTTCCATACTGTAACAAGCTCATTTTTACTTATTTTGATTCATCTCTTGGCCAACTTAACTGTTTTGTGAAATAATATTCCTCAAAGAGAGTTTATGGATATTTTACTTTCTGGAAACTTTCAGTATCCCTCTCCCACCCCAAAACACACTACCAAATGTAAAATAGACAGCTAGTGGGAAGCAGCACAGCACACAGAGAGATCAGCTCGATGCTTTGTGACCACCTAGAGGGGTGGGATGGGGAGGGTGGGAGGGAGGCCCAAGAGGGAGGGGATATGGGGATATATGTATATGTATAGCTGATTCACTTTGTTATAAAGCAGAAGCTAACACACCATTGTAAAGCAATTATACTCCAATGAAGATGTTAAAAATAAATAAATAAAATAAAATTCAAACAAACAAACAAAAAGATCTTATGGATGCCCTTCA
Organism: Aethalodelphis obliquidens; assembly: GCF_003676395.1. Taxonomy (NCBI): domain Eukaryota; kingdom Metazoa; phylum Chordata; class Mammalia; order Artiodactyla; family Delphinidae; genus Aethalodelphis; species Aethalodelphis obliquidens. The sequence continues at coordinate 7,067,845 of NW_020838009.1, forward strand.
CTTATGAATAATTTTGCTAATATAAAAATTAGAGGCTAAAAGATTTTTCTTTCAAAAGAGTAATTTGAAGAAGTTTGAATTAAATAAATTTTTAATTTATTTTTTTATTTTATTATTTATTTTATTATTACTGTAAGCCTGAGTATAAATAAACTGCTATTTGTTATTTTACTCCCTACGTAGATGGTTTTATATCTATTTATAAAGTACCACAACATACGATGGATCTGGTCTTTCCTTACCTTTCTTTTATTAATTGTACTTAGTGATTACTTATTCAGCTTCAGACAGGTTTTCTTCTGTCTTTATTATTATTTTCCTCTTTTCCTCTTCTCCAGGGATTCTGTTCCATACATGTAGTTTCAATATGGTATTGTACTCCATGTCATCTCCTCTCACTATTTTTATTTCTTTGTAATTTTCCTCCAAATTTTGGGAACTTTTCTCAATTTGATTCAACATCAAGAGTTTTCAGACTGCTTTAGCCATGGAAAACAATTTCAACCAAAATCTAAGATGACCCAATTATAAAGAATTATTCAAAAAAAAAAAAAAGATTACCTGCTCCGTTTGAAGTGGGGATAAGGAGCCCTTACCCCACTCCCTAAAACATGTACACCCCTTACACCAGCCTCTGGGACACCCTCATGAGGACCTAGGGTGCTCAGTTCAAAAACCACTGCTCTGCATTTCTCATTAAATTTTCTGCAGCATTAACTTGTTCCTTTACTACTTCTATTATTGATTTTGATTTGATGATTTTATTTTTAATGCAAAATACTATATTTAGTTTATTAGACTCATTCTAAACTTTGTAAAGCTGTGTACCTAATTCCTCTGTACATCTGTAACTTTACAAAGCTTAAACTCTACATTTAATTGGCAGCACAGACCAAAACGTTTAAAAGTCAGACTTATTAACATTTGGAGCAATTTTAATAGCACATTTGGCATTCATTGATGTTAGGTCTCTTTGAAAAGCCAAAATAGTAAAGAAGGAATTTAATTTATAATTTTCTCCTTTAAAAAAAAGTTAAATATACATTTTAAAAATAAATTTTGAACTACTGAAAACATCTGTCCCAAGGTGGGAGGCGTGCAAGATGTGGATTCAGCTCTGGTGACCACATAAATTGAAAAAGCATGCAATATTCTGTGCATTTTTATAAGTTTTTGTGTCCAGATCTGTTATCAACTATTTTTAAAAGTCATTAAATTTTAGTTTCCTTAAAAGCTGTACTTATCACAGTAATCTCTCTTTTCATCAAAGTCTATTGTGTTTTTATCTCATCCTTGGCTTCCTGAAGTTTATAGAGCTCAAGTTAGATATTGTCTAAAAGTTTTCTGCTCTTTCCTATCATAAACTTTTTTCCAAAGTACACTGTTCCTCAGCCTCTTAAGTCCCATGTTCATTTTCTTCCATGTTCAATCCTTTGATGAGAGAGAGAGATCTCAGTCTTGATATTTGCTCATAAAAAGTGTGTGTGATTCTGCTTTGGCCCCCTCCCTATCTTTGTGGTTTCTGTAGGACTTCACATCTCTGCCTATTCCAAACCAGCTTGCCTGTGATTTGCAGTTTATTTAACCTGAGGAAGGATCTACCTGGTCAACTTGCTAGTCTGAAGCAGTGTATATTTACCTCCTTGTCAAAACATTAAATGAAAAACACAGTCTCCTGTTTGCGCTAATACCACAGTTTTTCCAGTTGCTAAATTCTCATTTCTCCATTAGCATATTGGGAATTGTAGCCCAGGAGTCAGTTGGAGAGAGGGAGAGCCTGAAAGAAAGACTCTATAATGAGGAAGAATTTCCTATGACCTCTTTTTCCCTACACAGCCTTACTTTGTTTCTTAGAACTTCTTCTAAGTTCAGTAAAGTAGAAATTCCTCCTGGCTTCTAGTAAGATTTTTAATAATATTTCTGGTTTCCAGCTTTGTTGGAAATTTGAATCTCCTTCTATATTTTTATAATTATGTCAGTGGGAAACTAGGGGATGGTAAATTAAGAGTCACTGGTTTCCTGCCATCATAACCCACAAACGAGTACCGTTATTCAAATGCATTAGGCCACTGATCAAAACTGCAATCGTCCCTGAAATTATTTGGAATGACTGGTAGTGCTGAGAGTGAATTTGTCCCTTGAGTACTAAGGAGTCAGTGGAGGTCTCGTGCATATACATATGCATGTGTGTGCCTATGTGTGGCATGTGGACATGTACATGTGTACACATGATGTGGAAGTGGTAAAATAATCAAGGGATGGACAAGCAAGAAATTTCATTGAATTTAAAATTGGAGAGATTGTTTACTAATTTCTGGGGTATTCCATATAGCAACTGTTAGTGGTCACTTATTTTATCTCCCCTCTAGACTCAATTCTACTTGGTGCACGGAATTGTAAGGGGCTTTTAGAGGTTAGGTATTCATCATCTACTCACTTCTTCTTCCATGCTAACACTACCCAGTTTTATTTCAGCTTTTCAATGTCTTTATTATTCCCTTCTGCTTTGGGGAAAGTTGATGCAACCCTCAGTGCCCCGCTTGGATCCCAATTGATCTAATCCATTCGGGGTCAGACCATCTCCCCTACCACAGGGTTATTGACCTGTGGTAACTGACCTGTGGCTCAGGTAATTGACTTAAACCAATCAGTGCCTGGCTTTCCCCAGCCTTAGGGACTGATCTAAAATAAGCAGGTGACCCGGTGAGATGTGAGGAGAGGTTTGCTGAGGAATTACAGGAACAAAAAAGAGAGAACATACTGAAAGATATGCTTTCTCTTTAGTTATATGGTGTATCTATATCAAACCTGCAACAGTGATGACAATTTGCTAACGTGAAGGGAAGTCACCTTGAAGCTGAAGTTGACGCTGGGAAAAGTTGAGCAGAAATGGGAAAAATGGCTACGTCCTTGAGAAACTGTCGAGTGACTAAATCGATCCCATCCTGAGGTCACCCCACCTTTGGAATTTTCAGTTTCATGAACCATCAACCATGGCTTTTGTCACTTAAGCCACTTTGAGTTGGATTTTCATTATCTCCAAACAAAGAGTCCCAACTAACTCAGGGATCACGGGTCATGTTCACCTCTGTATTCCTTCCTTTAAACATGACAACAGCTGTTTCACTCTATCTGTTTCCAAAGTGGTTAGCCTTAAAGGAGTGAAAAGCACAGTGGTTCAGAGAAGCCAGCAGTGGAGGTCAGCACCAGGGTGTCGACCATCTCTGCTGGACTGAACCATGCCAGCTGTCCCACCCAGAGGACAGCCTTGTGATCACTTCAGTCACCTGGGGTTTCTATTTCATGGCACACATGGCATCATCAGTTGAGACCATAGTCCGTCCCGAAGCAAGAGTACCTGCCTTATCTTTGACACTTCCCTCCAGGGTATTCTTGAGGGCCCTCTCACAGAAAAGGAGGTAACTGATCCTGTAAGTGAAGATTTTCTCTGATTGTACTAGGACAACTGCCTATGGGGTACATTCCTATGTCCCTAGCACTAAACCTAAGACCTGATTCACAGACTGCTTCCCAAGTGTTTTGTCAGTGATGGCACAGGAAAAACAGCCTTCTGGAAAATGACTGAACTCTGCCTAAATAACTAAATATCCCTTCTTACAATGCTCACAGTGACCTAATAAAAGCTAATTAATTGTCTCCAAATTGTAGGATTTATTGCACAGATGTTGTAAGAAAAAGGAACAAAAAGTGGTCAACCCAATTAGGAGTAACCAGACTGGTGAAGAGGCAACCAGGAGGGCTCCAGATAGATCACAGAAGGGGACACATGGTCAGGGGGTCTGGTTCACCCTGATCTTTCTGTTGACAAGCTGTGTAATTGTGGATGGTAACACTTCTCATTCTCCCACCAGGCAGGAGTTTCCAAAGAGCCATATAGGATTGTGGATACAAAAAAGAGTTTCAATGGCAGCATGAGTTAGAATCAATTCTAGGTTCTGGGGGCAGGCAAGGTGAATAAGGCCCTCCAGGGAACTCTCAGTCCAAAGAAATGACCATTCAGAAACTTCCATGTGACACTGGAAAATTGAATGAACAGCTTTTTCCATTTCCATACACGTTGCCCAACTAGATTCCTGTTAAAGTAACAAATGGAAAATAAATTAAAAGAGATGAATATCTTAAACGTATGGAACACTGACATCCATAGTTCAGTATTTCATGATATATTCTAGTATAACTACTTGGGAAAACATAAAATTAAATCCTTACCTCAAATGATTCTTCAAAATAAATTACAAATTTACATTATATTAAGTATGTTACAATAAATGAAATCAAACAACTAGGAGACAAGATAGCCCTATATTTTTCCAGTCTTGTTTTCTTTAGTTTTATTATTTTTTAAATTTATTTTATTGAAGTATAGTTTATTTACAATGTTGTGTTAATTTCTGCTGTACAGCAAAGTGATTCTGTTATATATATATATATTCTTTTTCATATTCTTTTCCATTATGGTTTATCACAAGATATTGAATACAATTCCCTGTGCTATACAGTAGGACCTTGTTGCTTATCCTATTTTTCCAGTTTTATAACAGATAAATGCTTCTATAAACACAAAAGAAAACAAAAATTTCAGAAGAGAAAAAAAGACTGAGAAGTGTCACTGTATTTTAAAGAACTATCATATTTCATCTGTTATATGATATTTTTAAACAGCTCTAAAATTGGGATCGATTACATCATGAAATTATTTTCAGACATGCAGTAGTTTTGAAGTAGTTGTCATGACTTACATGTGCCCTAGCTTGGTTATCACTATTTGTCTTACCTTTACTTCAACTGAGTCTGTTCATTATTTGTACTACATGGCCAAGTAACGTAACTGAAAATAGAAAAAACGTTGCCAAATGTTCAAAGCATCGAGAGGCTGGTACTACAAATTAACACATCAAGCAGGACTATAGTTAAGGTGTTGAACACTGGAAACTTCCTGCAGACTTTGAATAGAATCTAAGTTTAACTTTAGTGACATGAGATTCAATTAAAGAAAGCACCAAGTCATGAGTTAATTCAAATAGAAAAGTGACAACATAAAAACTTGCAGACTTGGCAAAGTGGGCAGAGTGGATAACAGCTTGGAAGAAAATCATAAAGATAGTCATGGGGTATGTTTTTTAAACTACTGCATCACCAATTGGTCTTGATGACACAAAGGATGATATTGTGTAGAAAACCATAGATATCAATGAAAAACTTCAGATTCTTTGAAAAAATACAACTTATCAAAACTGACACTAAGGAGATATAAAAAATTAGAATATCCCTATATCTATAAAAGAAGTTGAATGCCTAATTGTTTTTAATTTATTTTCTTTATTTTGGGGGGGACATTGGGTCTTAGTTGCTGCACTCGGGATCTTTTGTTGCACCATGTGGGCTCTACGTTTCAGCATGTGGGTTTCTCTCTAGTTGTGGAGCACAGGTTTTCTCTCTCTAGTTGTGGCACATGGGCTCCAGAGCACGTGGGCTCTGTAGTTGTAGCGCACAAGCTTAGTTGCCCTGGGGCATGTGGGATCTTAGTTCCCTGACCAGGGATTGAACCCGCATCCCCTGCATTGGAAGGTGGATTCTTTACCACTGGACCACTAGAGAAGTCCCTGAATGCCTAATTTTAAACCCTCCCATAAAGAAATCTCCAAGCTCAAATAGCTTCAACAGTAAGTTCTTCAAATATTTAAAAAAGAACTTCTATCTTACACAAACTTTTCCAGAGAACAGGAAAATAGTAGGAATACCTTCCAGCTCTTTTATTCATCATCCAGCATTTCTTTGAGTCCAAAACCTAAAAAATTTATACAAAAAAAGAGTATATAGTCCAATGAACATTGATGCAAAAATCAAAAATAAAATATTAGCAAATCAGGGCTTCCCTGGTGGCACAGTGGTTGGGAGTCCGCCTGCCGATGCAGGGGACGCGGGTTCGTGCCCTGGTCCAGAAGGATCCCACGTGCCGCAGAGCGGCTGGGCGCGTGAGCCATGGCCGCTGGGCCTGCGCGTCCGGAGCCTGTGTTTCGCGGCGGGAGAGGCCACAACAATGAGAGGCCCGCAAACCGGAAAAAAAAAAAAATTAGCAAATCAGATGAGCCAGTGATATAAGAAAAAGAAAATTAATAAGGATCAATCAAGTTGGGTTTATTTTAAGAATGCAACTTGGTTTCACATTTAAAACTTAATCACCAGATTAACATAAAAATGGAGAAAACAGGTTTTTTCAAATAAGTGAGAAAGAAAGACATTAAGGAAATTAACCACCCATTCGTGATTTTTCCTTCAATTTTAGCAAATTGGGAATTAAAGGAAACTTCTTTAACTTCCTGATCAAAGGAATCTGCAAAATAAATATACAGTAAACTTAATTAATGGTGAAATATTGAAACCGATTCACCTAAGTTTGGAAATGAGACAGATGCCACTATCACCATTTCTATTCAACATTGTACTAGAAATCCTAGTTAGTATAAATAAGTAAAGCAAGAAAAAAATAAAGTTCAAAGTATTAAAGAAAGTATTGGAAATAAGTATCCTTATGCACACATGATGTAACATCCGAAGAATCTAGGGATGAGAAGTAAGAGCCCTCTATACAGAAAATGTTAAAAATGTTACTGAAAGGAATTTTTGAAAGACCTAAATATTTGGAAGAGTACACCATGTCCATGGACTTGAAGATTCAATATTATAAGGATGTCGGTTCACCCAAACTTATCAATAGATTCAACGTAATCTTAATCAGATTCTGGCAGATCTTCCTGTAGAAATTGACAAGCTGATCGCAGAATTTACATGGAAATGCAAAAGGAGCAAGAACGTTGGAAAACAAACTTGAAGACAAAGAACATGTTTAAATGACTTATGTTTCCAGATATGACAACTTATTATAAAGCTCCAGTAAGTAGCACTGCATGCTACTGGCACGAAACTAGACAAAAGAACTAATGGAACTGAACTGAGAGTCCAGAAGTACGTATATATGTTCACGTAAATTTTGACACAGACTAACTTGCAATACATTGAGGAAAGGATGATCTGTTCCATAAATGTTGCTGGGTCAGTTTGCCATCCAGAAAAATTAAAATATCTGAATCCCTTACTCTTACTATAAAACAAATCAATTCCACGTGGGTCATAGACCCAAATATAATAAGTAAAACAATAAAGTTTCTAGGCAGTAGCATAAGAGAACACAAAGTCTTCATGACCTAGGGGTAGGCTGGTATTTCTTTAAAAAGACACCATCTGCCCTCTCCCCCAAAAAAGCACAAACATAAAAAAGAATAGCAAATAGAACTTCATTTAAGAATTCCTATTTATCCAAAGACACCAATGAGAATGTGAAAGGCAAGCCAATGAGTGGGAGAAGAGGATTTTTACCCAGCATGTATAAAGGACCCTTACATGTCAATTTAAAAAGAGTTAACAGATCCCTGTTCAACCCTAGAAAACAGTCTTAAACAGGAGATTCACAGAAGAGAACCTCCAAATGGCTAATAAGTATATGGAAATGTTCTCAATATTATTAGTCATCAGGAAAATACATATTAAAAACACAGAGACACCACTATACACCTGCTAGAACATTTAAAAACAATTTTAATGTAACAATGCCAATTGTTGTCAAAGACATAGGACAGCTGGAACTCTGATAGGCACCTGATAGAAGTGTAAACTAACATAACCACTTCAGAAAACTGTTAATATGTACTAAAGTATAATTTACAGCTTTAGCTATAATTTACACATAGCATATGACCCTTTAGTGTTATAGTGTTTTATATATATATATATATATATATATATATCCCAAAGAATTGCATACGTATATGCACAAAATACATTATAAGAATATCCCAGGGCTTCCTTGGTGGCGCAGTGGTTGAGAGTCCGCCTGCCGATGCAGGGGACGCGGGTTCGTGCCCCGGTCCAGGAGGATCCCACATGCCGCGGAGCAGCTAGGCCCATGAGCCATGACCGCTGAGCCTGCGTGTCCGGAGCCTGTGCTCCACAACGGGAGAGACCACAACAGTGAGAGCCCCACGTACAGAAAAAAAAAAAAAGAATATCCCTAGGGCTTCCCTGGTGGCGCGGTGGTTAAGAATCCGCCTGCCAATACAGGGGACACGGGTTCAAGCCCTGGTCAGGGAAGATCCCACATGCCACGGAGCAACTAAGCCCGTGTGCCACAACCACTGAGCCCGCGTGCTACAACTACTGAAACCCACACACCTAGAGCCTGCACACCAGAACAAGAGAAGCCACTGCAATGAGAAGCCTGCACACTGCAACTAAGAGTAGCCCCCACTCGCCACAACCAGAGAAAGCCTGCACACAGCAATGAAGACCCAACGCAGCCAAAAATGAAAATAAAAATAAATTAATTTATTTAAAAGAAAGAATATCCCTAGTATCATATTTTAATAGCCCCAAACTGGAAACAAAAAAATATTCATCAATAGTATATTGTATAGATAGCAGTATAATTGCCCAATGGAATACTATATTTTAGTGAAAAATAAACCAACACACAGGAAGATGGATGAATCTCAAAAGCATAATAGTAAGCAAAAGAAGAGAGACACAAAAGAGTACATACTGTATGACTCCATTTACACTAAGCTCAAAAAATTGCAAAACAAATGTATGGTGAAAGAAGTCAAGATAGTGTTTCTCTTGAGGGGTATGATGTCTTGGTGAAGGCAAAGGAAGGCATCTGGGGTGCTGGTAATATTCCATTTCTTTTTTTTTTTTTTAATAAATTTATTTATGGCTGCATTGGGTCTTTGTTGCTGCGCGCTGGCTTTCTCTAGTTTCAGTGAGTGGGGGCTACTCTGCATTCAGTGCACGAGCTTCTCATTGCAGTGGCTTCTCTTGTTGTGGAGCACGGGCTCTATGCGCACAGGCTTCAGTAGTTGTGGCTCGTGGGCTCTAGAGCGCAGGCTCAGTAGTTGTGGTGCACGGGCTTAGTTGCTCCACGGCATGTGGGATCTTCCCGGACCAGGGCTCGAACGTGTGTCCCCTGCATTGGTGGGTGGATTCTCAACCACTGTGCCACCAGGGAAGTCCCAATATTCCACTTTTTTTTTTTTTAATTTGCACAATCGTTTGATCTATAATTTTTACTGTTACTTTATAAACCATGTAAAAATTAATATATTAAATTTAATGGTGAAACATTTGCCCTTGAAAATTTTTAAATGTTTACACAAAGAGGAGCAAGAGTTTTTCACTTTGAAGAGTCACACATGGTACAGGAAGACAGTATTCAGGTCTTTTAGCTAAAAATATAATTACAAAGGTATGTTTCATGAGGTGTGGTGTGTGTGTGTGTATTTTGGGCAAAATGAATACCCCATTTCATAAATAAATTAATGCAAATATTAATATTGAAGTGAATCAAGAAAGGACTCTATATAAGTACTAAAAGTCAACCCACACTTAAATCACAGAACATACCCTATTATGATTAGGGAAGAAAGAGTTCTGTTGTGAATTGGAGTAAACTTTACTTTGACAGATTTCATTTCTCCAGGTTTTAAAATTAGTTTTAAAATTAAATGTTGGGAGAGGTGCTCTGTAAATCCTGATGAACTCTGCAGTGGATGAGTCTTGAATCATTGGATAAACAAATGGGAGTCATATGTATATTCTCTGGAAAAAATGTTTGCCCTTTACCCCATCCACAGCCCAGTATTAGTTTCTTGAATTGATCAACTATATAAAAAATTTTATCCCTGATGATTTAGAGGCTGGATAGCTGACAAGGAGAGCTGGGCAACCAATGATGATACTTTATATTCTGCATTAAGTCCCAGAAAGGGCTTTGCTCCCCAGGTCACCAAAGTCTTCATGTCTGTACTAAGCACATGTTTTTGTGTACAGATCTTTTTCTTTTTAACTTTAAATGTTTTGAAACATGACACAAAAACAGAAAAGGACACAAACCTAAGAGATGTGTAGCTCAGTGTTTTAGCACAAAGCAAACAACTGCCGATATTCCACTTCTTGATTTGGGTGTTGGTTACACAGGGCCTGCCCAAGTTGGTCTAAAAAGTGAAAAGATTCAAACTCAAGTATATCTGACTTCAAAGCTGTGTTCATTAAACTATTTTAATAAATGTGTGTCTGTGGTGGTGATAAGGAGGTCTACTTTAAAACGGGTATGAATAAGAAAATGTTCAAATTACCTCTTCTTTTATCACGCATTTGGTGACTAAAATCAAAGAACCATGACTAAGAAACCACTGCCACCTAGTGGCTTCCTGCCCTAATTGCAAGATCAGGTATTTGGGGCATGATTCAACTTCCAAGCAGTCTACTGCCAATTCAGAATAGCAGGATGAGGCTTCCCTGGTGGCCCAGTGGTTGAGAGTCCTCCCGCGGATGCAGGGGACACGGGTTTGTGCCCCAGTCCGGGAGGATCCCACATGTCGCAGAGCGGCTGGGCATGTGAGCCATGGCCGCTGGGCCTGTGCATCCGAGGCCTGTGCTCTGCAATTGGAGAGGCCACAGCAGTGAGAGGCCCGTGTACTGCCAAAAAAAAAAAAAAAAAAAAATAGCAGGATGACAGCAAAAACTTGTTTGATCTCCCCACACACACCAAATATTTCTTTCTCAAGCAATCATTTATAGAAAGCAGTCACCTTTCCTTCAGACTGCTTATCTTAGTAACATAAATATTCAATCTTTATCCTATAGTCATAAAAATAACAAGAACATTACCTACTAATCATTGAGCAGTTACAACATGCTAGACACTGTATTAATCTCCTTGCATAAATTATGTCATTTACCACTCATAACAATTCTATGAGGATTCCACTATTCTTTTTTTTTTTTTTTTTTTTTTACGATACACAGGCCTCTCACTGCTGTGGCCTCTCCTGCTGCGGAGCACAGGATCCGGACGTGCAGGCTCAGCGGCCATGGCTCACAGGCCCAGCCACTCCGTGGCACGTGGGATCCTCCTGTACTGGGGCACGAACCCGTGTCCCCTGCATTGGCAGGCAGACTCTCAACCACTGTGCCACCAGGGAAACGTGATTCCACTATTCTTATACTCATTTTAGAAATGAGTAGACTGAGATATTCAGAGATTTCCCAAGGTCTGCACAGACACTAATCAAGTTGAAATTTTATTCCAGATCCCTAGGATTCCAAATGTCCTGCTCTCCTATTTTCCAAGCATGAAAGTTGGACCTTTCCTCCTCACAGTAGGAAATCCACAGTTGTGAGTTCCAGTGCTAGAGATGCCAAGGACTCACTGTGAACCAAAAGCAAATCCTTCTACTTCTCAGGGACTCAGTTTTCTTATCTGTAAACTTAAAGTCTTGCCCAGATGATCTCTAAGGCTCCTTCCTGCGCCATCACCTAATGGCTCCTGAACACAGAAGAAAGGCATTAATCTAAGTCACTTGCAATATGTTTTTGTGGTTTGGTATGACTATTTTTAGACAATCACAGAATAAGAGCTCATTTCATGGAGCCAGCCACAGATTTCCCACAATCTTTGGGGGAAATCCAGGCATGAGGGATTCTAGTGCTTAATGAGATGAGGTAATACAGGAAAATATATAGCTGGAAGAAAATTTTATTAGTGTGAGTAAATGTACATTTTCAAGTGAATTACAAGACCTTAAGAAGTAAATGTATATGCCCCATGGGGAAAATCACCTAAGACTTTAAAACAGAGCATGTAGTGTTCATTTTCAAGCATTCTGAGAAACTCTGCTGATGTGAGTAAAAAGGAAAATTATGCAGGACTTTTAACCCTAGAAAGAAAAACAAATGACCTCAGAAAAATATCTTTAGTTAAGCAAATTGAGGATACTCTGTGACAGGTGCAATTGTTAGATAAAGGGGCTTTATAACACAACATGAATTAATGTATTCATTCAGCAGAATCGCACTTATGTGAAATCTACAGGATTAGCAACATTTAAGAATAATGCATGAAACTGGCCTGGCATTCAAATAGTAAAGCATGCGCCCTCCAGCTCAACATGACTATTTTCCAAAAAAATAAAGAAAAACAGCATGTCGGCTCATGCACATACAAGACATAACATTCTGGGTCATATAATTCCTTAAAGTATTTCTAAGTTGTCACATACCTATAACATGTTCGACACATGCATCCTAGCAAATTCCAATCCTGTGATGTCGATTTCAGAATTTACATCTGTGACAGAACTGTTAGGGAATAGGATGTCTGGTTCTTTCCATAATTATTTCAATAGCCAACCTTAAATGAATAAAATAACAGAGGTAAGACACAGAGGTACAATGAGAAAGGTGCCCCAAAGAGATGCTCTTTTCTCCTGTCTTACCTGTTTTACCTCTGCAGAGGTGCTCCTGGTATTTTTCAGTCATTAAACAAGAACTTATCAGTGTGTAAGATAAGAATAAATTCAGAGATTAGGCACTTTAGGGAACACCTCTCATGGATGATTTCAAAACCAAGAGTATTGCAAAGAACCAAGAGATCACAGCCTTGATGGGACTAAAGCAACTAATGCATCCCCAATCTGGGTCCCATCATGCAAAGGCCCATGTGGACACAGTCACAGATGAGGAGACTGAAGCACGGTGAGAAGGAAAAACTGTGCATGCATCCAACAGACCCAAGCGTTGGTGTCTCCAAGTGTGGCCTGAAGGTCCCTCTGTAGAATGCTCCCCTGTCCATTTTAGTCTTGTTGCTGCTGTTCACACCCAGCCCAACAGCCAACAGCCCCTCCCAAGTATCACCTGGTTCCCCAGTACGTACTGCCTCCTCAAGGCTTGCTCTAACCCTAGAAGGCTTAGCTCTCCCTTGTCCAACAGTGATTCATAAATCCATGGATGCTACAGTAAGGATGGACCTTTGAGACATCTAGTCCTCTCTCTTTACATCAATTTCACCATCCAACAAAAAAATTACTTACCCCTGGCGACTAGCACCGTGCCTAACACAATAGATTATCAAAATTTATTTACTGGATATAAAGATTTGCAAATTGTTCACATTTACAAGTTGAACAAGATCCATTCCCTGCTTTCTCTGAGCTCAGAGCCCAGCTGAGGAGATGGGACATGTTCAAAAGTAACTCTAACTGAACAATAAGAAACCACAGTCATTTAGAGAGGCCTCGAGGAAGTGGCACTGACGGTATATCTTAAAGGATGGAGATAAATTTCAACAGACAGATAAGAAAATGCTTTCTCTTTTCTTTAAAATCTTTGCCTTCTAGTTTCCATGCTCACATTCTTCTGAGAACTTCAGCCACATGGGCTTTTACTTCCAAATATATGGGCTCATAAACAATCCCCATTGAGTGTTTATGGATTGGAGAGATGGGTGGGTGGATGGGTGGATGGGTGGATGGGTGGATGGATGGATGGATGGATGGGTGGATGGGTGGGTGGATGGATGGATGGATGGGTGGATGGGTGGGTGGATGGATGGATGGATGGGTGGATGGGTGGGTGGATGGGTGGATGGGTGGATGGGTGGGTGGATGGATGGATGGATGACAAATACTCCCTGCTCAAGTTTTGCAATAGCTCCCTATAGTCTACCATTTTGGGTTTTAGCTCATCTTGATTGACTTAATTGACCAAATCCATGTCATAGTTTAACCTTCATTGTGGTCCAGTCAATGTCCTAAATATCTTGCAGAAATCCTGTACTAGACCCAATCTTTGGATTTCCCTAAAGGGTTCTTGGGCTGTAAAATGGCCTATTTATCTTTTCAAACTCTCCGTCCCCCAAAGCCCAGTTCAAGTCTCACATCTTCCAGGAAGTCATTTTGACTATAGTAGCCCATAGGGAAATCTTAATTTGAATTTCTGCAAGATTTGTAATGAGAACCACAGTTTGTTCCTCAAATACACAAAGGCTGAAATCTTCTTTATTTCAAGTGAAATCAGATTACTGTGCAAGAGATTGCTCTTCATGTACAGAAATGCATTTTGCATTTATGATGTGTTCTTTCCTAGACACCTTGCACAGATCTTTACAAGCTGCTGAGCAAGGAGTGGGGAGGGGGTGGCGGGGGGGACAGATGGAAACTGAGCTGAGTTTGAATCCAAGCTTCCTCACTTATAAGTCATTCCTCATCTTTAAAAAAAAAATGGTGGGCTCCCCTGGTGGCACAGTGGTTAAGAATCCACCTGCCAATGCAGGGGACATGGGTTCGATCCCTGGTCGGGGAAGATCCCACAAGCCGCAGAGCAACTAAGCCAGTGGGCCACAAATACTGACCCTGTGCTCTAGAGCCCACGAGTCACAACTACTGAGCCCGTGCACCTAGAGCCTGTGCTCCGCAACGAGAAGCCACCGCTATGAGAAGCCTGTGCACTGCAACGAAGAGTAGCCCCCGCTTGCCGCCCCTAGAGAAAGCCCCCGCGTAGCAACGAAGACCCAACGCAGCCAAAAATACATACATAAATAAATAATGTTTTTTTAAAAAGAGTTTAAAAAATGGGATCAAGATACCTCTATTGCATCCACGTCCTGGCTATTGTAAATAGAGCTGCAATGAACATTGTGGTACATGACTCTTTTTGAATTATGGTCTTCTCAGGGTATATGCCCAGTAGTGGGATTGCTGGGTCATATGGTAGTTCTGTATGACAACTGAATGAGACCCCTATGTGGATGCCCTTAGTATGGCACATAGCAAACTCTAATTCTTCAATAAATGCTTGGTTCCCTCTTCTATTGGAAACTCTAAACTGTGGAGGTGGGGCTTAAGGCAAAAGAGCCCCCTTTATCGAAGGGTTAATATCAAACTCTGAAACTAATAGTCTGATATTTAAATAATTTGTTGGAAGATGACTTTGAAAACGTCAAGCTTTAACTGGGAAATCTCTGTATTGCAGGCTCAGCCCTCATTCTATAAAACCCTGTAATCTGGAAGAGAACAGGATGGTGTTCTATGCAGGCAGTATAAATGTGCCACCGCCCCACAGAGTCAAGGCTTTATCAAAACAGTTCAGTTCTCTTACAAGCCGAGATCCTGGACAGCTACATTGTAGCTCTGTAATTATCTACAAAATGCCTGCAGATCACAATGGTCCTTCATTCTTCCCTGTGTCAGTGGCAGCCTTTCCTTGCTATTTGGGGTCTTCTCTTGAGCAGGTGTGAGCAGTCAGACAAGGCAATGCACTGAACTTTGAGGGTCCTGAATCAGAGGGAAGTTCATTCACCCTGGTGCCTTTCACCAGCCCTGTTTACAAACTTCCTGTGACAGAAATCTAAACGTGCTTAAGCAAAATAATAATAATAATAAAGGGTGGGGGAGGGGATTTTTCCATTCGCCCAACTGGGAAGGACTACGCGGAGAGTGCCGAGTACACTCTTTCCACACTTCTGGATTCTGCTTCTCCCTGGGCACCGACCACGTTTTCTCCTTCTCCACGTGGGCTTCCTCCTGGTGTCTCTTCCAGTTAGCACCTTATTTCTTTTCCCTTTGTGGTCAGATTTCATGAAATGGGAGTTGACACGAGATAGCTCTGTGTTCTCCTTTCCCCCTCCCGGGTCCCCAAACCATCCCAGACTCATTTGTGTCCGTTCACTTCATTCTGAAACTGCTCTCATTCCCGTCACCAATAACCTCCAAATTGTCCAACTGACCGTGCCTTGAAGTCTTTGGCCTTATTGGGCTTTTTTGTTGCCTTTGTTTCTCTTGGCTGGTTCTCCATCCTACATTTCCATGCAACATTCTCTCCTGGTCTCTTCCTATCCCCCTGGCTGCCCGTCCTTGGCGTCCTTTACTGGCTCCCCTTCCTCTCTCCTTCTCTTAGATTGTGTTACTCCCCAAGGTTCCACCCTCAGCTCTCTTCTCTTTTCACACCATATCTTTTCTTTGAATGTGACATATCCACATTCCTGGCTTTAACTGCCACCTCTGAGTGATGACTCTGTATCTCCAACACAGATCTTTCTCTTGAATTCCAGTCTTCTAACTGATAATTGATTATCTCCTTTCCAATGTCCAAAGGCACTTGGAATTCAACATGTCCAAACTAAACTCAGCACCTACTCCATGGCCCTCAAAGTTGTTCCCCTTCTTCTCTGTATGACGCCATCCTTCCCTTGGGATCCCAAGCTAAGACATCTGATAACCATCCTCTGCTTCCCGGTTTAATTAACCCCAGGTCCTGTTCATCTCAAGACTATATCCTTCTCCCCCCAAAACCACTGCCACTGTGTTAGTTCAGGCCTTTGTCATTTCCCACCTGGAGGACCACAAAGACAGCCTCCCTGGTAGTACTGGTCTTCAGTCTCCCCTTCCCACCTCCTTCTAGTCCAATCTCAGAACTCCTTCAAGTGTGCTCTTTCTAAAACACAACATAATTGTGATTGAGTTACCCATCCATGCCCACTTAAAATTTAAGTTGCTTCCAGCTGTTCTCAGAACAGACCCTAGGGCAAAAATGTATTTTATCCTCTTGCCCATGCCTGTTTCACCAGCCTCATCCCTCTCTGTGAGTTCTCGTGATCCAGCCTCCCCTGCTCCATGCAGATGCTCCACTGTGGACGCTCTCTCTTACCTCTGCAAGTTGGCCTGAGGTGTTTCTCTGTACAGGGTGTTTTTCCCACTTATTCACTTGGAAAGTTCCCACTCATCCTTCAAGTCTCCATTCAGCCATCAGATTAATTTCCTGGGGCTACCATAACAAACTACTGCTAGCTGGGTGGCTTCAACAAGAGAAATTTACTGTTTCTCCGTTCTGGAGGTTGGAAGTCTGAAATCAAGATGCCAGCCGGGATGGTTTCTTCTGAGGGCAGTCAGGGGGAATCTGTCTTATTCTTCTCTCCTAGCTTCGCATAAGCCGCAGACATTATTTGACGTATCCATGGCGTTCTCCTTGTGAGCCCACACCATCTTCACTCTATGCATGTCTAGCTCTGTGTCTAAATTTCCCCTTATTATTAGGGCACGGTCATACTGGATCAGGGCCCCCTCATGACCTTCACTTAATCACCTTCACTTGATGATCTGCAAAGACTCTACTTCCAAATAAGGTCATATTGACAGGTACTATAGGTTAAGACCTCAACATCTCTTGGGGGGAATGCAATTCAGTTATTGTTTCCTTTAATGATCCAGACCCTCCTAGAAACACTTCCCCCCTAGGCTTTAGACACTTCTTTACCCAGCAATTCACAGGCCAAGACTAAGAAAAAGACCAGGACCCGGTGAGGTAATCTAACCCTGCTCCAGCCATTTGTTCTTGCAGGGAAACTGAACTATTCTTTTCATGGCCTTCCGGGCCAAGGACCAAAGTACAGAAGTTAAAGCCGAGGGTCACCCATAGTGAGGAATCTGATATGGCCCTTCCACACCCCACATTCTGCCACAGTGATGAAAAGCTACACCCTGGGGGTAAAAGTGAACCAGAAGTACATTGGACTCCCTGCCCCCAACTCAGCAATGCAGGGAGAGTGGCTTTGATGCTGAACAGAAAAGGGAGAGAGACGGTAAACTGACGTTAGTCCTTACACAGAATTAGAGCCAGAATTCACATCACCAAGTAGTCTAAATTCCTCCTTCTCTCTCTCCCTCTCTCTCCTATTGAGACACTGAAACTAAGAAAGCACCTGTGTGCCCAAAAAGAAGATGGATGTAGGGATAAAAACGAAATGATTGGTGGAAGAAATATATAGCATCTTTAGAACAAAAAACAATTTGAATCAAAACCATGTAGTATTGATACAAGCACACTGACTTTTTTTTAAGAAAGGAGAGTGAAGAACTCCTTAGGTTTTGGGGGCTTGACGCTTTTAAAATTGATATTCTAACAGTATAGCATTTTTGTTATTGAAACTACATACAATGAAAATCCTTCACTGTTCTGACATCTGATTAAATTTCTTAACTTCTTTTGCTCTTTATGTGTTTTTTTAAAACTATTTGGGCTTTTTGGGGCGGGAGGTGTTATGACACTGGTGGAGAACATTGTATTGCTTGGAATCCAGGGGTTGTGAAAACATTAAGAAGCAGCAATGTTTTCATAATGTCACAGGCAAAACAATTCTCAGGTCTTGAGTTCTACGACCAAGGCGCCAGGCGTGGCATCTGTGGCCTCGGAAAGTATGAAACCCCTTCCTCACCTCAACATTACAGTAGAAAGTCACCCTCTTTGTAAGAAGGCAGGTGGTAAGTGAAATAACAGGATAGCTGTCACATAAAATGAGGCATTTCAGGACTTGAAGCGGCCTTAGAAATCAACATTTGTGAAAGCTTAAATGGGTCCTTTTGTAGGACACAGTCGCTACTGAGCTGTTTGTCACGCAACAGAAGCCCAGGCGGAGGAAATCAAGGTAAGCAGCTCATAGGACACCTTAGGAAGCTGTAGTGTTGCCTAAAGACTTCAGTCCACTGCTACGACAAATGTCCAGATGGTTCTTAAGCTCTAGGGTCCCTTGACCACAGAGGGCTTTACCTCTAGCCGAGAGGTACAAAGGCCAGTGGTATAAACCTCTCCTAAGAAGGACAGCCAGGGGAAGTATTTTGCAGACCGCAGGCTTTGCCAGAGGGGGCAGACCAGGTAAGCACACCCTTCCCCCAACGAGGCTTATTCCTTCCTGAGTAACTTCCCAAGGCACTTTCACCTCTCTGGGCCTCAGAGTCCTCCTTTATGTAATGAATGGCCTGGACAACATCATTTGTGTAGTCCCTTTCAGCATCGCAGCTGTATTGCTGCTGTAACAAGTTACCACAAATGGAGTGACTGAGGCACCAATTTGCAGTTGTATAGGGCAGAAGTCTGAAATGGGTCTCCCCGGGCTCAGATCAGTTTGCCTGCAGGGCTATGTTCCTTCCAGAGGCTCCAGGGGACAATCTGTTTCCACGCCTTTTCCAGCTTGTAAAGGCCTCCCACATTCCTTACTTTTCCCTCTCTTTGCAGCAACGTCAGGCTGAGTCCTTCTCACTCGGCCACCCCTCTGGTTCTCTCTTCTGATTTCCTTTTCCATTTCTCTGGACCCTTGTGATTACCTTGGGCCCTCCCAGATAACCCAGGAAGATCTCCCCATCTTAAAGTCATCTGATTCCATTCAAGTCGCCTTCTACCTGCAACCGTCATTTCTCTTTGCCACTTAACCTAACATAGGCACAGATCCTGGGGATTAGGGTATAGACACCTCTGGGCGATCGTTATTCTGCCTACCACACCAATAACACAAAATTCTGTTTCTATAATAATCATGTTTCATGCCTATCACCGACCCTTGACCTACCAAGAGCCCCAAAAGTGAGTGCCACTGAAATAAGGAATAAATACTTTGACTTCTAAACCACCTGATGTTGGGAAAGCTAGGAAAGGAGAGAGGAAACTGACATTTATTGAGAGTATCAGCTACTCTGTCACATGCTTCATCTACAGCGTCACATTTGTTACCATTTTCATAGGAGAAAACTGAGAGTCAGGTCGTTTAATTAATATGGCTTGTAAGTGGTTGAGTGGGAATTCAAATGCATGTGCATCAGGACAACTGCAGAGTTTATGTTCTTTTTCATCCATTAGTCCTTTCCCAGTTGAGAGTCCCCTAACACAACTAAAAGAACCACGCGGTTGAATATACTCGGTTCAAAAGACTATCCTCTATGCTGAGATTTTGTCCTTCCTATTTTTTTTTTTTTATTTTAGAAGGATTTTTTAATTTATAGAAGGATAGAAGGATGGGGTGGAAAACAAGGGCTGTTGAACTCGTACAGAACTGGTCTTGAATCTCAGCTCTGCTGCCCACTGTCCATGTTACTGAGAAGCGCTGAGTCTCTGATTGCTTCTCTATAAAAGAGGATAATAAGGTCTATCTCATAGAGCTGTTTCACAGGTGGAGATAGTGCATAGTACCTGGCACGGTACCTAATATTGCTCTGATATTGATACTGACATGAACTCTCCCATTCCACCATCTTTGCAATACCAACCAATCCCTGGGCTCTATCTAGCCCTGTTATGCAAATGACGCCTGTATCCACATTCCTAGGCTGCTTTCTTCCTGGTCCTGATTTTCCCAGAGCATGCTAAGCATCTCTACCTGGATGCCTTAGCAGTGTCTCAAACTCAGTACATCCAAAGCTGAACTCTGCCCTACCCCAATGTCTGCTTTGTCTCCCA
This sequence comes from Aethalodelphis obliquidens, assembly GCF_003676395.1. NCBI lineage: Eukaryota > Metazoa > Chordata > Mammalia > Artiodactyla > Delphinidae > Aethalodelphis > Aethalodelphis obliquidens. The sequence goes on from NW_020838009.1 coordinate 7,087,978, forward strand.
TTTTCTTTGTTTCTATTAATGGTGCACAGCCACTATCCAGTCACCCAGGCCAGTAACTTGGGAGTCTTCTTTGATTCAGTTTTCCCTTAAACTGATAGCTCTTGCCTCTGTAACACCTCCTCCCGCAGGCTTCCTTCTCCCAGTTCTCACGGCCACTGTATCAGTGGTATCAGTGTTCATTGCTGCATCCCACACACATACTATGACCCATGGCCTTTCACCTCCAGCTTCCCTGCCCTGGGTTACTATTTTAGAGGTATCATCACTCCCCTGTCCAGAAGCCTTATAGTTTCCCAGTGTCTCTAAAATCACATCCAGACTCCTTAGCCTAGTTTTCAAACTCCTTTGCAAGCCCCCACCAGCTTTCCTGTGCTACCTTCTTTCCTACCACTCCCTCCATATGCCCTAAAGTCCAGCCAAATTATCAAGGACCCACTTTTGCCTCACTTCTCCCCCTTGTTGCCCGGTTCCATGCTTTTGCACACACTCCTCCTTCCACAAGATCGCCTCATGTCCTGATAAGACATCCTCCAGGATCTCCTCCCTGGGCCCTCATGTGTCCAGGCGAATGCCACCTACAACAAGCCTTCTTTTCTCTTTAGCCAGTAGACTGCTCGTTTTAGTGGTTGACGTCTATAGGCCTTCACTATAAAGCTGGGTGATTATGATACATCACTTTGAATGTAGTGGTCAAAGCTGTATAGGAAATATAAATGTACATTGGCTTTTAGTTATGTATTCATAAAGAATAGGTGGTCACTTTTGCCTGGGCAACTAAGCCGCACAATACCTGGCCCTTCTCAATGAAAGTTAGGACTGCACCCACTTACTCTGTAAAACAGAGGTCCCAGTGGCTCTCCCAGTAATAGCTGCTTCCCTGGCACCTACCAAAATCCAGTGATAAAAGTGTGACGTCTTCCCTGGTTCCATGGGAAAGAGCCAGTTTCTTAGGGGGTCCCATGAGCTGCAGGAACACCCCCAGGATCCTCCCCTTTCCTCCCACCAGGGTCAGGGAAGACAGGAAGCGATATTCAACTTTTCCTACATTCACACGTCTCTCTAGGGACCCACTGGTTTAGAAGAAAAAGAAGCAACTTCTAGCTCAACTCCTGCACCTGGAAAGCGAGTTCTTTATGAAATGACTAATCCTTCCCTTTCACCCACCCCACATGCTCACAAGCCCCACATCTACCAGGAACCAGCTGGTTTTGGAAAGCTTAGCTGACTCTCCGGCTGTCAGTCAACTTCTGCCACCCTACATCATGGTAGTTTCTAGTCCCAACGGTGCATCAGAATTACCCATGGAGCTGTGCAAGCACAGAAACTCTGCCTCCCATCCCTAACAGACCCCATCATAACCTCCAGGGGCAGGGCCCGCATCTCTACCTTTTATTTAATTGGGGCTTCCTGATATCTAGTTTGTCATGAGGAGAATGGTCCCACCACAGAGTCCCAAATTACAATATTAACTCCCACGTTATGTGACATTTGGTCCCTCCTCTTGAGGATGCTCTCCCAATACTTATACCCACATGCCTAGGACCCTCCATGTGCTCATAAATGCAGCAGGCCCATCCCTTTCCTGGAGCTGCACCATCAGGCGTTTGTAGGCTCCACTGGTGACTGCAGTGCATGGTCAGCTAGTTCCCTTCCAGCTTGAAGAGTTCCAGAATCCTCTTCAAGTGGCTCTCTCTGTCTTCCTGGTGGGAGTGAAGCAAAATTACTATTTCTACTCATCTCCCTGAATTGGGAAATGAAATGAATCCTGCTCTACTTAGAGAACTAAGCTGAAAGTTGAGAAAGAGAAAATGATTTTTGAAGCCCAATGCCGTAAACTAAATTCATAAATTTTAAAAAATCACTTTTAACCGCGGAGCGGCTGGGCCCGTGAGCCATGGCCGCTGGGCCCGCACGTCCGGAGCCTGTGCTCCGCGGCGGGAGAGGCCGCAGCAGTGAGAGGCCCGCGCACCGCAAAAAAAATAAATAAATAACTTTTAGATCCTTTCACTAGATTTTCTCAAGTGCTTTTTTTTACTACTGTATTTCAAATCCCTACTTCTGATGCTCCTCCTTCACTGCAGATCAATCTGTTCATTTTTTTAAAAATTCTACCTGCTTCTATTAAATGCCAGGAATGATGGATCTAAAAGACCAAAGATAAATGCATGTTATCCTGTCATTCATTTCTAGGAGGAAATCAGCTATAAATTTGGTTTGCTTCAACTCCATACCTAGTACAGTTCAGCTACCACTGATTTTCCTGATGTAAGTATTTTGCAAAAAAAAAAAAAAAAGGGAAAACAGTCTGAGATCCTTTGCTACTTGATTTTAGTATTATGAGCATCTTGTCACAGAATTCCCAATTCCCTTTATGTGCTCTTTTTAAATAGTTTCTCTTCATTCTCAAGTGTGATTATATTTTGTCTTGGGAACAAAACATTTCCCAAGGAACATAGGTCCAACCATAGAGTGGGAGGCCATGGAAAAACCCTGTTCCATCTGTAGGTATTTGGTGTACATGGCACACATCCATCTTCAGGGGGAGGGATGCAATGATGAGAAGTAGCCATAATGGTGGTTCCCCAGTTCATCTTTCCCTTATCACAGCTTAAACACTGGGGAAGAGAAAACCAAATATTTTCGGATTCTGGCTAAGCATCAGCTGGACATTCCTGGGGACCCTGGGGAAGCCCGCTGATTTTGTAGTTCAGGGTGGATAATGGTCACTTGGTATCATTAAAGCAGGGACAGGCTGCCTATAAAAGCCATGGCACCAGAAAAATGTAGCCAACAGGGAAGGACTAAAATTCTTTAAGCTCCCATGATGGGCCGGGTGCATTCCGCTTGACCTCCCAACACTGAGAGAAGCGGGAGGTTTGGATGCCACCCGGGGTACATGGTGAAAAGCTCTAAAAACAAATTTCAAATTTGCAGTTTACCAAAAACATTATTATTACCAAAGGCTGTGAGAAATGAAGACACTTACCCTCCCCCAGCCCTACCCACCATCACAGCTTTATTTTCTAAAGTGTGGGTGATGCCCGAGGGTGCAATGAAGCTCATTGAGGGGATAAACAAGAAGCAAGGTTAAGGGTGAGAGACCAACTCAAAGTGAAGGAAAGATGGGCGTTAGGGGTGCATTTTGGCTCCCTACTGCTGCCTGAAAGATCACCCCAAACTTAGTGACTGAAAACAGCAAACGGTTTTTGTCTAGCAAGTTCTGTGAGTCAGGAATTCAGAAATGGTATAGCCAGGTGGTTCCGGCTTGGGTCTCCAGTGAGGTTGCAGCCAAGATGTCAGCTGGGATTTCAGTTATCTGAGGGCTCGACTGGGTTCCCAAGCTCACTCAGGTGCTCTGAGTAGGAAGCCTCCGCTTCGTGACACCTGGCCTCTCCATAGGGCTCCTGGAGTGTCCTTAGGACGTGGTAGCTGACTGCTCCCAGAAGGAGAGATCCAAAAGAGAAAGCAAGGAGAAAGGCCTGTCGCCTTTTATGAACGAGTCTTGGAAATGGATACCAACATTACCACTTTATTCTCTTCACAAAAAATGAGTCACTAAGTCCAGCTCACACTCCCAGGAGGGAAATAAGACTCCACCTATCACAGCATTTGTTCACACAGTAAGTCCAGTACATATGAACGAGTTCTGTTCTCACAGCATGTTCTGTTCTCACAGCATGTTCGTTAAGTCCAACAAAGTTAGCCTAGGTGCCCAACTAAGACAATTGGCTTCACTGTACCAACTACATCACCACTGCTTTCACACTTTATTTCAAGCCCGGACATCCTGGGCTTGAAATAAAGATACTGTACTACTGTACTCTATACAGTTCTGCACAGTAAAGTAAACAAAAGCACGACCACTTGTAGAGGATGTGCGCACGCGACAGTGTACACCAGACACATGAGCTAACTTATGTGATTGGACCTGTGAACGCACGTTCACATGTTTGAAAGTTCGTGACTTGAAGGTTTGTAGGTAGGGGACTTACTGTATTTCAAAACCAGGATTTAGGGGATTCAGGAATGGAGTGATGGTGGAGAATTCTGCTGTGCACATTACTTGGCAATAAAAACACTATTTTTACGTTCTCACACGGTTGCTTCCAGACAGCCATTTCAAAATGGCAACTCCTTCAGAAGCGTGTGTCATCACTTGCAACTGTAGGAACCTACGGTTCCATATTAACACAGTCCTGTCAACCACCTTCTGTTTGGGTGCTCAAAGCTAATAAGCAATTGTATCGACTTATTAGGAAGGTCTTACAGGTCATGGGCCTTTTGGGAGGCCCAGGCTAAGCTCACTGCCCCCAGACTGACCCCATGGCTGCACTGAATGCAGCAAATTAAACACAATCTGTTGAACACTTTGCATATTTGCCCTGTGTATTAAATTCCTATAATTTTGTAGCAAGAGATATAGCTTTGTCCCTGCAAAGGCTCCCTAACTCCATCTCAGATAAAAATAAGCAAAGCTGCTTTTAGAAGCTTTGTATACTTTTTCCCCTTCTGACAGCCTTCAAGTGGCAGCATATGATTTTGTCCCCGAGACATACAAAGTGTTTTAATTAAAGGTTGTCTAAAAATACAGAACGTTTCCACAACCACGTCTGCCATTAACTCTTCTGACATTCTGGCGGCATTAAGTCCCGGAAAATTCTTTACATATTAAAAAGTATCCAAGTGTGCCTGCACACTGCTGGCTGTTTGCACTGACAAAACCAAACGGTCTGTTTGCAGTTGGTGACCACAGTAATGAGAGGCACTGCAGGGCCCAAGGTAATTTGTTCTTACAACTTGAGAAACAAGCTTAGAGATTTTGTGGCATTTTGCTGAATGTCTCTATTTAAACATCCTAAGAGGAGAAGTAACGGCCTACGTGTCCGCTAGACCAATCTGGGGAACTGGTTTTTTTTTTTTTTTTTTTTTTCTCAGTTGGTTGCCAACTGTTTCTGTGACCTTGAACAAATCAGTTAACCCTTATGGGCTTCAGGTTTGTTTAATCTATTGAGTTGGCCAAAAAGTTTGTTCGGGTTTTTCTGCAACATCATATGGAAAACCCGAACGAACTTTTTGACCAACCCAATATAATAATAGCAGTAGCTATTCAGCAGTGACAACGTGCCAGGGAGTATGCAAAATGCTTTATATTGATGATGACACCAATCCTTACCTCATCCCAATGAGACAGGGCCTATTATTATGCCCATTATATAAGCCTCCTTCCTCTTGCTTATTTATGTCTTATATGATGGCAAAGAAAGCTTTCCTCTGAGAGGCAATGGAGGGTCAGGGTAAACAGCAATATACTCGGAGAGAGTGCCTGGGTTCAGATGCTAGTTCTGTCATTTACTAGCTGTGTGATCTCATGCTAACATGTTAACCTCTCTGTGCCTCCTTTTTTTCCCAACAGTAAAATGTGGGTAATACTAGGACCTACATTATAGGCTTGTTAATATGAATTAAATAAGTTAACATTTGCAAAGTACTTGGAACAGTATTTGGTACATAATAAGTTTGGTTAAAAAATTATAAATCTGGATGATCTCGGGCCAGGCTTTTACTGGAAAGAAGAGGTAGGTCGGGGAATTGGGTCCCTGATTAGTCAAGGCAGAGAGAGAAGATGTGCTTTCAAGAATGGCCTCTGTCCAGACGGGCCTCTAGAGTGCTGCCTCCCTGGAGGTAAAGAGCCTTGGGGCTGCCCTGCCCGGCCAGGCTGGAAGACAGCAGAGCCTCCCTGAGGTCTCCTCCTGCATTTGGAGACACTTGCATGAACGGTAGCAAAGCCCAACCAAACACACAGCAACAAGAGCCATGTTCAGTGCAGAGCAGAAGTCATGGCACTACATGCAGAATTCCAAGCTGCTGGTCCCAATTAGGCCCAGTCATGACACCCCTTTCCTCTTTCTCTGTAATCCCTACAGCAACCTTGCGAATAATCTATCAAGACCCAAGAGCTTAAATCCAATTTTTGCTCTGGTCCACCCTGGCCCACAGATGGACAGCAGCCATGCATGAACAGAGTCTTAGCTCTTTCATTCCTTCTTCAGCCCAAATATTCTTCACTACAAATGAGAGGCTGCCGTACATATTCCCAAGGCTACTGTGGGCAGTGTAGGAGTTCTCCTCTTTGAGCTAACAAGTTGAAGGTCTTTGGACACAGGAACATCTTTGCAGAGGCAACCAAAAACAAATCTTTCATTCATCAGAACTTAGGGAGTGAAGTGAGAAGTGTGGATTATCAAGAGAAGAGCTGTTCAAGTGGAAGATAAGGGACTTACGGCAGCTGGAGGGCATGAGGAGAAAGTAGATCTGCATTGAACAGGTTCAGGAAAATCAAAGGGAAGAGAGCAAGAGAAGAGATAGGATGTCAAAGAGAATTTGGGGCTGAGCATTGTTTCATGGGAACAGCTGCAGTCCACGACGGGGATACTCAGAAAAGGAGACATGGAGAGAATTTTTAAGAAGTGTTGCTATGCATTAACAATGTCTCCCCTCCTTCCACCTAGCCTCTCCCTTGGAGATTTTTCAAGAGACTAAGTAAAAACTGGCAGTGTTTTCAATTCTATTATTCTGAGGGACTTTTAATTCCTGTAATTGATACTATGCAAAGATGGGGCCACATGGGGCCCCAGTTATAGTTAGGTTTTGTATGTGTATATATATGACATACTGGCTTTCAGTAGAACCTCAACCCGGAGATTCCATAGTTCTGAGAACATAGTATCCAGGCAAATGTTACTTAAACAAGTGTGCCACGCCCTTCTAAGAAAAACGTGCCTTTTATCTTGCGGGCCCCCATGACCAATATTAGGAGGGGCTCAGAAGGAGCATTGCACAGAGTGTAAAACAGGGACATGTCAGAATCTCCTGGGGACACCTACATTTGTGGGGAAGTAGTGGGGTTCCAGCAAACACATGTGGGTCCAGAACCAGCTGGCTGTCATTGGTTATTATTATTAGAAATCTCTGAGGACTTCCCTGGTGGTCCAGTGGTTAAGACTCCGTGCTTCCAATGCAGCGGGCACAGGTTTGATCCCTCGTTGGTGAGCTAAGACCCCACATCCCGCGTGGCCGAAAAAAATATATATATATATCTGATACTCCTAGGCCTGGAAAGCAAGTTCTTTATGAAACAGCTAATCCCTCCCTTTCTCCCACCCCACATGAATTCTTCAGCTGTAAGCCAATGTCACTTGTACGACACAAGAGCGCACCATTCATTTAAAAATAAATGGGAGGGGGCTTCCCTGGTGGCGCAGTGGTTGAGAATCTGCCTGCCAATGCAGGGGACATAGGTTCGAGCCCTGGTCTGGGAAGATCCCACATGCTGCAGAGCGGCTGGGCGCGTGAGCCACAACTACTGAGCCTGCGCGTCTGGAGCCTGTGCTCCGCAACAAGAGAGGCCGCGATAGTGAGAGGCCCGCGCACCGCGATGAAGAGTGGCCCCCACTCGCCGCAACTAGAGAAAGCCCTCGCACAGAAATGAAGACCCAACACAGCCATAAATAAATAAATTTAAAAAAATAAGTAAATGGGAGGAGCTGAATCAGAGACCACATAGGCTTCCATGGCTGGGGGAGGGATTGAATGAGCTCTGTCCCCTCTCCTTCATAGCACTTCCTCATCTCCCCTTCACTCACAAACTCCCAGAGTTGTTTATGAGCCCATCATCCCATCAGTGATATCAAGAAGCTCCACGGAGATTCCTGAGCCCGCTGCTAACCAGGCTTCACAGCCACCTTCCGTGCTGGTGGGGACACTCTCTCCTCGGAAACATCGGCCCCTCCCCACTCGACTTCAATGATGTCACACCACCTTCAGTTGTCCTCCTAACCCATTGGCTGTGCCTTCTCTACCTAGTCGCAGGCCTACATTCCTCTACATCCCCATTTTATTTTTCCTCAGGGACTCCACGCTAGGCTCTCAACGTATTCCCCTGCTTCCCTTCCCCAAGCAGCCCATCAATGCACCCAGGTTCATTGCCATCCAGAATGTCAGCACGTTCCTCAGAGCTCTGAAGAGCCCTGTCTGATCGTACACTTTAAACCTCCACTCGGATATCTCAAAGATCATCCCTATTCTGTGTGTCCAAGACAGAACATATTATCTACCCTTCCAACTTGGTTCCCTTCCAAGATTCCTCCTCTCAGTTAACCTCAGAAATAATAAGAGGGAGAACAAACAGACACTCTCTGCTTACCAGAGCCCCAATGCCATGCCACACATATTAAAAGTGACTTCTATAAATCTCTTACTTTGCACAAGAATTCTAACGGTTGCTTCTTTATTGGCACTATTTTGCAAATAAAGAAGCTAGGGAACCGAGAAGTTAGAGGATTTCCCTCCATTAATAAGTGACGGCTCCCCTGTCTACAGAGCTGTCAAGCCAGAAACCAGGAAGACGTCATTGACATCCTTCCCCCAGCAACAACCTCCTCATCAACTCATCAGCAGTCTGTGGCCTGTTAGGAACCGGGCCACACAGCAGGAGGTGAGTGGCGGGGGGAGCCAGGGAAGCTTCATCTGTGTTTATAGCCGCTCCCCGTTGCTTGCATTACTGCCTGAGCTCCGCCTCCTGTCAGCATTATGGTGAGTTGTATATTTCGTTATATATTACAGTGTAATAACATAAAGTGCACAATAAGTGTAATGTGCTTGTTGTCCAGTTTTGCTTCTAAACAGATGTTTATTCGCTCTATTCTCTTTATCTCCGTGGCCATCTCCCTTTCCCACCTTCCGCTGTTTCTTTTTTTAATTATAAAAAATATTTTATTTTTTAATTAATTTTTATTGGAGTACAGTTGCTTTACAATGTTGTGTTAGCTTCGACTGCACAGCAAAATGAATCAGCCATACATATATGTATATCCCCTCCCTTTTGGGTTTCCCTCCCACGTAGGACACCACAGTGCATTAAGCAGAGTTCCCTGTGCTATACAGTATGTTCCCCTCAGTTGTCTATTTTATACATAGTATCAATAGTGTATATTGCTGATACGCCTGCAATGGCCTCTCCACCTTCCTCTATCTCCTCTTGTTCATTTCTAAAACATTCCCCACACTGCAGCCAAAACGACAGGGAATTTGATCACCTAAGCCTTTTAATATCTCCCCATTGCTTTTAGAATAAAGGCCAGGGCTTCCCTGGTGGTGCAGTGGTTGAGAGTCCGCCTGCCGAGGCAGGGGACGCGGGTTCGTGTCCCGGTCCGGGAAGATCCCACCTGCCGCGGAGCGGCTGGGCCCGTGAGCCATGACCGCTGAGCCTGTGCGTCCGGAGCCTGTGCTCCGCAACGGGAGAGGCCACAGCAGTGGGAGGCCCGCGTATCGCAAAAAAAAAAAGAATAAAGACCAAATTCCTAATGACGAGAGCCTGCAACACTCCTCAGGGTCAGCTTCCCTCAACCTTCAACTCTTCAGCTGAAGGCTGGGTGCCGGTCACACTGTGTTTTCAGTTCCTGGAATGCATCTTACTTCCTCCTTCTTTCACCCAGGCTCTTCCTTCTGCCTAGAATATTCTTTACCCCCTCACTCTACCTAGTTAGTGCCTGGTCATTCTTCAGATCTCAGACCAAATTCATTGTTTCAGAGAAAATTCTCTGCCCCCAAATGATGTGTTCTTTTCCTCAGGGCATTAATCTCCCTCAGGCGTTTGTTTCACTATTTGATTGACATCTGTATCCCTTGCTGGTTGGTAAGTTCCTTAAAGCAGCGGTCCCCAACCTTTTTGGCACCAGGGACCGGTTTGGTGGAAGACAATTTTTCCACGGACCGGGGCGGGGCCGGGGTGGGGGTGTCGGGAGGGATGGTTTCGGGATGATTCAAGCACATTACATTTCTTGTGCACTTTATATTATTACATTGTAATATATAATGAAATATACAACTCACCATAATGCTGACAGGAGGCGGAGCTCAGGCAGTAATGCAAGCGACGGGGAGCAGCTGTAAACACAGATGAAGCTTCCCTCGCTCCCCGCCACTCAACTCCTGCTGTGCGGCCCGGTTCCTAACAGGGCATAGACCAGTACCAGTCTGTGGCCCGGGGGTTGGGAACCTCTGCCTTAAAGGCATCGACCATGTCTATTTTGTTCACCTTTGCATCCTCATTTAACCAGCACAAAGTCTGGCAAATAGTTGGCACTCATTGATGTCTGCTGGATGGATGGATGATGGATGACGGATGATGGGGGATGGATGGATGGATAGATGGATGAACGGGCGACTGATTAAATAAAGAGGGAATCAGAAGCCCAATCTACTTGCCCTTGTTTTTGTTCCCCATTTACCTAAAAGATAATTTTTTCCCCTCCTTTGCATGCTCAACCATGTCTTCAATATATTGCGTGGGTGTTAAGCACCAGAAGTCGATTCCTATAAACCTAAAAAGAGGCCAGCTGCCAGACTCATGATAGCAATGAATAAAACTGGAGAGGAAAACAGAGTTCTAATCACAGCAGGAGACAGTGCAAAGAGCACTAAACTGATGTCTAGAAACGTGCTTCCAGTCGCAGCTTTGTCACACATTAGGTATGATCCCGGAGAAATCTCTCTGCTTTCTTAGCTTCTCCAAACGCTATTTTAAAAAAAAAGTTGGCGATACAATGTTGTCTTCATTTCTCAGAATCTTCACTTGGCTTATTGATGAGTTTCAGTTTGTTTCAATTACAGTATTTGAATTCTTCACACAATGACTTCACATGGGGTACAAAAGGAAGGTTTAAAATCAGAAAATTCATATACGAAAGAAGTACCTGTTTTAAATTTCATTTGGCTTTTTTTCCAGACCAGATACTAGTGTCTTGCTGCATTTAAAAATAGCAATTTTGGGCTTGCCTTGTGGCGCAGTGGTTGAGAGTCTGCCTGCCAATGCAGGGGACACGGGTTCATGCCCCGGTCCGGGAAGATCCCACATGCCGCGGAGTGGCTGGGCTCGTGAGCCATGGCCGCTGAGCCTGCGCGTCCGGAGCCTGTTCTCTGCAACGGGAGAGGCCCCAACAGTGAGAGGCCCGTGTACCACAAAATAAATAAATAAAAAATAAAAATAGCAGTTTAAACGTTCTCTTTTTATTCACTGTAGTCATTTATTTTCAATTCTATTGACTTTAAACTAACATAGAAGAAGCCATGGTTATTTCACTGTCAGAATTATTAATTTCTCTTTATCATAAATGCTGCTGAGTGAAGCCATTTTATGTACTGCAGCTCATGGCTGCAGCCTCTCGTCTATGTGTCCATCATCAAAACACATTTTCTTTAAAAAAAAAAAGTTAATAAACTATAAGCACCACAAATTGACCTTCATCTTCTTTCTATAATCGCTGAATTTTATTTGTGCCCTTTCCAGAAATTACCTCGGAAAGGGAAGAAAAGCAAGCTTCAGATCTGCATTAAGTCTAATTAAGATAAGTATAGTGCATGACTTGGAGTGAGACCCATACCACCAGGAAACTTTGGTTCATTTCCTGTCTAAGTGTAAATAAACACATCCACTTTGCTGTTAATAAAAGCAATTGCAAGGCAATAAAAAGCTTAGCTGACATGAAGAAAGATGGAGGTATGAATACTTAATGACAACATGCCCCAGTTAAGAGACACAGACCTGGAATGTTAGTCCAAACGCATGTGAATTTCCACCAGTGAGAGAAGGACCTGCAAGTTTCACAGTGATTCTGAGCTTCAAATGTGTGAGTTCCAGAAACTCAAACTCAACCAAGATTTTGGGGTTTATTTTAGATTTGGTATTTTAAACGTGGGAGGCAAGCAACGCGTAAATGGTGGATTCAGTGTTCCTTTGTCAGGGGGTGGGTGAATATTGTTGAAAAGGAGTCAAGTTACAGATTTAAAGAAATGCAATCCTCTTTCATATAAGGGTTAACTACAAAAGTACAGTTTTTAAACCTGTTTAAAAGTGTTTATATCCAGAAGGTCAAACAAGACATTTTATCCAAGGGGAAGGAAAAAGGAAATGCAGGTGGTAAGCACATTTTGTTTGGAGGTCAGGCAATCTTGCAGATTGGGGAACAGGTTTACATACGTCAGCTGGGAGACCTTGGGCAAGTCTCTTCCCTACTCTGGACTCAGTTTTCCTGGCTACACACTTTAAGATGGAAGTCCTCCAATGTCTCTTTAGCTGGAATATTCCAGGATCATATTCATAATTTTATCAAACATGAGTTGAACTTTTCCTGCTTCCAAATTTTCATAAGTGAAAATTTCCCATCTGATTTGTGCATGAACACCTCTTAAGTTTGGTTGTTGAAGGTCATTTCAGATCTACTTTATGGCCTTCAGTCATTAACTCAGCAAACATTTACTGAGTGTCCTGTACCTTGTTTCTAGAAAGTGTTAGGGAGCTACCCAGCTAAAAACTAAACCCTGAAATGAATGCCTTCATTTGGAATTGATCCCCAGAGAGACCCTCTCTGTTCACCAGATGCTCCCTGCAACTACTATTTTATTTCATTGTTTTCTAATGGTATTGGTGGTCCTAATATTAATCTGTATGAGTAAAATAAATTTTACCTCTGTCTATGACTCTTTTATGACACCGGACTGAATAGAACTTCAACAAATTTAGTAAGAATGCTGGGAAGAGTCAACTGCACAATATAGAGTCCATGGCACATCTGAAATGTACTTTGAATTGAGTTATTTGTAGTGAGGTGGATGGACCTAGAGTCTGTCATACGGAGTGAAGTAAGTCAGAAAGAGAAAAACAAATACCGTATGCTTACACATACATATGGAATTTAAGAAAAAAAAATGGTTCTGATGAACCTAGGGGCAGGACAGGAATAAAGACACAGATGTAGAGAATGGACTTGAGGATACGTGGGTGGGAGGTAAGGGGAAGCTGGGACAAAGTGAGAGAGTAGCATTGACATATACCCACTACCAAATGTAAAATAGATAGCTAGGGGGAAGCAGCCGCATAGCACAGGGAGATCAGCTAGGTGCTTTATGACCACCTAGAGCAGTGGGATAGGGAGGGTGGGAGGGAGACGCAAGAGGGAGGGGATATGGGGATATAAGTATGCATATAGCTGATTCACTTTGTTGTACAGCAGAAACTAACATAACATTGTAAAGCAATTATACTCCAATAAAGATGTTAAAAAAAAAAGAGTTAAAAAAAAAACAACCTTTAGATAAAAATAAATAAATAAAATGTACTTCGAGTAGCCTACAAGTATGTCTGACAGAGAGGCGGTCCTCCCCCAAGCCAGCTAAACCTGAGGTTCAACAGGCTGTCCTGGTACCTGCCAATTAGGAAACCAATACCTTAGGATACTGTAAAATAAATATATAAAATAAGAGAAAGAATCAAAGTGAAGAAGAATAGTATGTATAGTACAATGTGAGTAAAAACGCATGCGCGTGCACGTACGCGCACGAGAGAGAGAGAGAGAGAGAGAGCGCGGGAGAGACTTCTATAAGGGTGAAAAGGCAATAAACTTTTCATTCTATGCTTTTTGGTTTCTGTATCACATACAGGTATTACATCTATTAAAATAATAAGAATTCTATAACTTACTATAAGGAAGAGTGTAATCACCAGCACATGAGGGAATTAGACAAAATTTCATCCACAGGAAGGTGAACATGGGTGGACTCAAGGTGAAAGGGGAATTCAGTGTAAGCCTAAAAGATTTGCTGACCTCATCTGATTAGAGTCAAGGACACTCTGGAAAGACAGAAAGAACAAAGAGAGCAAAGGGGTGAAGAGACCATAGGCTGTATTTGTGGCAGGCTGGAGTATGGGTATTTATAGGTGAGGTAGGCATACTGTTAAGCCTAACAATCTTCACTACTAAAAAATTCAATGACATTTATCAACTGTTCATCACTCACTTAAAGAAGGAAGAGAAGAAGCAAAACTCTTTGCCAAGCATTGTCTCTAATGGATAAGACTACCATGTTGAATATCCAAAGTAATCATTCGATGTTTTCTATCCTATGTTCGATGTTTTCTATCCTATGTTACATTTTGGAAAAACACTATAAAAATGAAACCCTCTGGTTCTCTGCTGATTTCCCCCCCCACTTCCTTCTTCTCCATCTTTCTTGCCCTGCACGCTCTTCATCTACCTGGGGGAGTTGTCCGGCAACAACAAAATGTCTAAAGCCAATGTGGTTGGGAAGAGCCCATAGATCAGCACAGCACCACCCCCATCAGGGTATAACTGCTGGTCTGGGCCTTCTCTGAGTTCTTGAGCACCAGGTGCTGAGGGAAAGTAGCAGATTCATCCATAGCGGGTGTCTCCATCCTTCAGCAGGTGTAGAAGGCATAACCGTGGTAGAAAGTGTCATGCATTCCTCCAGATTTGGTTTGCATTGTGCATACTATCACACTTAGGAGCATTCAGGTTTCCTGCCAAGGTCTGAAATGGGAGCTTAGAGGCCTGTTCTTGCATACCCAGATTCAAGACTGGACAATTTGCATCTGTTAAAATGTGCATGTCCTTTGACCCACCCTTTCTATTCTAGATATTTATCTCAGAAAAATATACATACTTCCCAAAATAATTCATATACGAAGATGTCTATTGCACCAGTTTATAATAGTGCAAAAAATTAACTACCCGGTAATATGGAAGTGGTTAACCAAATTATGATGTACCCGTATTATGGCGTACAACATAGCTTGTAAAAAGAATGAGATATGCATGCACTCACGTGGATAGCTCTCCGAGATATATCAACAAAGGAAAAAAATCAAGGTACAGAAACACGTATATGGCAGGAGGTTTATTCCAAACATACATCTATTCATGTAAGAATATTAATGTACTGGACTTCCCTGGTGGTGCAGTGGTTAAGAATCTGCCTGCCAATGCAGGGCACATGGGTTCGAACCCTGGTCTGGGAAGATCCCACATGCCGTGGAGCAACTAAACCCGTGCGCCACAACTACCAAGCCTGCGCTCCAGAGCCCACGAGCCACAACTAGTGAAGCCTGCACACCTAGAGCCTGTACTCCACAACAAGAGAAGACACCGCATTGAGAAGCCCACACACCGTAATGAAGAGTAGCCCCCGCTTGCTGCAACTAGAGGAAGCCCGCAGGCAGCAAAGACCCAACGCAGCCCAAAAAAAAAAAAAAGAATATAAATGTATTGGAAAAATGTCCCCTGCATCGGTAAGATTCACACCAAACTGATAATGGTTGCCAAGGGCAAAGAGATTAGGGAAAAGGTTGAAAATGAAGTATTCTATTTCTTTTACATTGTTGGGATTTTTATGCAAGAAACATGTTTTTCTGTATTACTTGTGTCATAAAATATAGTAACCCACTAACTTTGTGAAAATTTTGAAAAATACAGAAACACATAAAGAAGAAAATTAAATTCACTTATAATCCTACCGCCCAGAGATATCTACAATATTTGAATGCATTCTTCCAGCATTCTGTGGACCTTTTTACCACAAAGTGTTCAAGTGTTTTCAAACTTTAAAATCCCCAGTACAGAGCATAAAATGACAATGCTGGGCATGAGTTGTACCTTGAAGTTACACCCTTATTAAAAATCAGCCCAGCATTGCATGGGCAATAATGATGATAAAGTTTTTAAAACTAATACCAAGGAAAATGAGAGAAATGAAATGCCCTGAAGTGCTGAAACAGGGCTTTTGATTGGGGCAGCCTCTAAACCTTCACCTATTTTAAAATATGCTGCAATTTTGTGTCACTTCTACCAAGAAAATAAACCTTTATAATCTTTCAAATTCTTTCAGAAGCAAGATTTTTTTAATAAAAATTTACTATGGTTTATAATACTTCCCCTCCTCTATAAAGAAACATAAAGAAACCTCTATAAAGAAAAAAATAAAATTCCACAACACCAAAAACCAAGGTCTAACAAACATGCCAATGCCAGGATCCAAGCGAGATCTTTCATAACTACCAGGCAGAGGGAGGTAAACTGAGAGAAATAGCACATCTCACCTCGCAGGAAACACAGGCTTTATCTAAGCAGGTAGCACAGCCTGGAAAAAGATGTGATGTCTTACTTCTCTCATTGTCTTAGTCAAAGAGACAGGGTCTGTGCCAAACTCCTAATTGGGCAGTGCTGCAGGTACATTTTCTTGGTGGCCGTTAGAGTGTGACCACCACTGCCACATGATCCAGTGAGGGGGTGTCCGCATAAGTAGGTCTTGCTGGGGAGAGCCAGAAAAGTCTCAGAAGTACGTGTTGGGTGTTGTGTCTTTGTGTGCTCTATTAGTTCAGCATATCAGAGAATAGAGATCATTAGGTTTCAACAAAGGAGAGTTGAAACAGGCAAGTAAAGGGGAAAGAGGAGAGAGAAGGATTAATTGGGGGGAAAATGCTCATAAAAAGTGTAAAAACCCTGGACATAGTAAATGCCAAAATTGATGGTGCAGAAAATTGAATCAGTAATGTGGAAAAAAGCTAGAGAATCATCCTCAGATTGAAAAGAAAGGGAGGAATAGACTAAAATGATAAAAGATAAAAAAGATACATGGAAGATAATGGAACAGTTCTCTGACATATACATGATTGAGATTCCTGAATTACACACCATAATAAATAAGAAAATAATCATCTACAATATAATCAAAGAAAGCATCCCTTAGGTAAGTAATTCTCAAAATGTGGTCTGCAAACCTTTGGGGGGTCCCAGTACACTTTCAGATAATTCATAAAGTCAAAACTTTTTCATAATAATGTAATGATATTATTTGCCCTTTTTCACTGTGTCACTATTTGCAGTGATAGCACAAAAGCAATGGTGGGTCAAGCTCTGGCACCTAAGCTTGTATCGAAGCAATGGCACCAAACTGTATTATTAGACATTATAGTCTTCGCTCTCATGCACTTTTTTTAAAATGCTAGTTTCCTTTAATAATGTCCTGGCTGCAACAGTAAAAGTACTAATTATGAAATATCTTGTCCCGTGTGAACATGTCCATTTATGTCTGAGAGATGTGTGCTATGGTCCTGAGCCTCCAGGACATCCCCAGCGATTCTCCCCTCCTAGGAGTCGCACTCCTGTGTCATCTTCTCCCACACTGAATAGTGATGACCTGAGTAACCAACAGGATACTGCAGAAATAAGGATGTGTATCTTCCAAGGCTAAGCCATAAAGATACGGCGCCTTTCTCCTTGTGTCTTAGATCACTCCCTCTGGGGAAGCCAGATGCCGTGTTATGAAGACATTCAAGAAGACTTACAGAGAGGACCCCATGGAGAGGAATTGAGGTCTATCTACTGTCAATAACGAGCATGAATGTGCCACGCATGTGAGTGCGCCATCTTGGAAGTGGATCTTAGCTGCAGTCAAGCCTTCAGCCAACAGCCAACAACCTGGCTACAGCTTCATGAGAAACCCTGAGCCAGCATCACCCAGCTAAGCTGATCCCAAATCCCTTCCCCACAGAAACTCTGTGAGATACAATAAATGGTTATTTTTGCATTAAGCTGATAAATTTTGCGGTAATTTGTTATACCTCAAAAGATAGACATGAAGTTCTGTGTCACCTACAGAAGTTCAGTGGTGGCTCCGAGATAGTTGTTAGCAGAACTAGCCACTTTTCTCATGGAATAGCATTTTTACTGAATGAATAACCGGCAAACTATAGTTATTTAGAAGCAGACATGTGGCACACTTTTTCTCAAAAATAAACAAAGTGAACCTGACACTTCAAGGACAGCTGACAGCGTGTGTTGCCAATGACAAAATCGGGGCTTTTAAAAGGAAATTCGAATTTTTTAGAATGTATATCTACCACCATGGGTCTTCATAGTTTTCCAGTACATAAAGTCTTTTCTGATGAGACAGTGGTGATATTAGCTAATGTGATTTTTTAATATGGTTTAGTGAAATCTGTCAACTTTTGGAAAGTCTATAGAACTCAGAAACAATATATTTTCTAAATGACCAATGCCTGGTGTTATAAAAGATCCATCTGAACTGCAAGGTAAGTCCGTGGATTTTTTTTTTACTTTTAATTTATTTATTTATTAATATTTGGATAATCAGTCATTCTTCTACAGTTACCATGGTTTATTTTATTTTATTTATTTATTTTCTGGCTGCGTTGGGTCTTCGCTGCTGCGCGTGGGCTTCCTCTAGTTGCGGCGAGAGGGGGCTCTTCGCTGCGTGCGAGGGCTCTTCATTGCGGTGACCTCTCTTGTTGAGGAGCATGGGCTCTAGGCACGCGGGCTTCAGTAGTTGTGGAGCTCGGGCTCAATAGTTGTGGTTCGCTGGCTCTAGAGTGCAGGCTCAGCAGTTGTGTAGCCTGGGCCTAGTTGCTCCGTGACGTGTGGGATCTTCCTGGACCAGGGCTCTAACCCGTGTCCCCTGCATCAGCAGGCAGATTCCCAACCACTGCGCCACGAGGGAAGCCCTAAGTCGGTGGATTTTAATGTAGAGGACAAAGAGTTCATTGCTATGGTTTCAGCATCTACATTGCAACTCATCTTTAAGAAACTAACATTTACCAAGTTTTGATGTAATATCCAAGAAAGTTTTTCATAACTATCCAAAAAGACTTTTAAAATATCCCTTTATTCTCCAACTACATAACTCTGTTGCTGTACTTTTTTTCATACACTTCAATCAAAACAGTATAATGCCACAAAGCAAATGAAGAGAAGCAGATATGAGAATTTAACTGTTTTTTATTTAGCACCTGTTAAAGAGATTTGCAAAAATATAAAGCAATGCCACTCTCCTCACTGAATTTTTATTTGGAAAATACAGGTAGTTTTCATTAAAATGTATTATTTATAAGTTTTAATGAGTTTATTACTATATTTTAATGAATTAATAAATATTTTTAAATTCTCACTTTTAATTTCTAATATGGCAAATAATGATAAATATATCCTTCACAAAGGCAAGTTTGCAGGGGAGGTTTTCAAACATCTCTAAACTCAAGACCACAATGTTTGATAACAACTGCCTTATATGAGGAAAACGACATTACGTTTATGTCTGATTGAAGGGATCACCTTCAATCTCTCTGTTACTCGGAATTGGTTTGGTTACAAATAGATAGATAGATAGATCTCTAAATATATATGTATATTTGAAATGATATAAAATATAAAAGCAATAAAGCCATTTAATAAGGAAACAAAAGAAAAGCTTAGAAGAACAGAGCAGAAAAACTAAGGTCAGATATGATCAATTATGATGATGATTGATGCTAAACCAAAAACTTTTTTTAAATGGGAGAGACTAATGGAGTATTAAACATGCTGTTTATAAAAGGCATTCCTAAAATATGGTGGAAAGTAAGCCAGAAAAAAATGGTCAAATATGTATGATTCCACTTACGTGTGGTACCTAGAATAGCAAAATGCACAGATACCCAAAATAAAATAGAGGTTGCCTACTGTTAGTGGGAGGGGGAAACTGGGCGTTATTGTTGAAGGGGTATAGTGTTTCTGTTTGGGATGATGAAGATGTTCTGGAAAGGTATAGTGTTGTAGCACAACACTTCGGATGTACTTAATGTCACTGAATTATACACTAAAAAATGGTTTAATGAATTTTGTTATGTATATTATAGTACAATAAAAATGAAAAAATATATAGAAAAACAAAATTTATTATTATTGTCTTAAGCTGATATAATAGTATGCCCAGAAAATAAAGAAAAACAAACTGAAAAATTATTAGCATATACTAGTGTTTAGTAAAAAGACTAATTACAAAGTAAACACACAAAATCCAATCATTTCCTATATACCAATAGCAGTAACTTATAAAATATATTAAAGATTCCATTTTCAAGAGGAAGTTAAAAATATAAAATGCTTAGAAAGAAAAGAGCTAAAACATCCTTATATAAAGAGATCTATAAGCTTTATTGAATGACTTAAAAAGAACATCTGAAAAATGGAAAAACATGTCATGTTCCTGGATATGTAAGTATATTGTAAGTACGCTTGATATTGTAAGTATATCAATTATCACCAAAGTAATCTAGAAATACAGCTACATTTCTATCAGAATTTGATATTTTTAACTTGACAAAAAGCAAATTTACAAATTCATCTGGAAGAGTAAATGTACTAAGATCACTAGATAAAAAGATACAACGATCTAACATGTGTTCCTAGTACCAAGATAGGCCAGCTGTTCAATTCATTCAACACTTATGCCATAAAAATCATTCAGCACATACTATGTGAGATGTGCTAAGGATACAGTGATGAACAAGACAGACGACCAGTTCCTACCCTCTTGGACCAGTGGGAGGCGGGCATTCAGTAAATCCTGGGGAAAGGAAGAGAGAGAGAGAGACAGTGTAAGCAAGGAAAAACATAGCTGTTTTCCTTTACCTGTCTTAGGTTTATTGGCTGTAGCTCTGCAGATTAGAGTTTTAAAAGATGAATTAACAAGAGAAAAACAGAGTTTGTTAACTCATGCATCAAGTGTACATGTGAGAGAACTCAGGGATGAATAACTCAAAGCAGTGGTGATAATAGGGGGTTTATTTAGCATTTTAACAAAGAACAGTAAATTTGTGGAGAAGTGACAAGACAAAGGAAAAGGGGTTTAGGCTCTTAGAGGCAGCAAACCGTGAGAAGGTAAACATATGTGGTTAAGTAATGGAAGATAAGGGCTATTTTAGTAAGGTTTTCGTGCTCTGGGCTGATAAGTGTCGGAGTCCTGGTGAGTTCTGCTCTTCCTGGTGCAGGAAAGAGAGACGCCTTTCCAAAGTCTTGTCCTGCTTTGAGGCGTAGGAGGAGGGCAGAGAGCATTTCTTGTGTCTGCTTCTTCTCTACTGCCTTCAGCTCAAAATAACCTTTATGCTACAGAGGCATTCTTGGGGTGGCATATTTTGATCCCCTAGGAAGGAAAGAGAATTAAAGTCAGCACTATGGAGGAAATAAACAGGATAACATGAGAGGAACTGACAAAATAAGGATGATCCCACCAAGATAAGATCGTCAAGGAAACAGAAGGGAGACCATATAACAAGTGAGAATTAAAGGATGAGAAGTCAGGGCTTCCCTGGTGGCGCAGTGGTTGAGAGTCCTCCTGCCGATGCAGGGGACGCGGTTTCGTGCCCGGTCCGGGAAGATCCCACATGCCGCGGAGCGGCTGGGCCCGTGAGCCATGGCCGCTGAGCCTGCGCGTCCGGAGCCTGTGCTCTGCAACGGGAGAGGCCACAACAGTGAGAGGCCCGCGTACCGCAAAAAAAGAAAAAACAAGAATGAGAAGTCAACTGTGGGGAAGACCTGAGTAAGTGGGTTCCACACAAAGGGAACGATGGGTGCAAACACCCTGAAATAGGGAAGGCTTTTGAGGCTTCATCAGGCGGTTATGTCACAGGAGTAGCATAAGCTGGCCAGAGCTAGGCACAGGAGTTAGATCATGAAGAGACTGTAGGTCATGGTAAAAATTATGGATTGTAGTTTGGTAAGCCGTATACTTCATCTCGGTAAGGATTATATTTTATTTTGATAAGGAGGAGAAACTTTATACTGGAGGCAGTATGATCCAATTTGTGCTTTTAAAATGTTCGGCTAGTTGCTGTGTGAAGAATGGATTGTAGGGAGAACATAGTCAAAGCACAGTCAAAGCACAAAACACAGTCAAAGCACATAGTTAAGTTTTTGAAGTAATATAAGAAAAGGATGACAGTGGGTTGTACATTAGAGGTGACAGAGAGAATGGAGAAAAGTACATTGAGTTAAGGGACAGACAACATTTTTTTGGAATAGATACAAATATATATAGAGAAACTGAGTACATGATAAATATACATGTTTTAAAGCAGTGAAGAAAGAATAAATTATATAACAAATAATTCAGATGTAGTAAGCTCTTCATTTAGGTAAAAATTAAGTCATAACCCTACCCAAGTCTTACACCAAAATAAATTCAACCTAATTGAAAATTTCAATGTGATGCATGGCTTTGTAATTGTTTGGGGGGTAACAAATTTACTATCTGAATTTTAAGCCCTTTAAAGTACCATCCAAGATTTTGAATTTGTGAAATCATGAAAGAAAAGAGATCAGATAAGAGAATAAAAATTATATTACATGTCATTGTCATTCTTCCTGAGGCTCCTTTTGGAGATCTTTCTTGTTTAGGATGACTTAGATCGTTTTGAGGAATGCTGGTTAAGTATTTTGGAGACTAGCCCTCAATTTAGATTTTTCCAATGCTCTTCTCAGGAACAGACTGGGATGATTTCCTTTGGGGAGGAGGACCAAAGAGGTAAAGCGCCATTGTCATCACATCATATCGAGTGACGGCATACCATCAACATGATGACCTTGAGCACCTGGGCTGAGGCAGGAAGTTACTCTCTTCTCCTGTTTCCACAGTGCATTCTCTGGAAGTCTCTGCACGCAGCCACGCTTAAGGAGGGGGAATTATGTTCCACCTACTTGAGGGCAGAGTTAGCACGCTGTTTATTTGGAATTCTTCTACATGAGAGATTTGTCTATTCTCCTTCCTTTATTTGTTTATTCAATCATGATTTACATCAGTTTGGAGTCATGGATATTTGTTTTATGCTTAGCCTATAATCCAAATACTGCTTTATTCTGCTGCTTAAACCTTTGGCCCCTGGAGCTCTTTAGTTGGTTCCTTTGACCTTTTGACATACAGCCTGCATCACTTTCTTTTAGAAGCACTTCCTTACTTTCTGGCACTACAAGACAATCCAGGCTCATTTTGTATATTTTCTATCCCACACCTAGTCACTTCTCCGAGAAGCCCTGGTTGCTTTAGTTGGAAAACGGTATTAGAAACCAAGATCTAGGCACTAGGTGTGAAACTACTTTTAAAAAATAATCTCATATGATACCATGCTGTCAAGGATGTATTAAAACTGGTGTTTTCATCCATTACTGATGGAGTGAATGATACAATTTTTCTGGAAAAGTAAATTTTCAATGTCTATAGGGCCTTGACTTTTTATTCAGACTTTAATGTTGTATTCTCATGTCTTAAATGCAAAAATTTTTGCTATATTACTTATAATAGCACAATATTAGAAAAGTCAAACCGCATGGAAATGGTTAAATAAAAGAATAAGAGTCATTAAAAAGTAAGTTTAAGCCATCTTAAATTATTTGTTGTATAAGATGGCCGGGGAAATAAATAGATAAGTAAATGTATGGATGCCATAGGGAAATGGTTTTTATGGGAATGAGGAACAATAACATTGTGTGTTTGTGTGTGTGTATTGAAATATATGTTACAATTTGTTTATAGGGAAATATCTTTTAAAATGGAAGGAAATTTTCTAAAATGTTAATAGTAATGGCCTCTGGACAGAATTATGTATTTTTTCTTCTATTTTTTTCTGTTTTTCAAAAATTCTTTTAAAAGCTGGTACTTATAATCACCCAAAGCTAAACACAAAGTAATTTTTTATTTTTTTTTACCTTGTTTATGTATGGTTTATTTAGTTTAAAATATAAATTATATAATGAACCAAAATAATGGCATATAATGCAGTTTTTATATAATTGATATGATAGGAAATTATATATCATACATAAATCATCTAGATTCAAGAAAAAAATAATTCAGTGGCTTGAAAATTATATACTAAATTCTGAGGCTGAAGGTATACTTATTTAAATATCTGAAAAATGAAAATAAAATTTTTTATAAAATCTGCAAAAGATATATACACTCATGACTGTCCTGTGTGTAAATCTGTCATAGATTGCTATATAAAGTGGCCCTCTAAATAATGACTGTGGGCTATTTGTATTTTATGGATGACTAATTTACCTATTCACTGGATGACACCATGATTTCTTGACAGTAAGCTCCTTATCTGTAATAGAGGAGGAAGGTCTTAACCAGGGGATTGGATCAACTCTCTCAAAATCACACAGCAAGTTGATGGCCATTACCAGATTCAACACAGCATCAAACACTAGAAAGAGCGCTGGACTAAGAGTTGGGCTATCAAAATTCCTCTGGACTGATTTGCTTTGTCACCTTCTCCTGGCCTTGCTAACTCCTTAGAAACAGACATACCTTCCTGGGTCATAGGGGGGATGAGGGAAAGGAACAGACAAATCTCAGAGTACTACAGGGAGTAGGGCACATTGAAACTACAAAGTCAAACAAACTTGGCTTTCAGATGATGGCAAGGCGGGTAATTAATTCACATGGGACTTTGAGTTCTGGGTTTGTTTTTCTCTTATGCAAATCTGGGTTTGTTTTGGTGGAGAAGTTAAGTCATAATTTTGTGTCGTCTTCCCCAGCTACAGGTCACATGACCCAAAGTTTTACCAAAAGCAGCACTTTTATTCTGTAAAGTTGCCAAGGCAACACCAGCTGCTTATGACATCATGTGACTGAGGGGACACAGGCTGATTTTAGAAGCCTAAAATTATCACTCAATCTGCTCACCAAAATTCTGAAACCGCCAAGACGGCCCCAAGCCCAAGCAAAAGCTTCATTAATACTGTTCTGTGGAAATGATGATGGTAATGAATTATGTATTCTTCTCTGAAGTCTGGTACCACAGCCTCAAATCACATACTAAAAACGTACTCAAGATCAACACATGCCAGGCATACAGGACACACCTGCTGATCTGTTTTCAATTAAAGTTTTTCCAATACCATGATGAATAAAAATAATTTTTAGTTTTTGTGGAGTTTAAAAATTAAAATTTATTTTTCTTTAAGTCAAGTTATATCTCAAATTGTTCAAGATATATTAAAGATGAAAAATAAGAATAGTATTTTTCTACTATAATATATAATTATATAGTAATTGGGAATATATATATAGTCAATGTTTCAATATTTTTATGATAATAAACTATAGTCCATGGACCATAGCAAAAGTCTAAATTTTAAGGGTTCTCAGAGAGAATTAATTGCATAGACACATTGACGAGAACTAAATCGTTTGCCAGGCGTTTAGAAACAGGGACACTAGTCTCAACCTCCCGTTATCACCTCTTAGAGGACAAATAACTCAGAATGGAAAATAAAAACCGGATTAACAGCAAATGTAACACTTTATCATATCATGTTGCCCAGGTTTTCCTCTTTTTCATTCTCAAAAACTCACTTTTAAATTAAAATAGTTGCACTGAAATTTATGCTTATCATGACAAATGAGTAAGATTATTGTCAAAGGAAAATATCCAGAATATAAATATTCCTTGTAAACAGAAAGACTTCTCATCTCCTTACGTTTTATTTTGTGAAGTTGAATAGCTGAGCACCCACTATGTGCAGGACAATGTACTGGGTCCTATGAGGATACCAAGATGAACAAAACATCATCCTTTCCTCCAAGGAGATAAGATAAACATACAAATAGCTAAGCAGAGATGCAAATAATTAAAAGTGAAAGCAATAGAACCATGGGAGCACAGGAAAGGCAAAGGTCCTCTGGCTGGAAGGACCAAATGAGGCTTCATGGAAAAAGTGATATTTTGAACTGAACCTTGAAGGATGAGGAAGACTTTAACAAGTTAAATGGGGAAGAGCACGCCAAGGAGGGGACACAGTGTGAGCTAAGGCTGGGGAGCTAAGAGAAGAGCTTGAGAAGAGGCGAAAGATAGTCGGGAAGTCGTTGGATGGGAGTGGAAGGGTAACACAAAGATTGGGACCAGGTCCCAGAGGAAGCTGAATGCCATTCTGAGGCACTTGGACTTGATTCTGAGAATAAAAGGAAATGACTGAAGACTTCCGGGCAGAAGAGCGACTCGTACAGTAAGATCAACTGGGGGAATGTCTACTGTAGGAAGGCTAACTCAGAAGAGTGGGAGTCATATCAGGGACCGGTGGAAACCACCTAGTGAGAAGCAATGGAGATGGGAACCGGGTAAGGATAAGCAAGCAGAAGGCCTTAAGATGTATGAGACGGGTGATTGGTAAGACATGGTGGCCTGCTGCACTAGTCTAGGGGCAAGGGAGTATTTTAAGACAACACTGATGGCTATTACATGAAGAGAACAGCACTCTGATCCCCTTGCCAGCTAAAGGGTTCTGGCTTTGTCTACTGAGCTTCCTCCCACTCCATTCCTTCCAAGGAGGGGTGTGTGTGCCTGTACACCCATGTGCATGCGTTCACGTGTCTATGTGACTGGACTTGGAAGGAAAGAAAGAGGAGAAATAGACTTGACGGGGCTAGAGGAAAAGTTGTCAGGGACTCTAGAAGAGAGAGAAATCAGGGGATGGAACAGAAGAGAATTGAGGACAGAAAGTGAATACAAAAGAGGGGGTACGACTTTGATCCCTTAATACATGACAGAGCGAAGAATCAGATTCACTTAAAATTATTTTTCCCTAATGGATGTTTAATTCTGGAGGCCACACTCCAGAACTGAAACGTGTGGATCACAACTTCAGAAGGGTGACATGTGTCATTAACTGTGGTTTGGTTTGGTCTGGTTCTGAGGACGGCAAAGAAGGGAGAGGTTTTTTGTTTAATTTATTACTTTTAATATTAAATGTAAAAGCCTAAGTAGCAATGTCCAGGGGGCAGTTCTAATCATTATAAAAAAATTATTGCCCTGAGATCCATGACTATTGTTGAAATGGATTTGTTCATCTGACCAAAATTACTGATGGCTCAATAAATAGGGTCAATAAGTCAAAATTCAAATTCTAGCTATAGCTGCAAAATTAGCTCTTAGAATATTAATCTGCTGTAAAATAGACATGTACATCCTAAAAATTACACCTGTATCTAAATCCAAATTAAAAGAAAATATATAGTATTCTCTAAGTAATCTTACCAAACAACTCAGTTGCATTTTTCAGATCTGATTGAACCAAAGTTGTCTGAGTAATCATTTAAACTATATGAATTTGATGTTTGTTAGATATGCCTCTTTTTAAAAATAATTCAATTTCATTTTAGAGAATTTGAAAAATATGGAAAAGTAGAAAAAAGTTCTATTTTGCCTATCACTCAAGTAAAAACTGTTTTCATGTTGATATATTTGCTTTCATTTTTTCCTCTATATAGATTTCTTGTTTGCTTTATATAGTTTAAATTATATTTTATGTGTAAATTTGTGTCACTTAATATGAGTATTTCTATGCTATAAAAATGTCGTAATTATTATAACAGAGAAGTAACATTCCATCAAGTCAATATACCATGGTTATTTAATTATTGCCCATCATTGAAACTGTAGTTATCTGATATTTTTGCTAATAGAGAAACATCTCATTGCATATTTTTTTCATATTTAGGTTTGCTTCCTTGAAATGTGTTCTCAGAAGCAGGATTTCTAATTCAAACGTAATTTGACTTTAATCAAAATATCTTCATCTGATGTATAAATTCAATCTCTCCCATTTCTAATTTGGGGACATTCCGTAGGAAAGAACAAAAAATTGTGAAATTTCACATAGCAATCCTTACCGTGGCATCATTTCCTCTTTTTCTGTTTTTCTCACTGTCAAGCAGTCAAGGACTAAAGGCAGGAAGGGTAAACTGAGGCTGATGTCAGATGCACTGTCCTACCGAAGAGGTAATTAGACACCAGAGGGAAGGGTGTGAGGACCACTTGTTTCCCAGTCCTCTGGCTCTGACTGTTGGTCTCTGGTTTCTCCACCCAGTTCTGATTGGCAGTTCCCGACACCACCTGAAACATTTCTTCGGCCTCCTCTGTCTGGTACCCCGGCCTGTACCTCAGAGCCCCAGAATCATGGAGAAAAGCAATAATGCCTGCCTGAACTCTGTTTTAACTAACTCAAACCTAGATCATGCAATATCAATACGTGTCTCTCCTCCCCAAGAAAGCATTCTAGACTCCACTTAAAGTTGATTTACATTTGTGCAACTATTTTATGTTGCTGCCCAAAACTAAAATTTATTCACGCTTATCACTGTCGACCAGTGTTTTTCCACACTCAACGTGCATCAGAATCATCTGAAGGGCTTGTTAAAACAGCGTTGATGGCTTCCCTGGTGGCGCAGTGGTTGAGAGTCCGCCTACTGATGCAGGGGACACGGGTTCGTGCCCCGGTCCGGGAAGATCCTACATGCCGCGGAGCGGCTAGGCCCGTGAGCCATGGCCGCTGAGCCT